>NC_133327.1:687667054-688367557 GCF_042186555.1 Aquarana catesbeiana | reverse complement strand
GGGTGGGACTGAGCAGTGTGCTGTCATTGCAAACCTTGGCTGGAGTTGAACGTCTTTGATGTGCGCCGCGTTACTTGGATGGTGGACCACAGTGGAGAGAGAGAGAGAGGAGAGAGAGAGAGAGGGCCTTGTCAGTGGCACCTGATTGCAGAGGATGGAGAAGAATACGGTCTGGAAATTGGTTGGATTCGTCAATTCCTAAAGTTCACACTGTTCTACAGGTGTAAGGCCAGCTTAGAGGGGGATATCCCTCACTTTGTAGAAGCTTCCTCTCACTTCCGGTTGAGACTACAGGATAGGAAGTGATGGAAATCCCTCTAATGGAACATGATTGCCAAAAAAAAAAAATAAAGATTTTAACCATTCTTTACTGGAAGGGTAGGCAAGCTCGGTCCTCCAGCTGTGGTGAAACCAACAGTCCCATGAGACATTGCAAGACCCTGACAATCACAGGCATGACTCCTAGAGGCAGAGGCCTGATGGGATTTGTAGCTTCACCAGAGCTGGAGTGCCGTGAGGTGGCCTACCCTTCAAGTAAAGAATGGTTACTTTATCCAAAGCTAACATATTAATACAAAAATTAATAAAATAATTATTAATACATTAATAATACAATTTAGATAAAGTTTATTGTTAGTCAGTACTGCCCCACAACTTCCAGTCCTATTCAGAATATAATTCTCTGAGGCCTACGACTGATCAAATTATATACATTTTGTAGATCATTTCAGATGTGTATAGACTGTGATGATACTGCTAACAAAAATATATTATATTATTATTATTTAATATTAAGTTGATTATTATTATTAGACTCTTAATTTGGTAAATAATAATAATAATAATACTCTATTAATTATTATTATTATTATTAGTCAAATTAGGGGCTAAACTAATAAATAATATTACTAATATTGATAATAATAATAATATTAATAATAATACCATGACTGTTTTCCGTACGAGCTTGAATCTGATCGATGGCTGTGGGGCAGTAATGACTAATCCTAACGCTAATGAGATAATACATCAGCTCCCATATACTTTGATTCGGAGTGGTTCCATTTACATGCTGTACAGTTCAAATCTACATTATTGCATTATCGGGGACAATTATATCATTACAGCTCCACATTATTAATCTACATTATTGAGGTAAATGGATTTTTTTCTAAAGGTACTTCAGAAGCTCGTTAAAATAATTATCATAATTATACCAATACCAAATGATATAAATATCACAGGCAAAGTTCGTAGTTTATTTCCAGATGCGTATAGATTGTGATATGAACACCTCAATATTAGTAAGGGCAATAATAATAATAAAAGTGGCAGTCTTCATGTTTTATAGTTTTTTTTTATTTTTATTTTTTTTAGAAGTGCCTATAGTTTGGGGCAGACTTTTTGCCCCTTACACATGAGCGTTTTTTTCCGTCGGAAAAAAACTTGGATGGTTTTTACAACGGAATTCTGCTCAAGTTTGCCTTGCATACACACAGGTCACACAAAAGTTCTCTGAACCTTCAACCGTCAAGAACGCGGTTGACGTACAACACTACGACGAGCCGAGAAAAATGAAGTTCAATGCTTTCCGAGCATGCGTCGAATTGTCTCCGAGCATGCGTAGGAATTTTGCGCGTCGGAATTGCTACAGATGATCTGAATTTCCGATCTGAACTTTTTCCGACCGAAAAAATTGAGAACCTGCTCTCAATCTTTTGCTGGTGGGAATTCTGATGTCCGATGGAGCATACACACGGTCGGAATATCCAACTAAAAGCTCTCATCGGCCTTATGCTGGCGGGATTTCCGATCGTGTGTACGGGGCTTCAGTATTGGATAGGTCAACAAATTACCAAACCTACATCTTTTTAGCCATGTAATAGAGTGAATAAAGCAGTAAACAATTAAAGTCCACCTCCACTCCCATATCTTTCCCACATGTCACTACCCATCACCCTCTTCCATTAGTTGAGGCCACCGATCTGTCCTCACGCCACTGAGCTGGAATCTTTAGAACCTGTCCGGACCCCACTGATGAACAGCCAATGGGATGCATCTACATCACCAAGCAGGGGAGAGGCTGCCTGGCTGGTGCACCAGAAAAACCCTGGTTGGGTCCCAGGGAAAGCGGTAAAATAAAACATAGCAATATTCAAAAAAAAAAGTGTGAAAGAATCATGAACTGTTAAAGACAATTTTCAACTTAAATTTTCCAGTGTTGACTTGGCTCTCCAATTGGTCCTAATACTGTAGGTTGCTGGGTGACACAAGGAAAACACAATGGACAAAACAAATCTGTTGGTGTCACCTGTCCTCCATGTTGAGTTGCACAGCCTTTCCTAAACTAATGATGACCCAAAGAGGCTCTGGTTGGATCTATCCAGACTTATATTTGCATATTCACACACACTTGTTTATTGGCTTTTCTACCTTTCAGAACACAACATATTGTATGCTCATCCATTACAATATCACAAGGCAATGATGAAGTTTAGTTGGTCTATCACTTGCTAGGGATGAGCATCATCTGAGCTCCTGGACAGGTTGAAAGCCATTTTCTCATCAACAAAAGGAGGCAAACCTTTTCCCTTTCCTTTTCTCCTTAATGGATTACAGAGTCCCCCCCTCCCCTATTTTTTCCACATGTCACTACCCATCACCTCTTCCATTATTAGAGCCCACCGATCTGTCATCACGCCACTGAGAACCTGTGGGGACCCCACTGATGAACAGCCAATGGGATGTACTGTATCTACATCACCAAGCAGGGAGAGGGGTGCTGGTTGGTGCACCAGAAAAAACCCTGGCTGGGTCCTAGGGAAAGTGGTAAAAATAAAACAGCAATATTAAAAAAAATAAAATAAAAAAGTGTAAAGAATCATGAACTGTTAAAGACAATTTTCAACTTACATTTTCAGTGTTGACTTTCCCATGGTCCTAATAGGTTGCTGGGTGACACAAGGAAGACATGATGGACAAAACAAGTCTGTCGGAGTCCATGTTGAGTTGCACAGCCTTTCCTAAGCTAATGATGACCAAAGAAGCTCTGGTTGGATCTATCCAGACTTTATATTTACCCTTCCACACACACTTGTTTTTTGGCTTTTCTACCTTTCAAAACACAACACGTTGTATGCTCATCCATTACAATATTACATGGCAGTGATGAAGTTTAGTTGGTCTATCACTTGCTGGGGAGAGCATCTTCTGAACTCCTGACAGGCTGAAAGCCATTTCCTCATCAACAAAAGTAGGCAAACATTTTCCTTTCCTCCTTAATGGATTACAGAGATCCCCCCCATCCCATACAGATCTTATACGTATCTTGCAGAACTCTACTTTATTTTATTGGCCCTCCGATTGTCCCAACAGGATGCTGGGTGAAACCTGAGAAACATGGTGGGCAAAGTTAGACTTTTGGTGTCCCCTGTCCTTTTATGATGAGTTACACAGTCCTTGTCCTAAATCCAAGAGGACTAAAGAAGCTTTTGTTGGATCACTCAGGGCTTTATATTTCCCTACCCAACACACAGGGCAAACCATTGGCTTTAAAATGTTCCAGAATGTGGCTTGTTGTGGTGTGCTCATCTAAGTGCTAGGGATAGCATTGTCTAAACTCCAAAATGGCTGAAATGAAAGCCATTTGATCATCAACAAAAGTAGGCAGACCTTTGCTTTTATCCTTAATGGATTGCAGATCTTATACTAATTTTGCAGAACTCTACTTTATGTTATTTATTTATTTATTGGGTACCGGGTGACACCTGGAAAACAGGGTGAACAAAATGAGACTAGTGGTGGTGGACAAAAAGCATTGAAGCAAGCTAGCAGCACTTTCCTTAGCCAAGGAGCTCAAAATCTACACTCTTGAGTGACTAAAAATGAAAGCCATTTCCTCATTGAATGGCCCTCCCATTGTCCTAACAGGATACCTGGTGACACCTGGAAAACATGGTGTACATAATGAGACTATTGGTATCCCCTGTCCTCTATGATGAGTGACTGTCCTTGTCCTAAGTCCATGAGGATTAAAGAAGCTTAGGTTGAATTACTCAAGACTTTATGGGTGATGGTGTTATGGGTGACCTGTCCACACACAGGTCATACCATTGGCTTTTAACCTTTCCTGAAGGCTTGTTATAGTGTGCTTATCCAGTGCAATACCAAAAAGCACTGAAGCAGGCTATCAGCTCTTTCCTTAGCCAAGGAGCTCATCATCTAAACTCCTGAGGAGCTGAAATGAAAGCCATTCCAGACACCTGGGAAAACATGGTGTACAAAATTAGACTTTTGGTATTCCTTGTCGTTTATGTTGAGTTTCACAGTCCTCATCCTAAGTTCACGAGGACCAAATAAGCTTTGATTGGATCACTCAAGGCTTTATATTTGCCCACACAAGATCATATTATTGGCTTTTCTTCGCTCCTTAATGGATTACAGATCTTATACTTATTTCGCAAAACTCTACTTTACTTTGGCCCTCCCACTGTCCTGACTGGGTGACACCCGGAAAACATGGTGTACGAAGTGAGACTCTTGGTGTCCCCTGTCCTCTATGATGAGTGATTGTCCTTGTCCTGAGTCCATGAGGATCAAATAAGTTTTAGGTTGAATCCCTCAAGACATTGGCTTTGAGCCTTTCCTGAAGGCTTGTAGTTGTACCTATCCAGTGCAATATCACAAGGCATTGAAGCCGGTTAGCCGGTCTATCACCATCTAATCTTTTGAGGGGCTGAAATAAAATCTATTTCCTCATCTGCAAAAGTAGGCAGATGTCTTCTTTTCTCCATAACAGATTACAGATCTTATACTTATTTTGAAGAACTCTGAAAGAATTTAAAGAGCTGACCTCTTCTCCCAGCAGTTAACACTCAACCTTTCCATGCACCGACTTTTCCTTTAATGGGTTCCAGAAAAAGATACATTTAAAAAAAGTTTTCCGTAGGACTTAAAGAAAGCAAATCTTTTTTTTTTCTTTTTTTTTTTTCTTTGCACAATGTTCTTTCCTCAGCCAAAAGGCCTGCAGAGTTTCTGCTTTATTATCTATTCCATCAGAGAGATTTGTCAGGCGGTCCTGTGGTTCTTTCCTCCATGTCAGGCAACCCTAAAGAGCCGTACCGTATTATGCCATTCGTGACAGGACAATCTACAGAATGGCGCTTTGTAACCCAAGATGACTTGCTGGGTGCAGCAGGCGTGAGGTGAGAACTTTTGCCGGGGATACATGCTTGCCACTCTTGTGCTACATGAAAGCATAGATGCTCCTTCTTCTGCTTGGCTACACCTAAGACACAGGCAGGTGTCAGAGCTCAGAGACTCCGAGGTGTAATTATAAGCCTGCCGCAGAGACGCGTGCCTGACGGGTCCTGTCACTTCTTTTTACCTGGCAGCTGAACATCGGATCTTTCTGCTTTGATGGGCTTTATGCTATTATTTAGACATAGAAATGTAATAAAATAAAATGCAGTCTCATTTAAAGCTCAACTCCAGGCAAACAGCCTAATATACAGATGAAATATATACAGATGAAAGTAGAAGCAGACTGATTGGCTCCTTGTGCTGCTTCTCCCGTACAGGGACTGCAAAATGCTGATGCCTATCAAAATGATCCACTTGCCGACCGTGCTATAGTGGATTGATGGCTACAGCGCAGTCATCCAATTCTGGGTGTCCGTCCATATGACGTCCACCCGTGAACGCGCCCGCTGCGGCATGCAGGCGGCGCTCTCTCTGATCGCCGTATCCTCCAGACACAGCTGATCACAGATTGAGGTTAAGAGCCAATCAGCGGCACTTTACTGTGATCCTATCACAGCTGATCAACAGCATGAGGAGAGCTAATAACCGACTTGTGTAAAAGGGAAATGTACACTGATAATCAGGGCCCACCAGTGCTGCCAATCAGTGACCTCCAGTGCTGCCAATCAGTGCCTTCTCATCAGTGCCACCTATCAGTGCCCATCAGTTCCCATCAGTGTTCATCAGTGCAGCCTATTAGTGACCATAAATGCCCATCAATGCCACATATCGGTGCCCATCAGTGCCACCTATTAGTGCCTATCAGTGCCCCCTCATCAGTGCCCATCAGTACAGCATATTCATGCCCATAAATGCCTATCAGTGCTACCTCATCAGTGCTGCCTCAACAGTGCCCAACAGTGCCACCTATCAGTGCCCATCAGTGCCACCTATCAGTGCCCATCAGTGCATCCTCATTGCCCATCATTGCGGCCTATTAATGCCCATAAATGCCCATCAGTGCCACATATTGATGCCCATCAGTGCAGCCTATTAGTGCCCATAAATGCCTATCAGTGCCAATCAGTGCCACCTATCAGTGCCCATCAGTGCCCCTTCATCAGTACCCATCATTGCAGCCTATTAGTGCCCATAAATGCCTATTAGTGCCACCTCATCAGTGCCACCTCAGCAGTGTCAAACAGTGCCACTTATCAGTGCCCATCAGTGCCTCCTCATCAGTGCCCATCAGTGCAGTCTATTAGAGCCCATAAATGCCCATCAGTGCCTCCTCATCAGTGCCACATATCAGTGCTCATCTGTGCCACGTACCAGTGCCCATCAGTGCCACCTATCAGTGCCCATCAGTGTTCCCTCATCAGTGCCCTATAGTGCAGCCTATTAGTGCCCATAAATGCCTATAAGTGCCACCTCAACAGTGCCAATCAGTACCCATCAGTGCCTCCTCATCAGTGCCCATCAGTGCAGCCTATTAGAGCCCATAAATGCCCATCAGTGCCTCCTCGCTGCCACATATCGGTGTGTATCAGAGCCACCTATCAGTGTCCATCAGTGCAGAGAATTAGTGCCCATAAATGCCCATCAGTGCCACCTATCAGTGCCTCCTCATCAGTGCCCGTCAATACAGCCTATTAGAGCCCATAAATGGCCATCAGTGCCACCTCATCAGTGCACATCAGTGAAGGAGAAAATGTATCTGTCTGCAAAGTTTTATAACAAACTATAAAAAAGTTTGGGGTTTTTTTTTCAAAATTTTTGGTATTTTTATTTATTTATTTAGCAAAAAAATAAAACCCCCAGCGGTGATTAAATGCCACAAAAAAAATCTCTATTTGTGTGAAGAAAATTATAAAAAATGTAATTTGGGTACAGTGTTGCATGACAGCACAATTGCCATTCAAAGTGTGACAGCACTGAAAGCTGAAAATTGGCCTGGGCAGGAAGGGGGTAAAAGTGCCCCGATAGGCGAGTGGCTAAGGTAATTGCTTGCATTAAAAATAAAAAATAGATACATTTATTCATGGAATAATAAATACAGAACTGTCCCTTGTATCTGCCTGGATTTTAGATTGAACCATCTCAGCCTGAAACCCATTTTCACTTATCAGCCAAAGGGCTCCATAATTCAGCAAGAATGTTGTTCTTTATTGTGAAACAAATGGTGCCGGATTGGAGCTTGGGGGGGGGGGGGGGGACACTTCAAGTTCAGGGGCCCCCCCAACATAGGAATTCAATTATATGACAAATATAAAAAGTGAACTGAAATGAATGATAAACTGCATTAAAAAAAAAAAATTAAAAAATGTTGAGTTCTGAAGAAAACTGTTGTATGATTTTCTTTTTCTCCGTTTTATTGCCTGTAAGAATACACATTACCCGGGTAGTTGGACCTGGCGAGTCATACATCACAGTTATGCATCGCAATACAAATCTACAATGTTTACAAAAAGCCATTTGTCCTGTACTTAGTGTCTGCAGAATCTTTAACCACTTGAAGACCTATTTCTGACCTTCGTTGCTTACAAGTTAAAATCAGTATTTTTTGCTAGAAAATTACTTAGATCTCTGAAACGTTATATATATATATATATATATATATATATATATATATATATATATATATATATATATATATATATATATTAGCAGAGACCCTAGAGAATAGAATGGCGGTCGTTGCAATATTTTATGTTAAAGATGATGTTACGCCGAGTAAATAGATACCTAACATGCTTTGAAATTGCGCACGCTCGTGGAATGGCGCCAAACTTCAGTACTTAAAAATTTCCATAGTCGACGATTTTAAAAATGTTTAAGGGTTACCTGTTTAGAGTTGCAGAGGAGGTCTAGCACTAGAATTATTGCTCTCGCTCTAACGATCGCGGCGATACCTGACATGTGTGATGTAAACACTGTTTACATTTGCTCACATTTTGATCACTTTTATTGCTGTCACAAGGAATGTAAACATCTCTTGTGACATTAATAGTCACGTGTTTTTTTTTTTTTTTTTTTTTTGGAGGGATCTATAAGACCCCAAATCCCTCCACTGCACTTAAAAGCATTCAAAACGCCAAGTGTGGCTGTGTTGAATACTGAATTTTTTTATTTAATTTGGCACCTTTAAGGCTCCAGTAATCCGGAATTGATGTTGTGACGTCGCTTCCGGATTTCTAGATCTGACACCAAATCTGGCATTGTTCGGGGCTCCGGCCAGCCGGCGGATGTGCCGGTGTTCTGCCGAGAAAGTTCCGCTCGGCGTATAAGTTCCCCCCTCTACTGCGCCTGCGCAGTAGGTATCGGCGGAAATAGCCGAAGCACAACAGCTGAAAATCAGCTGTACACGTCGCCTGGAAGAGGGCCCCTCGCGGGCTCGCTTCGCTCGCCACGCTTCGGGCACGGCCTCGCTGCGCTCAGCACTTTTAGATTCCCCCTCTAGGTCCACTTGGATGGTGGGGAAGGAATCTGGACCCAGAGCGCAGACGCCGTGTACAGCTGATTGAAGCATTTGAGCTTCGGCTATCTCCGGCGGCTGAGAGTAGTATGTACTGCGCAGGCGCTGCGCCTGCGCAGTACAGGGGGGGAACTTATCCGCCGAGGGAACATTCTCGGCAAGACACCAGCTGGTCGCTCAGGCCTCCTGGTGGAACAAGAGAACCTGTGCAGAGCAGTGGAAAGTGGCGGGGGAGGGGGGGGGGGGTCGTCCCCTCCCACTGCTTGTGATAACGATCGAGCTGCTGCATTAATTGTTATCACAGGAAAGCCGACTGTGGGCTCTAAAAAAACGGTACCGGTGCAGGCATCACCCCGGTACAACCACTTATAGCCAAATGACGTACAGGTAGTGGTTAATTTAAGCCGGCCATAGATAGATTGAATATTGTCCGGTTCAGCAGGGACTGGCCACAATTCGATCCCTCTATGGGCAGGGTGGTTGTACCAAAATTGTTCCATCGATCAACTTGGGTACAGCCAGGCTATTGGAATTTTTTTTCATGTGATTACTACCGGTGGCTATAGCTGCAAGTATTAATCATTGCGTTCTGCTGGCTGGGAAGGCTCCCTGTGCCCCCATCCACCGGCAGAACATTGGATCATCTTGAGGACATAGTTACATAGTGGGCAAGGTTGAAATAAGTCCATCAAGTCCAACCTACAGTATGTGTGTGATTATATGTTAGTATTACATTGTATATCCCTGTATGTTGCGGTCATTCAGGTGATTATCTAATAGTTTCTTGAAGCTATCGATGCCCCCCGCTGAGACCACCGCCTGTGGAAGGGAATTCCACATCCTTGCCGCTCTTACAGTAAAGAACCCTCTACATAGTTTAAGGTTAAACCTCTTTTCTTCCACCTTTAGTGAATGGCTGCATGTCTTAGTAAATTCCCTTTCGCGGAAAAGTTTTCTCCCTATTGTGTGGTCACCAGTACGGTATTTATAAATTGAAATCATATCCCCTCTCAAGCGTCTCTTCTCCAGAGAGAATAAGTTCAGTGCTCGCAACCTTTCCTCATAACTAAGATCCTCCAGACCCTTTATTAGCTTTGTTGCCCTTCTTTGTACTCGCTCCATTTCCAGTACATCCTTCCTGAGGACTGGTGCCCAGAACTGGACAGCATACTCCAGGTGAGGCCGGACCAGAGTCTTGTAGAGCGGGAGAATTTTCGTTTTATCTCTGGAGTTGATCCCCTTTTTAATGCCAATATTCTGTTTGCTTTGTTAGCAGCAGCTTGGCATTGCATGCCATTGCTGAGCCTATCATCTACTAGGACCCCCAGGTCCTTTTCCATCCTAGATTCCCCCAGAGGTTCTCCCCCCAGTGTATAGATTGCATTCAGATTTTTGCCACCCAAATGCATTATTTTACATTTTTCTACATTGAACCTCATTTGCCATGTAGTCGCCCACCCCATTCATTTGTTCAGATCTTTTTGCAAGGTTTCTACATCCTGCGGAGAAGTTATTGCCCTGCTTAGCTTAGTATCGTCTGCAAATACAGAGATTGAACTGTTTATCCCATCCTCCAGGTCGTTTATGAACAAATTAAATAGGATTGGTCCCAGCACAGAACCCTGGGGAACCCCACTACCCACCCCTGACCATTCTGAGTACTCCCCATTTATCACCACCCTCTGAACTCGCCCTTGTAGCCAGTTTTCAATCCATGTACTCACCCTATGGTCCATGCCAACGCACCTTATTTTGTACAGTAAACGTTTATGGGGAACTGTGATAAATGTTTTTGCAAAATCCAGATACACCACGTCTACGGGCCTTCCTTTATCTAGATGGCAGCTCACCTCCTCATAGAAGGTTAATAGATTGGTTTGGCAAGAACGATTCTTCATGAATCCATGCTGATTACTGCTAATGATACCGTTCTCATTACTAAAATCTTGTATATAGTCCCTTATCATCCCCTCCAAGAGTTTACATACTATTGATGTTAGGCTAACTGGTCTGTAATTCTCAGGGATGTATCTTGGCCCTTTTTTAAATATTGGTGCTACATTGGCTTTTCTCCAATCAGTTGGTACCATTCCAGTCAGTAGACTGTCAGTAAAAATTAGGAACAATGGTCTGGCAATTACTTGACTGAGTTCCTTAAGGACGCTCGGGTGCAAGCCGTCTGATCCCAAAGATTTATTAATGTTACGTTTTTCAAGTCTACTTCTAATTCTATCCTCTGTTAGCCATGAGGGGGCTTCCTGTGAGCATGAGGATAAACATTGCAGTTTTGGTTACTGGAGCCCTCCCTCCATGGCTCTCGAAAGCCAGTAGGCACAGAGCACTACGTTTTTCATGGGTCATCGTGGTTCTCAGATAATTTGTTATCAGTGCCAATTTGTTAAACAGCCTTTCTCCTGAACAACTAGTGACTGTCATCAAATTATTCATCATTTAAAAAAAATGCCTTTTGAGATGGAGTGGCAAAGGCTCCAAACTGGACAATTTTCTCAATGGACACACTACTGAAGTCTCGAGGAAAAAAAAAAGTTTCATTTTTTTTATAAAGAAAGTCTGGGACCATTTCTAGAAGTGGGGCCTGGGACTATTTCTCCTTCTGCCCCCTTATAAAGCCAGGACTGGATGCAGAGGTGAGGTATTTTTGTGAAATAGCACTTTATTTAGTAGTATTGTCTTTGACTCTAAGGTGTAAGAAGTCCGGTACTTCTACACCCTAAAGCAGCCTTTCTCAAACTTTTTTACATCAGTGGAACCCTTGAAATAATTTTCAGGTCTCGGGGGAACCCTTGCTAAACCCAATACATTGGTGGTCAATGGAAAAGTTGCTCCTTACATTGGTGGCCAATGTAAGGAGCAAGAATGTTCCTTACATTGGTGGTCAGTGGAAAGAATGTTCCTTACATTGGTAGTCAGTCGGAAGAATGTTCCTTACATTGGTGATCAGTGGGAAGAATGTTCCTTACATTGGTGGTCAATTGGAAGAATGTTCCTTACATTGGTGATCAGTGGGAAGAATGTTCCTTACATTGGTGATCAGTGAGAAGAATGTTCCTTACTTTGGTGATCAGTGAGAAGAATGTTCCTTACATTGGTGATCAGTGGGAAGAATGTCCCTTACATTGGTGATCAGTGAGAAGAATGTTCCTTACATTGGTGATCAGTGGGAAGAATGTTCCTTACATTGGTGATCAGTGGGAAGAATGTTCCTTACATTGGTGATCAGTGGGAAGAATGTTCCTTACATTGGTGATCAGTGGGAAGAATGTTCCTTACATTGGTGATCAGTGGGAAGAATGTTCCTTACATTGGTGATCAGTGAGAAGAATGTTCCTTACATGGGTGATCAGTGAGAAGAATGTTCCTTACATTGGTGATCAGTGAGAAGAATGTTCCTTACATTGGTGATCAGTGAGAAGAATGTTCCTTACATTGGTGATCAGTGAGAAGAATGTTCCTTACATTGGTGATCAGTGAGAAGAATGTTCCTTACATTGGTGATCAGTGAGAAGAATGTTCCTTACATGGGTGATCAGTGAGAAGAATGTTCCTTACATTGGTGATCAGTGAGAAGAATGTTCCTTACATTGGTGATCAGTGAGAAGAATGTTCCTTACATTGGTGATCAGTGGGAAGAATGTTCTTTACATTGGTGATCAGTGAGAAGAATGTTCCTTACATTGGTGATCAGTGAGAAGAATGTTTCTTACATTGGTGATCAGTGAGAAGAATGTTTCTTACATTGGTGATCAGAATACCACACTTGTAGACTGCTGAAATGATTATTGGTGTCATGCAGTTGGCTCTGCCCAGTGGCGCTGGGCCCAGAACTATGCAGGTACCATAAACTTGGAGGTCAGGCAGCTCAAGGAACACTTGACAACCTCTGGAGGGTCTATACGCACTTAAAATACCAAACCAATATTATCCCCACATGGCTATAAGTTATACAGAGTAACTAAAATGTGTTTCTGCTGATGATCTCATAAAACAAACCGCAGATATGTATTTTATTGGTGGATTTATCTGTTTGCCTGGAGCTCCGCTTTACATCCTGTGCACATGATTGGGAATTCAAAGATAATGTAGGTTCGCCTTTAGTAAAGCAACCCCGAGGCCTCTATGGCTGCTTTCAATCTCTCTATTTCTCTACATTATGCAAACAGTAATTCCTAGAAAACACATCTGGCTTCTAAAGGATATATAGGTCACAGCTGACATTAGCATTTTACATGACGCTTAGGCCATGTTTATGTAATGGCGGTAATGTATGACGCCCCAAGGGCTATTCCTGCCCCGCCACGTCTTCAGATGCACTTCCCCCTCAGGTAAAGCTCTTCTCTGCTGGATTTTGAGTCATTATAGTCAGCAGAAAGGTAGAGGGCATATTTTGCCCATGTCCTTTGCTTGAAGCTGACACCAACATCTGCTCATCAGACTAAAATAGCTCGGACGTCCGGTCTCATGAATACGGCAAAAGGACAGGACCCAAGGATCTGAAGGGTCACTTTCCGATCAAGAGGGTTTAGGAAAAAAAGGTGTAGATGGGGAAGTCTCAGGAATATGTCTTTAGAGATTTGGAAAAAAGGTCATTTGACAAAAAAAAATTAAAGAAGGTCCAAATTTAAAACTGTTGTGCTGCACCCATGGGGTAGAGAAAGTGCAACTATTTGTACACTAGAATACACACTATATTACCAAAAGTATTGGGACACCTGCCTTTACACGCACATGAACTTTAATGGTATCCTAGTCTTAGACCGTAGGGTTCAATATTGAGTTGGCCCCACCCTTTGCCGCTATAACAGCTTCAACTCTTCTGGAAAAGGCTTCCCACAAGGTTTAGGAGGGTGTCTATGGGAATGTTTGACCATTTTTCCAGAAGAGCATTTGTGAGGTCAGGCACTGATGTAGGCCTGGCTCTCATTCTCCGCTCTAATTTATCCCAAAGGCGTTCTATCGGGTTGAGGTCAGGACTCTGTAGGCCAGTCACGTTCCTCCACCTTAAACCCGCTCATCCATGTCTTTATGGACCTTACTTTGTGCACTGGTCCAAATCATTTGGTGGAGGGGGGATTATGGTGTGGGGTTGTTTATCAGGGATTGGGTTGGCCCCTTAGTTCCAGTGAAAGGAACTCTTAAGGCGTCAGCATACCAAGACATTTTGGAGGCCAATCACGTTCCTCCACCCCAAACTCACTCATCCATGTCTTTATGGACCTTGCTTTGTGCACTGGCCAAATCATTTGGTGGAGGGGGGATTATGGTGGGGGGTTATTTTTTGGGGGTTGGGCTTGGCCCCTTAGTTCCAGTGAAGGGAACTCTTAAGGCGTCAGCATACCAAGACATTTTGGAGGCCAGTCTAGTTCCTCCACTCCAAACTCGCTCATCCATGTCTTTATGGACCTTGCTTTGTGCACTGGTCCAAATCATTTGGTGGAGGGGGGGGGTTATGGTGTGGGGGGAGGGGGGATTATGGTGGGGGGTTGTTTTTCAGGGGTTGGGTTTGGCCCCTTAGTTCCAGTGAAAGGAACTCTTAAGGCGTCAGCATACCAAGACATTTTGGAGGCCAGTCAAGCTCCTCCACCCCAAACTCGCTCATCCATGTCTTTACAAACCTCCGTTCCAAAAAAGTGCCAATGAAGCTCATATACCAGATTTTGGCACAGAGCCCGTTGCGTTTGGCATTGCACGTTTTGCCGTGATTTTCACGTGTTTTGATGCTCGACAATTGCGGCAAAATTGCACCGCGTTTGGGGCACCATTAAGAAATTATGACACTGCAAGTGCGTCTTGCGCTTTGCCCCCATTCTGAAGTTGTGGGCAAAATTGCGCGATACAATACATTCAAGTGTGGACAGGGTCCTAAAGTGATTGTAAACCTCAGACATGAGATCTGAACAAAGCATATCCCTCTATAGTGTGTACTTGTCTCAGTCCAGAGGACTAAGTGTCATTTCTGTGTGCTGCCTCCTTCCTCTGATCTCTGCATAAGTCACTTCGGACAAGTTTTCTTGACACCAAGAGATTACAGGTGACAGGGGAGGGAGCTTGAGCACACAGCCTGCGATTGACAACCTCAGCTCTGTTCCTGAGTGCAGGGGGAGAGGGGGTGTCTCTTCCCTCCAATCAGTTCTCAGGGCTCTCCTCACTGAGCTCTGCAGAGTGTAACTTCAGCCCTCCGCCCACTTTTTTTCTGACAGCTCAGACAAGCTGATAAATGCAGCACTTTGAACAGATGTAGAGTAGAGAAGGCTGCAGATAAACAGGTACAACTTATGTAGGAGGATTTGTTTAATCTCTGTGTATAACCTGAGGCCGGTCACTTCACTGGGGATATGGAAGGGATTACAACCACTTTAAAGACAATGGCACCCAGATAAAAAGAAGTTCCTCTATCCTGGACCTGACAAAATTAGCCTCATTATTTTAAATTATTTTCACATAAAATAAAATAAAAATGGGAAAGAAGTAAAATAATAAAATTTAAATTACACAAATAAATACTCAATTACTCCAATAACAATAAAACCCCAAATACAAAACCATTAAATGCAAATAAATGTAACTTTCCTAAATACATTCTGGAACATTCTCTAAATAAAGATAACATTTTTTTTTTGCTTTTTTTTAGGAAAACTTTACTGAATTTGTCCCGCTAATCCCTATCAGACGGGCACAGCGTTGTCACCCTATACCAGGATGTTCTGGGCAGGATCACCAGGTATTGTCACTTTACAAATGATATTAACATGATAAAGTCTGTATGAAAAATAACTGCGTCTTCATCTGGGGTCCTCCTAAGACTTACCAAACAAAGGGCCACACACTGTCCTTCAGACCTGAGGGGGGCTATGACCAGGGGGGGCAAAAAAATGGGCAAGGGTTGGTGATTATTGGGAGTAAAAAAATGACCCAGCAACTATGGATAGTGGGAAGAGAAATAGTGCCCCATTGTTGGTGTCAGTGGAAGGACTAGTACCTCCTCCTTTGTGGCAATGGAAGGAATAGTGCCCCATCATTGGTGGTAATGGAAGGAGTAGTGTCCTATTGTTTGTGTCAGTTGACAGAATAGTGCCCCATGGTTGATGCCAGTTGAGCTATCATTGTCAGTGAAAGATTGGTGCCCCATCATTGGTAACAGCGGGAGGAATAGTGCCCCATTATTGTTGTCAGTTAAAGGAATAGAGACCCATTGTTAGCGTCAGTGGGAAGAACAGTGCCCCTTCATTGTTAACAAGGGGAGGAATGGTGCCCCATCGTTGATGTTAATAGAATATTATTGGTGTCAGTGGGAGGAATAGTGTCCCATCATTGGTATCAGTAGGAGGAATAGTGCCCCATCATTGGTGTCAGTGGGAGGAATAGTGCCCCATCATTGGTATCAGTGGGAGGAATGGTGCCCCATCATTGGTGTCAATAGGAGTAATAGTGCCCCATGATTGGTGTCAGTGGGAGGAATAGTGCCCCATCATTGGTGTCAATAGGAGTAACAGTGCCCCATGATTGGTATCAGTGGGAGGAATAGTGCCCCACCATTGGTGTCAATAGGAGTAAAAGTGCCTCATCATTGGTGTCAGTGGGAGGAATAGTGCCCCATCATTGGTGTCAGTGGGAGGAATAGTACCCCATCATTGGTGTCAGTGGGAGAAATAGAGCCCCGTCACTGGTTTCAATGGGAGGAATAATGCCCTATTATTGGTGTCAGTGGGAGGAATAACACCCCATCATTGGTGACAATGGCGGGGATAGTGCCCCATAGTTGTTGTCAGTGTTAAGAATAGTGCCCCATCATTGGTGTCAGTTGGAGGAATAGTGCCCCATTGTTGATGTCATTGGGAGGTACAGTGAGCTCTCATTGGTGTCAGTGGGAAGAATAGTGCCCCATCATTGTTGGTGTCAACGAAAAGAATGTTATTGGTGTCGATGGGAGAAATAGTGCCCCAAAAGGCCGGTTAAAAGCAAAGGGCCCCATTGGGCCTGCAGGAAGACCGTTTACATATTCTTTAAGTACCTGTTACAAATGTGTAAAGAATGATGGACCTTTCTCCCCTCCCCCGCCCTCCTCTCCCCTCCCCTCCTGTCTCCTCCCCCGCCCTCCTCCCTCCTCTCCCCTCCCCCGCCCTCCTCTCCCCTCCCCTGCCCTCCTCTCTCCTCCCCTGCCCTCCTCTCCTCCCCTGCCCTCCTCCCTCCTCTCTCCTCCCCCGCCCTCCTCCCTCCTCTCCCCTCCCCTGCCCTCCTCTCTCCTCCCCTGCCCTCCTCTCCTCCCCTGCCCTCCTCCCTCCTCTCTCCTCCCCCGCCCTCCTCCCTCCTCTCCCCTCCCCTGCCCTCCTCTCTCCTCCCCCGCCCTCCTCCCTCCTCTCTCCTCCCCGGCCCTCCTCCCTCCTCTCCCCTCCCCCGCCCTCCTCTCCCCTCCCCCGCCCTCCTCTCTCCTCCCCCGCCCTCCTCTCCCCTCCCCCGCCCTCCTCTCCCCTCCCCTGCCCTCCTCTCTCCTCCCCCGCCCTCCTTCCTCCTCTCCCCTCCCCCGCCCTCCTCTCCCCTCCCCTGCCCTCCTCTCTCCTCCCCCGCCCTCCTTCCTCCTCTCCCCTCCCCCGCCCTCCTCTCTCCTCCCCCGCCCTCCTCCCTCCTGATTGTCCTCCGGAGGTGAATAGTTGATGAGTCTCCCGGTGAAGTCAATGGCCGGTTACTGATGGTGCAGCAATGAGGTCCATTTCATGGCGTTGGAAGGGCGGCTCTTTCAATGGAGTTATTTCCGTTCCTCGATGTTCTCGGTTGGCGCACCAAATTGCTCGGCGTTGTTTTCCTTCCATGCTATGAATAGCCTGTAAATAATGCGTAAATTGCTTTGGGCTCCCATCTTGGCCGGCGCTTTCAGAGAATGATGATGTGGCATAAATAATAACAATGATTATAATGATGACAATTACAAGATAAGATCGGCTCAAGCAGAAAGGAGACGTGATTTCATTTCTCCGCTAATGATTAATGATCCCGCTTTTGTTTTCTGTCAAAAGTCTTCAATCAACGGTCACAAACAAAGGAATAATTCCATTGTTCCGGTGTCCGCTCCCGTATACACCAGATGATCGACGTAATTAAGAAAAATACACATCTCAACTGAAGACCCTTCAAGGTCCTCATGTCATCATCGGCCTGGATTGGGGGGGGGGGGAGGGGAGATATAAGTGATAAAACAAACACAAAAAAGATCTACAAAATAACAGTTTAACACTAAAATACACAAGATTTTACCTCTTGAGCCCCAGAGGGTTTTACCCCCTTCATGACCAGCCCATTTTTTTGCTATTCAGCACTGCGCTACTTTGGCAATTGCGCGGTCATACAAAACGATTTTCCCAAACAAAATTTGTATCATTTTTTTCACACAAAGAGATCTTTCTTTTGGTGGTATTTGATCTCCACTGCGGTTTTTATTTATTATTATAAAAACGAAAAATAAGACCAAAAAATTTGGAATCTGATCAAATAATAAGTTCCCCTGCTGACAGCTGAAGTGTTGGCAATTGGAGCTGTCAAAAAAAAAAAAAGCCCCCGAGCAATGTTTATCAACAACATTGCTCAGCCACTGAAACACTAAAGCCTCATACACACGATCTGATTGTTGGCCAACAGAGCGTCAGACTTTTGTCCGAAGGGCGTGTGCCAGGAACTTGTCTTGCATACTAATGGCACACAATTGTCGGCCAACAAACAGAAATGTAATGATGTACTACGCAGAATTTCAGCAATGTACCCCTATCCATTCACATGGCGGGGAGGGGATCTGGGTGGCCTTTGTTAAGGGGGGCTTCCAGATAGCAATACACCCCACCCCCGCAGACCCCGACAACCACCGGCCAGGGTTGTCAGAAAGAGTCCCGTGTCTCCATCAACAAGGGGACCGGGTGCTTAGGGGGGCACCCCAAAATGCCCTCCCCATGTTGAGGGCAAGCAGCCTGGTATGGTTCATGGGGGGTGCTCACTCGTCCCCTCCCTTTCATGGCCTGCCAGGCTGCATGCTCGGATAACGGTCTGGTATGGATTGTGGGGGGACCCCACACCATTTTTTTTTCTTAATTCTCTCATAGGGTTCCCCTTAACCACTTCAATTCACTGTATTATATACTCTGCACTGTACTATATACCCTGCACTGTATTATATATACTACATTGACTGCACTATATACTCTGCACTGTATTATATATACTACACTGACTGCACTATATACTCTGCACTGTATTATATATACTACACTATCTGCACTATATACCCTGCACTGTATTATATATACTACACTGACTGCACTTTATACCCTACACTGTATTATATATACTACACTGACTGCACTATATACTCTGCACTGTATTATATATACTACACTGACTGCACTATATACTCTGCACTGTATTATATATACTACACTGACTGCACTATATACTCTGCACTGTATTATATATACTACACTGACTGCGCTATATACTCTAAACTGTATTTTATATAATACATTGACTGCACTATATACTCTGCACTGTATTATATATACTACACTGACTGTACTATATACCCTGCACTGTATTATATATACTACACTGACTGCACTATATACTCTGCACTGTATTATATATACTACACTGACTGCACTATATACTCTGCACAGTATTATATATACTACACTGACTGCACTATATACTCTGCACTGTATTATATATACTGCACTGACTGCACTATATACTCTGCACTGTATTATATATAGTACACTGACTGCACTATATACTCTGCACTGTATTATATATAGTACACTGACTGCACTATATACCCTGCACTGTATTATATATACTACACTGACTGCACTATATACTCTGCATTGTATTATATATACTATACTGACTGCGCTATATACTCTGCACTGCATTATATACTCTGCACTGCATTATATATACAACACTGACTGCACTATATACTCTGAACTGTAATATATATACTACACTGACTGTACTATATACTCTCCACTACATTATATATACTACACTGACTGCACTATATACTCTGCACTGTATTATATATACTATACGGACTGTACTATATACTCTGCACTGTAGAAGCCCACTTGGGCGAAACACGTTGGAACTCATAGCACTCTTACCACTATGAAATGAAGACAGACTATGTGATACAGAATAATGTTTTTATTGGGAATATTTTATCATATATAATCCAATACATTTTGCAATGTTTTTAATTGTTTCTATTGGTTGTCAACTTGAATGTTATTATAAGCACCTGAAAAGTCCATGATCTATATCTGGGTCTCCACAATTTCTAGACAAAGTGCCAGTTTACTGTCCTGCAGACCTCACGGGGGGCCCGACTGTGTCAGTCACAGCCAGTGAACCAATGAGGAAAGAGCGTGGGGGGTCTTATGTACGCATAGAGCAGCGGCTTGTGAGCAAGCATGCAGAAGTTCCCCCAGGGCAAGCTGCTTTCTCTGGGAGCAGGGGGAGGAGCCAGGACCGCTGGTGGGGGAAAGAAGAGGATCGGAGCTGCTCTGTGCAAAACCGCTGCACAGAGCAGGTAAGTGTAACATATTTGTTCTTTAAAAAAATAAATAAATAAGCTTTAATACCACTTTTACTATAAAGCTATCACAAGGGGACTAACAAGCACATTGTGATAGCTCTGGACAGTGACAGATACTCCTAAAGAAGATATAATAGTCATAACAGACATTCCAAATTAGACCCCTGATGTCTACCCTGCCCAAAGCAGCTAACCAAGCACAGACTGTGTTTGGTTAGCTGCTTCTCTGGCTGTAACAGCCAACGAATGGCTAGTGATACAATCATTGTCACTTCTGGATTAGAGATCGGGAACAGACGTCCATCTCCTCTGTGTGAAGCCGTCCTGGTCGCTTACTACAGTCCTGGGCTCCCTGGCAGGGTGGGAGACCTGAGTTTTCACTAATTAAGATCAGTGACACTTATAGGTCTTGTACCCCCTCCCCCCAACCTGTTACTGTACAGTAAGGGAGGAGCCATACACTGATAAGCTCATCTCTCATTCTGCTTTTTCCTTCTATCATCACACTGCCTGTTACCGTAGTAAATTCAATCCAACAACTCGGTGTAATCTTTAAAATCTGAATCTTTATTGGCTACATAATGAAACGCACTATAGACACATTAGTAACAACCTAACGCGTTTCGGCTATGACAGCCTTCCTCATAGCTATGGCACCTGGTTACCTTGTGCCTATACACCACTACTGGTACCTAGTGCAGCCTACGGAACACTATACAGTCACAGGAATCAGTATGTGGTCTTTACTCACAAGTCCCCAGGACAGCTGCCACCTTCCAGCTTCCTCTGGACACAGCCCAGTGAGTGAGACAGCACCTCTCAAGACCAGATCCCGTGTGGTGAGGTCCTACTATCTGCTTCTAGAAAGATCCATCCAGGCTCTCAGCCCTGACAGAGCTATAGCACAGCTACATGGTTCAAGCAGAGAAAACTTAGGTCTCCTGCCCTGCTAGACTGCCTCAGGGGCAGCAGCCCCCTAAGGCTTAGAACGCTCGTTGCTGGGAAAAGACCCTCTCTCCAGGGCTCCAGACTATTTATCAGCTTTGGAAATATGGTTCTGTGGATATTTCACTATGATTTACAGCACCTCATCCCGTTAATTGGTATCCAAGGATTAAGAAATTGAGTGGGATTATAACGGTACAGATATATTACTCAAACCAAAGGTTTTTTACTAAAAAATGCTTTTTACTAGCATTTTAATTAAAAACATATTTATAACCCATAGACAAAATGGTCCTTATGCCGCGTACACACGATCGGACTTTACGGCATACTTGATCCAGCGTACCGGATTTCGTTGGACAATTCGATTGTGTGTGGCCTCCAGCGGACTTTGTTTTCTCAAAAGTTTGACGGACTTAGATTTGAAACATGTTTCAAATCTATCCGACGGACTCGAGTCTGGTCGAAAAGTCCACTCGTCTGTATGCTAGTCCGACTGACAAAAACCGACGCTAGGGCAGCTATTGGCTACTGGCTAAGAACTTCCTTGTTTTAGTCCGGTCATACGTCATAACGTATGAATTCGACGGACTTTGGTTGATCGTGTGTAGGCAAGTCCGTTCATTCGAAAAGTCTGTTGTAAAGTCCGTCAAAAAGTCCGCCGGGCAAAGTATGCCGTAAAGTCCGGTCGTGTGTACGCGGCATTAGTCTGCATAAAGTGGTATAGCTGGAGATCCCAACATGTTTCGTCTTTTAATTAGGCTTCCTCAGGGAATGCTATTCTCTGTAAGATTATCCACTTTCTAACGGGTAGAGATAGCACAAATTAATATCTCTATTTATCAGCTTCAAAAACACCTATTTGGTACACCTCCTTGGGGATTTGCTAGGCCAGGATAAATATTCGGGTTGGAGTTTCGAATTTCCCTCCCTGAGCTCTGGAAGTTTCTCCCAGGGACAGATGGAAAACAATCTAACACCTAGCCTGCAAAACCCTGAACAGGCCAGGGCAAATGATCATTGCTCTCTTGATTACAGAAGAAGCCAAAAACTAAATTTACCTAGCATCCTGCACTAGGAGGGTGCTACAGATGTACCTGGTTGGAGCCTGAAATGAGGAGAGGGCTTCCTTTGCAGCTCTGTCCTGAATAACCCAGAATAAGGTGATAGCACAAGCAAGGCACAAAGCAGCACAGGTTCCATGGATCCAGGTTGTGATAGTTACCCAAGGAGATGGTCAGCAAGGGCTGAACCTGGGCAGCAGATAGGAGATTCACAAGAGTCCCTAGGAGGTTCTGCAGCTGCCAGCCTATATACCCATGGTGGGATGATCCAGGGCAGGGCCTTAGGGCAGGTCTGGAAGGCAGCAGTGTCATGGTCGAGCCCAAGCCAAGGTCATGCATAGGTAAGTGGTATGGAGTGAAGAAGAGAGGTTGTCTGAAGCCAAGCCAAGGTCATACACAAGTGAGTAGTTTAGCTTGGGATGGAAGGGAGGTCAGGAGCCAAGGCAAGGTCATACACAGGTGAGCAGTGCAGCTGGAGATGAAAGAGAGGTCAGGAGCCAAGCCAAGGTCATACACAGGTGAGCAGTGCAGCTGGAGATGAAAGAGAGGTCAGGAGCCAAGCCAAGGTCATACACAGGTGAGCAGTGCAGCTGGAGATGGAAGACAGGTCAGGAGCCAAGGCAAGGTCATACACAAGAAATAAATGGAAGCAGGGTCTTCCAAGGTCAAAATCAAGTGTCAGGCAAAGAGAATTCTGGGAGCAAGCCAGTGCAGGTGCATTGGCTATGAAACATACACTTTTTTTGTGTAAGCAAACACAATATTATACCCAATTTTGTTTGGTAAAATATAAAAGATTGGGCAGATGACAGGTACTCTTCATGGAGACATTCAGGGCATATCCTATAGAAAAATATGCTGTGTATGTTTTCATTTCGGAGGTTTTCAGCCACTTTACGTTACTTTAAAATGACATTGTTACCATTTTTTTGTTATTTTGTTTATTTATTGTATCTGTTGGTTGAAGTTGGGAAGTATGGGGGGGGGACTGCAGGTTCCCCTGAGTCAATAATGAGCGGTCTTAGCGGGGACGCATCGTCGCGGTACGGCTGGATTCGGCTACTTTTTTTGTTTTTTTTGCAATGCCTTTAAATGTTCTAATTGCATTTTTGGAGAGCTCATTTTTTCCCCCTGATTTTTGGCAGCTGCTGCGATTCCCTCGGCGCAGATTATCAACAAAACACGGTATCCATCTCCACTTCCAGCTCATGAACTGGTGTAATAGCGGCTCTGATGTCGGCGGATGAGGAATTGAAAATGTGTTTATGAAAAAATGGTTCTGAGTCATAAAACCGCCGGTCCCTCTTCCCAACATTCGGCGGCACCGTCTGCTGCAAATAAATAGCGCTCCCAATGGTCCTCGCCTTGGAGCTCAGTCCTCCTGTCCCCGTTTCTTTCTTTTGCTGTCCCACATTTTGATGCATAGCTCTGCAGAGATAAATGGACCCGTTAAAGTAAATGTAAACGCTAAGAGGTGTGTTTTTTAAAAAACAAAACAAAAAGCAAATTGCAGAGCTGGTCGTCCTGTGCAACTGCATATACATTCAAACATATACTGCGAATGTTATGAGGCTATTTCCTTCTAGGTCGAAAGTTAGTTATTTATGCTGAATAGATTGAATCAGAAAATACCACATTGTGGCCACTAGTATTTATTTCCTGTAATCATCAGCTCCATCTAGTGGCCATAATGTGGTATTTTCCCGGGTCGCTCTATTCTGTTTGAAGAATAACATTCAACCTGGAGAGAAAATAGCAGTGCTAAATCTAGCAGATCTGATCTGGGGGTGCAGGGAAAAGTCATATTGTCAGCGCTGTGTGCGAGTCACTGACAGTCTGTGAGAGATCCAGGGAGCCCATTTTCCACGTTTACCTGTCGTGATTCTGTACCACAAGTCACGACCTGGAAGTAATGTCTGACAGGTGGTGCAGGAGTGATCAGGGGACACTAGTATGTATTAGGCTGTTATCAGATTAGGATGAAAAAAATAGAACCTGTGCCCTTTTATATCAGATGTTCCTATCCCCATCATAGTCCCACCTTATATCAGAGTGTCTCTTTACATCAGGGTCCCCATCAGGGATCCCCCCTACATCAGGGTCCCCATCAGGGACACCCCTACATCAGGGTCCCCATCAGGGACCCCCCCTACATCAGGGTCCCCGTCAGAGACACCCTAAACATCTGCTTTCCCTATCAGAGTCTTTCCTTACATCAGGGTGTGCCCTTATATCAGAGTCCCCTACACTAGGATCCCTATCAGAGCCCCCCCTTGCATCAGGGTTCATATAAGGGCCCCCCTACCTAACGTCAAGGTCCCAATGAGATTCCCCCCCTTACATCAAGGTCCCCATCAGAGTCCCCCCTTACATCAGGTGTGCCTATCAGAGTGTCTCCTTACATCAAGGTCCCCATCAGAGATCCCTACACCAGGATCCCTATAAGAGCCCCCCCCGCATCAGGGTTCATAAGAGAGCCCCCCCAATGTCAGGGTCCCAATGAGATTCCCCCCTTACATCAAGGTCCCCATCAGAGTCCCCCCCAGGGGCAGAGTGACCATTGAGCGACTCGGGCACTGCCCAAGGGCCCTGGGCCACTAGGGGGCCCCATCAGGGTTGCCAGCCTCAGTAAAACCAGGGATAGTATGTATAAATCTGTTTTTTTTTTTTACATCTGTGTATACTGTGTGTGTGTATACTGTGTGGCCCCATAATCTCTGATTGTTCTGGGGGCCCCATAATCTCCTATTGCCCGGGGGCCCCATGAGTTATCAGTCCGCCCCTGGTCCCCCCTTACATCTGGTGTACCTATCAGAGTGTCTCCTTACATCAGGGTCCCCATCAGAGCCCCCCTTGCATCAGGGTTCATATGAGAGCCCCCCTTACGTCAGTGTCCCCATGAGACATACCCTGAAATGACCACTTGTAATCCCCTTTAAAGCCTGTGTGACAGGAGGACCATGCAGGAGCACAGTCTGGAGATCAGGACCAGAAAACGGGAAGTGCCTGAACAAGTGGCGGCTGGTCCTAAACTTTTTTTTTTTTGGGGGGGGGGGCGGCAAACAAACCCCCCCACCCCCCAGGTCTGCACTCACCCCTCCAGGGTCACGGCACCGCAGCTTCCCCCAGCTTCTCCTCGTGGCTAACCCGGTCTCCTTTAGATCCGCCTCCTGTCCTGATTGGTCGGGAGGAGAAAACGGAAACCATTAGCGAATATTGATTCGCTAGTGTCCCAAGTGGGTGGGTTCACTGCGCCCCGAGCCCAACCTTTTTCAAGCTAATTAGAGCCTCTAATCATGTGGTTGGAAAAAACTCATAGAAAGCTATGAGTCCGGCGCCCCACATGCAAACTAGGGGGGCGTTGCGCAGACTAGGGGGGCGGTGCGCAAACTAGGGGGGCGGTGCACAAACTATGGGGTGGGGGGGCAGTGCGCTTACTAGGGAGTGGGGGGGGCGGTGTGCAAACTGGGGGGGGGGCGGCACACAAACTAAGGGGGGGTGGCGGTGCGCAAACTTTCAGTAATGCTGTAGAATTAAAAGTAATAATAATAATTAAAAAAAGACTTTGAAATGACATCAACATATTAAAGCTCAGGTGAGGATTTCTTGTTGGGGTTCACATGTTCATCTATCCTCGGGGGTGTCCAATTCAATTTCATTGCGGGGCGCATCAGCATTATGGCTGACATCAAAGGGCTGGTTGAATCTGTAATGCCGCGTGCACACGACCGGACTTTTTCGGCATCAAAGGTCGGAACAATTCGATCATGTGTGGGCTTCATTGGACCTTCATTGGACCTCTTCTGGCGAAAATTCTGACGGACCTAGTAATAGAACAAGTTTCAAATCTTTCCGACGGACTCGATTCCTATCGAAAAATACGTTCATATGTATGCTAGTCCGATGGATCAAAAACTACGCAAGGGCAACTATTGGCTACTGGCTATGAACTTCAGTGAAGTCTCATCAGTGCCCATCAATGCAGCCCCATCAGTGCCCATCAGTGAAGTCTCATCTGTGCCCATCAATGCAGGTTCATCAGTGCCCATCAGTGAAGTCTCATCAGTGCCCATCAATGCAGCCTCATCAGTGCCCATCAGTGCAGCCTCATCTGTGCCCATCAATGCAGCTTCATCAGTGCCCATCAGTGAAGTCTCATCAGTGCCCATCAATGCAGCCTCATCAGTGCCCATCAGTGCAGCCTCATCTGTGCCCATCAATGCAGCTTCATCAGTGCCCATCAGTGAAGTCTCATCAGTGCCTATCAATGCAGCCTCATCAGTGCCCATCAGTGCAGCCTCATCTGTGCCCATCAATGCAGCTTCATCAGTGCCCATCAGTGAAGTCTCATCAGTGCCCATCAATGCAGCCTCATCAGTGCCCATCAGTGCAGCCTCATCTGTGCCCATCTGTGCAGCCTCATCAGTGCCAATCAGTGCCCTTCAGTAAAGCTTCATCACTGTACATCAGGGAAACCTCATCAGTGCCCATCAGTGCCCATCAGTGCAGTCTCGTCAGTGCCCATCAGTGCAGCCTCATCAGTGCCCATCAGTGAAGTCTCATTACCACACATCAGGGAAACCTCATCAGTGCCCATCAGTGAAAATTATCAGTACAGCCTCATCCGTGCCCATCATTGTGGCCTCATCAGTGCCCATCAGTGAAGCCTCATCAGCCCACATTAGGGAAGAAGAAAAATTACTTATTCGCAAAATTTTATAACAGAAACACAGTGTTGCATGACCGCGCAATTGTCAGTCAAAGTGCGACAGCGCTGAAAGCTGAAAACTGGCCTGGGCAGGAAGGGGGGCGAATATGCCAAGTAGGCAAGTGGTCAGGCTGTGTGACGGGAGATGCAGAATGGCATGGAGCCCACTCACACTCCTGTAGCAGATGATGCAAGTCTGAAACCCCACCTCTGATTACATCAGATGTCCAGAGTTCTTCCCCCATCTTTACATCACAATGCACACCCATTGTGCTGCTCCGGGGAAGGAGCTGGGGGCGGAACTGGGAAGCAGAAAGTGCAGGGTCTGGAGTAGGACCAGAGGATGCTGAGACCAGGGGCTGCGGAAACAAGGGGGTGCTGCGGCTGCATGGTGAGGCGCAGGGTTTGTAGGAGGTGTTTTGTCCTCCTCTCTGCTGCTGACTGCCAAGACAGGAGGGCAGAGACTAGACTCCCCGCGGCTGCACGGAGGAGCGCAGGATCTGACGGAGGAGTTCTGTGTTCTTCTCTGCTGCCAACTGCTGAGACAAGGTGGTGGCAGAGATGAGGGGGATGCCACAGCTGCAGGAGAGGTGTGAGGGCCACATAAATAGGCATGGAGGTCCAGATTTGGCCCGCGGGCCTTGTGTTTGACAATTGTGCTCTAAGCTATTATTTTCTGTATTAATATATTATGCTAAGACCTATTGTGAGCAACCTGAAGATAGCAAGCTAGAATAAAGGCTTTCTGTAGGCTTGTTTCATGCTCTGCTGCTATAGCCATGAATAGCAAGGGAGATCAGACTACACAGACAGCTGAATAAGTCAGAAAAAGGAAAACCCCCCTCTTTCCTAGCATAGAGGAATCCATCTGGTTTAGTCAGTTATACAGAGGCAGCCAACAAGCATACAAGTCACGCTTGGCTTGTTAACGAATAATTTCAGCATGGCTTGCAGACATCTCATGGATGCCTCAGCTTTAAAATAACCCTTTCGCTGCCGCTGGTGTGTCCTACAAATGTCAGGCTCCCATCTATTTCATTAAATCGATCCAGACAGCCGTAGAGCCACCTGATCACTTTTACAGGATTCACAGGGTACTGCAACCACCCCCACCCCCCACACACCCCCCACACCCCCACACCCACACCCACCCAGGTTGTTAGGGAACTCTCACACTTCTCCTGAGAGCCCAGGAGAAAACTCTCAGGATGGTGAGCATGAGGCCATCGATCATTCTGAGCACTTCCAGGTTCAGAGCTGTCACAATTCTGGCTGAAAGTTTGGTAAAAAGAGAATTAGGCATAGTCTGTTTATATAAAAAATAGTAGCCAGTGAAGTGATCTACCATGAACCAATGAGGAGGAAGGTGGGTAGCAACATTTGGGACATGGACACATTTCTAATCTTTTTGGCTCTATACACCACAATGGATGTGAAATGAAATGAACAAGATGTGCTTTAACTG
This sequence comes from Aquarana catesbeiana, assembly GCF_042186555.1. Classification (NCBI taxonomy): domain Eukaryota; kingdom Metazoa; phylum Chordata; class Amphibia; order Anura; family Ranidae; genus Aquarana; species Aquarana catesbeiana. Next base: position 688,339,066 of record NC_133327.1, on the reverse strand, counting down.
CAGACTTTCAGCTTTAATTTGAGGGTATTTACATCCAAATCAGGTGAAGGGTGCAGGAATTACAACAGTTTGTAGATGTACCTCACACTTTTTAAGGGACCAAAAGTAATGGGACAGATTAACAATCATCCATCAAACTTTCACTTTTTAATACTTGGTTGTAAATCCTTTGCAGTCAATGACAGCCTGAAGTCTGGAACACATAGACATCACCAGACGTTGGGTTTCATCCCTGGTGATGCTCTGCCAGGCCTCTACTGCAACTGTCTTCAGTTCCTGTTTGTTCTTGGGGCATTTTCCCTTCAGTTTTGTCTTCAGCAAGTGAAATGCATGCTCAATCGGATTCAGGTCAGGTGATTGACTTGGCTATTGCATAACATTCCACTTCTTTCCCTTCAAAAACTCTTTGGTTGCTTTCGCAGTATGCTTCGGGTCATTGTCCATCCGCACTGTGAAGCGCCGTCCAATGAGTTCTGATGCATTTTGCTGAATATGAGCAGATAATATTGTCCGAAACACTTCAGAATTCATCCTGCTGCTTTTGTCAGCAGTCACATCATCAATAAATACAAGAGAACCAGTTCCATTGGCAGCCATACATGCCCACGCCATGACACTACCACCACCATGCTTCACTGATGAGGTGGTATGCTTTGGATCATGAGCAGTTCCTTTCCTTCTCCATACTCTTCTCTTCCCATCACTCTGGTACAAGTTGATCTTGGTCTCATCTGTCCATAGGATGTTGTTCCAGAACTGTGAAGGCTTTTTTAGATGTTGTTTGGCAAACTCTAATCTGGCCTTCCTGTTTTTGAGGCTCACCAATGGTTTACATCTTGTGGTGAACCCTCTGTATTCACTCTGGTGAAGTCTTCTCTTGAGTGTTGACTTTGACACACATACACCGACCTCCTGGAGAGTGTTCTTCATCTGGCCAACTGTTGTGAAGGGTGTTTTCTTCACCAGGGAAAGAATTCTTCGGTCATCCACCACAATTGTTTTCCGTGGTCTTCCGGGTCTTTTGGTGTTGCTGAGCTCACCGGTGCGTTCTTTCTTTTCAAGGATGTTCCAAACAGTTGATTTGGCCACACCTAATGTTTTTGCTATCTCTCTGATGGGTTTGTTTTGTTTTTTCAGCCTAATGATGGCTTGTTTTACTGATAGTGACAGCTCTTTGGATCTCATATTGAGAGTTGACAGCAACAGATTCCAAATGCAAATAGCACACTTGAAATGAACTCTGGACCTTTTATCTGCTCCTTGTAAATGGGATAATGAGGGAATAACACACACCTGGCCATGGAACAGCTGAGCAGCCAATTGTCCCATTACTTTTGGTCCCTTAAAAAGTGGGAGGCACATATACAAACTGTTGTAATTCCTACACCGTTCACCTGATTTGGATGTAAATACCCTCAAATTAAAGCTGAAAATCTTCAGTTAAAGCACATCTTGTTCGTTTCATTTCAAATCTATTGTGGTGGTGTACAGAGCCAAAAAGATTAGAATTGTGTCAATGTCCCAATATTTATGGACCTGACTGTATATGGATAGAGAGAAGATGGGCGAGGACAGCTGTGAGAGTATATAATAAAGGAAGGACATCAAGGAACATCTGTTTTGAGCACTTCCGGGTTCAGGGCTGTCACAATTCTAGCTGAAAGTGAATTAGGTACAGTCTGTGCTTGATCAGCTGGAGAAGGGGGCAGGGAAGATGTTAGGGATCAAAAATAACCCTGATGTCTGCATAAAGAGGACCTGTGTCAGGGTCAAGGGTCAGGCTCTTCGATCAGTAGCTATTGCAGCAGAGAGGCTCCTAACAATCAGTTGTATAAACGCAGCAGCAGAACACCCTGGCAGATGACTCGGGGCCACCTGAAGTGCAGGGTCTAAGCACTAACCTGTGTTCACCAGAGCTCCTGATGATGGGCATGGGTTTTACTGCGTGTTACTACCGGATCGCGGTCCTCAGGATCGCCCCACCAGGAGGTGAGCAAGCTGGGGTCCAGTAGCACATAAAGCAGGTATGGATAAAGCAAAAGCTTATTCAGTAAACAAGCCAAAAGGGCGGTAACAAGTGGTTGCAGGTTGGGACCAAGCAGAAGCGTAGTCAAATAACAAGCCAAAGGTCAGTAACAAGAGGTGGTGAACATAAGTGTGCGCAGTCTAATGCATTAGGGTGTGCACCCTTAAGCTCAAACACACATGCATGTGTATGTATCTACATATATATGACCCCAGCACATTGATCTCCCTGCTGGCACAGTGAAAGAGAAAAGGATAAAACACTTCTCTTATGGCAGAGCCGGTAAGAGGGAGAGCTTTCCTATGATCCTGTTGCTACACAGAACGATAACACTAATGGGCATGGGGGGATTAGGGTGTGCCTGGGCACACCCGGCACACCCTGTGCGCACGCCTATGGTGGTGAAGATATGGACAGTCGCAGGTACGCAAAGGAGCAAGATATCAGCTGGAAAGAGCACAATAATCTGGCAAACGGGTAAGTGCAAAGGCAAGGGTTAAATTGGAAGATCACGGGGGGAGCAAAAAGTTCAAGGTTCACCAGAAACAAGATTGTCCAAGTAATGAGACAGGGAGCTGTCCAGCATCTCAGGTGGATCAGCAAGGAGAGCTACTGCTGGACATAGCAGAAGTCATGGGACCAGATCCCGGTGCTGACAACCTATCAGCTGCCATATGCTATCTCATAGTGGACTTGTTAGCCCCTCTGTAATAGCAATAAAGTTAGGTTGTAAAAAAAAAGTGCTAAAAAAACTAAAATGTAATTAAATGAGAATAGAAAAAAAAAACTGGAAAGTACCTGCTCTGACCCACAGACACACACGCTTGTGTATGCAAATGGTGATTATGCAACATTGGATATCGGTACGCAGGTCGGAGTAAGAAAGTTCTAGGTCTCTTTTTATGAAGAAACATGGTGTATAGAGGACTGTACATTTGCACCCCAGGAATTATTTATTACTCATAATTACGAAATGCACTTATATTGTATACAAACTTTTAAAACTTTAAAATACCACCTGTGATATTGGGGATGTCTAGCTCAGTGGTAGATGCGTTTTCAATGAGTTCACAACCAGCAGGAACTTCACTTTAAGGGCGTGGTAGCCCACTTTTATTGAAAGTAACAAAAATGAAAGTTCATACATGCATGGGTTGCCCACTCAGGGGTTCTTCTCCCAAAAATTACAACACAAAGAAAAATGCCAAGCCACCTGGCTCTCAAGGCTCGCTCAGCCTTGGTCGCAGTACAAAGCCACGCAGGCCCACTCCTGGCCTCTAGGAAGGGGTTCTCCTGACACTCCAGGCTTTCACACTCCTCCAAGACTCACGGTTCCCTCTGGTCCCCAGGACTCTCTCTTTCAGTTGTCTCAGCTATGGTCTCCCCGATTCTCTCAGCTGGCCCAACTCTCTCAGTCCACTGACCTGGAACGTCTCCCACATGGAGTGCCGTCTCAAGGATATTGCCTGGGTTCTTAAACGGTAGCACACCTCCCTCCCGGCTGCAGCAACTGCTCCCACACCAACTCCCCTGAGCTCTGCTCAGGTCTACCTTATAATGGGTGTCTGCAGAACTTCTGGAAAGCCCGGACACAAGACTGAAGACTCCATTCCTCCCAATGCTCTTTGAAGTCTTCAAGTTTCCAGCCCCCAATCTGATACTTACAAAATCCAGAGAAGACTTGAAGCACAGCTTTATCTGCTCACCAATCTTCTGCTGGAACTTCTCAAACTGCCTCTTTGACTCTTTGTGTCCATTTTACCTTCATTTTCACCGAGATAGGGGCTCTCCCTCTCACACACTCTCGCACACCAAATACATAAAATAAAATAAACAGAATCTTCCTATTAGCTGCAACAGACTTATGTTTGAAATCCAGTGAACGCTAATATAATATATCTGACTCGGTCTACGCGTTTCGTAGTGGTCCAGCTTCTTCAGGACAGAAAATGTGCTTTTATACTGGTTCTAAAGATAAATAAAGACCAATCAACAAAAAAAAACAATAGATTTTTAGTGAATCAGTTTGGAGTTACCTATAAATAACAGACATTACAAACTATCAAGGACCTCACACCCCTGTGATAGCAATAAAGTAAAAAAAAAAAAAGTAAAAAAAAAAAATATATAAAACAAATACATACAAAATAAAGCACCCGATAAAACACCCCACAAAAAAAGTGCTGCGTAGGGCAATTTTGTGTATGTAAATCAATTGCACCTTACTTAATTTGCACCTCGCAAATATCGGTCAGAATGAGAGCAATAGTTCTGGGGCCGTAATTTACTGTTAATTGTAAACCAATAACCTGCAAAGGCCTTTGAAGTCTTGTCTTTGGAGGATTTTGGGTATTACAATTTTTTTTTTTGCAATTTCATGGATGTGTGCAATTTTAAAGCTTGACATGTTTGGTATCTATTTACTCAACACAACCTAATTTTTTTAATAATTTTTACCAAAAAAAAAAAAAATGGGTGTAATATTGTGTTTGCACTAAATTTTATTTTCGTGTATTTTTTCCCAAAAAATATGCATTTGATAAATAGCTGCATAAATATCGTGCAATATAAAAAAAAAAATGCAGCTGCCACTATTTTATTCTCCAGGGTCTTTGCTTCAGAAAATATATACTTTTTGTGGAGTTTACAGTAATTTCTAGCAAAAAAATGCAATTTTAACATGTGCGCAATTTTTTTTTTGTATATGCAGTGGTAAACAAGTGGTTAAAGGTTCATTTGTAAATTTGAAAAAAAGAAAAAAAAAAAAAAATTGTGCCCATTAATAAGATGATTTACAGGAAGACACGGGGCAGAAGAAGATCTTCCCTCCAGAAGCAGAATTCTTCTGCAGACAGTTGACTTTCTAATGCGATTGTGAATGATATTAATAGCCATTGTACACGATTCTAATTTTAATTAGGAACACAGGCCCTTCGCCATTGGATCTCAAGTTTTCACATGAAAACAGCTCGCCTCGGGGTACAAACATTTGGCGCCCTAGATTCAGACGGAACGCGGTGCATATTAATCTGCCATTTCTCTCTGCCTTTTTCTGTTTCTTTTGTTTCCTAATTGCCTATCTGTTTTGGCCACATGTCTCCAATTCTTGTACACCGCAGCAGATGTGTCGTTGCATACTAAAAACATGAATTTGAGAAGAATCATCCACATCGGGGCCGATAATCAGGTATTCTTTCCCGACAGCACAGATCTCATTTGGACCATCCCATGCATGAAGCGCTGGCTGTGTGCTGCCTTCCCCAGCAAAGACTGTTAGTTCTGATTCAGTGAATGAAAGATCACAGATATGCATGTCTGATTGTCCCTTACTTAAATTATTTCTATAAACGAAAAAAAAAAAAAAATATGGTAGGCTTCCCTGCCCATAACATTTTATTGAAAGTGATTCTGTTGAATCAGAAAAATAAAGTCCGTCTCAGTTTTTTTTAATTATTTTTATTTAATTTTACTTTATTTAATTTAATTTTATTTATTTAAATTAAATTAAATTTATTTTAATTTAATTTGATTTATTTTTATTTTATTTATTTATTTTATTGTATATTTATTTAAATTTTTTTGTATATTTATTTAAATTTTATTTTAGTTTTTTAGTATTTTTTCCTTCTTTTTTGTTTTTTTCAACATTACTAAAAAAAAATAAATAAATAAATAAATAAATAAAAAGAATATGGTAGGCTTCCCTGCCCATAACATTTTATTGAAAGTGATTCTGTTGAATCAGAAAAATAAAGTCCGTCTCAGTTTTTTTTTAATTAATTATTTTTATTTAATTTTACTTTATTTAATTTAATTTTATTTATTTTAATTAAATTAAATTTATTTTAATTTAATTTTATTTATTTTTATTTTATTTATTTATTCTATTGTATATTTATTTAAATTTTATTTTGCTTTTTTAGTATTTTTTCCTTCTTTTTTGTTTTTTTTCAACATTACTAAAAAAAAAAAAAAATAAATAAAAAGAATATGGTAGGCTTCCCTGCCCATAACATTTTATTGAAAGTGATTCTGTTTTTTTAAATTCATTAATTTTATTTAATTTTACTTTAATTACATTTTATTTATTTTAATTTAATTTTTTTTAATTTTTATTTAATTTAATTTATTTATTATTTATTTTATTTTATATTTATTTCATTTTTATTTTGCCTTTTTAGTATTGTTTTCTTCTTTTTTGTTTTTTCGGCATTACTAAAAAACAAAATAAAAAAAAAGCAGCTAATGTTGCAATACTCACCTTTAATTTAGAGCTGCCTCCTGCAGTACTTCCATTCTTCCACAAGCTGTCCTCAGCTCCAACAGTTGGATCATTGAGGAGAAATAAAAAGCAGGACTTTTACTTTTAAATGTGCAACAAAGAGGTCATTTACATCAATTTATATAAAACATACACAGTCTTTATTATATATATATATATATATATATATATATATATATATATATATATATATATATATAAATATATATATATATATATATATATATATATATATATAAAATACGCCTGCAAGTAACATACATCAGGTATGTGAGACATCTATTTGGTGTGTATATTGTAGGTGTGGATCGACGCGTTTCGTGAGTTGATGCTCTTCCTCAGGATCCATGCCTTGAGTACAGGCTGACACAGTTTTTTCAATCTACAAGAATAGTTACAAAAGTTCAATTTTCTCTCTCCTCAGAGCTCAGTGACACCCCCCTGTCACTCAACTCACCTCATTAGCCTGTCCAACCATCACCACAGTGCCCTGCAGAGGGCGGTGCTGACATCATCACCTCACTGCTGCCACTTTCTGCATCTCATTAAGAGATGAAGAGGTTTGTGCATCTGGCCAGAAAAAAAGGAAAGTACGGCCAAAAAAAAAAGCAGGGGCTAGAGGAGCACGGGCGGGGGATGGGGAATTATGGGAGGAGCATATGTACCAGAGTTGGACTTTGGCCAAGTCACCTCTCAGTTCACCCCCCAGACAGACCAGAGCAGTGTTTACATTTCAGATGTGGGCCTGTTGATTCTGCAGTAACTTTGTCATTACTTAAGGTAACAAAATAATACATGAATCTTTTTTATTTTATTATTGTCTTGCAAAACTTTTTTTTATACAATCAAAAACAGGGCTTCTTTTTTTTTAAATGTAATACTAAAAAAAATCAAATACAAACACATTTTTAAATTTTTTTTTATTAATAGTTAGTAAAATAGAAATAAACAGAAAAAAAATCATCAAGGATATAATAGTTAGGGGGAATAGGGAAAGAAGGAGTTAAGTAGGGTTGATTGGGTATACTAAGGGTCAATAAGGAAAGAATCAATATAATTAGGATCTCTGTGATTTGCAAGTGAATAAAAGAGAGTAAATACAAAAGCAACAATGTTACTGAGTATTCCTGAATAGCACATATAAACAATGTTTATAAACAATGTTTCATCGTATCACCTTATCTCCTGTCTGAACAATGTTTATAAACAGTGTAATGCCGTGTACACACGGTCAGAATTTCCGACAACAAGCTCCCATCGAACATTTTCCGTCGGAAAATCCGACCGTGTGTACGCAGCATTACTTTGTATCTCTATCTCTTGTCTGAACAATGTTTATACACAATGTTACTTTATATCTCTCTATCTTCTGTCCGATCAATGATTATAAACAATGTTAATTTATATCTATTTATCTCCTGTATGAACCATATTTGTAAACAATGTTGCTTTGTATCTCTCGATCTCCTGTCTGAGCATTGTTTATAAACAACGTTAATTTGTATCTCTTGTCTGAACAATGTTTATAAACAATGTTACTTTGTATCTCTCTATCTCATATCTGATCAATGTTTATAAACAACGTTACTCTGTATCTCTCTATCTCCTGTCTGATCAATGTTGGTCTCTTGTGCGATGAATGTCGAACTATATCGTGCACCTGAACAATGTTTATAAACACTGTGTCAGACTGTTCATATTTTTGACAGCAGCTGTTATTACACCTGCTGCATTGATGCAGAAACTTCTGGTTGTCCATTTTTCACTGCCAAGAATTGCTGGCGAGTGCAAGATGGAGAAGGCAGGTGGGTAGAAGGACTGGGAGTACTAGGCACACCCTAGGTACTTCGATGAAGGTCTTTTGAGCATTTCTCCATAACTAGTGCTCATGGCGCTTCAGTTGAGAAATACTGTCTTACCCTTCACCACTACATAGTTACAGTATATCTGGAAGTCATGGCTATATGTATGCAGCAACTTCAGGCTGTAAATTTGACAGCCAGGAATTGCTGGCAAGCAGAAGATGGAGAAGGCTGAGGGGGTAGAAGGACTGGGGTACTACACACACCCTAGGTACATCAATGGAGGTTTTTAGAGGTGTCTCCACAACCCGTGCTCATGGCACCCCAGTTGGGAAGTACTGTCCTACCCGACACCACAACATAGCTATATCTGGAAGTACCCAGTATAAGCTTATCACGCAGAGAGAAGACCAGCGTGAATCAAGATCTGTGGTACAAGTTGAGAATTAGAAGGCGGGGCAATTTATTTCCAAGTTTTTCTTTCAATACAATTGCTTGTTTTTGAACCAATGTGCCTATTTCCGACAAGTAAATGGGAGGACACCTCAGGGTGAGCAATGGCAGAAAAAACGGAATTATAAGAAGATGAAGTAAGTGGTATTAAAGGTTTTAAGTGGGGGCCCTGGTGCGTGCTCGCTCCTGAGTCCATAAGACACATCGAGCCACGACTCAGCCCCGTCCCCCACTCTCTCCTCATTGGCTCACTGTGATTGACAGCAATGGAAGCTAATGGCTTTGGTTGCTGCATCAGCCAATGAGGAGAACCGTGAAAGCTCTTGTGCACAGCTGGATCGGGAGGGGCCCAGGTTTAGTATTTGGGGGGCTGTAGGGGAGGCAGCACACATAAGGTTTTTTTTTTTTACCTTCATGCACATAATGCACCTTCAGCCTTTACAACCATTTTTACTATCAGTCCAGCCAATGAAGAATTTGATCCATCTCTGGGGTGAAATATGAACAACTCTCTAAAAAAGACATTTCAAAGCAGATATGGAGCCGACAGACGAAGCCTTCCAATTCCTGCACTGCTGATATCAGAACGCGGACGGTACGTCGATGATTAGCCTTTGTCTGGCAGTATCATAAACCACAAAAAAACAAAGAGCCAGCCGAACAATCAATCATCACTGAAGCATAACCAACCGAATGTTGAAAGTGATTTCAACTCACAAACCAAATACTTGGCAGCAGGTGGCCATTGAGCGGCCGCACTCAAAGTGGCCAAGAATCTGAAAATACCCTTTTAGTTGTTGCCGTCGTTGCTTTTTTCCAGATGCTTCCTCCTGGGTTTTGCTTCAATAAATTGAGCTTTTTTTTCTTCTTCTTTTCTTCTAAGGCCTGATGTCATGTAGGTCTTTATTTTCCTATCTTCAGAGGTGAGCATTGATCTGCGACTGAATCTCCCTAATTTATGAACCGACACATATGAGGTCCCGGACAGTTCCCGAGACTTTTCTTTTCTCTTTATGTCAAGTTGTGTTGTTGTATGTTGTGATAGCAGCAGAACAAGCACCATTATGAACATAAGCAGCTTATATTATGATCAAAAGTATGTGGAGACCTGACCCTCATCCCTACTGTATGGCCAAAAGTATGTGGAGACCTGACCCTCACCCCTACTGTATGGCCAAAAGTATGTGGAGACCTGACCCTTACCGCTACTGTAAGGCCAAAAGTATGTGGAGACCTGACCCTCACCCCTACTGTATGGCCAAAAGTATGTGGAGACCTGACCCTCACCCCTACTGTATGGCCAAAAGTATGTGGAGACCTGACCATCACACCTACTCTATGGCCAAATGTATGTGGAGACCTGACCCTCACCCTTATTGCATGGCCAAAAGTATGTGGAGAACTGACCCTCACCCCTACTGCATGGCCAAAAGTATGTGGAGACCTGACCCTCACCCCTACTGTATGGCCAAAAGTATGTGGAGACCTGACCATCACACCTACTGTATGGCCAAAAGTATGTGGAGACCTGACCCTCACCCCTACTGTATGGCCAAAAGTATGTGGAGACCTGACCCTCACCCCTACTGTATGGCCAAAAGTATGTGGAGACCTGACCCTCACCCCTACTGTATGGCCAAAAGTATGTGGAGACCTGACCCTCACCCCTACTGTATGGCCAAAAGTATGTGGAGACCTGACCCTCACCCCTACTGTATGGCCAAAAGTATGTGAACCCCCCCCCAATTGACCAGGGGTTTCCAGGGAAGGGTCTTTTAATGACAAGCACTAAGCATACAAAGATATTGTAGACCATTATTCAGGGCTCCTGATTTTCATGCGCAAGCAGATAAAGTCAGTGCCGCTGCTCAACTGCACCCAGGGGGGAGTAAAGGCGGGGTTGGGGGGCCCCAGCAGGAAGGCTGTAAGGGGCCCCATAATTCCTAACAGCAGCCCTGCCATTGTTTCCCCAACCAGGGTTTATCCTGAAATTGCTAGAGGTTCCATAAGCAGTGAGCACGGGTGGATTGCTCACTGCTCACCCCATAGGGCATGGGTGCTCAACCTGTGGCCCTCCCGCTGTTGCAGAACTACAAGTCCCATCAAGACTCAGCCTTTGAGAGTCATGCTTGTAAAACGGTCAGTCTTGCCAGGCTTCGGGGGAGCTGTAGTTCTGCAACAGCTTGAGGGCCACAGGTTCAGCAACCATTAGCAAAGAGATGGCCCCTAGCCTCACCTATAACTGGCCTTCACAGAAAGGAGCACATGGAAGGGCAAACGCATGAAAGACAAAACCAGAGAAAATTCCCAGCTCAACTTACCAACCAGTCTGCTTACCACGAGAATTACCCTGTCCAACAGTCTGCGTTAACAACAGGGGTTTAGCTAGCACACATCTGCAAACGCATGCGTAAGCTGCAAGACCTCTTCACGGTACCCTGTATTACTACTTGTAGTCCTATCCCTTCTAAATTTATGAGAGTCCCCACAATGGGAGCACATGCGTTCTAGTGGATAGATAAGGGGCAGGTGGGCCTGGAGGAAGCCCAATCCTCTTTAAAAGGCACAGGGGCACATTAGACCCCCCAGCACATGTGCATTTAAGGAGGATTGGGCCAACTCCAGGCCCACCTGCCCCTTGGCAGGGATTGGACTGCAAGTAGTAATACAGGGTGCCGTGAAGAGGTCTTGCAGCTTACGCATGCGTTTGCAAACGTGTGCTAAATAAACCCCTATTTTTAACACATACTGTTGGAGCGGTTAATTCTCATGGTAAGCAGACTGGTTGGTGAGCTGAGCTGGGAATTTTCTCTGGTTTTGTCTTTCACAGGTTCAGCAACCATACCATAGATCGACTGCAGCCCCATATATTTTTTTCCCTATTTATGAACCCTTTGAGCTAATTATCATCTCCGAGCCAACTAACTACACTCCAAACTGCAGCCTGGGGCATTATTACATCCAATGACACCAACAATGGGGCATAATTCCTGTTGCTGACACCAACAATGGGGCACTATTCTTCCAACTGACACCATAAAAAGGGCACAATTCCTTCCATTGACACCAAAGATGGGGCACAATATCTTCCTTTGACGCCATTGATGGGGAATAATTCCTTCAATTGATATCAACAATGGGCCACTTTTCCTTTCACTTACATCAAAAATGGGGTACTATTCCTCCCACTGACACCAATGAAAGGGCAAATTTCCTCTCACTGGCACCAACAATGGGGCAGAATTCCTTTTATTGACACCAACGACAGGGCAAAATTCCTCCCACTGACACTAACAATGGGGCAGAATTCCTTCCATTGATACTAAGGACAGGGCACTATTCTGCCAACTGACGCCAACAATGTAGCAGTATTCCTCCCTCTGACACCAAAAAAATAGCAAAATCCCCCCCCCCCCACTGACACCAGCAATGGGGCAGAATCCCTTCCATTGACACCATTGACAGGGCACTATTCCTCCAACTGACACCAACATTGGGACTTTCTTCTACTGACATTAACGAAGGGACACTTGTCCGCCTACTGTCACCAAAGATAAGGCATTGTTTATTCCCATTGGATGCCAGGACATTTTCTACTCCCACTGGCCCTAGTCCAGCCCCCCTAAAGTCTGAAAAATAGTAGACCCCCTGAACTGTCACAGACAGCTGGCCAGTCCATTGGGGACCGAACCCCTCTGACCTTTGTGGACCACATTCCAAATCTCACTTTCCCATGGGGGACAGTGTAGCCATAACACTGCCACCTTGTGTTTTTTTTTTTGTTTTTTTTTACACCCAAAGGGGGATTTTGCATTGAAATACCACTGTACAACCATGAGCCAAGCATTTTGGTTGCCGCTCAGTCCCGTTGACTTCAATGGATGAGTTTGAAGGCCCCCCTTTCAAACTTGACATGCCAAGTTATATTTGCCATGGCCATGAAGTAAAACTTCATGGCCTTGGCCTGTGTATGAGACCCCACAGCTGCCATGTTGGGCCTTAGGAAGAGGGGCATTGATAATATGGATCAAAGTGTGAGAAATGGCATCAATGCATCACAACCCTACAAGAAATACAAAAAGAAATAGATAGAAGAATATGGGACCTTTAATGTGCATATAACCTCAGGAATGAACACGAACATCTCCAATATTAAAATGTCATAAATTTTATTACATTGAAAATATTGAAATCCAATTAAAATTGAAAGTGTGTACAATTAACTTACTGGACACCTCGGCATCACACCCGCTATGTAATTAGTGGAAATGCTATTCGTTTTTTTATTTATTTTTCATTTTAATTTTAATTTTATTATTATTCCGTACAGTATGTTTTTTTGGCTCTGCGTAACTTCTGCATACTTTCAGCTATTAAAACCATTCAACTTTTAAAATGTTCAGCTCTTTCAGCTAATGATGGGACTTCTTCAACTTTTTTTCTACTCTTTATACTTTTTAAAATATTAAGCTTTTTAACACTGAAGTGAATGAGAGCATGCTTCAAATCCTTAAAATCTTCTTCCGCTCCCAAAGGTTTCAGCTCCTTCATACTTTCACCTGCAGATGCCAAACAAACTTTAAAATATTCACAAAATATTCAGCTATCTGGCTATATCTTATCAGTTTGAAATCTTTTACGTTTTTTGTGAAAAAGCTGTTTAAGTTTAGTGATCATTTCAGGAAATTTTATCGATTAAACAGAGTGTATTGGGCTGCTTAGAGTGGATGATGTCATAGCTAGAGCACAGAGCCTTAAAAAATGATCTTAGTTCCTATAAATTGCTTTCATGCCCACAAGATCTACTTGTCATACACAATTTATACATCAAAACGTAGGTATTTTTGTCTAGTTTCAGGCAATGTGCTCAGTTTTGTGCTACGCCTTTTACTTTTGGCTGGTTGAGCTTCCACATGACAAGAGTTCTACACTTTCTTCCATTGACTGTCCTGTATAAATTTCTTCACATTTCCCAGCGAACCGCACAGCCAACTTCTTATTTAAATCGCTGACATGCCCACATTTTTAAGTTTATCAACATACATTTTATACCGATACGTTCACAAAGGCCGCGTGTCTCTAACGGTGAAGTCGCTGTTTCGATAGCATGCACTGTTGTGGATTTATTAAGGCTTGTTTGAAGGGATCTCTCACACTGTCTCTCACTCATTATGTGTGGGGATTAATTATCAGAAAGCTTTTCAAAAAACCTTTAAATATTCAACATCTTTTATACATTAGTGGTGTTTGTTAAACTTTTTTAATGAAATCGTTTATTTTAAAACCATTCCTACTTTTCCAACTATTCTCACTTCTTCAACTTTTTCTTACGGATATCAGCTATTCATCCAGTTAGCTTTAGCAATTCAGCTATTCAGCATTCCCACTAATTTTCTCCAGGAAATGAATTATCTAGTTACATATGGAATAAATCTATGAGAAGGAATACAGAACCCCAATCATATGAAAGAGTGGGACATCACGTTTCGTAGATTACGGTTCTTCAGGAGATCTTTTTTGGTGAACTGCTATTATACAAATAGGTGGTGCTGCTCAGTCATGGGGAAGAGGGGGCAATTATACCACCGACCCCGTGTCAGGAGTGTGTAATTTTCAACTCTCTGCCCCATGGCAGCTGCTGGTATCATCCCAGCATCCTAGTTTTGGCTGAGCTGCCCTCTCTTGTCTGACTGTCCACCTGCAGGGTGATTGGTGGAGACCAAACCTGTTTTAAGCCTGCCAAGCCCTTAGTTTAGTGCTTGTGATAGTTTGCAACACGATCTTCAAGCCCCCTGTTTGCCTGCCTTGTTCCCGTGCCCTGATCTTTAACTTCGCCTGATCCCTGCCCTACCAACTAGTTTGGATTTCCTTGTTATCGACCTCTGTTTGGACTTTGGACTACTCTCTGTACTCCACTTACCTTTTTGACCAAGGATTTGACTCTGACTACTCTCTGAACTCCACTTACCTTTTGACCATGCATTTGACCCCTGACTACTCTCTGAGCGTTGCCTGCCCCAAACCCAGACTGCCTTTAGGTCACTTTTGCCTGTCTGCTCATTGAAAGTACCTATTTGCCATGCTTAACTCGCATCTGCCCCAACGTGGTAGACAGGCACTATAACATAGTGTATAAGACCTGGGGGAGTACCAGTAGGCCTGCTTGCCTTATGAAAAAGGGGACTGCCAGTGGCGGCCCATCCATTAGGGGCACCCGGGCACCGCCCCCTCTCTCCATGCCACCCCCTATATGCAATAGATAGATTCATGCATAGCATGAATCTATCCACAGCCGCTGCAGGCCACCCCCTTCTCATGCGTCCGGCCCCTTTTAGGGCACCGGGCGCATGAATTACAGCAGCCAGGGTTTTTTTTAAGCACCTGAGGCTCTAATAGACTACAAACTAGGGTGGGCTCGGGTCACAGCGCCGATCCCACCCAGGTGTGTTACCACAGCGAATGTATATTCGCTGTTGAAACACTGATCCTCAATCCGGCCAATCAGAAGTGGGTGTGAGACACTTTTTCCGATTGGCCGAAAAGAGAAGACACCCGATTGGCAGCCGAGGAGGAGGAAGAAAATGTAAGTGGCTGCCACTGTGGTGACCCCTGGAGAGCAGGAGAACGGGAGGCTGCCGAGCAGAGGAAGCCGCCAGGGATGGGGTAAGTGCTACCGACTGACAAAGGGGGGGTGGCATACTGTTTGCCGCCCCCCAAAATAATTTTCCACCGGCTGCCACTGGGGGCTGTTGTAGGTAAAGAGCAGAGCCAGCTATAGTGCCTGACCACCTACGCTAGGGGTAGGCATGACATCCAGGTCCACGACACCCCACAAGACAATAAGGGGGACACGCTCCGTAACCAGGGCGCCAAAATAATCTCCATTGATAGGAAAATAGGAGAGGAACTAATTCCCCCAAAAAGCACAAAACCAGGAAGGAATGGGCTAATCCGGAATGCCGTCAAGCCTACACAGTGATATCACAATCCCCCCCCCCCCACCCCCCCCCCCAGGCAGAGTCACATCAACCCTGCATCACGAATGGGGGCCTTACTCTTCCCAACTCCATCCAAACCTAATTAAAATACATGTTGGAGTTAGGCTTCGAAAGGCTCCTGGTTGGTAAATAAATCAATAAATCCAAACCTGGGTGGCATACATACCTCGAGTCCTCCAAGCAGCTCCCGGCGCTCAACGTGTTTATATCAAAGCCGCAGAGAGTCATTGTATCATGGCCTACACTACAACCTCTGTAATAAGCAAAGTATTTTTCTTTCCCATCGCCCTGACATTACGGTGCTGCAGACTGCATTACGACGCTGAATAACTGTGCCTTGGGGGCGAACAGCTGCCCATGGAGCTTGTGTATTGTTGGAAAAATACAGCACAAAGGAGTTTTCATTAGAATGGAAAATGTGAAGCTCCGTCAAGCTGTTTACCCAGCATTGGGTCTCCATGGTCCTTGGCGGTGAGGGACAGTTCAGCACTTTCTATGGAATACATATGAGGGGGCCGCGCCAGCTGTACTCGACCTATGGCGATGCCGGGCCGCCTCTCCTCCTAGGAATGCATTTCATTAATCCAGAACACCGTCAGCTGAAACACCTAAAACAACAATAAAGAGGAATATACAGTCCATTAAATAATATTTAAATCATAAAATAAATGATTGGAAAAAGTGATGTGTAAGAGATTCCGTTACAATAAACTGACTTTCCATTAAAAACAATAAACAAAGCTAAATCTATGAAAAATAAACTATTCTAAAATATTCAATGGCTTTTCTACATTTATTTATTGCATTCAGCAATTTAAAAAAAACAGATAAATCTGGAATATTGACAGTGAATATTTTATATGTATCACTTGCAGCCAGTAGGTGGTGCTTTATGCAATAAGAAGGCAATGTCAGCCATCTCACCTCTTAGAAATGCATTTGATTAATCCAGAGCATCATCAGCTGAAAGACCTAAAAACAACAGGAAAGAGGGATAGACATTAAATAATAATAACATAAAATACTGGAAATAGCTATATGTAATGGATTCTATTACAAAAAAACAAACTTTCGATTAAAAGAAAAAAAAATGTAATCTATAAAAAGGAAACTATTCTACAATATTTAATGGCTTTTCTACATTTATTGATTGCATTCAGAAATAAAAATTCAAACAGATAAATCTGGAATATTGACAGTGAATATTTTATATTTATCACTTGCAGCCAGTAGGTGGTGCTATAGGCAATAGGAAGGCAATGCCGGCTGTCTCTCCTCTTAAGTGGGGTTCCACCCAAAAAAACAAAAATACATGAAAAATCCTAAAAAAAACAAACAAAAAAAATTTGGATATTTTTTTTTACTTACCTCTTAAATGCCTGTTGCTAAGGGGTCCCTCGTAGTCTGCCCCTTCCAGTGCCTGGGCTGGTGACATCACTTCTCCCTCGGCACAGGAAGGGCTCCGATCTGCTCCCTCCCTCCTGTCAATCATCTGGGACCCATTACAGGTCCCAGGTGACTGAGCGGCCAATCACGGTGCGCGGCGCCGCTCGCACATGCGCAGTGGGTGCCAGGCTGTGAAGCCACAGCCCGGCGCCCACAGTTGCAATGCCGGCGCCGCTGAACGGAGGGGGGAGACGAGCGGGGCTTCTATCCCCCGCATCGCTGGACCCTAGGACAGAAGTGTCCAATTAAAAGTCAGCAGCTGCAGTATTTGTAGCTGCTGACTTTTAATTTTTTTTTTTTTTTTTACTGGACCCCCTGGGTGGAACTCCTCTTTAGGAATGCATTTCGTTAATCCAACGTGCCGTCAGCTGAAAGACCTAAAACAACAAAAAAGAGGAATATACATTAAATAATATTAATAATAATAAAGAATACATGATTGGAAATAGCTACTTATAAATAATTCCATTACAATAAACTGACTTTCCATTAAAAAAAAAAAAGTAATCTATTAAAAGGAAACTATTCTAAAATATTTAATGGCTTTTCTACATTTATTGGTTGCATTCAGAAAAAAAAATAAATAAAAATTCAAACAGATAAATCTGGAATATTGACAGTGAATATTTTATATTTATCACTTGCAGCCAGTAGGTGGAGCTATAGGCAATAGGAAGGCAATGCCGGCTATCTCTCCTCTTAGGAATGCATTTCGTTAATCCAGAACTCCATCAGCTGAAAGACCTAAAACAACAAAAAAGAGGAATATACATTTATTAATAATAATAATAATAATAATAATAATAATAATAATAATAATAAAAAAATACATGATTGGAAATCGCTACTTGTAAATTATTCCATTACAATAAACTGACTTTCCATTAAAAGAAAGAAAAAAAAACTTTGAAACTATGAAAAGGAAACTATTCTAAAATATTGAATGGCTTTTCTACATTTATTTATTGCATTCAACAATTAAACAAAAAAAAATGAATTCAGATAAATCTGGAATATTGATAATAGATATTTTATATTTATTTATATTTATTATCTATTTATACAGCCAGTAGGTGGTGCTATAGGCAATAGGAAGGCAATGCCGACTGTCTCTCCTCTTAGGAATGCATTTCATTAATCCAGAACTCCATCAGTTGAAAGACCTAAAACAACAATAAAGAGGGAGAGATACTAAATATTCATAAAATAAATGATTCGAAATATCTACGTGTATATGATTCCATTACGATAAACCGACTTTCCATTACGGTAAAAAAACAAAACTTTATCTATGAAAAGGAAACTATTCTAAAATAATGAATGGCTTTTCTACATTTATTTATTGCATTCAATAATTAAACAAAAAAAAAAAGAAATCAGATATATCTGGAATATTGATAATAAATATTTTATATTTATATTTATTTATATTTATTATATATTTATACAGCAAGTAGATGGTGCTATGAAAAGGAAACTATTCTAAAATATTTAATGGCATTTCTACATTTATTTATTGCATTTAGCAATTGAAAAAAAAAAAATCTGGAATATTGATAATGAATATTCAATATTTATCCCTTGCAGCCAGAAGGTGGTGGTATATGCAATAGGAAGGCGATACTGGCCGTCTCTCTCTCTCTCTTAGGAATGCATTTCATCCAGAACAACAACAGCAGAAAGACCTAAAACAACAGTAAAGAGGGATATACATATGTAATATGTAATGATGTTTCTACATACATTTATTGCAAAATAAACACATCACATGATTGCATTTAGTAATTGAAAAAACACAAAAAAGGTCAAATATGTTTAGAATATTGACAATGAATAGTTTATATTTATCGCTTGCAGCCAGCAGGGGGTGGTATATGCAATAGGAAGGTGATACTGGCCGTCTCGCCTCTTAGGAATGCATTTCATCCAGAACACCATCAACATAAAGACCTAAAACAACAGTAAAGAGGGATATACATTAAAAAATAATACAATAATTTATTAGAAATAGCTACTGTATGTGTAAATGATTGCATTAAAAAAAAAACCTTTATGTATGAAAAGGAAACTATTCTAAAATATGTAATGGTGTTTCTACATTTATTTATTGCAAAACAAATACATCAGATCAATTTGGAATATTGACAATGAATAGTTTATATTTATCACTTGCAGCCAGCAGGCGGTGCTATAAGCAATAGGAGAGATCTTAGGGATTTTTTTGTAGTCGTTGTGTTAAAAATAGACCCCTCCCCCCCCCCATCGATCTCCCCTAGCAGGGAGTCAGTTTGCTCCAGCAAGCCAGAGTACCAACTTTCTGCCGTCTTTGTTTCCTTGGGTATTTATCAGCACTCAGATGAAATACAATACACATCACAATCCCCATAGCAGCTTGAAATACAGCGCCCCCCCCCCAGGCTTGTAAACCGTATATCAAGCGTTGGTTCCGTTAATTATTAGGACTTTAGTCCAAAGTACAAACACGCATGCTCAGAACAAAAGCAAAAGATCAGACAACAATACAGAAGTTGACCAAAGGATGGCGGTAAAGAGCACGAAAAACCCAGTGATTTGCTGAAAGTTGGCTGAAAAAGTCCTGCCGTGTGTATGCATACCAAGTTCACGACCAACGCCCTTTGCACAGAAATCCATGGAAAAGTTTGTTTGAAGTCCGATCGTGTGTACGAGGCTTTACACTCACTTGTTTAGTAGATTTCTTCCCCTGATGTCCGCTGTAATATAAAAAATGAAGTTATATAATTGTGTCCTGTCCGTTTTCATTTTGCTTGTGGGCATGAGAAGCCCACAAGGATCCAGTTCCGGGGACACGGTGCTGCTGCTGGACCAGCATGCACCGCCCGTTCTCTCCCCGTTCTCGCGCACGCACAGTAATGCACAGTGGCGGTGCTGTAAGGTATACAGGTTGCCATAACAACCGGCGTGGGCGTCGGAAGTGCCTGCCCCCTGTTGTTATGGCAACCTAGCCCTCGGCGCTGCCCAACTGACTCCTGGGAAATGATGACACACATCTCCCAGGAGCAGTAGCGAGCGGAGGCGCCGAGGGAAGTGACGAAAGGAGCCTTGGCGATAAAGGAGGAAGGTTTCAAGGGACTGCATAGCAACAGCCATTTAAAGATACCGTTTATACTCGAGTATAAGCCGACCCAAATATAAGCCGAGGCACCTAATTTTACCACAAAATACTGACAGAATGTATTGACTCGAGTATAAGACGAGGGTGAGAAATGCACAGCTACTGTAAGTGGAAAAGAGGGTCAACAATCCCCATTTGCAGCCTCACTGTGCCCATTTGCAGCCTCACTGTGCCCATTTGCAACCATAGGTCCCCCGAACTTCAAACTCTGTAGTTAAGGGTTCCTAGATGCCCCCTAGCTGCAGCCAAAATTTGGGGTCTCTGGACCCAAAGGATCCCGAAATGACATTGCTGCAGATGGACAGAGTTGACTGATTTTGGGGCCCCGTATCTCGGGACCACTTGGTGCTAGGAACCCCAAATCTGGTGTACGAACCCAGTGGAACTAGCACTACAACATATCCAAAGCTGGGGTTCCTAGCACCAAGTGACCCCGAGATACGGGGCCCAAAATTCAGTTCAGAAAATGTCAAGCACTTTTCTGTAGCAGAGAATGACATTTTCCGAACCAATTTTGGGGCATTGTATCTC
Organism: Aquarana catesbeiana; assembly: GCF_042186555.1. Taxonomy (NCBI): domain Eukaryota; kingdom Metazoa; phylum Chordata; class Amphibia; order Anura; family Ranidae; genus Aquarana; species Aquarana catesbeiana. The sequence continues at coordinate 688,318,374 of NC_133327.1, read as the reverse complement.
GGGGCCACTTGGTGCTAGGAACCCCAGCTTTGGATATGTTGTAGTGCCAGTTCAACCGGGTTTGCACACCACATTTGGGGTTCCTAGCACCAAGTGGCCCCTGAGATACAGGGCCCCAAATTCAGTTTGGAAAATGTCATTCTCTGCTGTAGAAAAGTGCTTGACTCGAGTATAAGCCGAGGGGGGCATTTTCAGCACAAAAAAATGTGCTGAAAAACTCAGCTTATACTCGAGTATATACGGTAAGTAAAAAAAAAAATATCCAAATGTTTTTTTTGTTATTTATTTCATGCACATTTATGACTTTTTTTTTTTTTTTTTTGGGTGGAACTCCACTTTAAAGCATACACAGTCTCCGTTTCCTGAGTGTTATCATGCAGCTCTGTTCATCCCTGCTGCTGATTTCCAACACTGGCATTTAGATTCTCTTAAAGAGCCGGGGGGGGGGGGACCCATTTACTTCTTTGTGATGCATTAATGCGCTATGTTATGTGATAGTGTGCATTATATTCCACTGAAATATTTGTGCTATCAACATGCCCAAAATCCAATGTAATTCAACCCAATGCTGTCTTATGCCGCGTACACACGGTCGGACTTTTCGACCGGACTGGTCCGATGGACGCCGACGGACCAAATACGGCGGACGATCCGATCGCGTGTGGGATCCACTGGACCTTCAGCGGACTTTTCCCAATCACAAATCTGACGGACTTTAGATTTGGAACATGCTTCAAATCTTTACGTCGTAACTCCGCCGGACCCAGAAATCCGCTCGTCTGTATGCTAGTCCGACGGACAAGAACCGACGCTAGGGCAGCTATTGGCTACTGGCTATCAACTTCCTTATTTTAGTCCGGTGTACGTCTTTTTACCCATTTGTATAGATTTACGTTTCATTATTAACCACTTCCCGACTGGCGCATGCCGATGTACGTCGGCAGAATGGCACGGCCGGGCAAATGGGTGTACAGGTAAGTCCCATTGAATTTCCCGCCATGCCATTGCGTGCGCGCCACCCGGGAGCTCCGTGAGTCAGGTCGCAGGTCCCGTGGACTCGATCGCCGCGGGGATACCCACGATCGCCTCATGGAGAGGATGAACTGCCTAGTCATCGAGAGCAGAGATCAGTGAAGTGTCACAGCTAGCCCTTCCCCCCTACAGTTAGAAAACACTCCCTAGTACTGACTTAACCCCTCCCCGCCCCCTAGTGGTTAACCCCTTCACTGCCAGTGTCATTTACACAGTAATCAGTGCATTTTTTTAGCATTGATTGCTGTATAAATGACAGTGGTCCCAAATATGTGTCAAAAATGTCCGATGTGCCCGCCATAATGTCGCAGTCACAATAAAAATCGCTGATCGCCGCCATTACTAGTAAAAAACTAAATTATTAATAAAAATGCCATAAAACTATCCCCTATTTTGTAAACGCTATAACTTTTGCGCAAACCAATCAATATACGCTTATTGCAATTTTTTTTAACCAAAAATATGTAGAAGAATACGTATCGGCCTAAACTGAGGAAAAAAAAAAATTTTTTTTATATATTTTTTGGGGATATTTATTATAGCAAAAAGTAAAAAAGAATGCGTTTTTTTCAAAATTGTCGCTATTTTTTTGTTTATAGCGCAAAAACTAAAAACCGCAGAGGTGATCAAATAGCTCTATTTGTGGGAAAAAAAGGACGTCAATTTTGTTTGGGAGTCACGTCGTACGACCGCGCCATTTGTCAGTTAAAGCGACGCAGTGCCGAATCTAAAAAAAAACGCACTGGTCAGGAAGGGGGGTAAATTCTTCCGGGGCTGAAGTGATTAAAGATATTTAGGGGGGTCCCATTTAGGGGGTATTTCTCTTTGTTCAATTGCATCAGGGATGGGACCGCCACACTCTGTATCTGACATGGCAGAAGTCTCCTCCCTTTCTATGGGAACGCGGTGACGTACAAGACGTATGCCGAGCCGAGAAAAAGGGAAGTCCAATAGCCAGTGCGGCTCATTCTGCTTGATTCCGAGCATGCGTGGAACTTTTGTGCGACGGACTTGTGTACACGCGATCGGACTTTCGGACAACAAAGTTTTGTTGGCGGAAAATTTGAGAACCTGCTAAGAAACATTTGTTGGCGGGAAGTCCGACGGCAAATGTCCGATGGAGCCTACACACGGGGTCGGACTTTCCGACCGCAAGCTCACATCCAACATTTCCCGTCGGAAAGTCCGATCGTGTGTACGGGGCATTAGGGCTGCAAACACACCACAAACACCCCTATGGCGTTTACAGGGCATTGGAGATGAGTTTAGAAAGTGCTACTAGCCGAGATGATAAAACAAAAATCCATACGGAAAAAAAAAAAAGACACGAACACAGAGGGGCGTCTGGAAATCTGGCAACAAGAGGCAAATGCATCAAAACTGCACCAAGAACACGTCATTAATGCATCTCCTAGACTGCAAGCTCTGACAAGCAAGGCAAGGCAAACAAATTGCACATGTCTAGTGGGAAGCCCTATCAAGACAATCTCTGTCACTGAGCCTTCAATGAACAAAGTGACAGGTTCAGTGGCGGCTGGTGCTCCGTTTTTTTTTTTTTTGGGGTGGTGCGCAACAAACCTGGCCCCCTCCCTTCCCCCACCCACCCTCCGTCACTCCGATCATTCACCTGCTCGCTTGCCCGTCGCCCGCCAAGACACCCGCCAGCCCCCGCACTTACCCCATCTAGGTCGCGGCTTCGCCGGCTTCCCCCCCATGCACCTCCTCCCGAGTCCCAGTGGCCACTTCTCCGCCAATAGGGTCTCAGGACCCGCTTCCTGATTGGCCGGAAGGAGAAGCAGGAAGACAACAGCGAATAATAATTCCCTAATATCGCACAAGTGGGTGGGCCTCGAGGGTTGCAGTGCTCTGCGCCCGAGCCCACCCATTTGGAAGCCAATTAGAGCCTCAGGCACTAATCACGTGCTTCAATAAGATGAAAATAAAACATTGAAATCCGTGCGCCCCGGCGCCCTGCGTGGAGATTAGGGGACGAACGCATGGATTAGAGGGGGACGGCGCCCCTGCACCCCTTGTGAGCAGCCACCACTGGGTAGGTTCTCTTAACCGCTTCTGCCCCGGACCATTTGGCTGGCCAAAGACCAGAGCACTTTTTGCGCTTCGGCACTGCGTCGCTTTAACTGACAATTGCGCGGTCGTGCGACGTTGTACCCTAACAAAATTGACGTCCTTTTTTTTCCCACAAACAGAGCTTTCTTTTGATGGTACTTGATCACCTCTGCGGCTTTTATTTTTTGTGCGATAAACAAAAAGAGAGCGACAATTTTGAAAGAAAACGCATTACTTTTTACTTTTACTTTTTGCTATAATAAATATCCCCAAAAAATATATAAAAAACATTTTTTTTCCTCAGTTTAGGCCGATACGTATTCTTCTACATATTTTTGGTAAAAGAAAATCGCAATAAGCGTATATTAATTGGTTTGCGCAAAAGTTATAGCGTCTACAAAATAAGGGATAGTTTTATGGCATTTTTATGTTTTTTTTTTTTTTTTTTTTTACTAGTAATGGCGGCGATCAGCGATTTTATCTTGACTGTGACATCATGGCGGACACGTCAGACAATTTTGACACATTTTTGGGACCATTGGCATTAATACGGTGATCAATGCGATTAAATATACATTGATTACTGTAAAAATGTCACTGGCAGTGAAGGGGTTAATATGTCTCCTAGTGTGTGTTCTAACTGAAAGGGGGAGGGGACTGTGCAGGGAAGCTAACAGATCGCTGTTCCTACTCTGTAGGAACAGACGATCTGTCAGTTCTCTGCTCAGAGAACCGGAAACTGTGTGTTTACACACACAGTTCCGGGTTCTCCGTGTGCCACGAGCGATCGCGGGAGCCCGGCGGTGATCGAGACCGCCTGGCACTCGCATCGGCTCGCACGCACCCCCTAGTGGCCACAGGGCGATTCGATGTTACATAACGTTGTTTCGCCCAGCCGTGCCCATTCTATCGCAGTACAACTGCGGCGGCTGGTCGGCAAGTGGTTAAAAACCCAACTCCATAAAAAAAAAGGTTCTTTAGTTTTGGGTGGAGCTTAGAAAAGTTACAATGTTTGCATTTTTAATTTTTAAACAATGTGTTCTTTTTGTTTGGGATGAAGCCTAAAGTTTATTCTCCTTGCTCCTCTGGACACCTCATCAATATAATAATGAAAATGTTAAATAAAACCTTTCCGTTTTTATTATTGTATACCTTATTTTAGAGCGTCACTGTCATTACTGGTTCTCTATGCTTCTCTATGCAATGCAGGCAGATCAGGACTGGTGGGAGGGGCCAGGGGGGGTGTGCTGTAGATATTTTCCTGAATAGAATTAGAATTTTCTGTTATATTATTTTCTATTCTATTCTTTTCCTTTATTTTCCATTCTATTTTATTCTCTTTGGAAATCTGAAAACTATTTGAATTTGAAAACTATTCGAAACTGGTTCTAAAACTTTTTGAGACGATCCGAATCCGAAAACAAAACAAATTCTGAAAACGAATTAAACAGATTAGACGAATTTAATTAAACTATGTAATTAACAAATCGAAACTAAACACATTTTTTGATTCTGCGCATGTCTAGTGAGCCATCCCTGGAGTCACAATGGCTGGTAGGTCCGTCGGTCGGTCGGTCGGTCGGGCTTCCCCTGCGTCTCCTCCCTCCTCCTCCTCCAAGACCAATAGGATCGCTTCGCCTTTCGGCCAATTGGGAAATGGGTCTCACAACCCCGCTTCCTGATTGGCCGGGAGGAGAATCAGTGTGACAAAAGCGAATATTAATTCGCTATTGTCACACAACTGGGTGGGCCCACTGCGCCCCGAGCCAACCCTTTTTTTGAAACCTATCAGAGCCTCAGGCTCTAATCACATGCTTAAAAAAAAAATTCCCCCCATTGGAATCCATGCGTCCGGCGCCCTGCATGTAGATCGGGCCGCCACTGCTTTTGATTTGTTGTTTACAAGCCATTAATGGATTGCAAAGCATCTGATCAAACCAATCTCGGCCCGAACATTGCCTGTTTGCCCATGCGGGGACCACCCAAGTTTGCAGGGCGTTCGGCCGGTGTTCGCCCACCGAATGTCCTACAATGCACTGTGCACTGCAAAGTACATTCTAAGCCTTGATTGGGCAAAGTTCTAATCAGGGCGCAGTGAATAGCTGGTTGTTAAGGAGCGGGGCCAGGAAGCTGGCTGCGGCGTCCTTAACAACCGATGAGTTATCAGCTGTCAATGGGCTTCCCCGCTGACCACTGAATAATAAAAAAAAAAACATTGCCGGCGTTAAAAAAGTGAAAAAAAGAAAAAAAAGGTGTAGCTCACCCCTCCCCCCCCCCCCCCCCCCAGTTCATACCAGGCCATTCAGGTCTGCAATGTATTTTAAGGGGAACCCCACGCTAAAATGTTTTTTTTAAATGGTGTGGGGTCCCCCCAAAATCTGTACCAGACCCTTATCCAAGCATGCAGCCTGGGAGGACGGTAAAGGGGGAGGGACATGCGAGCTCAACCCCCCCCCCCCCCCCTCCCTTCCAGAACCACACCAGGCCACATGCCCTCAACATGTTGAGATGGGGACAAGGATCTCTTTCCCACAACCCTGGCCATTGGTTGTCAGGGTGTGCGAGTGGGGGGGCTTATCGGAATGTGGAAGCCCCGCTTGAACAAGGGAGCCCCCAGATCTGCCCCACCCTATGTGAATGAGTAGGGGTACCCCTACCCATTCACCAAAAAAAAGTGTTAAAAAAAAAAAAACAGTAGACCGGTTTTTGATAAGTCATTTATTAAAAAAAAAACAAAAAAAGTCCCCCTGATTTAGATCTATCACCTGCCGGACTCGAAAACCCCCCCCTCAAAAAAACACTCTGCCGTTCGTGAGGGCTGACCGCCTGCTGTAGACTCTGCCGTTCGACAGTTCTTATATAGGCAAGAGGTGGAGCCACCTGGACGACGTCACCTGGTGGCCCCACCCCTTGTGACATCACCGACCCAGCATGCACTGCTGTGGGCAGTAATTCTAGCACCAGACCTTCTCTGTAAATCTAAAGTGGTGACCTTTAAAATCTTTTAAAGTGTCGCCTGTGGATAGTAAAATTGACGTTGTTTGTCGCCGTTGCACGATTTTAAAGCGTGACATGTTTGGTATCTAATTACTCGGCGCAACATCATCTTTGACAGTTTACCAAAAAATTGGCTTTTATATTGTATTTTTGTGCATTTAAATAAGAAAAAGTGCATTTTATTCCCCCAGATAAGTTGTGTTTGAAAAACCGATGCACAAATACCGTGTGACATAAAAAAAAATTGCAACATCCACCAATTTATTCTCTAGGGCCTCTGCTTTAAAAACAATATATATATAATGTTTGGCGGTTCTAAGTAATTTTCTAGCAAACAAATACTGATTGTTACATGTAAACAAAAAGTGCCAGAAAATGGCTTGTGGGGGGGGGTTCAAGGATTTAAGGATTTGCAAAAATGCTGCTTTCCGTCATCTCTTAAAATTGCGGAGAAATCTAATTTCCGACCAACAAATTTCCTCGCCTTTATTTGCGCATATTCCCATCCTCGTTGGCCCCGATTGAATCGAATCTCATGCAAATGAACTTTATTTGTGAAATAAATATACAAATAAGAAAACCAAAAAGACAAACAACATTTGGAGGACAGAGCGGCCATTTTTTTTTTCCGTTCGCGCACTTAAATAAATCATCAGGTCTCCCGGGAAGACCCATTACGTTGAATAATGTTTAAATTGCTCCAATCTTATCAAGTCTTGGAGAAGTCAGCAAATTTCTCAGCTTCTATCATTTGTCATGAGGCGGTTGTCTGTCTATCGTGTGCGCGGCGTCCGGTTACATCGCAATAAATCTGCAGCTCCGCAAAATGATAAGGATGGCGAGAAATATGACCGCTCCTTCGTGTCGCCCCCCCCCAAAAAAAAAAAAAAAACGTTTAGCTGCGGACAGCTGCGGAGATTCCAACATTCGCCTCCGGCGCTCAAGTCAGACGGATGAATGTTTTTAGCTGAGAATCTTCTGCTCCCGTGCTCCGGGTGATCGCCATTTATTCCTCTTTCTGGCAGATTCCATCCTCACTGACAGCGGGGTAGTGGGGGGGGGGGGGGGACCTCTGAATTTTACTATCGGGGTCTTACATTCAAATTTTTTTTTTATTATTTTTTTTTTGCATACATGTTTAGGACAGTATCATTTAACCCTTTATTTGGTATTTTTTGTTTTTATTTTTTTATTTTGTGCATACATGTTTAATACAGTATTCATTTAACCCTTTATCTGGTGGGGTCATGTATTTTTTTATTTTTATGTATTTTATTTTATTTTTTGCATACATGTTTAGGGCAGTATCATTTAACCCCTTTATCTGTTGGGGTCAAGTATTTTTATTTTTTATTTTTATTTCTTTTTCCATACATGTTTAGGACAGTATCATTTAACCCTTTATCTGGTGGGGTCAAGTATGTTTATTTTTTATTTTATTGTAATTTTTGCATAGATGTTAAACTGTACATTTTAGTTGTGCAAAACTCCACTTTTGTTGAACTCCCCCCCCCCAAAAAAAAACACTCCCCTCTATGTGATCTATACACATTGCAGGGATTTTGTAGCAAATTCCTACCATGTATTGGTTTAACCCCGGGGGGGGGTCTCCAAGCTTTCTAAACAAAGGGCCAGTTTACTGTCCAGACTGGGTCAGTGGGAGGAATAGTGCCCCATCATTGGTGTCAGTGGGAGGAATAGTGCCCCATCATTGGTGTCAGTGGGAGGAATAGTGCCCCATCATTGGTGTCAGTGGGAGGAATAGTGCCCCATCATTGGTGTCAGTGGGAGGAATAGTGCCCCATCATTGGTGTCAGTGGGAGGAATAGTGCCCCATCATTGGTGTCAGTGGGAGGAATAGTGTCCCATCATTGGTGTCAGTGGGAGGAATAGTGCCCCATCAATGGTGTCAGTGGGAGGAATAGTGCCCCATCATTGGTGTCAGTGAGAGGAATAATGCCCCATCATTGGTGTAATTGGGGGGAATAGTGCCCCTTCATTGGTGTCAGTGGGAGGAATAGTGCCCCATCATTGGTATCAGTGGGGGGAATAATGCCCCATCATTGGTGTCAGTGGGAGGAATAGTGCCCCATCATTGGTATCAGTGGGGGGAATAGTGCCCCATCAATGGTGTCAGTGGGAGGAATAGTGCCCCATCATTGGTGTCAGTGAGAGGAATAATGCCCCATCATTGGTGTAATTGGGGGGAATAGTGCCCCTTCATTGGTGTCAGTGGGAGGAATAGTGCCCCATCATTGGTATCAGTGGGGGGAATAATGCCCCATCATTGGTGTCAGTGGGAGGAATAGTGCCCCATCATTGGTATCAGTGGGGGGAATAATGCCCCATCATTGGTGTCAGTGGGAGGAATAGTGCCCCATCATTGGTATCAGTGGGAGGAATAGTGCCCCATCAATGGTGTCAGTGGGAGGAATAGTGCCCCATCAATGGTGTCAGTGGGAGGAATAATGCCCCATCATTGGTGTAATTGGGGGGAATAGTGCCCCTTCATTGGTGTCAGTGGGAGGAATAGTGCCCCATCATTGGTATCAGTGGGGGGAATAATGCCCCAAGGACCGGATAAAAGCAAGCAAAAGGCCGCAGTTTAGAGACCACTTCTCTACACTGAAGCCGGCTCTGGAACTCAATTAGATGACTGGATTAGGTACGTTTTCCTTTCCACTTTCTACAGGTGGATTTAATTATTATATAGAAATAGTTATGCTTCAGTGTTGGGTTCAGTGGATGGAACAATGTCCCAAGGGCCATAATAAGGCAAGCAAATGGCCTTTTCTGGCCCCTGGGCCGCAATTTGGAGACCATTTCTCTAGCCATTTGTTTCACCATGTCCTGATGGATTCTGAATGGGAGGGCCTGGTTCATTACAATCACCTGGTGCACTCTCAGTGTTCTGAGGAAAGCTGCAAGGTCTGCATCCCTTTAGAAGTAATTAAAGAGGAACTGCAGTCTGCTCACGTAATTTGTAATAAAAACATCTTTGCCATTCTGAAGCTTCCCTCCAACCACTTTGCATATTATTTTATATATACTGTGATTCTGTATTTGCCAAATATGCTGCAGAAATCTCCCTCCACTGAGTCTAGCTGCAGCCATTTTAACTGTGGGCAGCTGAAGCTGCTGCCTGTTCTACTTCCTGGATTTACACAGACACACAGAGGCACACCTCCAGCTCTGCAGCTCTCATTGGCCCTCTTATGACTCACTCCCCCCCCCCCCTTCCTGGCAAACTCTCAGGTCAGTGAGAGAAAGAGCTGTGCATGATGTCATCATCCTAGACTAATGACCGGACAAGAAATAGGAAGTGGGCTGTATAAGAGATTTACTGGCAGAAAAAAAAATGTTTTACTATCCAAAGATAAAACAACAACAAGAAGGGCAGAAGATTTAATAGATGGAAAGATGAAAAAATGACTGAAGTTCCGCTTTAAGATTCACCAAAGCTCAAATTCTTGTTGCAGGGGATGCCTAAAATCTGACTTGTACTTTAGTGAAGAATTCTGGGAAAATTAGTGAGCCAATCACACAAGCAGGACATTACATATCTGGGGGGGGGGGGGGGGGGCTCTGTATATTATCTGTGTACAGAGCGCCTCCAGGTGGCCATCTTGCAATTTTTACATAAAATTACAGCGGCTGCAGAGATTGAATAGGAAAGATCATTTTTGATAACATTTAATTTAAAAAAATGTCTTGTGTATCAATTATATACGATTGATATACTGTGTATATATAGATATATAGATATATCTATGTAAATCTATATATATCTCTATCTATCTATCTATCTATCTATCTATCTATCTATCTATCTATCTATCTATCTATCTATCTATCTATCTATCTATCTATCTATCTATATCTATTTTTATAAAAGTGGAGTTACCCTTTAACTGCGGAATTTGCCCCGCGGTGTGTTTATGTACTGGAAGTAGGAGACGAAACGCTCGCGTGGGGCGGCGGTTGATGTGAAGAGCTCTGGAAGGATGCGCCGGAGTTTAAAAGTCAAAATTCAAAACTAATTTATGTAAAAAACAGAACTCCAGGCGGATAGAAGAGATGCCGCTCACTGCAGTTTTGTATTCATTAATACATTGTTACATTTATTTCCTTATTTTTTTTTTATTATTGTAAACAATGTAAAAACTTGAATGTGACCCGCTATCAGCCTCAAGTACGGTCCCTGTACAGCACAGCTCAGACTGGAAGAGGAAGACGCAACGCAAGGAGCCAGTTATTTGTCCTGCAGTGCTTGTATGCTCTGCTAGAATTATTGTTCTCGCTCTAACATTGGTGGGGATACCTCACATGTGTGGTGTGAATGCCGTTTACATATGCGGGCGCAACCTACGTATGCGTTTGCTTCTGTGCACGAGCTCGGAGGGACAGGACGCAATATTTTATTTTTATTTTCTTAAACTTTTTATTTTTTATGTTTACACTGTCCCTTATGTTAATTATTTTTTACTTCTTGATCACTTTTATTCCTATTACAAGGAATGTAAACATCCTTTATAATAGAAAATACAAAAAGAATACGGATAGGGCCTTTTAAGGTGCCAAACAGAGATAGTATACTACATCATGGTTTAAAATGTATATCAAATTTTATTAAGTTCATTAACATATACTTTGGTAAAAAAAAAAAAAAAAAAAAAAGGTTTGAAAAAAGGTCACATGCAATCCAGGTATACAGTACAGCGATTAGTGCTCAACATGTTTCGCCCAGAGATGGCTTCTTCAGGAGACTTTTTAATACTTTAGTACTGTACAGGATGTTCACCCAGAGATGCCACCAGATCAGTATGTATAAGTGCAGGAGCCACAAAATTGCCATCAAAGTGTCATAGGAGGAACGCCTTCTTTGGTATACTCCTCACCTTTCTTATTTAGCACTTAGAGATCATCTGCTAGAGTGAAGGAGGTGTTGTGCTTATGAGGCCTCTTCGGCTCTCCTTGGTGGGATGAATTAATTCAACTGAAGTCAAGCTGTATAAATCGTTCTCGCAAGATATTGTCTTTTTGGCTCCTCATTGTGACATGAAGAATTTAATTGTGGGGATATGGTCCTCCTATGACACCCTGATATCCCTTTAACTATATCTGGGGAGACCAGATATAGTGAATGCAGGGTCCTGGGGAGACCAGATATAGTGAATGCAGGCTCCTGGGGAGAGCAGATATAGTGAATGCAGAGTCCTGGGGAGACCAGATATAGTGAATGCAGAGTCCTGGGGAGACCAGATATAGTGAATGCAGAGTCCTGGGGAGACCAGATATAGTGAATGCAGGGTCCTGGGGAGACCAGATATAGTGAGTGCAGAGTCCTGGGGAGACCAGATATAGTGAATGCAGGGTCCTGGGGAGACCAGATATAGTGAGTGCAGAGTCCTGGGGAGACCAGATATAGTTAATGCAGAGTCCTGGGGAGACCAGCTATAGTGAATTCAGGCTCCTGTGGAGATCAGATATAGTGAATGCAGAGTCCTGGGGAGACCAGATATAGTTAATGCAGAGTCCTGGGGAGACCAGATATAGTGAATGCAGAGTCCTGGGAAGACCAGATATAGTGAATTCAGAGTCCTGGGGAGATCAGATATAGTGAATGCAGAGTCCTGGAAAGAGCAGATATAGTGAATGCAGAGTCCTGGGGAGAGCAGATATAGTGAATGCAGAGTCCTGGGGAGACCAGATATAGTGAATGCAGAGTCCTGGGAAGAGCAGATATAGTGAATGCAGAGTCCTGGGGAGAGCAGATATAGTGAATGCAAAGTCCTGGGGAGACCAGATTCAGTGAATGCAGGCTCCTGGGGAGAGCAGATATAGTGAGTGCAGAGTCCTGGGGAGAGCAGATATAGTGAATGCAGAGTCCTGGGGAGACCAGATATAGTGAATGCAGAGTCCTGGGGAGACCAGATATAGTGAATGCAGAGTCCTGGGGAGAACAGATATAGTGAATGCAGAGTCCTGGGGAGACCAGATATAGTGAATGCAGAGTCCTGGGGAGACCAGATATAGTGAATGCAGAGTCCTGGGGAGACCAGATATAGTGAATGCAGAGTCCTGGGGAGAGCAGATATAGTGAATGCAGGGTCCTGGGGAGACCAGATATAGTGAATGCAGAGTCCTGGGGAGACCAGATATAGTGAATGCAGAGTCCTGGGGAGACCAGATATAGTGAATGCAGAGTCCTGGGGAGACCAGATATAGTGAATGCAGAGTCCTGGGGAGACCAGATATAGTGAATGCAGAGTCCTGGGGAGACCAGACATAGTGAATGCAGAGTCCTGGGGAGAGCAGATATAGTGAATGCAGAGTCCTGGGGAGACCAGATATAGTGAATGCAGAGTCCTGGGGAGAGCAGATATAGTGAATGCAGGCTCCTGGGGAGAGCAGATATAGTGAATGCAGGCTCCTGGGGAGAGCAGATATAGTGAATGCAGAGTCCTGGGGAGACCAGATTTTGTGAATGCAGAGTCCTGGGGAGATCAGATATAGTGAATGCAGGGTCCTGGGGAGACCAGATATAGTGAATGCAGACTCCTGGGGAGACCAGATATAGTGAATGCAGACTCCTGGGGAGACCAGATATAGTGAATGCAGAGTCCTGGGGAGATCAGATATAGTGAATGCAGAGTCCTGGGGAGACCAGATATAGTGAATGCAGAGTCCTGGGGAGACCAGATATAGTGAATGCAGACTCCTGGGGAGACCAGATATAGTGAATGCAGACTCCTGGGGAGACCAGATATAGTGAATGCAGACTCCTGGGGAGATCAGATATAGTGAATGCAGACTCTTGGGGAGACCAGATATAGTGAATGCAGAGTCCTGGGGAGAGCAGATATAGTGAATGCAGAGTCCTGGGGAGACCAGATATAGTGAATGCAGAGTCCTGGGGAGACCAGATATAGTGAATGCAGGCTCCTGGGGAGAGCAGATATAGTGAATGTAGAGTCCTGGGGAGGGCATATATAGTGAATGCAGAGTCCTGGGGAGAGCAGATATAGTGAATGCAGAGTCCTGGGGAGACCAGATATAGTGAATGCAGGCTCCTGGGGAGAGCAGATATAGTGAATGCAGAGTCCTGGGGAGAGCAGATATAGTGAATGCAGGGTCCTGGGGAGACCAGATATAGTGAATGCAGACTCCTGGGGAGATCAGATATAGTGAATGCAGACTCCTGGGGAGACCAGATATAGTGAATGCAGAGTCCTGGGGAGAGCAGATATAGTGAATGCAGAGTCCTGGGGAGACCAGATATAGTGAATGCAGAGTCCTGGGGAGATCAGATATAGTGAATGCAGACTCCTGGGGAGACCAGATATAGTGAATGCAGAGTCCTGGGGAGATCAGATATAGTGAATGCAGGCTCCTGGGGAGAGCAGATATAGTGAATGCAGAGTCCTGGGGAGACCAGATATAGTGAATGCAGGGTCCTGGGGAGACCAGATATAGTGAATGCAGGGTCCTGGGGAGACCAGATATAGTGAATGCAGAGTCCTGGGAGACCAGATATAGTGAATGCAGAGTCCTGGGTTTAGTGACACTTTAATGACTAAGCACAATTTTGCAACTTTGACATGTGTTAGTAAAACTGTAGATATCATCACAACTACTTGTGCATCTAGGTGGATTATATGGCGTTTTTTCAGTAAGAATTGGACTTTCATTTGGTGGTAAATGATAATGGATATCTCCTGATATCTCCTGATTCGATTTTTATTATCAAAGAAAAACTGGCCCAAAATAGTAAAAAAAACCCTTTTTTTTAAATGTAGCTGTATATTTCTTGCTACTACCGTAACCTACCATCAAACAACCCAAAATAAATTCTGCTCCCATCGAACGCAGCGATACCACATATGTATATGTTAGTTGGTGTTTGTACTTGTAGTACGACCCAGAAACAATGGTGCACATTTTGCTTTTTTTTTATTCTACCTAAAAACACACCGATAATAATTTTTTTTTTTTTTTTAAACCTTGCCCAAAACTTTGAACCCGACCTTGACCTTTGACCCTTACTTGATTTAAACACCCAGATCAAACCTTAATGTGTTTTTTTTTTTTCTTTACATATAGTTTTGTTTATTTCTTTCTCCCTGCAAGGAGAGAAAGATACAATGTATCTCTCCCCTCCATTCAAGAGAAAGAAAACTCATGGGCGGGGCTTCACAGTGACTGATCCCTTTGATAGCCGATCAGAGGCAATCATAGCGATCAGGTGACCCGGAACCGGGAGTTCTGTGTCCCGATCATTATTACGGGACCTGGGGCTCTCGGTAAGACCCCAGACTCTGTACTGGGAGCGCGCTATGTGGCGTTCTCACAGCACAAAGACAGATACGCATGTTGGCAGCCCCATGGAAAAGATATCAGGCCAGCCATATTGCTGAATATAACAGCGGAGCTGGGCCTATATACAGTATCTCACAAAAGTAAGTACACCCCTCACATTTGTGTAAATATTTTCTTCCATCTTTTCATGTGACAACACTGAAGAAATGACACTTTGCTACAATGTAAAGTAGTGAGTGTACAGCTTGTATAACAGTGTAAATTTGCTGTCCCCTCAAAATAACTTAACACACAGCCATTAATGTCTAAACCGCTGGCAACAAAAGTCAGTACACCCCTAAGTGAAAAATGTCCAAATTGGGCCCAAAGTGTCAATATTTTGTGTGGCCACCATTATTTTCCAGCACTGCCTTAACCCTCTTGGGCATGGAGGTCACCAGAGCTTCACAGGTTGTCACTGGAGTCCTCTTCCCCTCCTCCATGACGACATCACAGAGCTGGTGGATGTTAGAGACCTTGCGCTCCTCCACCTTCTGTTTGAGGATGTCCCACAGATGATCAATAGGGTTTAGGTCTGGAGACATGCTTGGCCAGTCCATCACCTTTACCCTCAGCTTCTTTAGTAGAGCAGTGGTCATCTTGGAGGTGTGTTTGGGGTTGTCATGTTGGAAAATGTGAGGGGTGTACTCACTTTTGTGAAATACTGTATATACATTTATTTTGTGGAATGATCCGTTATTAGGCACAAGTTGCATGAGGTAGATGTATAATTAGATTTTTTTTTTCATTTCTGGTGGTTAGGGGAACCTTGAATGCTCTTCTGTCTATTAGGGCTGAAGGATGACCTGCATTTAGGGAAACTTGTAAATTCCTCTGTGACCTCATCAATGTTATTACCTCCATATCTCAAGAACTGGTTATTGGCCTATTAGGACCTATTAGATAATTATCCAATTCTAATGAAATGTGGCCTGTGGTTAGTAAATAGGTGTCTGCAGGGGCGGACTGACAACTCATGGGGCCCCCGGGCAATAGAAGATTATGGGGCCCCCAGCAGGCATGTACTGGCCATTGGGACTACAGGGAGTTTCCCGGTGGGCCGATGGCTCAGTGGGCCGATTTCAGTGACAGTGGACCGCTGCCTCCCTCCGGTCCTCTGTCCCCCCCCCCCCGCAGTGCTCACCTCTTCTCCCTGGCTAGTTATGCAGCGCGCCTGAATACAGACATGATGCTCAGGAGTCAACACTGAGAAACTCATCATACGATCTGGAAGGAGGGCGGCCTCACTTTCCTGCCTAATCTTGTCCCATTGGGGGGGGCGCCAAACTGATTCTTTGCCCCAGGTGAAATAATGTCTAGCTTCCCCACTGGTACTGCCTATAAGAGAAATAATGTAGAACGGCTAATGGCTAGTGGGGGGGGGGGCTTGGGTGGCAAGCCGTCATGGGAGAGACCTGTCAAAGTGGGCCAGTCTGGATGAAGTCCAGGGCCAAATTTTTGTCCCAGTCCAGCCCTGGCCCCCAGGCAATAGATTATGGGGCCACACAGTATACACACACACACATACAGTATACACACACAGACACACAATATAAACACACAATATACACACACAATATACACACAAATACACATACACACACTGAAAAGGTACTGGAGAGGCGGGGCAGCTATAATCTTGGGATTTTTTAAAAAACACAGATTTTTACATACTGTCCCTGGTTTCATTGAGGCTGGCAACCCTGATGGGGCCCCTTAATGGCATGGGGCCCTCGGGCAGTGCCCGAGTGCCCGAATGGTCAGTCCACCCCTAGGTGTCTGTGTACTCCGTGCACCCTGTGTGTCTGACTCCACAGTTCCTTTTTTATGCCCTCATCTACAGGCTAATAACATTTCGGAATAGAAAATTTGCCCTAAGGCCCCTTTCACACTGAGGCGGTTTGCAGGCGGTATTGCGCTAAAAATACCGCCTGCAAACCGCCCCTAAACAGCCTCCACTGTTTGTTCAGTGTGAAAGCCCGAGGGCTTTCACACTGAAGCAGTGCGCTGGCAGGACGGTGAAAAAAGTCCTGCAAACCGCTTCTTTGGAGCGGTGAAGGAGCGGTGTATTCACCGCTCCTAAACCGCTCCTGCCCATTGAAATTAATAGGACAGCGCGGCTATACTGCGGTAATACCGTGGCTATAGCCGCGCTGTACGAGAGATTTTAACCCTTTTTCGGCTGCCAGCGGGGGTTAAAACCGCACTGCTAGCGGGCGAATACCACTGCAAGAACGACGGTACAGCAGCGCTAAAAATAGCGCTGTTGTACCGCCGACGCCCCCACCGCCCCCACCGCCCCAGTGTGAAAGGGGCCTAAAGGAGCAAATATTGAAGTTTCATTGTTGGGGTTTATATCCGCCTTAACTACATTTATACAGTTTTTTTGTTTAAATCCTTTTTATTCAATTTAGAAATTACATAACAACAGTACAAAACACAGGTAGTATTCCTAAAATAAGTATAAGAGAGAACATTGGAAGTCCATATACCCCACAATATACATATAATAACCAACTTACAGTGGCGTTGCTATGGGGGTGCGGGGGTGGGGCCTGCACCTGGGTGACATCCACCAGACACCGGTTTCGATCGTCCATCACACGCCCACACACCATGGCCGCAAACACATCTCTGTCTCCGCCGGCTGAACTCACTGCAGACTGGACTATAGCCCCCTCATCCTCGGCTCTGACATTTTAAGAACACAGGCCGGGAGGAAAAGCCGAGGAAGAGGGACACCACGCTACAGCACCTGCCCTGAGGTATGTAATAACAGGAGTATTATGCTGAGGAGGGGACATGGTGATGGGGGGGGCATTGGCAGGCAACAATTATGCTGCCTGGAGTGATTTAAGGGGGGGGAGGGTAGAGGATAGGTGCTAGGGGGTGCTTTTTTTGGGTTAAAGAGGACTTGTGCTAGAAGTAGAAGGAGGGGCAGATTTAAAGTTTGCCCCCCCAGCACAATTCCTCTCCCCTTCCAATACACCCCCTAGCACATATCCTCCTCCCCCCCAAATCAAAGATCCCATCCCTGCTCCATCCACCCCCTGATCCCATCCTGGCTCCATCCACCTCCCCTTGATACCATCCCAGCTCCATCTATCCCCTGATCCCATCCTGGCTCCATCCACCTCCCCCCATCAAATTCGGGCTCCATCCATCTCCCCCCATCACATTCGGGCTCCACCCACCTCCCCGGATCCCATCTCGCCTCCATTCGCCCCCTTGATCCCATCCCTGCTCCATCCACCCCCCCAGATCCCATCCTGGCTCCATACACCCCCCCAGATCCCATCCCGGCTCCATACACTTCCCTTTGATCCTATCCCGGCTCCACCCACCCCCCCAATCCCATCCTGGCTCCATCCACCCCTGATCCCATACCGGCTCCATCCATCCCCCCCATCCCGTCTTGGCTCCATCCACCCCCTCAATCCCATCCTGGCTCCATCCTTCCCCGATCCCATTCTGGCTCCATACATTTCCCGATCCCAACCCAGCTCCATCCATCATGGCAGGTTAAGCCGCACCAATGCACTAGCCTACTTGGTGCCGGGGGGGGGGTGGTTGATACCATGTTTTATCGCACCGGGTGACACCAACCCTAGTGATGCCACTGCCAACTTACAGTACATAAAGAGAAGAAAGAGGTTTAAGACAAATGGGGCGGGAGGAGGACCTTCTTTAAAACATAGATTCTTTTCCAGATACCTTTTCTGGTCTTCCTCCCAGATATAGTCTAAAGTCCACCCAACCTCTTCATCCAGTCCTCACCCCTACAAAAAGAAAGAAAAAGAAAACACGAGGGGAAAAACCACTATAGCAATACATAAATCCAAGAAAATGTGTAGGCATATTTTCTTTTTTTAACAGAAGATAAACAAAAAAGAAAAATGGTGCAGATGAACATTATACACGATATTCAGAATAAAAATAAAAACATTGTGCGTAAGGTGCTCGGTTTCCAGACCGCACAAGCTGTATAAACATTTCCTGAAGTGCGAGGTACAAAAGTTAATTTTACAATTAGGAAAACAAGTGCGGAATTACTAGACTGGCAACAAAAAAATGTGAGAAATGGAAACAGTAAGCTAATCGAGACGCTGAATAATAAAAGGGCAGAAAAAGCAAAATAATGTTTATCTAAACAAATTGCTAAATCCGTTAAAATGAACATCTCCTGAAACAAAGTAACAGTACTAAAATAAACAGTATATCCTTGTTAAAGGGGACTTGTATATAGATAGAGATATGTACAATGGGGGTTGATTTAGTAAAACTGGAGAGTGCAAAATCTGGTGCAGCTGTGCATAGATGCCAATCATCTTCCTTTTTTTTTTTTTTGTCAAAGCTTAATCGAACGAGCTGAAGTTAGAAGTCGATTGGCTACCATGCACAGCTGCACCAGATTTTGCACTTTCCAGTTTTAGTAAAAAAACTGTGTGGCCAAAGGTTTATGAGCTTGTTCGCCATCCCATGCCAAATCCAAATGATGGAGTTGAGGTGTCCCCAGTGAAGGATCTTGCTAATAGGGATGGGCGAACGGTTCAGCACGAGCATAAGTTCGGGCTGAACTTTGATTGTTCGGACGTTCGGTGAACAACGAACATAATGCGGTGTTTGTGGCAAATTCGAAAGCCGCGGAACCCCGTTAAAGTCTATGGGACACGAACATAAAAAAAACAAAAGTGCTCATTTTAAAGGCTTATATGCAAGTTATTGTTATAAAAAAGTGTTTGGGGACCCGGGTCCTGCCCCTGGGATCATGTATCAATGCAAAAAATTTTTTAAAAACTAAAGTTTTTTCGGGAGCAGGCTAACTAGTTTGGTGTGAAGGAAATTGAGAGTCCTGTATAGCAGTAGTCATCAACCCTTTCCTCAGGGCCCACTAACAGGCCAGGTTTGCAAGAGAACTGAAATACATCACAGGTGATATCATTTGCTTCTCAGTGATTGGAGTATTCTAGTCTGCCTCTCCCCAAGGTAATACATAAAACCTGGCCTGTTAGTGGGCCCTGAGGACAGGGTTGATGACCACTGCTGTATAGGGCCCTAAACTCAACCCTACTGAACACCTTTGGGATGAATTGGAATGCAGCCTAGATGCCCACAGAAACTGCATTAGGTGCGGGTGTGGAGTGGTGCTGAATGTTTGGAGGTTTAAGCCAATCACAGTGGTCATGTGATTGGGCAATCCTTCCCACTCATAAAGACCCAGTCAAAGGGAAGGGTTTATCGAATACAGAGCTGCATTCATTTTTTTCCTTTAATCTGTTCAGGTTGAAGGTTGTAGATGAACCAACCAGTTGAGAAAGAGATCTCCAATGGAAGCCTTTATATGTTCCTATAGGAAAGCTTAATTTTAGCCGGAACTTGAGTCTTTGAAGCAAAGGATCCCTCCACTCTAAGAAAAAGACAAAGGTCCAGGGGGTGAGACATTAGGAAGACATCCACTTTTATTTCTCTTTTTCCTGAATATTGCACCACACAGGGCCGTCTTACCGAGCGGGCACACCTGGGCATAGCCCAGGGGCCCCAGATGCACATGGGGCCCCATCAGGGCTGGTCGGATCTAGAGCAAAGCTATTGACACTAGTGCTAGGGTGGAATTGTATACTGCAGCCCTCAAATGGTTGATCGGGAGCCATTCTTCCAGTGATCACCCCGGTGGAAGAGAGCATGGAGGAAGAGGGAGAGCCACAGGGTCAGCGAGTGGTATAGCACGCTGTTACAGCTTACACTGATATTGTCTCCGCTCTGCTCGCTGTCACACATAGCCCCACCTCCTCCTAACCCCGTGCCTGTGATAGACAGAACATATCCCAGCATTGGACCTGCATTATGTCTATCACAGGCGCGGGGTTAGAAGGAGGCGGGGCTGTGTGTGGAGACAATATCAATGTAAGCTGTAACACCGTGCTATTCATGCTCTGTGATCTCGTGCCTCTCCTCCTCATCCAGTCATGATTCGGCCCACTTCCTCCTCCCTGGTGAGGCTGCAATGTTGGGCACAGTGAGTCTGCAATGGGGGCACAGTGAGGCTGCAAGGGGCACAGTGAGGCTGCAATGTTGGCAAAGTGAGGCTGCAGTGGGAGCATGGTGAGGGTGCAATGTTGGGCACAGTGAGTCTGCAATGGGGGCACAGTGAGTCTGCAATGGGGGCACAGTGAGGCTGCAATGTTGGCACAGTGAGGCTGCAGTGGGGGCACGGTGAGGCTGCAATGTTGGGCACTGTGAGACTGCAATGTTGGGCACAGTGAGGCTGCAATGTTAGGCACTGTGAGACTGCAATGTTGGGCACGATGAGGCTGCAATGTTGGGCACTGTGAGACTGCAATGTTGGGCACGATGAGGCTGCAATGTTGGGCACTGTGAGACTGCAATGTTGGGCACGGTGAGGCTGCAATGTTAGGCACGGTGAGGCTGCAATGTTGGGCACAGTGAGGCTGCAATGACAGTGATGCTACAATGTTGGGCATGGTAAGGCTGCAATGTTGGGCACGGTGAAGCTGCAATGACAGTGAGGCTGCAATGACAGTGATGCTACAGTGTTGGGCACGGTGAGGCTGCAATGTTGGGCACGGTGAGGCTGCAATGTTGGGCACGGTGAGGCTGCAATGAAAGTGGGGCTGCAATGTTGGACACAGTGAGGTTGCAATGTTGGGCACAGTGAGGCTGCGATGACAGTGAGGCTGCAATGTTGGGCACAGTGAGGCTGCAATGACAGTGAGGCTGCAATGTTGGGCACGGTGAGGCTGCAATGACAGTGAGGCTGCAATATGGGGCACAGTGAGGCTGCAATGTTGGGCATGGTGAGGCTGCAATGTGGGGCACGGTGAGGCTGCAATGACAGTGAGGCTGCAATGTTGGGCATGGTGAGGCTGCAATGTTGGGCACGGTGAACCTGCAATGACAGTGAGGCTGCAATGTGGGGCACGGTGAGGCTGCAATGACAGTGAGGCTGCAATGTTGGGCACGGTGAGGCTGCAATGTTGGCACAGTGAGACTGCGACGTTGGCACAGTGAGGCTGCGATGTTGGGCACAGTGAGGCTGCAATGTTGGGCACGATGAGGAATTATACTTTAATTCTTGAGAGTAGGTGCGAAAATTGGGACAGGCTTGTAGGGGCCCCAGTGCATTACTTTGCCCAGGGGCCCATGATGCTGTTAAGATGGCCCTGGCGCCACAGTATATTTCCTCAAATCTTTTTTGAGCCACGAAGCAATATTAGTTATTAATCTGGAATTGGGTTACTTATCTCTAGAGAGATCGAATAGGACGGAAAATTTACAAGCGCAGCCCCCGACCCCGTTATAATTGACTCTGTCACTTTTCCTATTAGACCTAAGAAAAGTAGAAAAATAAATTCATCTGTCAGAAATATTGATTGGAAGATTGGTAGGTGCGTAATAAATAAAATACTAGCATTTTATTTATTTATTTATTTTTTGCTCAATAAAAAAAAAAAAAAATAGAATGTGACAAGGCTACAGATGTCAAATGGAAAGTACAAATTTGTAACACAGTGCTGTGATTATTTAAACATTGCCTGAAACGACGAACTCCATTCTCTGGTACAAGGAGCCACTCGGTGCGAGAATCGATAATTGCCCATTACCCGCCTTCGCTGTTTTTTTTTTTTATTCTATCATCTTTTAAAGTGCAGATTTAATGCCTTCTTACTGTAACAAAAAAGAAAAAAAAAAAAAAAGAAAACAAAAAAGAAAAACGAAAGGACGTTTAATGTCAAAATAATTCTTTCTAGAGGTGGCCAACAAAGTCAATGTTTTATAACAAATTCTTTAGTGTTTAGTGAACGAATGTCAACGATATTGGCGGCTCCTCCATGCCGTACAACATGGCTCGTAACTAAGCTGGGAATTTTTGTTTGGTTTTTGACATGCATCGCCCTTACATGTGCTCCTTGTGCAAAGACCAGTTATTAGACATGTGCACTGCCAAAAAAGTTGTTCGTTTTTGTTTCATTCGTTTATTTTTTTTTTTTTTCGTTTTTTGGGTCATTCGTTATGATTGCAATTCGTACATTCGTAAATTCGTAAATTCATACATTCGTACATTCGTAAATTAGAAAATTCGTATATTCGTAAATTTGTATATTTGTAAATTGTAAAATTCAGAAATTTGTAAATTCGAAATTTGAAAATCCAAAAACCCGAAAATTCGAAAATCTAAAATAGTAACTAACTAATAAATTATAGGTATTGTAATTTCCTTTGAAATTTGGCTGTTAGTGAACGTAACAAATACGAATTTATCCGAAGTTACGAATTATCCGAATGCTGCAGCTAAACAAATGGAACGGAACAAATTAATAATAAATAATAATAATAAAAAGTTGTTATTATTATTATTGTTATTTATTATTATTAATTCATTACGTTCCATTCGTTTGGATACGGTATTCGTTATTTCGGATGATTCGTAACTGCGGATAAATTTGTATGTGTTATGTTCACTAACAGCCAAATTTGAAAGGAAATTACAATACCTATAATTTAATAGTTGGTAATAGTTAAGTTATTATTAGTTAATTATTATTTCAGATTTCCGAATTTCCAAATTCACTATTTTACGAATTTATTAATGTGCAAATTTACAAATTTTCGAATATTCGAATTTCCGAATATTCGGAAAAATTCGTTAAACAGGTTTTCGTTAAATTGAATATTTGCGAACTAACGAATTTGTTGAAATTTGTTAAAAAACGAATTTGGAACGAAACAAATTGCACATGCCTACCAGTTATAGGTTGGGGTGGTTGCCATATGTTTGTACTGTTGGTGAGTTGGGGAGGAGATGCCAGTGGCAGCTGGTGCTCAAAATTTTTGGGGGTGCGCAAACTGAAAAATTCTGAAAAAAAAACCCATCAATTGCAGCCTCACTGGACCATCAAACGCAGCCACTGTGCCCATCAATTGCCACCACTGTACCATCAAACACAGCCACTGTGGCATATCAAATGCTCCCAGTGTGCCCATCAAATGCTGCCAGTGTGCCATATCAAATGCTGCCAGTGTGACCACCGTCTGCACCCACCCTGTCTCGGTGGGACAGCTCCTCGATGCTCCTCGATGTCTTCTCCCGTCCTCTCTTCCCGTCCTCTGCTATGATTGGACCCCTGATAGGCGTCCAATCACAGAGCCTGTCGTTTCAGCCAATCAGGTGGCGGTTAACAGATCCGAGCACTTGATTGGAGGAGAGGCGGTTTAGTGTTAGGAAAGCATGGCACTCGCAGTTCACCTTTTTTGACACCTATTAGAGCCTTTGGCTCTAATCAGGTGCTTCAAAAAAAAAACCCCAATGCATGAATCTATCTATTGGTGCTAGAGGGGGTGGTGGGAGAGAGGGGGCGGCGCCCGTGCACCCTTATGGACACCCCGCCACTGGAAGACGCACGGTGTGCCTTGGCTGCAATTGTGCTATTGTTGGGTGTCCAATGAGTTCCTTTACCTTTAAGGAGGGGTAGGCTCCCTCCAGATATACCTGCCATTAAAGTGATTGTAAAGCTTTAATTTTTTTCATTAAAATAATAAACATGTTATACTTACCTTCTCTGTGCAGTTGGTTTTTCACGGAGTGGCTCAGATCCTCCTCCTCTCGGGTCCCACGCCAGCGCTCCTCGCTCCTCCCTCCTGTTGGGTGCTCCCACAGCAAGCAGCTGGCTATAGGGGCACCCTGCTCTGTGTGTTCATTGTGTTCTGCCCTGCCTCCTCCATCTTCCGATTGGCTCACTGCTGCTGCCAATGGCCAGTCAGGATTGTGAGTCCCGGGAGAGGCAAAGCTCTGGTGGACATCTCTGGATTGAGAGGGGGCTTGGGCAATGGCAGCTGGTGCTCCAGCTGGGGGGGTGGAAAACAAACCAACCGACACCCCCTCACACCTTGGGGGCAACAAAAAGACTGTGACGGGAGTCACTTTGGGTGGGAGGGCTTGTGGAACCCAGCTTACATCTGGAAAGTCCATGTTCAGCTCCCCCACCCCCTCCTATGTGTAAGTTACCCTTTGACTATTAGGGGCACAGGGTGACCGAGAACCCCAGACTGATCTGAACTAATCAGACTCACCGTACAACCACACCGAACTCAGCATTTCCTTTTACCCCTGTTATCCAGGGCTCTATATGTGTGATTTGTGTTGAAAGAATGAAGGGGCTCTTTCACTTGGAACAATAATATTTCTGAACAATATCCCTCAAGAAATATATGAAGATAAAGTCCACCTTTCGTCAGAGACCATTGCTAAATGGTTTGAGGTGGAGTGGGGGTTGCCATGTGTTTGTTAAGTGCCTGTATCCCATTGTTTGTGTCTGCCTTGGGAGCAACCTATTATGGGATGTATATGTCTATGTGGTTTAGCTGTGAGGGGGGGGATTTCTCCAGCCTCTCCCAAAGACGGTCTACTATTGGAAAGTTGAATACACGTGTGTCATACCACTGGTGGTGGTAAAGTTCACCCAGCTCTGTGTCATTATGCAAAGAAGGGGGGATTGTCTCTTGAGTGTTAATCTCATTGTGTCTTTGTTCAAATAAACAGTTATTATTCCGGTGTACTCCAAAACTGGTGTTGCCTGGTTCTTGGGATAACTATAGCCAGACTTGCGGGTCTCATGTTCCAGAACTTGGGAAGCAGTTTCTTGGTGGAGAGGGTGTCTGAAGTCCGTCACACAGACCACACTTACGCGGTCGGGCGGCGATGCAGAGCAGAGAGATGACGGTGGCCACCTTCTGGATCTCCTCATACATCCTCCCTGCCCCTTGTACCGGCCAATATGATCGCTTCTCCTCTCAGGCCAATCGCGCTTCTCTCACTTCCTGATTGGCCCGGGAGGAGAAGCAGGAAGACAGTAGCGAATGTAAATTTGCTATTGTCACACAACTGGGTTGGGTGTGTCACAGGTGGACCCACCCTTTTTTGAAGCCAACTAGAGCCAATTAGAGCCTCAGGCTCTAATTACAGTGGAACCTCGATTTAAGAGTAACTTGGTTTAAGAGCGTTTTGATTTGTGAGCAACTTTTTTAAAAAAATTCTGACTCGGTTTGCGAGTGTTGTCTCACAAGACGAGCAGAATTCAACCTAATAGGGCCTGCAGTACCGCATTTGGCCTGATGTGCGGGGGCGCCGGAGCCGAGCAGAGCCGAACAGCAACGATCGCAGCCGATCGCCGCTGTTCGGCAATGCTCAGAAAGACATGGAAATACTCAGTTTCCAAGCCTTTCCGATATTTGCCGAGGTCAGCCGACGTGTTCTTGGGCCTTTCTGGCCGTTTCCGAGGCTCTCCGGCGCCCCCCCCATCTCTGTCTGCATGCGGTATTGCATCCCATTGAAGTCAATGCGGAACAAATTATTTTCGTTTCCATTGACTTCAATGGGAAAACTCGCTTTGATATGAGAGTACTTTGGATTACGAGCATACTCCTGGAACGGATTATGCTCGTAATCCGAGGTTCAAGTGTATGTGCTTCAAAAAAAAAAAAAAAAATTGCAATCCATGCGTCTGGCACCCTGCATGTAGATTAGGGGCCGGGTGCATGGATAAGGGGGGCGGCACCCCATATGGAGCAGCAGCCACTGGGCTTGGGTAAGTATTAGGAGGGGGCGCTGCATGAAGGTAAAAACCTGGTGTCTTTACAACCACTTTAATCTATCCCTTATTACAGCCCTCAAAATTTCCATTCGCCTACTCGCATTTGGAGAGTGGATATTAGCTGAGGGCAAGTAAGGAGAAGGGGCGGACTGAGTCGACAGTTTCCTGGCTGATCGCTTCTGGCAGAAGTGGTGGGGCCATTTTACTCCCTGATGAGGCAGCACTGATATGCTGCACTGATGGGCACCAATGAAGCGGCACTGATGGGCACTGATGAGGCTGTACTGATGGGCACTGATATGCTTTATGTTAATATTGTTAAAGTTGTTGTTAATATTTATTTTTGTAAACTAATTCTGCATAAAACTTTTAACAGTGTCATTTCATAGGATAATTCATGAGGGCGTGTTTAGGGGAGGAATTAGGGGCAGGACAAGGTAGGGGTTGGGTGGGGCAACTGGTGGCGGGTAACCCTTAAGGTCTGGCTAGTAGCTCAGGGCCTGAAATTTTGAGCCCTGCCTTATTACACTGTATATGTCCTCCAACTTTGGAGACCCTCAAATTATGTTAGGACTGCAGTACACCAATGCTGCATTACGTGGCTGCTGCAGCAAATGTTTGCAAACGAAACCCTTTGTTTTAACGTGAACTGTAATGCCCCCGTACACACGATCGGACTTTCCGACAACAAATGTTGGATGTGAGCTTGTTGTCGGAAAGTCCAACCATGTGTATGCTCCATAGAACATTTACTGTCAGACTTTCCGCCAACAAATGTTTGAGAGCGGGTTCTCAAATTTTCCGCCAACAAATCTTGTTGTCGGAAAGTCCGATCGTGCGTATACAAGTCCGTCCCACAAAAGTTCACGCATGCTTTGAATCAAGCAGAAGAGCCGCACTGGCTATTGAACTTACTTTTTCTCGGCTCGTCGTAAGTGTTGTACGTCACCGCGTTCTCACGTTCAGAATTTTGGGCCAACATATGCGTGACCGTGTGTATGCAAGAAAAGTTTGAGCCAACATCCTTCGGGAAAAAAATCCACGGTTTTGTTGTCGGAAAGTCCGATCGTGTGTACGAGGCATTAGACAGGGGCAATTCGGTTTGTTGCAGGCTGGCCGGTAAGTGAGCTGGGAATTTTTTTTCGTTGATTTTTGACTCCTCCATGCCACCAGCGAGCTAATTCCAATTACTAATTTGTTTTCCCACTATTCATTTTTTTTTTTGTTGTGTGGAAAAAAAAAAAGGAAACAACAATTATGTCAATGATGGGTTCTTTTCGGTACAGGAACCATCAGGAGCCATTGAAAGCCCATTACTTTCTTACAAAAACACCAAAAACCACCTTGATTTTGCCTTCCCCATTGACTCCAATGCATTTTGCCAAATTGTAAATCAGAAATGACACAGAAGATAAGTAACGAGCAGCTTTGCTGTCACACAATTTATTTCGATGTTTCCCTCTAGCTGTGGTCGGGTCAATTGCTGGTCAGATGTACACAATGCCATGGCAGATGTCCTCTGCAGTAATGTTAATGACAATCTCTACCGCGCCGCATGGATGCCAGTCTTTTTCACACTGTTCTTTGAGGTCTACAGCTTTTTATGTGGGAAATAAAATCAGGTCCAACAAAGGAGGAAATCCAGCCGTTCTCCACCTGAAGTCATCGGCAAAGGGATTATTTTTAGACACTTTGCTGCCCCAAACATCTCTCTATGATGGACACCTCCTTAGAAACCTTGTTTCTGGGTTCTGTAAAATTAATTTAGAAATAAACCATTGTTATTGGAGTAAGCGTGTTGTTTGCTATTTGCTAACATCTACTCTTTTTTTTTTTTTTTTTTGTGATAGAGAGTAGACATGTGCAATTCATTTAGTTCTGAATTCATTTCTTAACAAATTTTAACAAATTTGTTCATTCAGAAATATCCAAATGAACGAAAACCCGTTTAACAAATTTTTCCAAATATTCGAATATTTTCGAAAATTCGTAAAATCTAAAATTTGGAAATTCGAAAAATCGGAAAATCTGAAATAATAACTATCTAATAATAACTTAACTATTACTAACTATTAAGTTATCCGAAGTTACGAATGATCCGAAATAATGAATGGCGTATCTAAACGAACGGAACGTAACAAATTAATGATAATAAATAACAATAATAATAAAAACTTTGTATTATTATTATTATTATTTATCCGAAGTTACGAATTATCCGAAATAATGAATGCCGCATCTAAACGAATGGAACAGAACGAACTAATAATAAATAATAAAAACTTTGTATTATTATTATTTATTATTAATTTGTTCTGTTCCCTTCATTGAGATATGGCATTCGTAACTTCGGATAAATTCGTATTTGTTACATTCACTAACAGCCAAATTCGAAAGGAAATTATAGTTAAATAATAGTTAAGTTATTATTAGTTAGTTATTATTTCAGATTTTCCGATATTTCAAATTTCCAAATTTTAGATTTTGCAAATGAGTGAGTTTTCAAAAATATTAAAATTTCCGAATATTCTGAAAAATTAGTTAAACTGTTTTTTTTTGGATATTTCCGAATGAACAAATTAGTCGAAATTTGTTGAAATTTGTAGTTAGTTATTATTAGTTATTATTAGTTAGTTAGTTATGCTTTCGAGCTTTCTGATTTTTTTTTTCTTATTTTTGGATTTTCGAATTTACGAATTGCAATCATAACGAATGAACTGGAAAAACAAACAAAAAAGAAAAACGAATATGAACACATTTTTCGGCAGTGCACTTGTCTAATAGAGAGCCCCCTGACTCCTTTATAGCGGTAGTAAACTCTGTTTTTAAAATAAAAAATAAATAAATAAAACTTCCTCCTGTAATTTAAGAGAATAATATGCTAGTATGCATCTCACACCAGCACATTATGAAATACTTACCTTAAAATGAAGCCCTCCAATGGTGTGCTGTCACTGCTGACAGGGCTTCCATCTTTACCCTGTCTTACTTCCAGGTTCATGGGCTCAACTTCAAGGTCACATCTAGTCTGATGTGGGGATGCAGTAAAAAGGCAGTGGGGCAGAGGATGTGAGGTCAGTAAGGCAGTCTACAGGGGGTCAACAGGACAGAGGACATGGTTACCAGTTTGTAGGGCAGTATACAGAGGCTATTAGTTTGTAGAGCAGTGTACAGAGGACAGCAGGGCAGCGTACAGGGGCTCAGCAGGGCAATGTACAGAGGGCAGCAGGGCAGTGTACAGAGGGCAGAAGGGCAGAGTACAGAAGGCAGAAAAGCAGTGTACAGAGATTAGAAGGGCAGTGTATAGGGGGTCAGCAGGGCAGTGTATAGGGGGTCAGCAGGGCAGCGTACAGGAGGTCAGCAGGGCAGTGTACAGAGGGCAGCAGGGCAGCGTACAGGGGGTCAGCAGGGCAGTGTACCGGGGGTCAACAGGGCAATGTACAGAGGGCAGCAATGCAGTGTACAGAGGGCAGCAGGGCAGTGTATAGGGGGTCAGCAGGACAGTGTACAGGGGGTCAGCAGGGCAGTGTACAGGGGGTCAGCAGGGCAGTGTACAGGGGGTCAACAGGGCAGTGTACAGGGGTGTACAAAGGGCAGAAAGGCAGTGTACAGAGATTAGAAGGGCAGTGTATAGGGGGTCAGCAGGACAGTGTATAGGGGGTCAGCAGGGCAGAATACAGGGGGTCAGCAGGGCAGTGTACAGAGGGCAGCAGGGCAGCGTACAGGGGGTCAGCAGGGCAGTGTACCGGGGGTCAACAGGGTAGTGTACAGAGGGCAGCAATGCAGTGTACAGAGGGCAGCAGGGCAATGTATAGGGGGTCAGCAGGGCAGTATATAGGGGGTCAGCAGGGCAGTGTACAGAAGGCAGCAGGGCAGTGTATAGGGGGTTAGCAGGGCAGTGTACAGGGGGTTAGCAGGGCAGTTTACAAAGGGCAGAAAGGCAGTGTACAGAGGTTATAAGGGCAGTGTATAGGGGTCAGCAGGACAGTGTATAGGGAGTCAGCAGGGCAGTGTATAGGGGGTCAGCAGGGTAGTGTACAAGGGGTCAGCAGGGCAGTGTACAGGGGGTCAACAGGGCAGTGTACAGGGGGTCAGCAGGGCAGTGTACAGGGATCAGCAGGGCAGTGTATAGGGGGTCAGCAGGGCAGTGTACAGGGGGTCAGCAGGGCAGTGGACAAGAGTCAGCAGGGCAGTGTACAGGGGGACAGCAGGGCAGTGTATAGGGGGTTAGCAGGGCAGTGTACAGGGGGTCAGCAGGGCAGTGTACAGGGGGTAAGAAGGGCAGTGTACAGGGGGTAAGAAGGGCAGTGTACAGGGGGTCATCGGGGCAGTGTACAGGGGGTCATCGGGGCAGTGTACAGGGGGTCAGCAGGGCAGTGTACAGGGGGTCAGCAGGGCAGTGTACAGGGGGTCAGCAGGGCAGTGTATAGGGGTTCATCAGGGCAGTGTACAGTGGGTCAGAAGGGCAGTGTACAGGGGGGCAGCAGGGCAGTGTACAGGGGGGCAGCAGGGCAGTGTACAGGGGGTCAGTAGGGCAGAGGACAAGAGTTAGCAGAGAGTAGGATAGGAGTCAGCAGGGCAGTGTACAGGGGGTCAGCAGAGCCAACTAGGGGGCACAAATTAAATCTGAGGGCACATAGCCCACCACAGCACACCCTAGATCCATCCATGGCAGAAGAGCACAGTATAGAGGAGTATTAGTTGGTATGGTGCCCTCTGAATGGGTTCTGTCACTTGAATGGGCAAAGTGGCTCCTGTTTCACGTAGAAGAAAAATGATCTAAATGCACATTCTAGCTTGCTATGGGAATAAATACCGGACTCTCATTCTTCCTAAATGACCTTTTGAGTATCCACTCAGATGTCTTACTTCTGAGCAAGTGCAGTGGTAGCATGTCAGGCCTTTCCATCTCAATGAGCATTTGAAGCAGATGTGAACATCAGATATCTGTTCTCCTTCCAGTACACAGAATTCACTGTGAAAAGAACATAAGCAGCCACTGCCGAGCCCATCATTCTTTAGCTAGGATTGAATTGTAGAGGTCAGCGAGATGGGCAGAGGTCATTCGGATGGGCTCACATCTCTTTTGTGCCTGCTTATGTTTCTCCGCTCAAACACAATAGGCTTTGTGACAAGGGTACATTGAATTTCTCCAGACAGAAATGGAGTTTTTAACCAATCTGTAGATATCCCGCTGTGCCCGTTCAGTAGAGATAGCCCTATTTTCTGCTTTTGTGTGTTCAGCCGAAAATCTGGTTAAATGTACAATAACGACATAATCTATATGATTCAAACGTTAGATCACATTGGGGGAAGCATCAAAATGGGAAGATTTTTATGTTGTGATGATGAAAGTGGCATGTGCTGTCTATTCAGGAAGAAAAGCTCCACTCATCAGTAAAAGGAAAGATTCTCCAATGATAGGACCGGTTGAATACTTTGCTATAAAGGTGTCTCTTTTTTTTTTGTGTGTGTTTAGGAACATTGTATCTTGAGGAACATTGTATCTTGAAGAACATTGTATCTTAGAGAAAAAGTATCAGTGTCAAAGCTGATGGAACTCGTTTGTAACACTTGTCCAAATTCTAAGCACATCAAAACCTTATAAATAAGGAAAAAAAAGCAATTAGGTCTCTGTAATTATACTAAGAAGGTCATCTCAACAGAGGGGGGGTCTACTCTATACTGACCTTTAGAGAGAAGGATATTTTGTAAAGTTTCTCAAACCAGTCTTTCATGCCGAAAACAGTAAACTATTCTTTCTCTTCTTTGTTCTACAGTATGTACAATCTTTTACTCTATCGCCAACAGTATGTGATGACACCTGACCATCACACCTACATATATGGCCAACATTATGTGGACTTCTGACCATCGCATCACCCACATAGCCAACAGTATGTGGACACCTGACCAATGCCATCACACATACCTACAAGGCCAAGATTATGTGGACACCTGACCATCACACCTACTTATATGGCCAACAGTATGTGGACACATCTACCTATATAACCAATACTATGTAGACACATAACCATCACATCTACCAATATGGTCAACATTATGTGGACACCTGACCATCAGACCTACATGTATGGTCAGCATTATGTAGACTCCTGACCATTGCACCTTCCTATATGGTCAACAGTATGTGGACAAAAAAAAAATAACCTCCTGCACTCAAGATTGGTGTTCTGGCAATAGTGAACCTGAAGGCTTCATGTTCACACAGCCTACTTTGACCCCCAGCCGTGGGAAAATGCGAAATGGTTTGAGTTTTCCTGCAGACAGCGGTCAAAATGTTCCTATCCTGAACGCGATTCTTCCACGTCCAGAAGAGGGAGGTTGAAGCCCCCTCAACTGCAGTAGCTCATAAACTCTGCTAAAAGCCTAAGGGGTAGATTTACTAAAACTGGAGCACTATGGTGCAGCTGTGCATGGTAGCCAATCAGCTTCTAACCTCAGTTTGTTCAATTAAGCTTTGGGACTAAAACCTGGGAACTGGTTGGTTTCTATGCAGAAGTGAGCCTGATATTGCACTCTCCAGGTTTAGTAAATCAACCCCTATGTGTACATTCACACACTGGGGTTGATTTATTAAAACTGGAGCGTGCAAAATCTGGTGCAGCTGTGTATAGAAACCAATCAGCTTAAAGGTTTTTTTTTGTCAAAGCCCATCAGGAATATGCAATTAGAGGACCTCCAGCTGTTGCAAAACTACAAGTCCCATCATGCCTCTGCCTCTGGGTGTCATGCTTGTGACTGTCAGAGTCTTGCTATGCCTCATGGGACTTGTAGTTCTGCAACAGCTGGAGGTCCACTCATTGCATATCCCAGGCCTAGCTGAACAAGCTGAAGTTAGAAGCTAATTAGCTATCATGCACAGCTGCACCAGATTTTGCACTCTCCAGATTTGGTAAATCTATCCCATAGACTTTTATGGAGTTGAGTTTTGGAAGCTTTGGCAAAAAGCGCAATCTTCAGCAACTGGACACTGAACAAGATCTTACAGCTCCTTACAGACTGGAGGGAATCCAAGAGGAACACTGGAACATCAAGAACAGAGGGCACACCAGCCTTACACCTTACTTTTTTATAAAGCCTTCTATTAAAGAAGTAAATAAGTTGTATACTCACAAACAGCATATTGTATTAAGCTCATCAATGTCCACGGTGTCCCACATCACCTGGTCCACTACTCCAATCCTAAGACGCTTCAAATGGCTGACATGTTTCAAGGGTAGGTCGCCTCTTCCTCAGAGCCCTGAGGTGTGATATGAAACACGGTGGACATTGATGAGCTTAATACCATACACTGTTTGTGAGTATACACCTGTTTTACTTTTTGATAAAAGGTTTTATAAAGGTAACACGCAAGGCTAGTTCACCCTCTGTTCTTTTTTTTTTTTCTAGTGTAACAGTATGTGGACACCTGACTATCACATCTATCTATATGGTCAATGATATGTGGACATCTGACCATCACACTGACCTTTCTGGCCAACAGTTTGTGTACACCTGACCATCATATCTACCGCTATGGCCAACAGTAAGTAGACACCTGATCATCTCACCTGCACATATGACCCAGATTATGTGCACATCTGACCATTACACTTACCTATATGGCCGACAGTATGTAGACACGGCCATCACACCTACCTATATGACTAAAAGAATGTGGCCACATGTGGCCACATGATTGAGTAGGTGTCTCTAGTGAAGGCTACTGTTAATATTACAACATATAGTACAAAGACATGGAAGCGAATTGTACTCTTCCCGACGTTGTCGTAACAGTTTGGTGAAGATCCTTTTCTGTTCCACCATGACTGTGCCCCTGTGTACAAAGCCAGCTCCATAAAGACATGATGTGACCAGTTTGGTGTGGAGGAACTTGAGTGTCCTGCACACCTACTGAACACCTTTGGGATAAATCTGAAGGCCAATGGTGAGCCAGCTCTTCGCATCCAACATCAGTACCTGACCTCACAAATGGGCACACGTTCTGATAGACACACTCCATAATTGTGTAGGAAGTCTTCCCAGAAGTGTGAGGGTTATTATATCTGCAAAGTGAACAACTCTATATTAATGGCCATGGTGGGGAGGGGTCAACCCCATATTAATGACCATAGTGGGTCGGGGGGCAACTCCATATTAATGATCATGGTGGGAGGGGAACAAATCTATATTATTGGCCATGGTTTTGGTCTGGGATGTCCAACAAGCTGAAATGAGGGGTACCTTTTGAAAAGATCTGTGTGCTGTTTTTTTTGGTGGCAGTGAAATGAAATTTGCCAACAATTTAAACTGTATCTTTTTATCATTTGTAAATGTTATTTTTGCAGTAACACATCCTAAAGCAAGAACGAATAATACATCTGTAGAGCACCCAAAAATACTTACCAGACCATTTTAGCTGTCATCAGCTATATAAGGGCAGTTGAGGTGATAGTAGTGACATCATTGACCGAATATAGCCAGTGCCTATATTTGAGGAGTGATGTCACCACCATCCCTGCCCCTTTGCTTATGTGAACAGGAATTCCCGGCCATGTAAGGCATGATGTGCCGGTAACGTTGGCAGTTGCTAGGGAGGCAGCACCCAGGGCTTCCTTAGAAATATTGCCCCTGTATACACTGTATTGTCAAAAGTATTGGGACACCTGTCTTTACACACACATGAACTTTAATGACATCCCAGTCTTAGTCCGTAGGGTTCAATATTGAGTTGGCCCACCCTTTGCAGCTATAACAGCTTCAACTCTTCTGGGAAGGCCATCCTCAAGGTTTAGGAGTGTGTCTATGGGAATGTTTGACCATTCTTCCAGAAGAGCATTTGTGAGGTCAGGCATTGATGTTGGACGAGAAGGTCTGGCTCGCAGTCTCCGCTCTAATTCATCCCAAAGGTGTTTTATCGGGTTGAGGTCAGGACTCTGTGCAGGCCAGTCAAGTTCCTCCACCCCAAACTCGCTCATCCATGTCTTTATGGACCTTTCTTCGTGCACTGGTCCAAAGCATTTGGTGGAGGGGGGATTATGGTGTGGGGGTTGTTTTTCAGAGGTTGGGCTTGGCCCCTTAGTTCCAGTGAAGGGAGCTTTTAAGGCATCAGCATACCAAGACATTTTGGACAATTTCATGCTCCCAATCTTTGTGGGAACAGTTTGGGGATGGCCCCTTCCTGTTCCAACATGAATGCCCACCAGTGCACAAAGCAAGGTCCATAAAGACATGGATGAGCGAGTTTGGGGTGAAGGAACTTGACTGGCCTGACCTCAACCGATAAAACACCTTTGGGATGAATTAGAGTGGAGACTGTGAACCAGGCCTTCTCATCCAACATCAGTTCCTGACCTCACAAATACGCTTCTGGAAGAACGGTCAAACATTCCCATAGACACCCTCCTAAACCTTGAGGATGGCCTTCCCAGAAGAGTTGAAGCTGTTATAGCTGCAAAGGGTGGGCCAACCCAATATTGAACCCTACGGATTAAGACTGGGATGCCATTAAAGTTCAGGTGTGTGTAAAGGCAGGCGTCCCAATACTTTTGAAAATATAGTGTATATGGTGCTCGGCTCCTGCCAAACAGGGGGCGAATGAGCAAAAGTTACTGCATTCATCGGAAAGCAGAGGTCTAAGGTCAAAGGTCTAAGCCAGGGGCCTCAAATTGGTGGCCCTCCAGCTGTTGCGAAACTACAAGTCCCATGAAGCATTGCAAGGCTGACAGTTACAAGCATGACTCCCACAGGCAGAGGCATGCTGGGACTTGTAGTTTCGCAACAGCTGGAGGGCCGCCAGTTTGAGACCACCAGGTCTAAGCCTAGGTTTGGACCAAACTGTTGGCTCACCCATAGATTTCAGGATTCGTGTTTTCGGGTTTTTGCAGATATACAAGACTGTTTCATCAAATTGCCTGCAAATCAAACAGAGGCAGATTCCGATCACAAATAAAAGTTTAAAAAGTCAATAATTGTTTGTAAAAGTTTACAAGAAGACGACAATCAGAAATATTACAGTGAGAAGAATTGTTGCTTTCACGGTTAGTGCAGTTTGGTAAGTGAGGTTGACGGCGCAGCGCCGGGTGGTGCTCTTTAACACCGTGTTTGAAGCCTGACACCAGAGAGGGAGAAAATTAAATGCAGAGGTAATGAAATTTCAGAAGACATTTCACCTGTTTAAATACGACTCAGACAGCTCAATCCTGAGGGACAGAAACTCATTTTGTTACTATCCGCCAATATTTCTTGTGAAAGTGCAATCACACCCACATAGGACAAGACAGGAATGAATAGAATGTCATGAAATATCATATATAATTACACCCGCACCTGCAAAAACTCCAAAACACCCAACACGCCGATGAAAACTCTCACAAAGAGCGGCTGCTGCTCGCATTTCAGACGCGGTTTTCTATGCGGCGCAACTTAAAGCTGAACACCAGGAAAATAGTGCGAAATACAGTATCTCACAAAAGTGAGTACACCCCTCACAATTTTGTAAATATTTTATTCTATCTTTTCATGAGATAGTGTACATGGGAGAAATACATATATTCATTCATTATATGTACTGGAGGATTGCTGCCCTGAGGGGTCTGTACTGAGGAGGAGTGACTGCCCTGAGGGGTCTGTACTGAGGAGGGGTGACTGCCCTGAGGGGTCTGTACTGAGGAGGGGTGACTGCCCTAAGGGGTCTGTACTGAGGAGGAGTGACTGCCCTGAGGGGTCTGTACTGAGGAGGGGTGACTGCCCTGAGGGGTCTGTACTGAGGAGGAGTGACTGCCCTGAGGGGTCTGTACTGAGGAGGGGTGACTGCCCTGAGGGGTCTGTACTGAGGAGGGGTGACTGCCCTGAGGGGTCTGTACTGAGGAGGAGTGACTGCCCTGAGGGGTCTGTACTGAGGAGGAGTGACTGCCCTGAGGGGTCTGTACTGAGGAGGGGTGACTGCCCTGAGGGGTCTGTACTGAGGAGGGGTGACTGCCCTGAGGGGTCTGTACTGAGGAGGAGTGACTGCCCTGAGGGGTCTGTACTGAGGAGGGGTGACTGCCCTGAGGGGTCTGTACTGAGGAGGGGTGACTGCCCTGAGGGGTCTGTACTGAGGAGGAGTGACTGCCCTGAGGGGTCTGTACTGAGGAGGAGTGACTGCCCTGAGGGGTCTGTACTGAGGAGGGGTGACTGCCCTGAGGGGTCTGTACTGAGGAGGAGTGACTGCCCTGAGGGGTCTGTACTGAGGAGGGGTGACTGCCCTGAGGGGTCTGTACTGAGGAGGAGTGACTGCCCTGAGGGGTCTGCACTGGGGATTGGGGTCAATATTGGGGAGGAGGGTCTATACTAGTGAGGGGAACCTCTACTAGGGGAACCTCTACTGGTCTTTATTGGGGAGGAGGGTCTGTACTAGTTAGGGTAACCTTTAATGGGGGTTGCTGTCTTGAAGGGTCTGTACTAGGGAGGTGTGACTGTCCTCAGGGGTCTGTACTGTGGATTGGGGTGTGTACTGAGGGGTCTGTATTTGGGAGAGTGGTCTGTACTGGGGAGGAGAATCTGTACTGGGGGTGACTGTCCTGAGGGGTCTGTACTGGGATCAGGGTCTGTATTGGAGATGGGGTCTGTTCCTGGGGAGGCGAACCTCTACTGGAGGGTGGTGTCCTGAGGGGTCTGTACTGGGGAGGAGAATCTGTACTGGGGGTGAATATCCTGAGGGGTCTGTAGTGGGGAGGAGAATCTGTACTGGGGGTGAATATCCTGAGGGGTCTGTACTGGGGAGGAGAATCTGTACTGGGGGTGAATATCCTGAGGGGGCTGTACTGGGGAGGGGTGACTGTCCTGAGGGGTCTGTACTGGGGATCAGAATTATTAGGGAGGGGGATCTTTACTGGGGAGGGGAATATGTACTGGGGGGTGGCTGTCCTGAGGGGTCTGTATTAGAGGGTGGATGTCCTAAGGGGTGTGTACTGGGGATCAGGGTCTGTACTGAGGGGCCTATACTGGAAATCGTAGTCTGCATTAGGGAGGGGGATCTGTACTGAGGAGGAGTGACTGTCCTGAGGGCTCTGTAATGGGATTAGGGTCCATATTGGAGATGGAGACTGTACTGGGGAGGGGAACCTCTACTGGGGGGGGGGGGGGTGGCTGTCTTGAGGGGTCTGTACTGTGGATTGAGGTATGTACTGAGGGGTCTGTATAGGGAGGGGGATCTGTACTGTGGAGGGAAATCTGTACTGGGGGGGTGACTGTCCTGAGGGGTCTGTACTGGGGATTGGGGTGTGTACTGGGGGGTCTGTATTTGGAAGTGTGGTCTGTACTGAGGAGGAGAATCTGTACTGGGGGTGACTGTC
Organism: Aquarana catesbeiana; assembly: GCF_042186555.1. Classification (NCBI taxonomy): domain Eukaryota; kingdom Metazoa; phylum Chordata; class Amphibia; order Anura; family Ranidae; genus Aquarana; species Aquarana catesbeiana. The sequence continues at coordinate 688,279,970 of NC_133327.1, read as the reverse complement.
CTGAGGGGTCTGTACTGGGATCAGGGTCTGTATTGGAGATGGGGTCTGTACTGGGAAGGCGAACCTCTACTGGAGGGTGGTGTCCTGAGGGGTCTGTACTGGGGAGGAGAATCTGTACTGGGGATGAATATCCTGAGGGGGCTGTACTGGGGATCGGAGTCTGTATTAGGGAGGGGGATCTTTACTGGGAGGGGAATGTGTACTGGGGGGTGGCTGTCCTGAGGGGTCTGTAATGGGATTAGGGTCCGTATTGGAGATGGAGTCTATACTGGGGAGGGGAACCTCTACTGGGGGGATGGCTGTCCTAAGGGGTCTGTATTAGAGGGTGGATGTCCTAAGGGGTGTGTACTGGGGATCAGGGTCTGTACTGAGGGGCCTATACTGGGAATCGGAGTCTGCATTAGGGAGGGGGATCTGTACTGAGGAGGAGTGACTGTCCTGAGGGCTCTATAATGGGATTAGGGTCCGTATTGGAGATGGAGTCTGTACTGGGGAGGGGAACCTCTACTGGGGGGGTGGCTGTCCTGAGGGGTCTGTACTGTGGATTGAGGTATGTACTGAGGGGTCTGTACAGGGAGGGAGATCTGTACTGTGGAGGGGAATCTGTACTGGGGGGTGACTGTCCTGAGGGGTCTTTACTGCAGGTGGCGTCTGTAAAATTTGGCCGCACCCAAAATTCTGCATAACACCATCACTTTAGAACATTTTGGTGCCGGGGGGGTTGTTCAAAAAATTATCAGCCCAGCCACCATATATCCTCCTAGGTACAACCACTGCATAGAACCATAATACTGCAGTGCTGACCCAACAGACCAGGTGAGGACACGGGATGTTTCCCTGTTGTCTGACCTAAAGAGATTCTTATGACTCTTCCCAACAAACCCCAAACCTTCTCCCTCTGAGCCTCTTTTGCTGAATTCACCCACCGCTATGAAGAGGTGACCAGTCAAGTGCTTTATGATAAGAAGTAGTTTTGCGTATGTAAATACAAATGTATAATTATGTATAAACCATCCTCCTAAGCAATGTTGTTATTTGCTATACATGGAACTCTCAGCTGAAATTAAACATTGGGAGGGGTCTCGGTCTCCTCCGTCTTCATAGGCCCTTTCGTGTAAATAAGGATTTTCTTGTTCCCGGTTCTGTCACTTCGGCTGTATCATCAAAAACACAAAAGTCGGGCATCGTTCTGCTGCATCTTCCGCTATACTGTTATGACTAAGGCCTTATAGGCTGAAACGCGTCAACTGACTTAATCTGCGTTTGTTCACTGTGAAATGAAGAAATTTTAAGAGCAACAACCGGAGTGCGGATCATTTTTTTTCTACATTCTGCTATACTGCGCCAGAGAAAATTCCTTGTATGCCAAACGACCTTGTCAGACACGTATTCATTGTACGGAGAAGCCGTGAATCAAGAGAAAAAGAACGGAATGTAATGTTACCGCGTAGTAAATAATGACGATATACACCTCGCCACTTATGTAGATTTCCATTGGGCTGCAGATGTGGAACTTGCATTGAGTGGGCTATTGATTTGTTAGATAAAAAAAAGGATGACACTTCCCCTGAGCCCGCTACCTCAACGGCCTTGTGTCTATTTCATTTTGCTTTTTAAACCAAGTGGATGTGGGGTGATGGAAACTGTCAGTGCTGACTTGTTTTTAAAGTATATGTAAAGTCAAAGCATTTTTGTTGTTGTTATTGTTATGCTAATTAGAGCAGGAAATGATTAACCATTTGTGAACATTGGCCATACTACAAAAAAGCTTCTATCCTACCCCTCCCCCATCCACCCCCCCCTTCCCGCCTTCCCCCTCGTATTCTCCCAAATGTAAAATGATAGTCAGGGGTTGCTGTGTAAATACAGAAGCTGTATCAGCTGCTGCTGTCAAAAAAGGAGCATCTGACAAAGTGTTTACTAACATTAAGATAGAGAGATACAAAGTAACATTGTTTATAAACATTGATCGTACAGGAGATAGAGAGATACAAAGTAACATTGTTTATAAACATTGATCAGACAGGAGATAGAGAGATACAAAGTAACATTGTTTATAAACGTTGATCAGACAGGAGATAGAGAGATACAAAGTAACATTGTTTATAAACATTGATCAGACAGGAGATAGAGAGATACAAAGTAACATTGTTTATAAACGTTGATCAGACAGGAGATAGAGAGATACAAAGTAACATTGTTTATAAACATTGATCAGAAAGTAACATTGTTTATAAACGTTGATCAGACAGGAGATAGAGAGATACAAAGTAACATTGTTTATAAACATTGATCAGACAGGAGATCGAGAGATACAAAGTAACATTGTTTATTAACATTGATCAGACAGGAGATCGAGAGATACAAAGTAACATTGTTTATAAACATTGATCAGACAGGAGATAGAGAGATACAAAGTAACATTGTTTATAAACATTGATCAGAAAGTAACATTGTTTATAAACATTGATCAGACAGGAGATCGAGAGATACAAAGTAACATTGTTTATTAACATTGATCAGACAGGAGATCGAGAGATACAAAGTAACATTGTTTATTAACATTGATCAGACAGGAGATAGAGAGATACAAAGTAACATTGTTTATTAACATTGATCAGACAGGGGATAGAGAGATACAAAGTAACATTGTTTATAAACATTGATCAGAAGGGAGATAGAGAGATGCAAAGGGGTTGATTTACTAAAACTGGAGAATACAACATCTGTTGCAGCTCTGCATAAAAACCAAATCCACTTCCAGGTGTTTTTGTTGTCAAAGTTTAAATGAACAAGCTGACTGGCTACCGTGCAGAGCACCAGATTTTGCACTCTCTAGTTATAGTAAATCAACCCCAAAGTGACATTGTTTAGAGCCCTTGCACAATGGGGCGGTTTGCAGGCACTATTGCGCTAATAATAGCGCCTGCAAACCGCCCCGAAAGTGCCGCTGCTTGTATTCCAGTGTGAAAGCCCCGAGGGCTTGCACACTGGAGTGATGCGCTGGCAGGACGGTAAAAAAAGTCCTGCTAGCAGCATCTTCGGAGCGGTGAAGGAGCGGTGTGTATACCGCTCCTTTACCGCTCCTGCCCATTGAAATCAATGGGACGGCGCGGCTATACCGCCGGCAAAGCGCCTCTGCAGAGGCGCTTTGCGGTGGTATTTAACCCTTTCTCGGCCGCTAGCGGGGGGGTAAAACCGCCCCGCTAGTGGCCGCATACCGACGGTAAAACCCCGCTAATAACAGCAGCGTTTTACCGCCGACGCCGCCCCCCACCCCAGTGTGCAAGGGCTCTTATAAATATTGATCAAGGCGGGGGATAGAGAGATACAAAGTAACATTGTTTATAAACATTGATCAGACAAGAGATTGAGAGATATAAATTATTTTATTAATAAAAATTGATCAGATAGGAAATAGAGAGATACAAAGTAACATTGTTTATAAACATTGATTGGACAGGAGATAGAAAATATAAAGTAACGTTGTTACTTCTGCATCTACTCTGTTTCATTCATCTGAAGATCAAATGGATGAGATTTCATCTGCATATGATGTCACTTAAAGCAACCTGAAAAATAAAATAATAGTTATAATATTTAAGGAGCAGAGTCCTCCAGCAGAGCAGAGTATTTCAGGAGAGGAGAGTTATAGAGGAAGGAGCAGAGTCCTCCAGCAGTGCAGAGTATTTCAGGAGAGGAGAGTTATAGAGGAAGGAGCAGAGTCCTCCAGCAGTGCAGAGTATTTAAGGAGAGGAGAGTTATAGAGGAAGGAAAGGAGTCCTCCAACAGTGCAGAGTATTTCAGGAGAGGAGAGTTATAGAGGAAGGAGCAAAGTCCTCCAGCAGAGCATAATATTTCAGGAGAGGAGAGTTATAGGAGCAGAGTCCTCCAGCAGAGTATTTCAGGAGAGGAGAGTTATAGAGGAAGGAGCAGAGTCCTCCAGCAGAGCAGAGTATTTCAGGAGAGGAGAGTTATAGAAGAAGGAGCAGAGTCCTCCAGCAGAGCAGAGTGTTTCAGGAGAGGAGAGTTATAGAGGAAGGAGCAGAGTCCTCCAGCAGAGCAGGGTATTTCAGGAGAGGAGAGTTATAGAGAAAGGGGCTGAGTCCTCCAGCAGTGCCGAGTATTTCAGGAGAGGAGAGTTATAGAGGAAGGAGCAGAGTCCTCCAGAAGTGCAGAGTATTTCAGGAGAGGAGAGTTATAGAGGAAGGAGAAGAGTCCTCCAGCAGAGCATAATATTTCAGGAGAGGAGAGTTATAGAGGAAGGAGAAGAGTCTTCCAGCAGTGCAGGGTATTTCAGGAGAGGAGAGTTATAGAGGAAGGAGAAGAGTCCTCCAGCAGAGCAGAGTATTTCAGGAGAGGAGAGTTATAGAGAAAGGGGCTGAGTCCTCCAGCAGTGCCGAGTATTTCAGGAGAGGAGAGTTATAGAGGAAGGAGCAGAGTCCTCCAGCAGAGCAGAGTATTTCAGGAGAGGAGAGTTATAGAGGAAGGAGCAGAGTCATCCAGCAGTGCAGAGTATTTCAGGAGAGGAGAGTTATAGAGGAAGGAGCAGAGTCATCCAGCAGTGCAGAGTATTTCAGGAGAGGAGAGTTATAGAGGAAGGAGCAGAGTCCTCCAGCAGAGCAGAGTATTTCAGGAGAGGAGAGTTATAGAGGAAGGAGAAGAGTCCTCCAGCAGTGCAGAGTATTTCACGAGAGGAGAGTTATAGAGGAAGGAGCAGAGTCCTCCAGCAGAGCAGAGTATTTCAGGAGAGGAGAGTTATAGAGGAAGGAGCAGAGTCCTCCAGCAGAGCAGAGTATTTCAGGAGAGGAGAGTTATAGAGGAAGGAGCAGAGTCCTCCAGCAGTGCAGAGTATTTCAGGAGAGGAGAGTTATAGAGGAAGGAGCAGAGTCATCCAGCAGTGCAGAGTATTTCAGGAGAGGAGAGTTATAGAGGAAGGAGCAGAGTCATCCAGCAGTGCAGAGTATTTCAGGAGAGGAGAAGTATAGAGGAAGGAGAGGAGTCCTCCAGCAGTGCCGAGTATTTCAGGAGAGGAGAGTTAGATGGGGGTAGAAAGCCTCCAGTAGATGGGGGAGTTAAGCTCGGTGTAGTTGCTGGTAGATGTCTCCTCCATCCAGACTATATTCATAGTGCTCTTCTCAGTTTGATTTTCTTTCTCTTTAGCGTATTTTGGAGAGGACTCCGGGACCCCCCCCCTCCCCCCCACACACACACAATCTGCATTTAAAGGGTCGGCCATTGTGGCTTTTCAGTTTCGATAATAAAAATAACTCCGATAAGTGGACTCATTACTGTAAATGATAAATTCAGCAGCTTTTCAGACGGCTCGATTTCTCTTCATTTCATCTCTTTATCCGGATCCCATTCTTCGGGAATCGCTCTAATCCGGCACTGCCCGCAAATTGCTTACAAGTCACATCATTTTCACAGGCAACGAGGATAAAAAAAACCTCTTCGCTACTTTATATCCTCTTCTCTTTTCATATTGGAAATGTTACACACGGCACCACATGCCTCTACTATTGTAACATTATAGGACATTATAGGATAATTGTTCTCCCCAAAGAAACAAATAAAATAAATCAAAATAATGGGATCTTTGATCTCTAATGTTGCAGAATCCCAAAGAAAAGACGACGATGACCGCAGCTGCCCGAGTCTCTCCGTCGGTGGAGCCGGACGATTCAGTGACAACTGAAGAGAACAGTTGGAAAACAGTTGTCACCTCATAACAGGAAGTGCCTAGACAAGGACCTTCATGGCAGGATCACCAGGGATTATTTTAATGAGATTTGCCAATTTAAATGACCGAAAACCCCTTTTAACATGAAAAAGCTCATATGAGATTTTAGTGGTTGGGTCAAGGTCTACTCCTTAGCAGTGGCAGCCGCTCCATTAGGTGCCCCCCTAATCCATGCGCCCGGCCCCCTAATGTACATGCGGGTGCCGGACACATGGATTCCAATCGGGTTTTTTTTTTTGAAGTACGTGATTAGAGCCTGAGGCTCTAATTGGCGTCAAAAAGGGTGGGCTCGGGGCACAGAGCGCTGCGCCCAGAGCCCGCGACAATAGACATTAATATTTGCTATTGTCTTCCTGCTTCTTCTCCAATCAGGAAGCGAGTCTTAAGACCTGATTGGCCGAGAGCAGAAGCCGCCGAAGAAGAGATGCAGGAGGGAGGCCGCCGAAGCTGCCGATGGGGTAAGTGCGGGGCTGGTGGGCGGACATGCGAGTGAGGGGGGGGTTTGATTGATCGATCAACAAACTGAAGAGGGGAGGGGGTCGGGTGATTTATTTGCCGCCCCCCCCCCCTCATAGAATGGAGCACCAGCCTCCACTGCTCTTTAGCCCTTCTTCACACAATAATCTTTGGTCTTATGTAATTTTTCAGTATTTTTGTTTTTTTTGTATAGGTATTTTTATGCATTTTTGCAAATTAGTGTGTTGAAGAGCTTCAGATCTCTCCAGTGCACTGCAATGTGTTGCGATGTGCTGCACTGTGAGATAATGGCGCCTGTATCAGAGATGATCAAAACGCACAGCAACGCAGCACATTTATAGGAACAGGCCCGGTAAATAATAATCTTGGATGGTGGAGGTCAAAAAACCTATCAGTGTTTCAAACAGCAATGGTGTCCATTGGAGCGTGTGACAGGATAGTGGTCTGTCTTTTATTTCTTTTTTATGCTAGTTAGATAGTTAAAGAAGAGAATAATTCACCAGATTTGGAAATTAGGCAAATTACAAAAAATCTTTTATGGAAGAATGTCCTATCCTTCTGCCCCCCCCCCCCCTGCACTTGACAGCAATTCCCAAATGTCAAATGATAGTCAGGGGTTGCTGTCTAAATGCACAAGCCATACAAGCTGCTGCTGTAACATTGTTTATAAACATTGATTAGATTAGAGCTAGATAGATACAAAGTAACATTGTTTATAAACGTTGATCAGACAGGAGATAGAGAGATACAAAGTAACATTGTTTATAAACGTTGATCAGACAGGAGATAGAGAGATACAAAGTAACATTGTTTATAAACATTGATCAGACAGGAAATAGAGAGATACAAAGAAACTTTGTTTTTAAAATTGATCAGACAGGAAATAGAGAGAGACAAAGAAACATTGTTTATAAACATTGATCAGACAGGAAATAGAGAGATACAAAGAAACATTGTTTATAAACATTGATCAGACAGGAGATAGAGAGAGACAAAGTAACATTGTTTTTAAAATTGATCAGACAGGAAATAGAGAGAGACAAAGAAACATTGTTTATAAACATTGATCAGACAGGAAACAGAGAGATACAAAGAAACATTGTTTATAAACATTGATCAGACAGGAGATAGAGAGAGACAAAGTAACATTGTTTATAAACATTGTTCAGAGAGGATACCGAGAGATACAAAGTAACATTGTTTATAAACATAGTTTAGTCAGGCATTAGAGAGATACAAAGTAATGTTGTTTATTAACATTGATCAGAATGGAGATTTATTTTTTTAGAAATATTGATCAGATGGGAAATAGAGAGATACAAAGAAACATTGTTTATAAACATTGATCAGACAGGAGATAGAGAGAGACAAAGTAACATTGTTTATAAACATTGTTCAGAGAGGATATCGAGAGATACAAAGTAACATTGTTTAATAACTTTGATCAGAATGGAGATAAAGAGAAACAAAGGACATTTTTTAAAATTTTTATAAATATTGATCATATGGGACATAGAGAGATTTAAACGTAACATTGTTTATAAACATTGATCAGACAGAAGCTAGGGAGATACAAAGTGATATTGTTTATAAACATTGATCAGACAGGAGATAGATACAAAGTAACATTGTTTACGCTGTGATGTGCCACGTTGCGAGATAATGGTGCCTGTCTCGTTATATTACAACGCACACTGAACATCACCATTGGTGTACAAAGCAATCTTGGACAGGATGAGGCCAAAAAAACACATCAGTGTTTCAAACCAGCAATGGCGCTGATTGGAGTATGTGATAGGATTGTGGTGTGTCTAAGGATGGGGTGGAGCTGGAGAATATGATGATTGACATAAAGCTTTATTTCATTGAAATGGTGCGTTTTTGTGGCTCACATTCACCACTTTAGGTTGATGTACAAAAACGTTCTTGTTTCTTGGCTTTGGATTTCCTCGGAGTGTGCTTGAGTGAGTGTGTCTTATTTTTCTGGCGGGTACTCGGAACCGTACCGTGGGTCCTCATTCTATCTCTTGGTCTTGACCTTCTGGACCTCTGAGATTCACCACCTCTTGTTTCCTATACAAAGCAGGGCTATTTGACTGTGTTGGGCCAACACTACCCAAAAGCTGCCCAGTGGGGCTGGTAGGAACCCAGCCTTAAGCCCCTTTTACAAACCAGGTAGTTGAGGCATTTTTAACTCACCTCAGCCACCTGTCAAAACCAGGCAATGGCACAGCACAAAAAAAAATGGGCACTCCCTGGTTAGCATGTGATACCGCCTTCTACGGCACTCCATAGAGATGAATGGGGCCATGCTGAAATGATGATGCCAGCACGTCCGATGGATACTAACTGCAGGCTTGTCGCCACTGACAAACCAAACCCCCATAGTTGGCAGGTAATACTTCCACAGCACTCCATAGGGATGAATGGGGCCACGCCACAATTGTGAAGCCACCATGTCCAATGGATGCCAATTGCAGGCTTGCTGTTGCTGACAAATCAAACCCCCCATGGTTGGCAGGTGATAGTGCCTTTCACAGCACTCCATAGAGATGAATGGGGCCATGCTGCAACCGTAATGCCACCACATCCAATGTATGCCAACAGTGGGTCTAGCCGCTGTTGATAAAGCAATTTCTCGTGGTTGGAAGGTGATACTGCCTTCCACAGCATACTAAAGAGGTGAATGGGGCCATCCTAATGTCACAGTGTCCAATGGATGCCAAGTTGCCAACCATGGGCTAGTCACGGCTGACAAAGCAATCCCCCATAGTTGGCAGGTAATACTTCCACAGCACTCTATAGGGATGAATGTGGCCATGCCACAATTGTGAAGCCACCGTGTCTAATGGATGCCGATTACAGGCTTGCTGTTGCTGACAAAGCAAACCCCCATGGTTGGCAGGTGATACTTCCACAGCACTCCATAGAGATGAATGGGGCCATGCTGCAACCATAATGCCCACCACATCCAATGAATGTCAACAGTGGGCTAGCCGCTGTTGATGAAGCAATTCCTCGTGGTTGGCAGGTGATACTGCCTCCCACAGCATTCTAAGGAGGTGAATGGGGCCATCCTGCAACCATAATGTCACAGCGTCCAATGGATGCCAAGTTGCCAACCATGGGCTAGTCACGGCTGACAAAGCAACCCCCCTTGGATTACAAGTCAGCAGCTAGGTCCAGGTCAAAGTGGCCTTACTCACTTGTAGTAGGCATCTACCCATAATATCAAAGCCAGCCGTCCAGGTTCTTCACTGCCGTCCAGGTTCTTCACTGCCGTCCAGGTTCTTCACTGCCGTCCAGGTTCTTCACTGCCATCCAGGTTCTTCACTGCCGTCCAGGTTCTTCACTGCCATCCAGGTTCTTCACTGCCGTCCAGGTTCTTCGCTCTCTTGGCAGCCCAGAATCGACCTCCTTCATATTCTACCAATCACACTATTAATAGACCGCGTTTTACAACAATAACCGCAGTCAGAAGTTCTAATAATAGATGTCACTGTCATTAAACACCAATTATGTCTTTCTGTGGAAAAAATAAATAAATGCAATATGTGTCTTCCCACCATGTTCTCATGTTTGCGAAAGGTAATTATTTTTGCTCCTCATCCAAGTGTGAAACTCATTACACGACACATCTCAGTGAAAATTGGTTTTTGCCACCCGTTTTTAGAGTTCACTTTTGTTTTAAATGAGGTTTCTATTAAAGGGCGTTTGGTGCAGTAGAGGTGCCGTGGGTTTCGTGCGTTCCGATGTCAGCCTAGTTCAAAAACATTTACGGAGCGCGAATGCCGGATAGCAAATCTCCAGGCAAAAATACAACAAGACAGAAATGAATGCAGCTCTGTGTATATTAATACGTCAGTAAATTTATTTTTTGTTTAACTGCTTCAGCTCCGGAAGATTTGGCTGCTCGATGACTGGGCCATTTTTTTGCGATTCGGCACTGCGTTGTTCTAACTGACAATTGCGTGGTCGTGAGACGCTGTACCCAAACAAAATTGACGTCCTTTTTTCCCCCACAAATAGAGCTTTCTTTTTGTGGTATTTGATCACCTCTGTGATTTTTTTATTTTTTGCCCTATAAACAAAAAAAGAGTGACAATTTTGAAAAAAACACAATATTTTGTACTTTTTGCTTTAATAAATATCCCCATTTTTTTTTTTTTTTTGTAAAAAAGCAAATTTTTTCCTTAGTTTAGGCCGATATATATTCTTCTACATATTGTTGGAAAAAAAAAAACGCAATAAGCGTATAGTGATTGGTTTGCGCAAAAGTTATAGCATCTACAAAATAGGGGATAGATTTATAGCATTTTTATTATTTTATTTTTTTTTACTAGTAATGGGATTTTTGTTGTGACTGCGACATTATGGCGGACACTTTTGACACATTTTTGGGACCATTGTCATATATACAGCGATCAGTGCTATAAAAATGCATTGATTACTGTATTACTGTCACTGGCAGGGAAGGGGTTAACACTAGGGGCGATCAAGGGGTTAAGTGTGTTCCCTGTGCGTGTTTTAACTGTAGGGGGAGGGGAATGACCTAGAGGAAATGACAGATCACTGTTCCTAGCTATTAGGAACTCACGATCTGTCTCTCCTCACAGAACAGGGATTTGTGTGTTTACACACACACGTGTGCCTGCGATTGCTTGTGGCTGGCGGTCATCACGACCATCGGCTACTAGCATCGGCACCACCCCCCCCGAGTGCAGCGGGCGCTGTCTGCTATCCCGCTTACAGGAGCCAACGTATAGCTACGACGGCTCGCGGGATCGTGCCGACCTGCCGCAGTATAATGACGGCAGCTGGTTGGCAAGTAGTTAAAGGAGAAGTCAGGTCAAAGCTCTTTTGGCCATACTTCTCTTGTGGGTCACATGGGGTTCACTTAGTTTTGCACTCCTGTGACCCAGATTCAGCCGACAGGGGGCAAAATTCATCTGTCAGCTGACATCACAGAGCCAATCCATTCTCTGCAGAGATTCCAACAATAATGAGAGCTGAATCCAGCCGCTACACCCCCCCCCCCCTTATTCCTGAGGGTCCAGTGAGTGCTGGTGGGGCAGAGCCAGTGGCGGTCAATTTTTTGGGAGGGGGCAAACTAACACGGAAATGAATGTGGCAATCAAATGGGAGGCGGGGGGAAGGAAGAACCTGGCCCATTCTTCCTAAGATTCCCTGAGCACTCGGGTATCTCAGGACCCGCTTCATGATTGGCCGGGAGGATGAATCAGGAGCACAATGGTGAATATTAATTCGCTATTGTCACACAACTCTAATCATGTGCTTAAAAAAAAAAACATTGGAATCCATGCGTCTGGCACCCTTCATGGAGAATAGGGGCCGGGCGCATTGATAGGGGGGCGGGGCCCGTGTGCCCTGCATGGACGGGCAGAACAGAGAGTTGTGACTTACAATGCTCAGAGTGGGCCCAAGAACTGAGTGATCAGCGGTCTTTGATTGCTCGGTTCTCAGTGCAGAGACAAAATAAGAGAAGTCCCTCGTTAGGACTTACCTAGATGCCAGCTGTCCCAAATTTGCCAGGACAATCTCTCAACTCCTGATGATACTGTGTCCCGTGCTGTGTCCTGGGATCACAGCATCACCGCTATTTGAGTTACTGAACATACATAGTGTATTAACTGAAGGGACTGTGGCAGTAAGTGGGCAATTTTCACACACAGTACACTATATTGTCAAAAGTATTGGGTCGTCTGCCTTTACACACACATGAACTTTAATGACAGTCCAGTCTTAGTCCGTAGGGTTCAATATTGAGTTGGCTCCGCCCTTTGCAGCTATAACAGCTTCAACTCTTCTGGGAAGGCCGTCCACAAGGTTTAGGAGGGTATCTATGGGAATGTTTGACCATTCTTCCAGAAGAAGCGCATTTGTGAGTTCAGGCACTGAAGTTGGACGAGAAGGCCTGGCTCACAGTCTCTGCTCTAAATCATCCCAAAGGTGTTCCTTGGGTTGAGGTCAGGACTCTGTGCAGGCCAGTCAAGTTCCTCCACCCCAAACTCGCTCATCCATGTCTTTATGGACCTTGCTTTGTGCACTGGTCCAAATCATTTGTTGGAGGGGGGATTATGGTGTGGGGGGAGGGGGGATTATGGTGTGGGGGTTGTTTTTCGGGGGTTGGGCTTGGCCCCTTAAGTTCCAGTGAAGGGAACTCTTAAGGTGTCAGCATATCAAGATATTTTGGACAATTTCATGCTCCCAACTTTGTGGGAACAGTTTGGGGACGGCCCCTTCCTGTTCCAACATGACTGCCCAGTGCACAAAGCAAAGCAAGTTTGATTGGCCGGGGTGCCCGAAGTGGTTATTACTTTATTTCACAGAATAAAATGTGTTTTGTGGCTTTGAATTGGCACTTCCTCAGTTCAAGGTGATAAAATTAGGTGTCTCGTATCAGCTGGTAGTGTTCTCCACTATGGAAGTATTCTTTATCAGCCACTAGGTGGAGTGTGGAGTTTGTGACTATGATGTCATCAAGGTGGACCACATGTAGCCGCTAACATGCGATCCACCTAGATGACATCATAGCCACAAACTCTACACTCCACCTAGTGGCTAATAAAGAATATATAGCTATACTTTATAGGCAGGTGATACAATGTAAGCAGACTTTAGATAAGTCTTTAAATAATAATAAATGCTGAACCCACCGTGAAAGGAAACAAAAGGACTTGAAAGGAATCCGGTACGGCACCCCAAAGCGGCAAAGCGCTACCTACACCAAACCTACCATTCTGTATACGTAACACGTATCCACCTTCCACCTTTGGCTGCGCCCCGCATACGGCGGCCTGCCCTCCTCTGCAAAAATTTTAACCTAATCACAGGTTTAACTTTGACACACTTTACTTCCCCGTCCACGTTGGTGTTTCTGAGTGACTGTTATTGTTAAGCGCGGCTTATGCAGTCATCGAGGTCGCGTTAATTCCTCCATCTGTTGGCTGCGTGCTGAAATAGCTAATAAATTGCAGTGATTTAAAAGTCCCATTAATCATTAGACGGTTCCCTTTGGATTTTCTGTCACACGGTACCCGTGAATTACGCACTTTTTTTTTTTTTTTTGTGCGTACCAACTGCAGTGATGTGAAAATGGCCATCAGTAGATTGCTGAGAGGTTGTTATATTTTGCAATAGACTATTATCCCAGCATTGATTTCATTAAAATTATATATAACGGTAGGTGTGCCCCGAATCACCTCGGGAGCTCTCCCTGTAAGACAAGCGAGTGTTTGAGTAGAAGAAAAGAACTTGTCCTTGATTGCAAGGTCAGACTGATTCTAGGTTTGGCAAAGATATAACAAATATATGCTGTTAAAATATCCATGTTTTTTCTTTATGCATTAAATATAGAAATCTGTCCATTAGCCTCTAGGGGGAGCTCCATGTTTAATTGCCATAGCTCTGCTTGTGTCACGAATGTCACGTCTACCTCAATGCAGGCGGTCAGACACTATAGCTGGCTACTGTGTGCTTCACCTACAGCGGCCCCCTTTCCCTCAAGACAAGCAGGCCTACCGGAACGTCCAGATGAAGCTACGTTATGTACTATAGCGAAACGCGTCAACATCACCACCGGTCCATCACGTGACGCCGCCTTACCCAATGCTGAGGACGCTGACTACACGCCGAGACATCCGATCGTGAGGGCTCATCGGTGCCTGTGATCAGTGACAGATCCATGGAGGGGATTATCGAGGACTGAGGCCAGCAGCATTTACACTGCGAGAGTGGTAAAGTACTCCCATCATTGGGCGAAAACTCTTGAACTACTATAAAGGTGACCTAAAACACAGCACCTCTATATATCAAGCCTCATAACCCCCCCAAATCACTACGGTCACACGATAGGCAATACCCGGAGGGGTAAATGCCTAAATACTTACTAAGTTGTGTTTAACACCGGGACTTGATGCAATCTTCCCAGGAGTTTCCGCAAACATTAAACCACATACATAGGATCTGCTTGATATGTTCCCATCAATATATGGCTAAAAACTACCAAAGACACCTTCTGGATGGATAGACATTGATCTCTGCCTTCCAATACTATGCACTTCAGGGAGCTTCACACCCCTCTATAGTGATTACTTCCATAGTCAACCTCCTCTCTTCTTTCCTTCTTCCTTCCCCTTCCCCTTCCCTTACCCTCTTTCCTTTTGGAGCCACATACAGGTTAAGCTGCCACTTAATTTAAGTACCGCCAATTTTTTTCTTCAATACCTTCCTGCCCAGGCCAATTTTCAGCTGTCGCAATTTGAATGACAATTGCGCGGTCTTGCTGCATTGTACCCAAACACATTTTTTATCATTTTGTTCCCACAAATAGAGCTTTCTTTTTTTAATCACCTTAATCACCTCTGTGGTTTTTATTTTTTGCGCAACAAATAAAAAAAGACCGAAAATTTTGAAAAAAAAACTAGTTTTTCTTTGTTTCTGTTAAAATTTTTTGTAATGAGTACCTTTTCTTCTTCAATGACGGGCACTGATATGGCTGCACTGACGGGCACTGATACGACGCCACTGATGGGCACCGATGATGGGCACTGTTAGGCGGCACTGATGGGTGGCACTTATGACACTGATTGGTGGCACTGATGGTCACTAATGGGTGGCATTGCTGGGCATCACTGAAATATAATGGTGCCAGTCAGTGCCCATTTGTGGGCACTGATTGACACAGATCTGGCATAATTTGCACATGTGGATGGCCATGGGGTACATCCCTGACCATCCACATGTTGCCCCCTTCCCTGGTGGTCCTGGCGGCTTCCCTGGTGATCTAGTGCGGGCATCCGAGGGGGGGCTGCACTGATAAACAATCAGCGCAGACCCCCCCCCGTCAGGAGAGCCACCGATTGGCTCTCCTCTACTCGCGTCTGTCAGACGCGAGTGAGGAATAACTGATCAACGGCTCTTCCTATTGACATCGTGATCAGCCGTGATCGGAGCCTCTGCCGGAGGCTCTTTACCAAGATCGGTGGCGCGGTGTGTCAAACTGACACACCGCTCCACTGATAGTCGCGATGCGCACCCCCACGGGCACACGGCGGCATGTTATCCTGCTGGACGCCATATGACGCCCAGTCAGGATAACTGAACCGTCATTCTGCTATAGGCTGGGTGGGAAGTGGTTAATGATAATAAGGATGTATTTCCTTTGACACTTTAACCTGCCTGTTGCCATACGGCGTCCGGACGCTTCTTTTAATTGTTGTTTGTAGTGTTTTTGTTTACATGTATGTGTGATGCATCGATTTGCAGTGAATTCCTGCTGACCATTATAGTAAAGCTGCTGTATCTTAATGACCTTTGGTCTATCACTTTACCAATTTGTCTATGATTAATTTAATAAATACAAGCATTGATACTCTTAAAAGGACTGTTTCCTGTTGCCAATAGTAACACTTTTCTGGTGCCATATACCTGAACCTCTTGTTTTTTTTGTTATATGCCAAGTTACGGCAACAGCACCTTACATGGTGTAAGATCCACGAGGAATCGCCCTAATTGTTGTGGTAAATATATGTGCTAAGCCTGCTACTTTTGTTGTTTTTTCCTACCGGTACTTGGTTGCCCCCAGGACTTATACACAATGCTATAGTGCCTGGCCACCACACCAGGGCAGAGCAAACAACAGACTACTTGTAGTTTAGTAGACAGATAGCGTGGTTCTATGACGGTCCGGGTAATAAGGCAGGCTGAGTTCAGGGAATAGTCCAATATCCGATCCGGGTCATACACAGGGAGATCAAACAGCAAGCAAGGCAGACAAACGGGAGGCTAGATCAAGAACAATGCAGGTAACTGTCTCTATCACAAGCAAGAGATAGAGTGTTCAGTTTGCTTATATCGGGTGACTGACCAGATCAATCATCTTGCAGGTGAACACAGACAGGGGAAAAGCAACAGCCAACACCCAGGTGCTGGAATGAGGAAAAGGAGCACTAAGTGATCATAACATTACCCCCCCCCCCGAGGAGGGGCCCCTGGACCCTCAAAGGCCAGTTGGGCATCCAGCACAGAACCATCAGACTGGGTAGAGGTCCCATGAGGTCAGGCTGGTTAGCAGAGGACGTGTCACAAGAGTCAAGCCGGATAGCTGAAACACGAGCGGAATACAGAGACCCCTGAAAAGCCCCACCTGGCCCAATGAGGCAGTTTTCCGAAGGATAAACCTCTTAGACCGGTTAGAGAAATAGGGTGAGGCCAGGTTACAGAAAGTCCTGAATAAGAAAAAGAAGGAAGCTCAATGGGCATGGGCTGGACTGGCATAACTGATGTAGCGGCTATCTGAATCGCATCGCCAGGCATAGCGACTGTCTGAATCGCATTACCAGGCATAGCGACTGTGGAACTTGCGGACAAGTTAGCCTGGCTGTGCATCTAAGGGAGTTTAGCGATGAGCAAAGGTAGGGGTAATCCAGGGGGCTTGACTTCTGAGGACTTAGAGGAAGTTTCCAAGCAGGGCTCAAGGCTGCGAGACAACGGATACGTTTGGGGGGCGGCAAACAACCCCCCCACCTCAAACCCCGCTTGCTGTCTGCCGGTCCACTAGCGCTTTCCCCATCCTAGGGGCGGGCACATCGGCAGCGGCTGGGATGGGGCATCGGTGGGCACATCGGGCTTCGGCGGGCACATTGGGCACCGGTGGGGATCAGGCATCGGGCAGTGGCTCCTGTGTCTTCTCCTCTTCGCATCCGCTGTGAGTCTCCTCCCCTTCTCCTAGGTGTCCAATAGGATTGCCTGTCCTTTCAGCCAATAGGGTGACGGGTATCAGACACCCCCACTGCTGTAATTCATGCGCCCGGTGCCCTGAAAGGGGCCGGATGCATGAATAGGGGGTGGCAGCCGTGGACTGGATAGGGTGGCAGGCTGTGGATATAGGGTGCGGCGCTTCGGGCACCCCTAATGGCTGCCATTGTTAGGAATTCCCATATATTGGGATTAGAAGTCAAGTCTGGAAATCTCTGTGATTTATTGTGGAGTTTAGGTCTTTCTAATCTTGTTTGGGAGATCACAAGGTTGGTTTCTACATTGTCGGTATTGGAATTATATTCATTTTCCTCCAGTAGGCAAATAAGATCTCTAAGTATTCAAAAATCTTACATGGTAAAGTTGTTTTATACTTTCAGTAAGTTCTCTATCCTGTTTGGCTCTTAATCTATCAGTATCAAATAAAAATGTATATGTCAAGTTTCTTGTGAATAGGTAGAGATCTTTGATGGTCTCATATTTATAACACTTAATTCTGAAGTGGTGTTGTGTCTTCATTCGTTCCTTGAAGTGGGTTGTTGGTGACTACTCTTGTGACGAAGGGGTTCGATGGTGCCCTGTCTGATGACCCCATTGGGTTGTGTTCCTGGATAAAAAAAAAAAAACCTTGAGACAGATGTAAAGGGGGACACCTGATATAATGGGGCACTCTGATGGGGACACCTGATGCAAAGGAGGACTCTACTGGGGACACTTGATGTAAAGGGGGACACCTGATGTATGATAGCACCTGATGTAAAGGGGGACTCTACTGGGGACACCTGCCGGGGAAAAAATGGGTGGGGGCACAATTCTCCATCTTCGCTCTGGGTGACCTTGCCCCGGCACTGCTTCTATTACACCCTTTCACATTGGGGTGTTTTTCAGGTGCTTTAGCACTAAAAATAGCGTCTGTAAAGCGCCTGAAAAATGCCTCATCTGCAGAGTGCTTTCATACCGGGGCGGCGCGCTTTCAGAACATTAGAAAAAGTTCTGCAAGCAGCATCTATGGGGACGGTTTGCGAGCGGTGTATGCACCGCTCCTAAACCGCCCCTGCCCATTGAAATGCTACACGGGTGCTTTTAAGCCCTTTTTAACCCCTTTTAGGAGGTTAGAAACGCCCTGCTCCCGCCCAAATATCAGTGCCAAAGCGCCACTATGACAGCGGTAAAACTAGCGGCACTTTACCGCTACTGTCCCACCACCGCCCCGGTGTGCAAGGGCTCTTACGATATATCTCACATTTAGCTACATTGTATCCAAATCTATACAGTACTTCCTCTCCCCTGCTATATTCTACCCAATCCAGCTATTTGCCTGCCTGCAGTTGGGACTGTATGTGATCCGTTGATGGCAGGATTCATCTTCACATCATATACAGGAATGTTTGTGAGCATATATGATTAATTCCTCCTTCTTTCTATATCTATACGATTATATGGCACACAGGACTGCTTTCCATTTGAATGGAGACGCACTCAGCATTCAATGCTATATTACAATATATTACTTTTTCAGAAAATAGACTACATTTGTTTAAGGCAAGTACTATAATATACAGCAGGAATATATGGTCGACCAAAGAAGTTGAGTGCACGTGCTCAGCGTCATATCCAGAGGTTGTCTTTAGGAAATAGACGTATGAGTGCTGCCAGCAAGTGTGTCTTGCCTACAGCCAAGCATGGTGGTGGGAATGTCATGGTCTGGGGCTGCATGAGTGCTGCTGGCACTGGGGAGCTACAGTTCATTGAGGGAACCATGAATGCCAACATGTACTGTGACATACTGAAGCAGAGCATGATCTCCTCCCTTCAGAGACTGGACCGCAGGGCAGTATTCCAACATGATAACCACCCCAAACACACCTCCAAGACCACCACTGCCTTGCTAAAGAAGCTGAGGGTAAAGGTGATGGACTGGCCAAGAATTTCTCCAGACCTAAACCCTATTGATCATCTGTGGGGCATCCTCAAACGGAAGGTGGAGGAGCGCAAGGTCTCTAACATCCACCAGCTCCGTGATGTCGTCATGGAGGAGGGGAAGAGGACTCCAGTGGCAACCTGTGAAGCTCTGGTGAACTCCATGCCCAAGAGGGTTAAGGCAGTGCTGGAAAATAATGGTGGCCATACAAAATATTGACACTTTGGGCCCAATTTGGACATTTTCACTTAGGGGTGTACTGACTTTTGTTGCCAGCGGTTTAGACATTAATGGCTGTGTGTTGAGTTATTTTGAGGGGACAGCAAATTTACACTGTTATACAAGCTGTACACTCACTACTTTACATTGTAGACAAGTGTCATTTCTTCAGTGTTGTCACATGAAAAGATAGAAGAAAAGATTTACACAAATGTGAGGGGTGTACTCACTTTTGTGAGATACTGTGTGGACAGAGAGATAGAGAGAGAAATATTTTTTTTTTCATGTTGTTTTAGAAAACATAGGGTGGAGATTGTGCAATGTTTAATGTTTGCAAGGAAAAAAAAAATGATCATCTAAAGTGCAAAACAGACTAGAAGTGAAGGGGTTAATAACCACATCAATATTATCTTTCATTTAAGCACTTGTTATGTATTTTGTGTGTTCCTTATCCATTACCATTCTTCTCCATAATTGTAATCATCAACAGTTGTATTTGTATAGAATAATATGTCTCATTAAGTGCACTTGAGGACCTGTTGATTGAACCCAAGCAGGAGACACGTGGCTTTCCCATAGGAGAACATTCATTACAATCTGTAAATAAAAGCACTTGATAGAAGGACCTTCCAGAACCTAACATGCTAGAAGGATGCTGGCTGAAAATGTTTTAAAAAACATCTAAAGTAATATTTTTTTAACAAAGTAGCCAGTTGTCCTTTCCTATTACAGTATGGTAAATCAACCGGAAGATCCAGACAATTTTCTAGGCCACATTCACTCTTGTATTGTATTAGCATCCTTCCAACTGACCCCCAATGTAAGGAACATTCTTCTCACTGACCACCAATGTAAGGAGCATTCTTCTCACTGATCACCAATGTAAGGAACATTCTTCTCACTGATCACCAATGTAAGGAACATTCTTCTCACTGATCACCAATGTAAGGAACATTCTTCCCACTGATCACCAATGTAAGGAGCATTCTTCTCACTGATCACCAATGTAAGGAACATTCTTCTCACTGATCACCAATGTAAGGAACATTCTTCTCACTGATCACCAATGTAAGGAACATTCTTCTCACTGATCACCAATGTAAGGAACATTCTTCCCACTGATCACCAATGTAAGGAACATTCTTCTCACTGATCACCAATGTAAGGAACATTCTTCTCACTGATCACCAATGTAAGGGACATTCTTCCCACTGATCACCAATGTAAGAAACATTCTTCCCACTGATCACCAATGTAAGGAACATTCTTCTCACTGATCACCAATGTAAGGAACATTCTTATCACTGATCACCAATGTAAGGAACATTCTTATCACTGATCACCAATGTAAGGAACATTCTTCCCACTGATCACCAATGTAAGGAACATTCTTCTCACTGACCACCAATGTAAGGAACATTCTTCCCACTGATCACCAATGTAAGGAACATTCTTCTCACTAATCACCAATGTAAGGAGCATTCTTCTCACTGATCACCAATGTAAGGAGCATTCTTCTCACTGATCACCAATGTAAGGAACATTCTTCCCACTGATCCCCAATGTAAGGAACATTCTTCTCACTGATCACCAATATAAGGAGCATTCTTCTCACTGATCACCAATGTAAGGAACATTCTTCTCACTGATCACCAATGTAAGGAACATTCTTCTCACTGATCACCAATGTAAGGAACATTCTTCTCACTGATCACCAATGTAAAGAAACATTCTTCCCACTGATCACCAATGTAAGGAACATTCTTCTCACTGATCACCAATGTACGGAACATTCTTCCCACTGATCACCAATGTAAGGAACATTCTTCCCACTGATCACCAATGTGATCACCGTGAGCTATAGTTACTGTATGGTTATTGTTGGTAGGGGTTCCTAGAATGCAGATTGTTGTTTCAAAGGCTTCTCTCTGTTAAAAAGGTCCAGAAAAGATGATTTAGGTGATTGTACCCACTAAGAAGTGCTTACACTGAATAAGCCATCAAAGAGGTAGGGACCCCAGATCCCCCCCCCCCCTTTTTACCAGAATCTAAGGTTCTCTTATGGAAAATTCAGCTCAAATGGAAACATCATATTGGACTGTATTGAGTCCTCCGGAGATCATTGAGTGATTGGAGAATATCTGCCCATTTTCTTCCACTGAATTAACCTGGAAGTAAATAGGTTTAACTGGTTGGGCCTGAGATTAATGCAAATGAGCCCGCTCCGGCTTTTATCCATGACCCGCGCATACTAATTCTCACCGCCGACTCATCCATTATGCTGAAAATGTTACATGGAATTTGTCAGTCTCATTCCAAATTAGTTTTTTTTTTTTCTTCCTGGGTAGATAAATGACAGCAAAATGGCAATTGCGTGATATTTCACGCCAAGGCGCTAACCGAAATGTTTAATAATTTGTAGCCATCTCACAACATTTTTTAACAGCCCTGAGTTCCCACAAACCGGAGATTTGTCAGTGTCGGAGAAAGGTCAGGCTTGCTTGATAAGTCATATTTATTTTGTTAGCAGATAATAGATGGGGAGAGGAAGACACGCTATGAAACATCATTTAGGTAAATAAGAACATGTGTCATGTTCGCCATCAATCTCCTTTTTTTTTTTTTTTTTTTTTTACTTTGGTGTAAATGGGATTTACTGAGGGCCGCATGGACAATGTATTCTAAATGTTAGAAGAGCTGGCTGGTTTAATTGATGAGTTACTAAAAGCAGTGGCTGGGTCTTGTTTTGGGTAACACAACTAAACCATAATATTTGTTCTTTGTATGTTTGTTCTTTTCTGCCAACGAAAAGTGATCACTTTTACAGTACTGTGAAGGGCTAACAGCCCCCCACCCCCTCAGCCACCCAGGGTAATAAGCCCTACTGTATTTTTGGTTGCCAAAATTATTATAAGACCCGGGCTTATTTTCGGGGAAACACGGTAGATATTTTATTGAGACCTGTCCACATGGCTCAATCCGCTTAGAATGACTGTCTTCTATATGTGGGCCAGGTACAGAAATCAGAAAACGTCACCAATGGTGATCACTACGCGTTTCGCCAAAAGCTTCTTCAGGGATTCTGTTGGTAATATGTAAACAGAGCCAAAGTTAAATCCTGCAGAGCATTTGATCCAGGATGGGGGGGGAGAAAAAGAGGGAGGGTACCCAGGTCCAATTCCACAGAGGGGGGAGACACCACAATGGGATCAAAATGGCTATTAAAGAGGAGTTCCGCTTAAAAAAAATAATTAAGTCAGCAGTTACAAATTCTGCAGCTGCTGACTTTTAATAATCGGACACTTACCTGTCCTAGGGTCCAGCGATGTCAGTTTTGGTGGACTCTCGGGAGTTAAGATAAATTGGACCAAGTCAGTCCTATTTTTTATAGATGATGAGGTTAACTCTGGACCCCTCTCCTCCCCACTACAAAGGGTTGGGGAATTTAAATATCTTGGAGTTGTGGTCACTAGGAATCTCTCTGATTTTATAGTAAAAAACCTGTCCCCTGTCCTGAACACCCTACGTTCAAAATGTGCTGCCTGGGAGAGTCTTCCTCTGAATCTTCTGGGTCGCATTAGTCTCCTTAAAATGATGATACTGCCCAAATTTAACTATCTGTTTAGGAATTGCCCGGTCTGGGTCCCAGCCTCGTTTTTTAGGGAGATTGACCGTATAGTGGGTTCCTTTATTTGGTCGGGGAGAAACCCTAGGTTGGCACGTACTACGTTATGCTTACCTGCAGATTTGGGCGGACTTGCCCTCCCTGATTTCCAGTTATATTTCTGGGCAGCCATGTTGGTGACGGTACACTGGTGGTTCCAGGGTTCTAGATCCAATGTGGCAACCTGTCTCGAGGCGAATATTCTGGGTTCCCTGACGGACCTTCGGAATTTTCCCTATAGAGGACCCAAGGCATACTGTGAGATCCCTGGGCCTACTAGAGCAACTTGGAGAGTATGGGAAGCGGCTAGGCGCAGATACTTGAGGCCTGGCCAATTGTCTCCAGCTCATCCCCTATGGGGGAACCCACGACTTAAACACTTCCGTATGATACCGGACCCACAGGTGTGGGCTAGATATGGTGTAACCTTGTTGGAGCACGTAATGTCTGGGGGTCAACTGCTCTCCCTGCAGGAGCTTACGGCTAAATTTGGACTGCCCCGATGGATGGGGTTCCGGTACCTACAGCTGAGACATGCGGCCAGGGCTCAATTCCCGCAAACTCCCCTGTTACAGACGGACCCCATCGAAGATCTCCTATCCCCTGGAGACTTGTCTAAACCCCTATCCTCAATATATAATGCGTTGCTGGGAAGAGATTCCCCTAAGATTAATGATTTATGGGAAAGATGGCGGGCTGATATCCCGTCACTGGATAGGGAGGGATGGGAGGATTGTCTAGAGTATGGCCCGAAATTAGTGATAGCATCCAAGGACAAATTGATTCAAGTTAAATTTATACACAGGGTCTACTATACCCCGCAGAGACTCCATCGTATATTTCCCGAGAGAGACCCCATGTGTCCTAAATGCAAAGTCCATATAGGCACATTTATACATATGTTCTGGGAGTGCCCAGTTGTTGCACTATTTTGGACTAAGATTGTAGGTGAAATCAACTCCAGATTGCAGACCTCTATTCCGCTCTTGCCGGCCATGGCGTTGTTGGGGATACATGATGATGAGCAGAGGCCATATCATCTTAAATTACTGATTTCCTTCCTTCTTTTCTATGCCAAAAAAGAAATACTTATGAAATGGATAGATTCTTCCCCTCCATCCTTTTCAGCCTGGGAGGCACAGATTGAGGCAGTAATCCCCATGTATAAAATGACATATATAAACCGTGGCTGTCCGTGGAAATTTGAAAAAGTTTGGGCTCCGTGGATGGCCTCGTAGAGAAACATTCAGTTCACTACGTTTGTTTATCCCAATAGGGAAGGGTTTTGGTGGGTGGAGGGTGGACGGTACTTGTTGAGAATGGTACTATTAACCTTATGTATTGTTTGTGGGTTTGCAAATTAATTTCCCTATCCTCAAATATGTAATCTACGTATGTAATGTATTCTACTCTGTTGAATGGTATTCTGTAACTCTGATTACCTATTACAATAATAAAGCACCACTGTTTTTGTTAAAAAAAAAGGGTCCAGCGATGTGGGGGAACTAAGCCCCGCTCGTCTCCCCCTCCTCTCTGCAGCGCCGGCATTGTCACTGCGGGCGCCTGGCTGTGGCTTCACAGCCGGGCACGCACTGCACATGCGCAAGCCACGTGGCGCACTGTGACTGGCCGGCCAATCATCTGGGACCTGTGACGTGTCCCAGATGATTGCCGAGAGGGAGGGGGGGAGGTGAGCTGACTTCTGTCTCTACGGAGCCCTGGGAGGAAGTGGGAGCTGGAACCCTCTTTTTAGAAGTTTCCCCCCCAAACAAATTACATGCCAAATATGGCATGTCAGGTCACCTTCCCTTAAACCAAAAGTTCCATTTATGGGTGGAACTCCACTTTAAAGGAGAAGTCCAGCCTGGCCTCCTTTGGCAGGGCTTCTCCTAAGGGGCACAGGAGTGCAATTCGTCTGAAGTCTGCTCTGGAACTCTGCTTTAAAGGAGAAGTCCAGCCTGGGCTCGTTTGGCTGGGCTTCTCCTAAGGGGCACAGGAGTGCAATTCATCTGAAGTCTGCTCTCCGCTGACGTCACCACCAAGATCAGTCTAGGCAGCGCATCAGCCTGACTTAGGAAGTCTGGATCCACCAGCTGCCTGGACTGATGGAAGTCTCAGCCTCTCAGCGAGCCCCTCCACAGCTCAGCGCTCCGATGAGCGTGGAGGAGCAGAGCAGGAGAGCTGCTGACTGACAGGCAGCAGCTCTCCACTCGGGGAGGAGTGAGAACTGAGTCATCGGAGATGTTCGGTGGCTCGGTTCTCAGTGAAGAGGTGGCGGGGGACAAATGCAGCACCCACCTAGGTAAGTATGAATCTTAAAAACAAAACTAAAAAAACATACTTCTCTTTTAAGGAGCTTCGCTGGGACAAATCCTCATCTCAATCCTCACCTCAAATGATTAAAGAATAGTGTCGCCATGAGCCGGTCCTCATTGCTCCCTCAATTAGAGGAAAAATAAATCTCCTTATAAGATGGTGGAGGGAGTAACAAGGACTGGCTCTTGGCACAATATTCTTTAATCAGTTGAGGTGAGGACTAAGGTGGGGATTTGTCAAATTGAAGCTCCTTAATAGCTGTTTTAAACCCGTTGTGGTGTTTCCCCCTCTATGGAATTGCACCTGGGAACCCTCCCCCCCCCCCATCCTGGACTGCAGGATTTAACCTTGGCTCTGTATACATATTACCAATAGGATCCCCTGAGGAAGCTTTTGGCAAAACGCGTAGTGTTCACTGTTGGTGAAGTTTTCTGATTCCTGTCCCTGGCTTCGCATATAGAAGATTTGTATTTTGGACAGGTCAATGAGCCTCCCCTACCTCCATCAATGAGCCTTCCCTCCCCACCTCCATCAATGAGCCTTCCCTCCCCACCTCCATCAATGAGCCTTCCTCTCCCCACCTCCATCAATGAGCCTTCCTCTCCCCACCTCCATCAATAAACCTTCCCTCCCCACCTCCATCAATGAGCCTTCCTCTCCCCACCTCCATCAATGAGCCTTCCTCTCCCCACCTCCATCAATGAGCCTTCCTCTCCCCACCTCCATCAATGAGCCTTCCTCTCCCCACCTCCATCAATGAGCCTTCCCCCACCTCTATCAATGAGCCTTCCTCTCCCCACCTCCATCAATGAGCCTTCCTCTCCCCACCACCATCAATGATCCTTCCCTTCCCTATTGCGCATCAATGAGCCTTGGCTGCCCGTGACCCTGTCACCAGTTGGCCAGTTCTCCTTCCTTGGACCACTTTTGGTCAGTCCTGACCACTGCAGACCGGGGACATCCCACAAGAGCTGCAGTTTTGGAGTTGCTTTGACCCATTTATCTTGACATTACAATTTGATCCCTCGGATCCTTACATTTGCCCATTTTTTCTGCTTTTTAACACATTAGCTTCAGGGATATCATGTTCACTTGGCTGATAGGTGTATGTATCTACATTGTATTTGTTTCACCCTCTTTTGTTGTCAAATGTAGCAATATATCTGATGGAAGTAGAGTAGGAAGCCTTCCAGCCTTGTGGAGTCTCCCGTAAGAAGCTCTCAGGCCAGGATAAATCCGTAAGTCAGATGACATCAGTATGTTGTCACTGCTATCACCGGCTGCTCAGATAACCGACAACTGCTTTTGGCATCCCTATTGTAAGTGCAAAAAATAAATGGTCCAAGCTCAGCTCCGGGGCTTCGATTTGCATTGGTAATTTTACAATCGGGCCCTGAAGTTGGAGATAGAATTTCTTATCCCTATTTGTAGCCTGAATGCGACCGTAAATTAAAATATCACCAGGCACCTGCCACCGCCTTTACCGGCCTTGAACGTTTTTATCGGCATTTGCAGATGTAGGGTGACAGGTTTAACCTCAAGGGCTTGTCATGATTCATCTGGACCTAATCCATTGTCAGAATCAAACCAGGTTCTTTTCCTCAGAGGAGATGTATCCTGGCGCTCCAGTATCTCAGAGAGTCCAGCCTATTAAATGCATGCAGAATTGATGGGCACCAATTCGAGGGAGCGTTGGCTGCGTATATCACTGGTGGCAGGATAAATGAGAGATGTACAGGGGGGCTGTTAACTATGCATACCGTGTGCGTGACCTTATCTGCTGGGAGGTTAGAGGGGCCATTGTTTTGTGTTCGATATTCCCGAGGTTCTTCAGCTGTCAGTGTAGAGATATCAAGGAGGCGTCCTTAGATTGGTGGGAAAGAATATAGTACAAAATTGAGGGCCAAGATTGTCTTTAATCCCAGACATAATGATTTCCTCTGATACAATTAAAGCTTGAACAATATAAAATTAACATAAAGGTTAATTGATGGTATGTTCTCTGTTTTTATATTTTTTTATTGAAGGATATTTATATATATATACACACACACACACAATTCTGTCTCAGTATTTCCTCTTAGTTCTTGCAGCTTTTTACTTCATACATAAACAAATTATAACTTGATAAAATAACACAAAAAAGATTAAAGTGATTTTAAATGCAAATAAAAAACAAAAAAACAAATACGTTATACTTACCTGCTCTTTGTAATGGTTTTGCATAGAGCAGCCCCGATCCTCCTCTTCTGGGGTCTCCCGCTGATGCGCTGGGCTCCTCCCCCCTGCCAAGTGCCCCCATAGCAAGCCACTTGCTATGAGGGAACTCATGCATGCTCAATCCTGAACCACACTCTGGGTGTCCATTTATCAGGGCTGGGCTCAGCCCTTCCTTCTCTGAGCTGGCCGCTCAGCTGTCGGCTAATTGCCAGCTCCTATCTCTCCACAGCTACTCACCTGTTGATGATATCCTGCTCGTCAGTCCTGCCTACTTAAGCCGTCCAGTCCAGAGGAGCTCTGCCTTCGCCTTGGTCAACATCACAGAGACTATCTCCTGCATTCCTGTTTAAAGACTTGCTTTGCTGACATCCCTTCTGGCTCCAGATCCTGCTTGCTGTTCCACTACATTGATCCCAGACTTCTGGCTTGTCTGACTATCCATTCCGGTTACTGAACTTTGGCTATGTTTTGACTATGTTTGTTCTTTTTACTTTTATTATTAAACAAGTGTGATTTAACTGTACTTCTGTCTTGGTCTGATTTGATGGTTCCTGACACCACTGACACGCAGAGCGTTTCTTGGCCTCATCCAAGAAACATCACACATCAGAGTTTACTCCTACTTTAAGATAAAAAAAAACCTTTTACCCTAAGAACCACTTTATGTTTTATTCCTTATTCTTTCTATACACTTATCATTTGCCCCTCTGTCTATAAATCTGAAAGACAATATGGTAGATACTGTAGATAGATTGTCTGCCATCTATCAAAATACATAATAGACTCCAACTACCTCTGTACAACATTCAACTTCACATTTATAAATGTGTCTTGCCAAAGAAAGAAAGAATATAACTTGATGTACACTAGCTTTCCAACTGTCCATCCATCCATCTTCCATCATTTTGATTGGCCAACCATAGATAGATAGATAGATAGATAGATAGATAGATAGATAGATAGATAGATACAAGTGAGGGAAAAAAGTATTTGATTGGCTGCTGATTTTGTACATTCGCCCCACTGACAAAGAAATGATCAGTCTATAATTTTAATGGTCGGTTTATTTTAACAGTGAGAGACAGAATAACAAAAATATCCAGAAAACCGCATTTCAAAAACGTTATCAATTGATTCGCATTTTAATAAGTGAAATAAGTATTTGAACCCCTTCGCAAAACATGACTCAGTACTTGAGGGCAAAACCCTCGTTGGCAATCACAGAGGTCAGACGTTTCTTGTAGTTGGCCTCCAGGTTTGCACACATCTCAGGAGGGAGTTTGTCCTCTTTGCAGATCCTCTCCAAGTCATTAGGGTTTCCAGGCTGACGTTTGGTAACTCGAACCTTCAGCTCCCTCCACATATTTTCTATAGGATAAGGGTCTGGAGACTGGCTAGGCCACTCCTGGACCGTAATGTGCTTCTTCTTGAGCCACTCTTTTGTTGCCTTGGTCGTGTGTTTTGGGTCATTGTCATGCTGGAATACCCATCCACGACCCATTTTCAATGCCCTGGCTGAGGGAAGGAGGTTGTCACCCAAGATTTGACGGTACATGGCCCAGTCAATCGTCCTTTTGATGCGGTGAAGTTGTACTGTCCCCTTAACAGAAAAACACCCCCAAAGCATAATGTTTCCACCTCCATGTATGACAGTGGGGGATGGTGTTCTTGGGGTCATAGGCAGCATTCCTCCTACTCCAAACACAGCGAGTTGAGTTGATGCCAAAGAGCTTGATTTTGGTCTCATCTGACCACAACACTTTCATCCAGTTCTCCTCTGAATCATTCAGATGTTCATTATTAAACAGATGGGCCTGTACATGTGATTTCTTGAGCAGGTGGACCTTGTTTTCAATTGTTTTCTGGGGTGACTATGGTCCCAGCTGCCTTGAGATCATTCACAAGATTCTCCTGTGTAGTTCTGGGCTGATTCCTCACCATTCTCATGATCATTGAAACTCCACGAGGTGAGACCTTGCATGGAGTCCCAGACCGAGGGAGATTGACAGTTATTTTGTGTTTCTTCCATTTGCGAATAATCGCACCAACTGTTGTCACCCTCTCACCAAGCTGCTTGGCGATGGTCTTGTAGCCCATTCCAGCCTTGTGTAGGTCTTGTCCCTGACATCCTTGGACAGCTCTTTGGTCTTGACCATGGTGGAGAGATTGGAATCTGATTGGTTGCTTCTGTGGACAGATGTCTTTTATACAAGTAACAAGCTGAGCTTAGGAGCACTCCCTTTAAGAGAGTGCTCCTAATCTCAGCTCGTTGCCTGTATAGAAGACACGAGGGAGCCAGACATCTTGCTGATTGATCGGGGATAAAATACGTATTTCACTCATTAAAATGCAAATCAATTTATAACTTTTTTTAAATGAGTTTTTCTGGATATTTTTGTTGGTATTCTGTCTCTCACTGTTATAATAATACCGACCATTAAAATTATAGACTGATCGATTCTTTGTCAGGGGGCAAACATACAAAATCAGCAGCCGATCAAATACTTTTTCCCTCACTGTAGATATCAAAGTATATGGCTAATATACTCCAAATATTTATAAGGAAGGAAGAAAAAAAAGAAGGAAGGGAGGAAGGAAGGAAGGAAGGAGGGAAAGGGTGAAGGAAGGAAGGGATGGAGGAAGGATGGAAGGAAGGAAGGAAGGAGGGAAGGGGTGAAGGAAGGAAGGGATGGAAGAAGGAAGGAAGGAAGGAGGGAAGGGGTGAAGGAAGGAAGGGATGGATGGAGGAAGGAAGGAAGGAAGGAATGAATGGATGGAGGAAGGAAGGAAGTGAGGGAGAAGGGAAGAAGGAAGGTAGGGAGGAAGGAAGGGAGCCAACAGCTTATCTATAGATAGATGCAGTATCTACTGTATGTGTAATTTAAATAAAACACTGGAATTCATAAAGAAGTTCATAGACATTCATTAGAAATCTGTCTCTCGTCCATCGAACAAATGGCTCAACTTGCAACCGATTTACAAGGATTTGTAGCAAAATTGTCTCAGACAGAATCTTGTCTGCGACACAATACTTATATGTGACACAATTTGCCCCAACATGAAACCGATCGTATTTATCTTCACTTTCCTGATTATAAAGATGGCGGGATTTGGTAACGGATTTGTCACAGCCGTATCGACGGAATATAAAAATGTTGCACCTAAGAGCTGCTGATTTTCTTGCGGATGTTGAAAATAGCAAGAAGAACATCGCACGTCTGTTCTGAATTTGGCACGGGACTTTCTCATACGGCCATAACGCTGGGAATGTGTCGCACGCACTTTATAGAATCCCCCCTGAGAATCAGCTGCCCAATAAAGTTTTCAGATGATTTTGCTGTGCGCCGAGTCCGTCCAGATACAGCTGTAATTGGCCACAGACTTCTCATTGAAATAAAATCAATGTACTCCCTCTACACCAATTAAATAAGCATAGAAACAAAGAAGAAAATACCTGCTAGCGTTAGCTGTTCTCTGCAGAAAGGAATTAAAAGAGTGAATTATAAAACTGCATAAAAAGATGGTCAATAATTAGCAACCTGGAAAAACACAATGTATCCAAAAAAATCTAAAAATGTGTTAACATTTATTTAAAAGGTCAGTTCACAGTAAGTACTTATATAAGGAGTTTTATGTGAACAAAGCCAATAAAAGTTGTTATATTTAAACAACTAATTATACTATATAGCCAAACACACAAGACCCCCCCTCCAAATAACGGAGTTCAGGTGTCTTCAATGAAGGGCTCTGTTAATACTCCATAATACAAAGACATTGTAGACAATTGTGCTCTTCCAACCTTGTAGTTACAGTTTGGTGAAGACCCTTTTCTCGTCCAACATGACTGTGCCCCAGTGTACAAAGCCAGCTCCATAAAGACATGGTGTGACCAGTTTGGGGTGGAGGTACTCGAGTGTCCTGTACAGAGCCCTGACCTCAACCCTACTGAACACCTTTGGGATGAATTAGAAGACCAATTGTGATCCAGGGCTTCTCACCTAACACCAGTCCTGTCCTTGGAGGTTCATGATTAAAGAATTCTATTAACAATGCTAATGGGGCCAACCCACTCCAAACAGATACATTATATGGCCCAAAGGATGTGGATACCCCTCCAAATGATGGAGTTCAAGTGTCTCCAATGAAGGGTTTTGTTAATGCTCCATCATACAAAGACATTGTAAACAATTGTGCTCTTCCAACCTTGTAGTGACAGTTTGGTGAAGACCCTTTTCTCGTCCAACATGTGTACAAAGCCAGATCCATAAAGACATGGTGTGACCAGTTTGGTGTGAAGGAACACAAATGCCTGTACAGAGCCCTGACCTCAACTCTACTGAACACCTTTGGGATGAATTGGAACTCGGATTGTGAACCAGATCTTCCCAAAAGTCTTCTCAGAAGGGTGGAGGAGATTACAGCTGCAAAGGAGGGGGGGCAACTATATCTTAATGACCATGGTTTTAGGTGAAGGAACCTGTTAATACTCCACCATAAAAAAACATTTAGACAATTGTGCTCTTCAAACCTTGTGGTAACAGTTTGGTGAAGACCCTTTTCTGTTCCACCGTGACTGAGCCCAGTGCCGGGACAAGGTCACCTAGATCTCAGGGCCAACATGCCAAACTGCGAATCCCCTCCCCCCCTCCCCAAGATGTATTAGCATGATATGTTATGTGTCAGCAAAAATCCCCCCCCCCCTAAATAAATGGGCATTAATCTGAATTATTACTCCCTAAGCATAAATTCTTCTTCCTCCCAGCACACATCTGCCCCCCCCCCTGCTGAAATCCCCCCTCCAAACACATATCTCTGCCCCCTTCATTCCCCAAATCCCCCCAGCACCAATGCTTCCACACACAAAAAATCACTCCTTCTAGAACAAATCCTCCACCCTTCAAACTTCCCCTCTGAGTATAAATCATCCCCCCCACTCCAAATCCATCTCCTAGCACAAATATCCCCCTATCCCCTCTCTTAGCACAAACACCCCCAATCATCCCTACTAGCACAACCTCCCTCAAATAAAAAAAAATTTCTCCTTGCACAAATTACCTTCCCCCGCTACCATATCACCCCGTCTACCAAAACCACCCCCCCACCCCAAATTGAACCGCCCTTTCACAAATCCACGTGAGTGTCCTGCACAGAGCCCTGACCTCAACCCTACTGAACACCTTTAGGATGAATTGGAACACCAATGGTGAGCCATGTCTTCTCATCCAATATCAGTACATCAATGTCCTGCACAGAGCCCTGACCTCGAACCTAATGATCACCTTTGGGATGAATTGCAACACCAATGGTGAGCCAGGTCTTCTTATCCAATATCAGTACATCAATATCCTGCACAAAGCCCTGACCTCGAACCTAATGATCACCTTTGGGATGAATTGGAACACCAATGGTGAGCCAGGTATTCTCATCCAATATCAGTACACCAATGTCCTGCACAAAGCCCTGACCTCGAACCTAATGATCACCTTTGGGATGAATTGGAACACCAATGGTGAGCCAGGTCTTCTTATCCAATATCAGTACCTGACCTCACAAATGGGTGTGGAAAGCTTTCCCAGAACAGTGGAGGATGGTATAGCTGCATTCTGGAACAACTTCTTATTATTGGCCATGGTTGGGGGGGGGGGTAGTAATTCTGTATTAATGGTCATGGTTTTGGAAAGGGATGCTCTACAAGCTTATAGAGGTGCGACAGTCAGGTGACCACAAAGCCAGCCCTATAAACCCATGGTTTGACCAGTTTGGTGTGGAGGAACTCGAGTGTCCTGCACAGAGCCCCGACCTCAACCCTACTGAACACCTTACTGGCCATGGGGGGGGAGCCCATTGAGATGTGTCGGTCAGATGTTCACAAAGCCAGCCCTATAACCCCACGGTTTGACTAGTTTGGTGTGGAGGAACTCGAGTGTCCTGCACAGAGCCTCAACCCTACTGAACACCTCAAGGATGAATTGGAACATCAATGACATTGTCCAAATAAGACCATGTGGAGGAGTAGGCAGCTGATTGGACTGGCGGCTTGCTATCCCATGACAGCTTCCTGTGGGTTTGGGCTGAATTGGGTTTGCCTTAGCTCATCTCTACTTGTAAGCTGCAATACATTACATTTTTGTTCTTTGGTTCAGATACACCTTAAAAGACACTGACCGATGATGATGACGATGCCACGGCAGGAGAGGTTGGATAAAATTATGTTTTAAATAGGAAAAAAAAAAAACTTCCGGATAATTATTTTAGACTTTGGTGCTTGACGGTGACCAAAGATAATTAGGCAAACGATCTTATAAAGCAACCTTCGTGATGCAGACCACATCTTTTCTAATCCACCGGCAGATGTTTCACCGCAGAGCGCGCCGTACACGCCGCGTGCCCTTAACTACAGGAGAGTCATTATGTAAATTTCAGGCATCTCGGCTGAAAATAGTTTTCACAAGGACCATAAACCAAAAGCGGGGTCTGAGTGATTTCTGCTCGAACTGATTGTGTAAGCAATTAGGGTTTATTTCCACGGGCCCCCACTTTTCACATCCATCTGCTGAGCAGGCAGTTTTTTCGGAAATACTTGCAGATAAATTTAATGCAATGTTTGCCGGTGAAATCTGGAAATACGAGGGAAGGTTCACAAGTTCAACTGATTTCTTATTTCCCATTTATACTAAGTGTAACTCCGTAAAAGTTGAAACTTTTACTTTTTATGGGAAAAATGTATCTAGGTGATTTATATACAGTACATGGATTTTAAGAAACATAATTGCAGAATTTGACCTGTTTGCGCTCTATGGGTGCTGCTGACACGAGCATTCCGGCGACTTCATGAACGCTGAGTGGGAGGGGCCGCCTTCTGCAATAACATAATTGGAATAAGAAACTGCTACTAAATGCAGTCACACAAACATATTATTTTTTTTTTTGTATATAGAGTATTGCATGTCCCATAAGTTGCCATGGCTTAAATCAAGGATCCTTCAAACTTGAGGAGTGCCGAGAAGTATCCAGTGGGAAAAGAATATATCCTGGCATAGGTGCGAGTAAATAATGCCTCATTTTTGGTATTGGGGGAGGAATGGTACCTCATCATTCATGTCAGTGGGATAAATAGTGAAAGGAATAGTGCCCCATCATTGGTGTCAATGGGAGCAATAGTGCCCCATTGTTGGTATCAGTGGGAGGAATACTGCCCCATCATTGGTATTATGGGAAGGAATAGTGCCCCATCGTTGACATCAGTGGCACGAATAGTGCCCCATCATTGGTATCAGTGGAAGAAATAGTGTCCCATCATTGGTATCAGTGGGAGGAATAGTGCCCCATCGTTGGTATCAGTGTGAGGAATAGTGTCTCATCATTGGTATCAGTGAAAGGAATAGTGTCCCATCATTGGTGTCAGTGGGAGGAATAGTGCACCATTGTTGGTATCAGTGGGAGGAATAGTGCCCCATCGTTGGTATCAGTGGGAAGAATAGTGTCCCATCATTGGTGTCAGTGGGAGGAATAGTGTCCCATCAGTGGGAGGAATAGTGTCACATCAGTGGGAGGAATAGTGCTTCATCATTGGTATCAGTTGGAGGAAAAGTGCCCCATCATTGGTGTCAGTAGGAGGAATAGTGCCCCATCATTGGTGTCAGTGGGAGGAATAGTGTCCCATTATTGGTATCAGTGAAAGGAATAGTGCCCTATTGTTGGTATCAGTGGTAGGAATAGTGCCCCATCATTGGTATCAGTGGGAGGAATAGTGCCCCATCATTGGTGTCAGTGGGAGGAATAGTGTCCCATCATTGGTGTCAGTAGGAGGAATAGTTCCCCATCTTTGGTGTCAGTGGAAGGAATAGTTCCCTATCATCAGTATCAGTGGAAGGTATAGTGCCCCATCATTGCCACAAAAAAATGTAATATACAGTATTGCCCCTGAAATGCATTGAAGGTCCTTTGCCCTGCTTGTTGTAACTAGTTAAAAAAACAAAGACTTTAGACTTCTAAGGATTATTTATTTGGTGCTCACTTTGACCCATCACACAACTCAACTCAGTCAATGTCCTTTCCTGGGGGGTCCCCACCTTTGCGATGAGCTGCTGAATACAGGCCAATTGGGCTCAAGTAATGACTTTTGTCTGCAATTTGCTAACCTTTGGAAGTCCATGTCCAGCGCCCCTCCCCCCACCACCTCTTGGTGTATTAAACCTGATGGTGGTTCTAGTGTTTTCTCATACTATACAACAATAAAGTGCTTTGGCTAGACCGATGCTTTCAATTTATGGGTTCAGCCAATCTTGTTTGATGTGAAGAATACCTTTAGTGATCAGGCTTGGAATTTTAGGAGGATACACCTTTGGGTGTCCTTGATAGAATAGACCAGGACAATAGTCCCAATGCACACATTCCTGAAAGTGGCTGTAGAGTAAGTCGGTGATGAAGCGACCAACTGGCTG
Source organism: Aquarana catesbeiana (assembly GCF_042186555.1). Taxonomy (NCBI): domain Eukaryota; kingdom Metazoa; phylum Chordata; class Amphibia; order Anura; family Ranidae; genus Aquarana; species Aquarana catesbeiana. Next base: position 688,244,187 of record NC_133327.1, on the reverse strand, counting down.
GGGATTGAAACAAAACAAAAAAAAAAATTGGTGGTCATCTGTCCAGTTCTGAGCTTGGGGACATCTATGCCATCAAGAACAAAGGATATCATCAGCACACAAGGATCTCCATCAAAGGGGTCCAATGCTTCATTAAATGGTCCGTTTCTGAGCCGTGCAAGTCCCCTTCATCAGTCATGTCTCTGTACTATGCTGTGGAGTGATCATTCAGTAAAGCTTTGGACCCCTTTGGTGGAGATCCTCGGTGTGCTGAGGACATATCTTTTGTTTTTTTTTTGTTTACAAAAGTTTTATTTGGAAGTTTAAATTACAAAAGTATAAAGGTTGTTCATGTTACAGGATATATGTATAAAACATTAATATACATTGACATGTGGGAAGAAGGTATGATGGTGAGTCAGGTACAAATGAAAAGCGATAGTCATACAGTAGTACAGTTTCACATGTAATATTGCAATAAAGTCTGTCAAGTTACATTCCAGTAAGACTATTTCTTTTTATGAATATTTGTTGAATCATTGAGAGTGTGGTAGATCCATTCCGAAATCTTAATTGATTCCATTCTTGTGGTGACTTGTTGCCATTGTAGATTGTTTGTCTTCCAATTGTATGCAATCATCCAATGGATGGAACTGCACAATGAGTGGAATAATCTCATACATGGTGTGGGAATATTTGGTATTTTTGCATATAAGAGACAAACTTGGGGGGGTGAGTGTAATTTTTTGTTGGGAAGAGGATTGTTTGATGTGTTTGCATTCCCAGAAAGTGTGTAAAAGGGTACCTGGTTCTGGGCATCCCCTAAAACAATTTGGGGAGACTGAAGGGTAATATGTATGAAGTTTGGAGGGGGTTAGATACCATCTAGAGAATAATTTAAGTGGGGTTTCTCTGAAAGAGATGGCTTTATTACATTTGCGGAGATTTTCAGACATGGAGGACCATTCCTCAGTACTGAATGGAGTCGCCATGTCCGATTCCCATTTTAGCATCTGTGTTGATTTGTCTGGTGCTTCAAAGTTATTGAGGTAATGATAGATTCTTGAAATAAGACCTTTATCATTAGATAAGGAGATACAGATATGTTCAAATGTGGTGTTGATACTGGATGTTGTGAGAGCAAAAAATTTATTATAAAAGGATTTAATAAGATGGTAGTTATGAAGATCAGATGCTGGAAGACCATGGGTGGATTGTAAGGATAAAAAAGGGGGAAACTCCCATTTTGATTGAAGGGATTTGAGAGTAGTTAAATTCTTGTCGATCCATAGGGAAAAGGAGGATCTATTGTTATATGCTATGGGGAATCTGGGATCTCCCAGAAAGGAGGCTAAGGGTGGAGTTTTAGAAGAGAGTTTGAAAGTATCTTTGTATTTATTCCATAGTTGGAAAGATTGAGCAACTATGATGTTGTATTTAAGGAGTCTTTTGTAAGATGTGATGTTAGACCATAGTATTCCTTGTAGGTGGAGTGGGAGGATAGAGGTGGATTTGAATTTTTTCCAAGGGGTTACCTGGGAAGGAGTGAACCATTGTGTAAGTTGGGTTAGTCTGGCTGCTAAAAAGTATAGCCAGATATTAGGGAGGCCAAAGCCTCCTGATGTTTGAGGTCTGTGCATAAAGGCGTAACTGCATCTAGGTTTTTTTCCGGACCAGACAAACTTGTTTATTATTCTTTGAATATATAATAATTTAGATTTTGGGACATTAATGGGAAGTGCTCGAAAGTAATATAGAAGTTTAGGGAGGATTGGCATTTTAACGGCACATATCCTACCAAGAAGGGATATGTGGAAAGAGGACCAGGACGTTAGGAGGGAGGTGATTTAAGAGAATAATGGGATGTAGTTATATTGATATAGTAAGTTATGTATAGGGGTTATATTAACACCAAGATATCTAAATGACTTGGTACTCCATATGAATGGGAAGTTGTTAGACAATAGATTTTGAGTATTTTGGCTGTAGTTGATTGGCATGGCTGAGCATTTAGTGGTATTAATTTTAAGACCTGAGAGGGAATGAAAGGAGTTGAGTTCTTTAAGGAGAGAAGGGATTGATGTGTGGGGTTCTGTGAGGAATATAAGAGCGTCATCAGCATATAAGCTAATTTTTAATTCATTAATATCCTTAGTGTATCCCTTTATATCAATATTGTTTCTGATTTTTTGGGCTAACGGTTCAATAGCAAGGGCAAACAATAGAGGTGAAAGGGGGCAACCTTGTCTAGTTCCTCTGCTGAGTGGGAAAAATTCTGAGTTATGACCAGGAATTTTGATTCTAGTGTGGGGGGCATGGTATAATGCATTGAAGCCCTGTAGAAATTTATCTGAGATTCCATATTTAGGTAATAAGTAGTTAAGATAGGACCAGCTGACACTGTCAAAAGCCTTGTGGATATCTAAGCTGAGAAGGCATAATTGTTTGGAGTATAGATTTGCATCTTGTATTATGTTCGTTACTAGTCTGATATTATCCACAATCTGGCGATTCGGGATGAAGCCAGTTTGGTTAATGTGGATTAAGTTTGGGATCACTATAGCTAGTCTATCCGATAGAAGTCTACCGAAAATCTTTAAATCATTATTGAGAACCGAAATAGGGCGGTAGTTTTGGGGAAGGGAATGGTCTTTGAATGGTTTGGGAATAAGTGAGAGGTTGGCTAGAAGCATTTCGTCAGGGAAGTGACCACCGTTAAGAACATGATTGTAGAGATTTTTAAGGTGAATTAAAAGTGGGGCAAATTTTTTATAGTATGAGGAAGAAAAGCCATCTGGGCCTGGTGCCGTAGATGTCTTGAGTGATTTAATTATTTTTAATATTTCAGTATCTGTGCAAGGGGCATTAAGGTGTTCTATTTGTTGTGGGTTAAGGTGAGGTAGAGGGATATCATCTAGCCAGGATTTGTAGTTGTCATCAAGAGATGGTTGTGGACTGGAAAGCAAGTCTTTATAAAAAGTAGAGAATATTTTAAGAACTCCATGAGGGTGAGTAATCATATTACCAGAATGATCTCTAAGTTTATAAGAGTGTGGGGGTTTGTGATCCTGGTTTAGTTTTTTAGCAAACATAGTTGATGGAGAATTACTATGTAAAAGGAATTTGGCTCTTGAGAATCTAAGGGATTTTTCTGTGTTAGCTGACAAAATAAGATCTAAGGCTCTACGTTTTTCTTGAATCTGTTTAGTGAGATCTTGTGATGGGTTGTGCTGTATTTTATTATATAAGATATTTAGATCTCTTGTTAAGCTTTTGATGTTAATAAGTCTTTCTTTATTTTTGTTTGCAGTAAGGCTAATTAATTGACCACGTAATACCGCTTTATGGGCGACCCAAAGCGTGGTAGAGGGGGTTTCATCGTTTACATTTTCTGTGAAGTAGTTATCAATATGTGTCATGATCGACTGTGTTCTAGTTGGATCTGTTAATATTGAATCATTTAATCTCCAATTGTAAGGGGAGGGTGAAAGACCTATGTGGGAGGTTTCAAATGAAGTGATATCATGATCTGACCAAGGGCAGGGATGAATATTTGCCTTGGATGAGTTGGCAAGAAGTATTGGGGTGCAGAATATGTAGTCAAGTCTAGTGTATACATCATGTGGATGTGAGTAGTGTGTATATGATCTGATACCGATATTATGAGCCCTCCATGAGTCAATGAGTTGAAGTTTGTTTATAGATCTATTTAGGGATTTGGAGAAAGCTTTGGAAGAAGGGGATACTTTACTTCTGTCCAAAGAAGGGTGTGATGTATGATTAAAGTCACCACCCAGGATAATGTGGGGGGGAGCTATATCTGTTTAGTGTTTCAAAAAAGTTGGAAAAAAAAGTGGATTGTGACTCATTGGGGGCATAGAGTGAGGCTATTGTAATAGCTTTGTTATTTAATAGTCCCTTTATGATAATGTATCTACTGTCTGGATCTTTGTATACGTTTTGTATGTCTAGGACAATAGTATTGCGAATAAAAATAGCAACTCCACGTGTTTTATTTTGAAAAGTAGTGTAATAAAATTGATTATATGTTTTGTCAAAATAATTTGGGTGATTGGATTCAGCAAAATGTGTTTCTTGCAAGAGAATAATATCAGCCCCTAATCTTTTGTAATGTTGAAATGCTTTTTTCCTTTTATGTGGAGAGTTAAAACCCTGAGTATTATGGGAAAAGATTTTCAAAACCATTGATCATATTTTGTTGGTGTATGTTTGGGTAGAAATCTCAATCTTAATAAAATATATAGGGGTGTATATGGAGAGCACGAATGTGAGTACAAAGGAAAAGATCTCTCTGGTTTTAAGGGTGTGTGGAGGATATACCATGGGGGGTGAAATGGTGTCATAAATAGTACATCATACCATACCATCACAATGTAGCTGCTGCTAACAAAGCAAACAGAATATTGGCATTAAAAGGGGGATCAACTCCAGAGATAAAACGATAATTCTCCCGCTCTACAAGACTCTGGTCCGGCCGCACCTGGAGTATGCGGTCCAGTTCTGGGCACCAGTCCTCAGGAAGGATGTACTGGAAATGGAGCGAGTTCAAAGAAGGGCAACAAAGCTAATAAAGGGTCTGGAGGATCTTAGTTATGAGGAAAGGTTGCGAGCACTGAACTTATTCTCTCTGGAGAAGAGACGCTTGAGAGGGGATATGATTTCAATTTACAAATACCGGACTGGTGACCCCTCAATAGGGATAAAACTTTTTCGCAGAAGAGAGTTTACCAAGACTCGTGGCCACTCATTAAAATTAGAAGAAAAGAGGTTTAATCTTAAACTACGTAGAGGGTTCTTTACTGTAAGAGCGGCAAGGATGTGGAATTCCCTTCCACAGGCGGTGGTCTCAGCGGGGAGCATTGATAGCTTCAAGAAACTATTAGATAAGCACCTGAATGACCACAACATACAGGGATATACAATGCAATACTGACACATAATCACACACATAGGTTGGACTTGATGGACTTGTGTCTTTTTTCAACCTCACCTACTATGTAACTATGTAACTATGTAGTAATCTTGAAAATATTGACAATGTTTTAAATAGGCTATTTGAAAAGTTTTAAATGAACTTCCAGAATTTACTGAATTTTTTGCATTGGCCATATAGGCTGAACTTTCATGTGAAAAAAAACATAGTATAAACCAAGGGACATGGAAATTCTTGTCACTATAATATAAACATAGCTTCATAGGACAAATATGTCCAAATCCTGCAGATGCAGTCGAACACAAAATCCACCAAAGAAGGGATAGCGCGGTCGACCACATGGGCAGGTGGGGGAACAATCCAGCGACGGCGGACATAACAGGCAACTTAAACAAATTATTATTTGACTGAGCGCAACATATACCAGGGGGGCCTAAAGAAAACAAAAGGTTAAACTCGGCCCATGAACAAATGTTTGGATGAAAATATTATATGGAGTAGCAACCACATCTGTCTCCGTTTAAGTGGAGAAAGTGTCCTTGTTTTCAAAAAGTAGTATATCTGAATATAGTATATATACTGTTAATAGAGACAAACAACTAATGCAGCAGTATGATTATTAGAGTATAGGAAGTGAGGAGGGAGGAGGATAAATGGGTAGGGGGGGAGGGAAGTGGAAGAGAGGGGAAAAAAAGGGGGGGAGATAGGTACAAAAGAAAACAAATAATAAAAAAAAAAAAAAAAAATCACTCTTCATCTTCCTTTCTTCTTTCTTCTCATCCCCATGTCTTCATCTTCTGGAGGGTCAGGAGGAGGAAAAGTTATGGTGATAGTTCAGACCAATGAGGAAAACAAGATGAAGATGCTATACTAGCAGAAATCGCTTTCGATGCTGTGGGAGAACTGTAGATATGATGCTGATTTAAAGTCCGTAAAAGTACGGTAAAGGTTATGGAAAACTTTGGTCAGATTTTCTTAGTGTAAGGGTTGAGGAAGTGCAGGGAGATTTTAGATTGCTTGATCTTGAAATGGTTGGCGCCATCTTCTTTGCTCCAAAGTGTTGCGTCTTGAGGATGGAGTAGACCAGATGGGAGAGGGTCTTGGGGTAGATGTAAATTTATTTGGGGGATCCGGTTCAAGCAAACCCAGTTTCACCAATAGTTCTTTCCCTTCTATGATGTTATATACTGTGTATGTTGAGCCAATATACGGGATAGTGAGTTTGAATGGAAATCCCCATCTATATTTAATTCTTGCTGCTTGTAGAATATTGGTGACCTCCTTCATCCTGCGTCTTCTGTCTAAGGTGGCAGGTGAGATATCAGGGTAGACTTGTAGCTTTTTGCCATCTAGTGCAATATTTGGGGAGTTTCTTGATGCACACATGATGTCTTCTTTCACCAGAAAATCTTTCATGCACATGATGATATCTCTGGGTGGTTTATCAGGTGGAGGTTTGGGGCGTAAGGCTCTGTGAATTCTGTCACATGTAAAGCCTGATATTGGTTTATCAGGTAAAAGATTGTGAAAAATCTTGGAAACAGTGGGCATAAGATCTGTAACTGTTTCTGGGACACCACACAGTCTGATGTTATGGCATCTGTTTCTGTTATCTAAGTCCTCGACTTGCGCCTGCATGAAGGCGAAACTGTCAGCTAGTGTCTCATAATCCTTTCTCAGATCATTATGAGCAAGAGAGAGTTCATCGGGCTTGGTTTCAAGAATGTCAGTGCGACTACCTATGCTGGCAATCTCTTGTGATAATGCAGTGGTAGATTTATGGACTTCACTCTCAATCTTGTCTACTAGTTTATCAAAAATGGAGGTGAGACTAGCATCTAGATCAGCTTTAGATAGGGGAGAAGTGTACTCACAGTTCCAATTGCTGAGAGAGGGATTGGATGGATTGGATTGCATTTGCTTCCCTGAGGCCGCATGTAAGCTGGTGCCGGCGCCATCTTGGGACATCTTCCTGTTCTGTCTGTCTGCATCATCCAGGAGAAAGTGAGTAAGGTTGTGTTGTGGGCAGCGAATTTGCCCGGATCTTCTTGCTGGCATGCACGGGTATGTTACCCAGGTATGGGTGATGTTTCCGCCGTGGAACGAGCGCTCTGGCCCTGGATTATCGGCCTGTGTTATCCGGGTCAGACGGAGCATGCACCCCCCGACATATCCTTTGTTTTTGATGGCATAGATGTCTCCAAAACTCAGAACTGGATTCTGCAGATGGCTGCCATTTTTTTCGGCAGCCGTCCCTGACATCTACAACAATAAAGTGCTTTAGGTAGACCGACGCTTACAATTTATGGGTTCAGCCAATCTTGTTTGATGTGAAGAATACCTTTAGGGATCAGGCTTGGAATTTTAGGAGGATACACCTTTGGGTGTCCTTGATAGAATAGACCAGGACAATATTCCCAATGCACACATTCCTGAAAGTGGCTGTAGAGTAAGTGGGTGATGAAGCGACCAACTGGCTAGGGATTGAAACGAAACAAAAAAAAAAAAAAAATGGCGGCCATCTGTCCAGTTCTGAGCTTGGGGACATCTATGTCACCAAGAACAAAGGGTATGTCATCAGCACACTGAGGATCTCCATCAAAGGGGTCCAATGCTTCATTAAATGATCGCAGCATAATTCAGTGACATTTCAGAGGTCACCTTCATCAGTCTTGTCTCTGTACTATGCTGTGGCGTGATCATTCAGTAAAGCTTTGGACCCCTTTGGTGGAGATCCTCGGTGTGCTGAGGACATATCCTTTGTTCTTGATGGCATAGATGTCTCCAAAACTCAGAACTGGATTCTGCAGACGGCTGCCATTTTTTTTTTTTTTTGGCAGCCGTCTATGAAATCTACAACAATAAAGTGCATTTTACCGCAGAGACAGACACAATATATATATTTTTCAAATGTAAGATTAGAATTTATTTTTGGATGACTTAGTCATTTTTCCTATATGGTTGAATTAATCATCTCTCAAGTTGTGTTGTGTCGGCAGCTGGGAAGTTAATCTTTCCAGCAGCACAAAGCAAGAGCTCAAACATTGGGGAACAAAAGTGTTAAAATATAATAAAATAGATACAGGAGAGACATTTCTACTGTTTATTTCAGGCCGGCCTTCTTTTGAAGGTAATGTGAAAAGTTTTGTACAGGTTGTACCTACAGCTGAGCGGCACACATTTTTCTATTACTGGTTCACATAGAAACTGATCACCCACATGTGATGCTGAGCCTCTATGATTAGGGGAACTTAAATCCCATTAAATAAAGAGGTGGGCCAGGGCCAGTCATGGTGTGTGTGTGGGGGGGGTGCTAGACCTGCTGATCGTGGGAAGGTGATGGTGGGTCGTGGCCCTTCCTTACCGCTCCGCGTAACCTGAACAGGAGGGGTGGAGGAGCAGCATTTACTGAAATTGATCCCCTGTATTTTCCCCCTGCAACAGCTGAAAGCCGCCCCCCGCCCCTCTCCTCGCCCGCTGGCTGCTGCAGAAGATGTGTCAGAATGGAGAGTGGGGAGAGGAGCCAGTAAATATGCCATTTTCTGGCCCCTTTCTTTTCTGAATGAACACAGTGAGTGATCTGTACTGATCACTCACTGTGTGCATTCATAACTGAAGCATAGTTAACTGTGTTTGCTATCCTTTAGTTTGTGAATGAACAGGAATCCGCTCAGCACAGAGTACTTTGCATTCATTCAATGTCTAGTGCAGCTGAGGCTGCAGAGAAAGGGATTGGAGAATCAAAAGAAAGGAATCGAGGGTCTGTTAACACACCTGATATTTCACCAAAGCCCCCCAATGGGGCTCCTAAAAAAATAGTAAAAACAATATTGTCATTTTTTTATGTAAAAAATTTTAAAAATCTACTGACACTGCCCACTGCACTAATGACACCAACTTCTGCTCTACTGACACCATCCACTGCCCTACTGACACCGTCCACTGCTCTACTGACACCGTCCACTGCTCTACTGACACTGTCCTCTGCTCTACTGACACCGTCCACTGCCCTACTGACACCGTCCACTGCTCTACTGACACCGTCCACTGCCCTACTGACACCGTCCACTGCTCTACTGACACCGTCCACTGCTCTACTGACACCGTCCACTGCTCTACTGACACCGTCCACTGCTCTACTGACACCATCCCTTGCCCTACTGACACCTTCCACTGCTCTACTGACACCTTCCACTGCTCTACTGACACCATCCACCGATCTACTGACACCATCCACCGCTCTACTGACACCGTCCACTGCTCTACTGACACCATCCACCGCTCTACTGACACCGTCCACTGCTCTACTGACACCATCCACTGCTCTACTAACACCATCCCTTGCCCTACTGACACCTTCACTGCTCTACTGACACCATCCACTGCTCTACTGACACCGTCCACTGCTCTACTGACACCATCCACCGATCTACTGACACCGTCCTCTGCTCTAGTGACACCATCCACTGCTCTACTGACACCGTCCACCGATCTACTGACACCATCCACCGCTCTACTGACACCATCCACTTCTCTACTGACACCGTCCACTGCTCTACTGACACCATCCACTGCTCTACTGACACCGTCTTCTGATCTACTGACACCATCCACTGCTCTACTGACACCGTCCTACTGACACCGTCCACTGCTCTACTGACACCGTCTTCTGATCTACTGACACCATCCACTGCTCTACTGACACCATCCACTGCTCTACTGACACCGTCCACTGCTCTACTGACACCATCCACTGCTCTACTGACACCGTCTTCTGATCTACTGACACCATCCACTGCTCTACTGACACCGTCCACTGCTCTACTGACACCGTCCACTGCTCTACTGACACCATCCACTGCTCTACTGACACCGTCCTCTGCTCTACTGACACCGTCCACTGCTCTACTGACAACGTCTTCTGATCTACTGACACCGTCCACTGCTCTACTGACACCTTCTTCTCATCTACTGACACTGAATCTGGGGAAGCAACTGTCAGCACTGAGAAGTCCCTCCATGCTAAAGGTGAGCCAGGAATGTACACGGCAGGTGCCGGCAGGGGCCAGCACAGAGGCGGGTGGAGACAAAGAGGTGCAGGCACTAGCAAAGAGTAGATGGGTGACAGTCAGGAGGGGTAGAGGGGGAAGTGCCAGAGAGGCCGATCCAGGACTGGAGCATCCCAATAAGTACGCTCCATTGAGTGACATTGGTGTAACCAGTCAGGGACCAGCACTGCTGGAGATGAGGGACTCTCCTAGCTGCCAGGGGAAGAACTCCTCCACTGAGAGTGGGAGGGGCAGCAAAGAGAAAGGAAAGACAGATTCTGGTGGTAGGGGACTCAATTCTTAGAAGGACAGAGAGGGCAATCTGTAACCAAGACCTGAAGCACCAAACAGTATGTTGTCTACCGGGCGCTCGGGTTCGGCACATCACGGATCTTGTGGACAGATTACTGGGAGGGGCTGGGGAAGACCCGGCTGTCATGGTGCACGTTGGCACCAATGACAAAGTCAGAGGCAGATGGAGTGTCCTAAAGAACGATTTTAGGGACTTAGGAGCTAAATTGAGGAAAAGGACCTCCAAGGTAGTGTTTTCAGGAATATTACTGGTACATCGAGCCACATCAGAAAGGCAGAGGGAGATTAGGGAAGTAAACAAGTGGCTGAAGAGCTGGTGTAGTAAGGAGGGGTTTGGGTTCCTGGAGGACTGGGCCGACTTCTCAGTCGGTAACCGGTACTATAGAAGGGACGGACTGCACCTAAATGAGGAGGGTGCAGATCTGCTGGGAATGAAGATGGCCAAAAAGTTAGAGGGGTTTTTAAACTAGGCGATGGGGGGGAGGGTCCAGAGACAGTGATAGCCAGCGCGGAAGATATTCCAGAGGGTAGTATTGGGGGCATTAGTGGTAGGTTAACCAAAGCACAAAAACACAAGGTGAGTATAGTAGCAAGTCCTAGTTGCAATCTTGAAACACCCAATACGAGGACAATATGCGACCGGTCTAAACTATGTGGCATGTTCACCAATGCCAGGAACATGGCGGACAAGATGGGTGAACTAGAGATACTGTTGTACAAGGAGGATTTGGATTTTGTGGGAATTTCAGAGACCTGGTTCAACAGCTCTCATGATTGGCTGGCAAACATTCAAGGGTATACCCTATACCGCAAGGATAGAGAGGGTAAAAAAGGGGGAGGGGTATGCCTATATATCAAGAATAATGTACAAGTGAATGTGAGAGATGACATCACTGAGGGGGCTAGGGAGGAGGTAGAATCTTTATGGGTAGAGCTCCAAAGGGATGAAGCTAAGGGGAAAATAATGCTGGGAGTATGCTATAGGCCCCCTAACCTGAGGGAGGAAGTGGAGACGGATCGCCTATCACAAATTGGATTAGCAGCAAGGATGGGAAGTGTTATCATAATGGGGGATTTTAATTATCCAGACATAGACTGGGCGGAGGGAACCGCGCATTCATTTAAGGCTCGCCAGTTCTTTAATGTCTTGCAGGACAATTTTATGGGTCAGATGGTAGACGCACCAACTAGAAATAAAACATTACTAGATCTACTGATTACCAACAATACAGACCTGATAACAGATGTGGAAATACGGGGCAATTTAGGTAACAGCGATCACAGGTCAATTAGTTTCAGTATAAATCACACAAATAGGAAACATGAAGGGAACACAAAGACACTGAATTTCAAAAGAGCCAACTTCCCTAAACTACAAACCTTGCTAAAAGGCATAAATTGGGATAAAATATTAGGAACAAAGAATACGGAGGAGAGATGGGTTTGCTTTAAGAGCATATTAAATAAGGGCATTAGCCAATGTATCCCATTGGGTAATAAATTTAAAAGAGCGAACAAACATCCTGGATGGCTTAACTCCAATGTAAAAATGCATATAAAAGCAAAGGAGAAGGCCTTCAAAAAATACAAGGTTGAGGGATCATCATCAGCATTCAGAATTTATAAAGAATGCAATAAGAAATGTAAGGGTGCAATTAGGACGGCTAAGATAGAACATGAAAGACACATAGCGGAGGAGAGCAAAAAAAATCCTAAGAAATTCTTTAAGTATGTAAACAGTAAAAAAGGGAGGACAGACCATATTGGCCCCATAAAGAATGAGGAAGGACATCTGGTTACAAAGGATGGGGAGATGGCAAAGGTATTGAATTTATTCTTCTCCTCAGTCTTCACAAGTGAATCGGGGGGCTTCAGTAACCAAAACTGCAGTGTTTATCCTCATGACACAACACAGGAAGCACCTACATGGTTAACAGAGGACGGAATTAAAATTAGACTTGAGAAACTTAACATTAATAAATCACCGGGACCAGATGGCTTGCATCCGAGGGTACTTAGGGAACTCAGTCAGGTGATTGCCAGACCGTTGTTCCTAATTTTTACAGACAGTCTATTGACTGGAATGGTACCAGCTGATTGGAGAAAAGCCAATGTAGCACCAATATTTAAAAAGGGCCCAAAAAAAATCCCTGGGAATTACAGACCAGTTAGCCTAACATCAATAGTATGTAAACTCTTGGAGGGGATGATAAGGGACTATATACAAGATTTTAGTAATAAGAATGATATCATTAGCAGTAGGGATGAGCCGAACACCCCCCTGTTCGGTTCGCACCAGAACATGCGAACAGGAAAAAAGTTCGTTCGAACATGCGAACACCGTTAAAGTCTATGGGACACGAACATGAATAATCAAAAGTGCTAATTTTCAAGGCTTATATGCAAGTTATTGTCATAAAAAGTGTTTGGGGACCTGGGTCCTGCCCCAGGGGACATGGATCAATGCAAAAAAAAGTTTTAAAAACGGCCGTTTTTTCAGGAGCAGTGATTTTAATAATGCTTAAAGTCAAACAATAAAAGTGTAATATCCCTTTAAATTTCGTACCTGGGGGGTGTCTATAGTATGCCTGTAAAGGGGCGCATGTTTCCTGTGTTTAGAACAGTCTGACAGCAAAATGACATTTTGAAGGAAAAAACTCATTTAAAACTACTCGCGGCTATTGCATTGCCGACAATACACATAGAAGTTCATTGATAAAAACGGCATGGGAATTCCCCAAAGGGGAACCCCGAACCAAAATTTAAAAAAAAAAATGACGTGGGGGTCCCCCTAAATTCCATACCAGGCCCTTCAGGTCTGGTATGGATATTAAGGGGAACCCCGGCCAAAATTTAAAAAAAAAAATGACGTGGGGTTCCCCCTAAATTCCATACCAGACCCTTCAGGTCTGGTATGGATTTTAAGGGGAACCCCGCGCCAAAAAAAAAAAAAAAAACGGCGTGGGGTCCCCCCAAAAATCCATACCAGACCCTTATCCGAGCACGCAACCTGGCAGGCCGCAGGAAAAGAGGGGGGGACGAGAGTGCGGCCCCCCCTCCCTCCTGAACCGTACCAGGCCACATGCCCTCAACATTGGGAGGGTGCTTTGGGGTAGCCCCCCAAAACACCTTGTCCCCATGTTGATGAGGACAAGGGCCTCATCCCCACAACCCTGGCCGGTGGTTGTGGGGGTCTGCGGGCGGGGGGCTTATCAGAATCTGGAAGCCCCCTTTAACAAGGTGACCCCCAGATCCCGGCCCCCCCCCTGTGTGAAATGGTAAGGGGGTACATAAGTACCCCTACCATTTCACGAAAAAAGTGTCAAAAATGTTAAAAATGACAAGAGACAGTTTTTGACAATTCCTTTATTTAAATGCTTCTTCTTTTTTCTATCTTCCTTCATCTTCTGGTTCTTCTGGCTCTTCTGGTTCTTCTGGTTCTTCCTCCGGCGTTCTCGTCCAGCATCTCCTCCGCGGCGTCTTCTGTCTTCTTCTCCTCGGGCCGCTCCGCACCCATGGCATGGGGGGGAGGCTCCCGCTCTTCTCTTCTTCTCTTCTTCTTTTCTTCTTTTCTTCTTTTCTTCTTTTCTTCTCTTCTTCTCTTCTTCTTCATTTTCTTCTCCGGGCCGCTCCGCAATCCATGCTGGCATGGAGGGAGGCTCCCGCTGTGTGACGGCGCTCCTCGTCTGACAGTTCTTAAATAACGGGGGGGCGGGGCCACCCGGTGACCCCGCCCCCCTCTGACGCACGGTGACTTGACGGGACTTCCCTGTGACGTCACGGGGAATGCCACAGGGAAGTCCCGTCAAGTCACCGTGCGTCAGAGGGGGGCGGGGTCACCGGGTGGCCCCGCCCCCCCGTTATTTAAGAACTGTCAGACGAGGAGCGCCGTCACACAGCGGGAGCCTCCCTCCATGCCAGCATGGATTGCGGAGCGGCCCGGAGAAGAAAATGAAGAAGAAGAGAAGAAGAGAAGAAAAGAAGAAAAGAAGAAAAGAAGAAAAGAAGAAGAGAAGAAGAGAAGAGCGGGAGCCTCCCCCCCATGCCATGGGTGCGGAGCGGCCCGAGGAGAAGAAGACAGAAGACGCCACGGAGAAGATGCTGGACGAGAACGCCGGAGGAAGAACCAGAAGAACCAGAAGAGCCAGAAGAACCAGAAGATGAAGGAAGATAGAAGAAAGAAGAAGCATTTAAATAAAGGAATTGTCAAAAACTGTCTCTTGTCATTTTTAACATTTTTGACACTTTTTTCGTGAAATGGTAGGGGTACTTATGTACCCCCTTACCATTTCACACAGGGGGGGGCCGGGATCTGGGGGTCACCTTGTTAAAGGGGGCTTCCAGATTCCGATAAGCCCCCCGCCCGCAGACCCCCACAACCACCGGCCAGGGTTGTGGGGATGAGGCCCTTGTCCTCATCAACATGGGGACAAGGTGTTTTGGGGGGCTACCCCAAAGCACCCTCCCAATGTTGAGGGCATGTGGCCTGGTACGGTTCAGGAGGGAGGGGGGCCGCACTCTTGTCCCCCCCTCTTTTCCTGCGGCCTGCCAGGTTGCGTGCTCGGATAAGGGTCTGGTATGGATTTTTGGGGGGACCCCACGCCGTTTTTTTTTTTTTTTTTTGGTGCGGGGTTCCCCTTAAAATCCATACCAGACCTGAAGGGTCTGGTATGGAATTTAGGGGGAACCCCACGTCATTTTTTTTTTAAAATTTTGGCCGGGGTTCCCCTTAATATCCATACCAGACCTGAAGGGCCTGGTATGGAATTTAGGGGGACCCCCACGTCATTTTTTTTTTAAATTTTGGTTCGGGGTTCCCCTTTGGGGAATTCCCATGCCGTTTTTATCAATGAACTTCTATGTGTATTGTCGGCAATGCAATAGCCGCGGGTAGTTTTAAATGAGTTTTTTCCTTCAAAATGTCATTTTGCTGTCAGACTGTTCTAAACACAGGAAACATGCGCCCCTTTACAGGCATACTATAGACACCCCCCAGGTACGAAATTTAAAGGGATATTACACTTTTATTGATTGACTTTAAGTATTATTAAAATCACTGCTCCTGAAAAAACGGCCGTTTTTAAAACTTTTTTTTGCATTGATCCATGTCCCCTGGGGCAGGACCCAGGTCCCCAAACACTTTTTATGACAATAACTTGCATATTAGCCTTTAAAATTAGCACTTTTGATTTCTCCCATAGACTTTTAAAGGGTGTTCTGCGGCATTCGAATTTGCCGCGAACACCCCAAATTGTTCGCTGTTCGGTGAACTTGCGAACAGCCAATGTTCGAGTCGAACATGAGTTTGACTCGAACTCGAAGCTCATCCCTAATTAGCAGTAATCAGCATGGATTCATGAAGAATCGTTCTTGCCAAACCAATCTATTAACCTTCTATGAGGAGGTGAGTTGCCATCTAGATAAAGGAAGGCCCGTAGACGTGGTGTATCTGGATTTTGCAAAAGCATTTGACACAGTTCCCCATAAACGTTTCCTGTACAAAATAAGGTGCGTTGGCATGGACCATAGGGTGAGTACATGGATTGAAAACTGGCTACAAGGGCGTGTTCAGAGGGTGGTGATAAATGGGGAGTACTCGGAATGGTCAGGGGTGGGTAGTGGGGTCCCCAGGGTTCTGTGCTGGGACCAATCCTATTTAATTTGTTCATAAACGACCTGGAGGATGGGATAAACAGTGCAATCTCTGTATTTGCAGACGATACTAAGCTAAGCAGGGCAATAACTTCTCCGCAGGATGTGGAAATCTTGCAAAAAGATCTGAACAAATTAATGGGGTGGGCGACTACATGGCAAATGAGGTTCAATGTAGAAAAATGTAAAATAATGCATTTGGGTGGCAAAAATATGAATGCAATCTATAGACTGGGGGGAGAACCTCTGGGGGAATCTAGGATGGAAAAGGACCTGGGGGTCCTAGTAGATGATAGGCTCAGCAATGGCATGCAATGCCAAGCTGCTGCTAATAAAGCAAACAGAATATTGGCATTAAAAGGGGGATCAACTCCAGAGATAAAACGGTAATTCTCCCGCTCTACAAGACTCTGGTCCGGCCGCACCTGGAGTATGCTGTCCAGTTCTGGGCACCAGTCCTCAGGAGGGACATACTGGAAATGGAGCGAGTACAAAGAAGGGCAACAAAGCTAATAAAGGGTCTGGAGAATCTTAGTTATGAGGAAAGGTTGCGAGCACTGAACTTATTCTCTCTGGAGAAGAGACGCTTGAGAGGGGATATGATTTCAATTTACAAATACTGTACTTGTGACCCCACAATAGGGATAAAACTTTTTCACAGAAGAGAGTTTAATAAGACTCGTGGCTACTCATTACAATTAGAAGAAAAGAGGTTTAACCTTAAACTACGTAGAGGGTTCTTTACTGTAAGAGCGGCAAGGATGTGGAATTCCCTTCCACAGGCGGTGGTCTCAGCGGGGAGCATTGATAGCTTCAAGAAACTATTAGATAATCACCTGAATGACCGCAATATACAGGGATATACAATGTAATACTGACACATAATCACACACATAGGTTGGACTTGATGGACTTGTGTATTTTTTCAACCTCACCTACTATGTAACTATGTAACTATGACACCATCCAATGCTCTACTGACACCATCCACCGATCTACTGACACCATCCACTGCTCTACTGACACTGTCCACTGCTCTACTGACACCATCTTCTGATCTACTGACACCATCCAATGCTCTACTGACACCGTCCTCTGCTCTACTGACACCATCCACTGCTCTACTGACACTGTCCACTGCTCTACTGACACCGTCCACTGCTCTACTGACACCATCTTCTGATCTACTGACACCATCCAATGCTCTACTGACACCATCCACTGCTCTACTGACACTGTCCACTGCCCTACTGACACCGTCCTCTGCTCTACTGACACCATCCACTGCTCTACTGACACTATCCACTGCTCTACTGACACCATCCACTGATCTACAACCTCTGCAGCTTCTAATGCACTTTGGGAGAAGCTCACAGTGTGCAGTGAATTTAGAGTAAGCCTTTTCAGTCCAGGTGAGGAGAGGAGATCAGATTTATGTTTCTTAGTTATCCTCTCACTCTTAAATCATGATACAATGTTGCTCTTTTTTCTCACATGGGATTCAATAACATTTAAAGGGATTTATTATCTTTCCTTTCCTAACATTTTCGGTGTCACGCCATGTAAAGGTCGAGCTTTTGCTGTAACCTGACTTTATACAACGGGGATTGATTGTGGGATTTGTCCGGAGCTCTGATCTAAGAATCATATTTTACCAGAGGAGACATTGCCCTTCGGCCATTTTTAGGCTTTATTTTTCTATGCTAATCTGAAAAAGTTTTAAAAATGTTTTTTTTTTCTCTGTCATCGTTAACATTTTTTTAAAAATCTTTGTCCTTCGGAAGCCTCCATCTATAACTTTGATTAAAGCTGAGCTCCAGGCCAATCCAATGTATATAATGGAGAGGTTTTATCTGCATTTCTGTCCATCCAGCCCCGGAATTTATGCAGCTCTGATGCAAATCCAGTTGGACAAAACTAAGATGAATGAAGAAAGGCTCCAGTTATTGAACCCCCCCAAACAATTATTCCATTTGATAACGATTCCATTTTATTTGTTCAGATATTTGTGATATACCAACTAAGTGAGCCAGTAAAGGGGTCCCCGTCCCCATCACTGGGTCTCCTAAAAGTTCATCATTGATAAAGACACAGATTGGGGGGCTACATGACTGGGTTAAACGTTGGGGGGGAGGGGTTGTGGCGTGGGAGGAGTACTTACCTGATTGGTGGGTGGGACATGAACAGGTGGGGTTCCATGGGTTGGATACAGGAAGGTCCTCAGAGAGTCTTCAGTTGGAGGGAATCTTCTCATCCTCCCTCCTCTTTTAACCGCTTAAAGTGGGGTTCCACCCAAAAAAAAAAAAAAAAAAACTACATTAAAAATCCATACATTAAAAAAAAATACAAAAAAAATTTGGATATTTATTTTTTTTTTACTTACCTCTAAATGCCTGTTGCTAGGGGGTCCCTCGTAGTCTGCCTCTTTCAGTGCCTGGGCTGGTGACATCACTTCCCCCTCGGCACAGGAAGGACTCTACTCTGTTCCCTCCTGGCAATCATCTGGGACCCATTACAGGTCCCAGGTGACTGAGCGGCCAATCACGGCGCGCGGCGCCGCTCGCGCATGCGCAACGGGTGCCAGGCTGTGAAGCCACAGCCCGGCGCCCACGGTTGCAATGCCGGCGCCGCTGAACGGAGGGGGAGACGAGCGAGGCTTCGATCCCCCCGCATCGCTGGACCCTGGGACAGGTAAGTGTCCAATTAAAAGTCAGCAGCTGCAGAATTTGTAGCTGCTGACTTTTAATTTTTTTTTTTTTTGACTGGACCCCCTGGGTGGAACTCCTCTTTAAGGACCTGGCCTCTTTTTGAGATTTGATGTTTACATAAGTTAAAAACATTTTTTTGTGCTAAAATTTACTTAGAACCCCCCAAACATTATACATTTTTTTTCTAACACCCTAGAGAATAAAATGGCGGTCGTTGCAATACTTTCTGTCACACCGTATTTGCGCAGCGGTCTTACAAGCGCACTTTTTTTGGAAAAAATACACTTTTTTAAATGAAAAAATAAGACAACAGTAAAGTTAGCCCAATTTTTTTTTAAATTGCATAAGATAATGTTGCGCCGAGTAAATTGATACCCAACATGTCATGCTTAAAAATTGCGCCCGGTAGTGGAATGGCGACAAACTTTTACCCTTAAAAATCTCCATAGGCAACGTTTAAAAAATTCTACGGGTTGCATGTTTTTAGATACAGAGGAGGTCTAGGGCTAGAATTGTTGTTCTCGCTCTACCGATCGCGGCGATACCTCACATGTGTGGTTTGAACACTGTTTTCATATGCGGGCGCTGCTCACGTATGCGTTCGCTTCTGCACACGAGCTCGGCGGGGCGGGGTGCGTTAAAAAAAATTTTTTTTCTTATTTATTTTACCTTTTATTAATTGTGTCTCTTTTATTCCTATTAAAAGGAATGTAAACAGCCCTTGTAGTAGAAAAAAAGCATGACAGGTCCTCTTTAATGTGAGATCTGGGGGGTCAAAAAGACCTCACAACTCATATTTACACTAAAATGCAATAAAAAGAAAAAATAATAAAAAGAAAAAAAAATTGCCCTTTAAGAGCATTGGGCGCAAGTGATGTTTTGACGTCGCTTCCGTCCTGGAGACGGGTGGGGGCCGTCTTCCCCTCACCCTCATCAGGGGTAAAATCCGATCGCCTGTGACGCTACCGATGGGTCCGGTAAGCGGCGGAGGGCACCGGAGCGTGGCCGGCGGGGGGGGCCCTCTCCCGCCGCCGATAAAAGTGATCTTGCGGCAAATTCCGCCGCAGAGACCACTCTTATCAGAAAGTGGACCGCCGGCCGAAGAAGAAGCTAGCTGCTGCCATAACAACGATATTTCTCTTCAAACTTAGGACGTATATCGTCCGTAAGTGGTTAATGCGATTTGATAGCCGTTGTCCTTCTGGTGCGGACTCTTTCATCTTGATATGTATAGACATAGCAACCGGCGGGCTTCAAGGTCCTTGAATTTAGTGAAGGATTATTAAAGGATATAACGTCATTTATTAACCGCTCACCTGCCGCTGTAATTTTATCAGCAGTGACGTGGTGGGCGGTTATTTACGTAGTTCTGGTAAACCGAGCAATCATCACAACCGTGCCGTTTGCAGACACAGCGTACAGAACAGATCTAAGCCACTCTGTACATTGTGATCATCGCTGTGATTGGTCGTAGAGAGACCAATCACAGCGATTGCAGATGTAAAGTACTTGGTGGGTGGGACAGGAATGGGTGGGGTTTTCAGCGGTTGAATACAGGACGCTAAGTGTGTGTGTGTGTGTGTGGGGGGGGCTCAAATTTTTATTTTGTTTTGGGGGGGGGAGTATGTGCTTGGGTGTAACTTTAACCTTTTACAATGAAACAAAATACTTTTTTCAGTACAAAAAGTCCCTTATGTGATGATTTTTGGTGACAGGTTCTCTTTAATAATGGTCTAAAGCAGTGGGGCCCCTGACCTTTTTGGCACTAGGGACCGGTGTAGTGGAGGAAAATTTCGACAAGGACCGGAAGCGATTTTGGCGGGGCAATGGAGGGTTGGCGTTAGCGCTTTAATCATCACGACACCATGGTTTCTACCCTGTTTTCCCGAAAATAAGACCTAGTGTGATTGTCAGTGATGGCTGCAATATAAGCCCTACCCCCCCCCCAAATAAGCCCTGCCCTGTTTCCCCGAAAATAAGCCCTACCCTGAAAATAAGACCTACAAGGACTTTAACTGGGGCTTATTTGGGGGGTAGGGCTTATTTGTGGGGGGTAGGGCTTATTTGTGGGGGGTAGGGCTTATATTGCAGCCACCACCGACAATCACGCTAGGTCTTATTTTCGGGGAAACAGGGTATGGTGTCGGGATGATTGAAGCGCATTATTTCTATCATTACATTGTAATATAAAATGAAATAGTTTGACTCAGACCATAAAAGTAGAATAGGTTGGATCCCTGAGCGTGTCACTTGCCGCGGTCACCCGTCTTCAGATGCAGCGCGTCTCCGAGCGGCTCCAAGCGTTTCCGAGCGTCATCGGCGACCCCACACCTCTGGCCAAACGCATTACCGCACCCCCCAGAGGCTTGAAGACAACGCTCGCAAGCCGAGTCAGGATTTTTTAAAAAAAAAAAAGCTTGTATTGCGTAAAACGCTTGTAAACCGCGTTACTCGCAATCCGAGGTTTCACTGTATATATTCTACGAATTGGGTAAAACTGCATCACAATGATAAGTGATGGGAATGCCAGGAAGAGATGAGCAGTCCCTGTTCTGCTGCTTATCACTGAAATTGAGAGTCCCAGTTGGTTTCCTCCCTCGGAGAGCTCCAGCGGTGAGCCGTATGAGGTCTTCGTCTGCCGCGGAACTCCTTCCTGGCGACGCAAAGCTGCCACTTCCACTTCCATCACATTGCTTCGCTTTCATTTTCCACTCCGTGACTTAGATATGAAGTGCGAAATTTCTATAATATGAGCTTTGCATCAGCAGAACGAGAACATTTGCCGCGTCCCTCGTCGTTCCTCCGACCGCACGTCGCGAACCAGATAAATCCGTGAAGGATTTGTGCCTCGCTAGTCTGGTGACAGCGGGCCTCCAATTTACATGACTTTAAACATATATGAAGCTGGTGGGGGCGACTATCAGTGTCTCAGCGTGATACCGATCAGCCGCGTTCAGCCATTGGCCGCGCTCGTCTACATCCTCAATCAGCAGAAAATGGCCGAACCCCCCCCGTTTATCAATCAAATTGGCCGCGGATCAGAAGACGCCCGAACGCGGAGACCGTCCTCCCGGGAAGCGGGGGAATTAATTTGTGTATTCAGCAACAAACTATTCCGGGAGAAGAGGTATAGAGAGGTCCGCTTGTTATAGTCATCGTGGAGACGATCGTCTTCTCAGAAGATTGCCGGAAATGGCCTTTCTGAGATTTGAGGGTTTCTTCAGAAGCTTCTACAGCCCCGAGATCCAAAAAAAGTGAGATAAAGGACGACTCTTCCATGGAGATACGAATAAATATCAAATGTTGGGCTCCATACCTGATTGAGTGGAAGCCTTCAATGGCAGTGATTGAGAATCTTTATTCCTTATATCCTGTACACCAGAGGTCTCCAAATGAAAGGCCAATTTAATGTCCTTCATACAATAGGGGGCCAGACTGGAGCCAGTGGGAGAAGAACATTTCATAACACCTATGGACAGTCGAGGGAGGAATAATAGCTCATTATTGGTATCAATGGAAGGAATCATACGCCTTTGTTATTGTCCCATCATTGGTGTCAGTGAGAGGAATAGTGCCCCATCATTGGTGTCAGTGAGAGAAATAGTGCCCCATCATTGGTGTCAGTGAGAGAAATAGTGCCCCATCATTGGTACCAGTGGGAGGAATAGTGCCCCATCATTGGTGTCAGTGAGAGAAATAGTGCCCCATCATTGGTACCAGTGGGAGGAATAGTGCCCCATCATTGGTGTCAGTGGGAGGAATAGTGCCCCATCATTGGTGTCAGTGAGAGAAATAGTGCCCCATCATTGGTGTCAGTGGGAGGAATAGTGCCCCATCATTGGTGTCAGTGAGAGAAATAGTGCCCCATCATTGGTACCAGTTGGAGAAATAGTGCCCCATCATTGGTGTCAGTGGGAGGAATAGTGCCCCATCATTTGTGTCAGTGGGAGGAATAGTGCCCCATCATTGGTGTCAGTGAGAGAAATAGTGCCCCATCATTGGTGTCAGTGGGAGGAATAGTGCCCCATCATTGGTGTCAGTGGGAGGAATAGTGCCCCATCATTGGTGTCAGTGGGAGGAATAGTGCCCCATCATAGGTGTCATTGTTAGGAATAGTGTCCCATCCCTGGTGTCAGTGGGAGGAATAGTGCCTCATCATTGGTGTCAGTGGGAGGAATAGTGCCCCATCATTGGTGTCAGTGGGAGGAATAGTGCCCCATCATTGATATCAGTGGGAGGAATAGTGCCCCATCATTAGTATCAGTGGGAAAATAGTGCCCCATCATTGGTATCAGTTGGAGGAATAGTGTCCTATCAATGGTGTCATTGGGAGGAATAGTGCCCCAATCGTTGGTATCAGTGGAATGAATAGTATCCCACTATTGGTATCAGTGGGAGGAATAGTGTCCTATCAATGGTGTCAGTGGGAGGAATAGTGCCCCATCATTGGTGTCAGTGGGAGGAATAGTGCCCCATCATTGGTATCAGTGGGAGGAATACTGCCCTATCAATGGTGTCATTGGGGGAAAACTGCCCCATCGTTGGTATCAGTGGAAGGAATAGTGCCCCATCGTTGGTATCAGTGGAAGGAATAGTGCCCCATCATTGGGTGTCTGCACACATATATAATGTTTGGGGGTTTTATGTAATCTTTGGGCCTAAAATTTTGTTTTGGACATGTGTGCAAAAAATGCAAAACAGTTCCGTAGAGGAGAGTAGTTGTAGAGGAGGGACAGTTGACAATGGATGCCCCATAATAAGTCTATGGGTGACATCACTACCTCGGCTCTGCAGCCGTTGCTGCTGCCTCTCCTCTCCCCTGAAGCTGGCCACTAAGGAGATCACATGACCAGACTGGAGAGCCCCTGGATTAGAGCCTTCAGGGGAGAGGCGAGAGCGCCAACAATAGTTGCAGAGCCTGGGCGGTGACGTCATCCATAGACTTACTATGTGGGGGTAACATTGTTGGCTGTTCCTCCTCTACACTGAATGTGGCTCTGAGACTCGATCACCTGATTGGATGGGAGAGTCCTTAGATTAGGAATGTATACAAAGCTTTCCTTTACAGGGTAGCTAGCATAGGGGCTTAGAATGGGGGTGGGGGCAGGTTTAAGCTTAGCTAGGTTTGGACTGGACTTCGTTTTTAAAGCTGTTGTAAACCCTTCCATATATCCAGTGACTGGCTTCAGGTGATACACAGAGATTAAACAAATCCTCCTACATAAATTGTACCTGTTTATCTGCAATCTTCTCTACCTCCATTCAAAATGCTGAATTTACAACTTGTCTGAGCTGTCAGAAAAAAAAGGGGGTCAGGGAGCTGAACTCACACTCTGCAGAGCTCAGTGAGGAGAGTTCTCAGAGCTGATTGGAGGAAAGAGACACGCCCCCTTTTCACACAGCAAGCAGGAACAGAGCTGAGGCTGTCAGTCACAGGCTGTGTGCTGGAGCTCCCTCCCCTGTCACCTTTTATCTCTTGGTGTCAGGAAAAGTTTTCAGAAGTGACTTATGCAGATAGCAGAGGAAGGAGTATAAACAGAAAAGTCAGTGCTACTACCCATACAACATACAGATAGCAGAGCTCCTGGGTGCTCGATCCACAGTCTCTGGCTGAGTAGAGTAATGTAGGAAAGATGATCCGCACTCCGGTTGTTCTTAAAAAATCTTCATTTTATTGAAAAGCCATAGTGCACAAACGCAGATAAAAACAGTTGGCAGGTTTCAGCCTATAAGGCCTTAGTCATAACCACAATACAGACATGAAACTTTGAAATAAATAGTAGCTCTAAAGATCACACGCTCCACCCATTAATTGTCTTGATTGGCTGCAGGCAATTATCAAAAAAAAAAAAGCAGAGGAAGGAGGCACAAACGCAGATAAAAACAGTTGGCGTGTTTCAGCCTCTAAGGCCTTAGTCATAACCAAATTACAGACATGAAACTTTGAAATAATTAGTAGCTCTAAAGATCACAGGCTCCACCCATTAATTGTCTTGATTGACCGCAGGCAATTATCAAAAAAAAAAAAGCAGAGGAGGGAGGCACAAACGCAGATAAAAACAGTTGGCATGTTTCCGCCTATAGGGCCTTAGTCATAACCACATTTTACAGACATGAAACTTTAAAATAAATAGTAGCTCTAAAGATTACAGGCTCCACCCATTAATTGTCTTGATTGACCGCAGGCAATTATCAAAAAAAAAAAAAAAAGCAGAGGAGGGAGGCACAAACACAGATAAAAACAGTTGGCATGTTTCAGCCTATATGGCCTTAGTCATAACCACATTTTACAGACATGAAACTTTGAAATAAATAGTAGCTCTAAAGACCACAGGCTCCACCCATTAATTGTCTTGATTGACTGCAGGCAATTATCAAAAAAAAAAAAAGCAGAGGAAGGAGGCAGCAGACAGAAATGACACTTAGTGCTCTGGACTGAGACAAGTACATACTCTACAGCAGGGGGTCTCCAACTGGCGGCTCTCCAGCTGTTGCGAAAACTACAAGTCCCATGAGGCATTGCAAGGCTGACAGTTACAGTCGTGACTCCCACAGGCCGAGGCACGATGGGACTTATAATTTCACAACAGCTGGAGGGCCGCCAGTTTGAGACCCCTGCTATAGAGGGATATGCTTTTGTACATTTCCCATGTCTGAGGTTTACAACCACTTTAAGGACAAGGTAGACTTCTCAGGGTTCTGCTTAGGCACACTATTACCATTTTTAGACGCTTTATGGTTTTTGAGTCCAGGTCCACTTTATTACGATGCCCGGAGTTGTTCTTCAAGACATCCAATGGATTGAGCATAATATAAAAAGCAAAAGTAAAGAATAATCTACCGTCCATTTAAACTTTCGTTATTACCATTTGGAAAACTTTAAAAGTTCAAGAAAAAAGAATGCCGGAGTCCCTCATGAGATAAATGAAAGTGTGTACCGTAGATTAGCGAGGAGATGACCTTCTGTTCCATTATCTATTCAGGATGTTCTCTCTTTCATTAAATACTGTAGAAACTTCATTTACTTGATAAAAAAAAAAAAAAAAAAGTTAAAAGTGCCGCAGAAAAGTTTTCACTGCCATCTCGTCCTCGTGAATTATACATCAGACTAAAGCGGAGAAGCAAGGAGAAGGAAAAAGCCAAATATCACATTTAATGCCGCTCCAGCCGAAGCCCGGAAGGCCTGCAAAATCTTTACACAACTTTCTCTGCTAATCAATATCACAAACGCTCCCGTTGTCATTTTCACTTACAGAAAGAAAAGTTATGTTTGCTTCAAGAGTGAGATATATTAGTGCTGGGCGACTCCATCAATAACAGATGGGAATTACAACTCGTAAAAAAATAAAGCAGAGATGGAAATGTAGGTCTGAGGAGCCAATAGGAACAGTTGCCAAGTCTTTTTTTTTTTATGAAAAGTAAGAAAATATAATAAATCTAAAGTTCAATCTATTGATATTTTTGGTCTCCCCGGTTCCCCCTTCCCCCTCATCAACATGCTATTGAAATTCCACCAATCCCTCCCCCCCAGCACCAAGGTACTTGGTGTAAATCCTGTCCCTGAAAGACGAATTTTGAGAGATGTTATGGAGGTGAGGTCTACAAGGCTTTGACAATGATGGATTTGGGCTGAAACCTAACTGTTCAAAGGCTTGTAGACCTCACCTCCATAACATATTTAAAATTCACCCCTTTTTAACCACCAAGCTACTCACTCACTCCCTTGTTATCTTTCACCTTGACTATTGCAAGTCCCTCCTCATTGGACTACAGTGGCTACTGGTGCTCCATCGGTCGGGGGGGAGCGGCAGATGGACCTGCCCACCACCATGCACCATACCGCCTCCCCCGCTCTCCCTGCTCACTTACCCTGTGCAGAACAGTGCTCACTGATGTTGGATGAGGAGGCCTGGCTCGTGGTCTCCGCTTTAATTCATCCCTATTGGGTTGAGGTCAGGGCTCTGTGCAGGTCATTCAAGCTCCTCCACCCCAAATGCACTCATCCATGTCTTTATGGACCTTGCTTTGTGCACTGGTCAATCCTTTGAATAACCACTTCGGGCACTCCTCCCAATCAAACTTGCTTTTCTTTGTGCACTGGTGCGCAGTCATGTGGGAACAGGAAGGGGCCGTCCCCAAACTGTTCCCACAAAGTTGGGAGCATGAAATTGTCCAAAATGTCTTGGTATGCTGACGCCTTAAGAGTTCCCTTCACTGGAACTAAGGGGTCAAGCCCAACCCCTGAAAAACAACCCCCCACACCATAATCCCCCCTCCACCAAATAATTTGGACCAGTGCACAAAGCAAGGTCCATAAAGACATGGATGAGCGAGTTTGGGGTGGAGGAACTTGACTGGCCTGCACCTCAACCCAATAGAACACCTTTGGGATGATGTAGAGCTGAGACTATGAGCCAGGCTTTCTCGTCCACATCAGTGCCTGACCTCATAAATGCGCTGGATGAATTCTGGATGAATGATCAAACATTCCCATAGACACACTCCTAAACCTTGTGGACAGCCTTTCCCGGAAGAGTTGAAGCTGTTGTAGCTGCAAAAGGTGGGCCAACTCAATATTGAACCCTACGGACTAAGACTGGGATGACATTAAAGTTCATGTGTGTGTAAAGGCAGGCGTCCCAATACTTTTTACAATCAAGTGTATGTCATTTCGACCATACTCTAACCCAGGGGTCCCCAAACTATGGCCCTCCGGTTGTTCAGGAACTACATTTCCCAATTCCTAGTCATGTCAGAGTTTTACAATGCCTCATGGGACGTGTAGTTCCACAACAGCTGGAAGGCTGTAGTTTGGACATCGCTGCTCTAAGCAAACACAACCTTGTTTCTGGTCCATAGCGTTGTGACGTCACCGGATCCACCCCTTACGCGTTGCGTCAACGAGGAAGAGACTGCTTTGTGTTTCAACACAATGGTGGCCTCCAGCAAGAAGAAACAGGAGCAAAGTTGGAGGCAATTTACAGCACACACTTATGTTGGCAGTATAATTAATAACGTGGAATGTATGTTGCTTCCAAAAGAACATCACTTTTTTTATCAAGCTCTTATCGGTAAAGTTCCACTTTAAGGATGTATTTAGGTCAAATTTCCACTTCTATAGGACATCTATACAGCTCCGTGTATAAA
Organism: Aquarana catesbeiana; assembly: GCF_042186555.1. NCBI lineage: Eukaryota > Metazoa > Chordata > Amphibia > Anura > Ranidae > Aquarana > Aquarana catesbeiana. The sequence continues at coordinate 688,216,387 of NC_133327.1, read as the reverse complement.
GGTGTCACCACAGTTGTCACAATACTACAATCTTGTTGAAACCAATCCTTTGAATTCCAGTGCGTGTCAACTGTAAAGCGGTGAATGGAGCCCTTCCTCCCGGATGGATGTGCGATTAACTTGATAATGGGAACATCTACCTGATAACATTCTTCACATTGTCATGGCAACAAAATCATCCAAATAATGCCGTTATCCATGCACAACACATTTACAAGGATCCTCACCCTTGATCCAATAAATTTGGGCCTAAGGGGAGGTACAGAGCGGGTGCCATGAGTACCGCAAAAACACACAAGTTTCCATGGTAACCCGGTCATGGTTATCAGGGCTCACAGATACCCCGGTCAATGATAAAAAAAAAAAAGCACGTTTATTGAAGCTGCTGAGAACAGTGTGGTTGGCTTTCTATATGAACTGAGCTCTTTGTGTCTGTTTTTCCTCTAACATCTCCGTCTCCATCACCACGAAGAGTCCAATGCTTGTGGTAATGTGTGGGCGTGGTCTTGTTGTAAATTCAACATTCAAAAAGGGTGAATTTATCCGAGAGATAGGATTTTTTTTTTTTTTTCGCTTCACATAGTGAATAGTTGACTGTTAGCACATAGGGTGAAGCTGTATTCACTTCAATCGTCCAATCTTGTTCTAGCAAAAATTATGTATTTTTATTTTTTTTATATTCTAGAAATATTTTTTTTAATTCATTTATTTTTATTTCCCTTGCATATATTTGGACATTGCGAGGGATCTGCTGCGGCCCACAAACTGTGGAGCTGGAGGAAAGGGAGAGCCCGGGACCACAATAAACACTATCGGGACGGTGAACTATTTTCTGATCTGCTCTACACTTAGCGGACCTCGAAGCGCTCAACTCTGAGCACTTCAGGGTTCAGAGCAATGGCGGCAGGTAGTATATTTTTTTTAGGGGGGGTGGTAAACAATCCACCTGTTGCCCAACCCCCGCCACGCCCCCCGGTCAGTCGGTAGTTCTGGACAGCCGCACTCTTGAATATAGCCTTTATTAGTAAAAAGTCCAACGGATACAAGCCACAGCAAAAAAAGGGACAAACGAGCTGACGCGTTTCACACTTAACAGTGCTTAGTCAAAGCTGCTCTACCACCAAAAACAGTGCAATATATATACTAAAATGTTTCAAATATGTGACCCCGTGTGTAGTTAATTGAGTCTAATTACTCAATTAGATCCTCCATTGGACGAAACCCTTGATTAACAAACGTGTTCAACGTGTGTGTGAGTTGGGGGGGAATACACAGGAATATGCGAATTCAGTGCAAAGATGAAGCAAATGCTTTTATAATGAATTCAATTAAATTTAAACCAATTAAAATAAAGTGTCAATAACTGACTTTGTTTTTAATGAATTGTTCCAATGAACTGTGAGCTGTAAATATGTCCAATAAATATGTGAACACCGGAATAGTTGGTGAAAAAATTAAATAAATAAAATGTGATAAGAATTAAACATTTAAATAAAATGAAATTAAATGAGTGACTATATAATAATACATCTGTGTTAATGATAATAGTGAAAAATATATATGTATATATCACAGAGGTATATGTGAATACCTCTGTGATTAAGTATGTTTTGGCACATTTATATATATATATATATATATATATATATATATATATATATATATATAAAAAATAATTTTCACTATTATCATTAACACAGATTTATTATTATCATATAGTCACTCATTTTATTTTATTTTATTTAAATGTTTAATTTTTATCACATTTTTTTGTTTTAATTCATTTCATTTCATTTTTTTCACCAACTATTCCGGTGTTCACATATTTATTGGACATATTTACAGCTCACAGTTCATTGGAACAATTCGTTAAAACAAAATAAGTTATTTAGACACTTTATTTTAGTTGGTTTAAATTTAATTGAATTCGTTATAGAAGCATTTGCTCCATCTTTGCACTGAATTCACATATTCCTGTATATTCCCCCAACTCACACACACGTTGAACAGGTTTGTTAATCAAGGGTTTCTTCCAATTGAAGATCTAATTGAGTAATTACTGTAGACTCAATTAACTACACACGGGGTCACATATTTGAAACATTTTAGTATATATAATGCACTGTTTTTGGTGGTAGAGCAGCTATGACTAAGCACTGTTAAGTGTGAAACGCGTCAGCTCGTTTGTCCCATTTTTTTGCTGCGACTTGTATCTAAAGGCTATATTCCGAAGTGCGGCTGTCCAGAACTTCCTTTTTGCCTCATGTTGCTATGTGCATAGCCGGCACCTGGAGTTCCAGTTCCGAGGAGAGTTCTATATCCACATTCCCACCTGGAGCGGTCATCTCTTTCCCTTCCCCGATCGGTTGGTCGGTCGGGTCACATCTAGATCGCGGGCAGCACTTCCTCTGGGTGGTGGGTGGCGGCTTCACCCTGTGTCTCCTCCTCCTGGGCTTCACCGCGGCTTCCCCTGAACCTCCTCCTCCTTGGTGGCCAATTAGATCCCTTCTCCTCTCCACCAATCAGGTGACAGGTCTCAGGACCCACTACCTGATTGGCCAGGAGGAGAATCAGGAAGACAATAGTGAATGTTAATTTGATATTGTCGCACAACTGGGTGGGCTCGGAGCACCCAAGCCCACTCTTTTTTGAAGCCATTTAGAGTCTCATGCTCTAATCATGTGCTTCTAAAAAGGTGGTGCGGGGGCGCCGGTGTATGCAGTACCGCATGTGGCCAGAGGTATGGGGGCGTGGAGACACTAGGAGATGCTCTGAGACACTTGGGAACCGAGTATCTCCGATCGTCTCTGAGTGTCACCGGCACCCCTGCAGCTTCGGCCCCAGTGGCTTAAATCCTGCTTGTCTTGCGAGATAACGCTCACAAATCAAGTCAGGATTTAAAAAAAAATTACTCATATTATGAAACGCTTGTAAACCGCAATACTCGCAATCCGAGGTTCCACTGTATTTGTATATATTTTTTTTATTTACCAAAGACCTATAGCAGAATACATTTTGACCTCAATTTATGAAGAAATTAGATTTTTTTCTTTAATTTTTGGATATGTTTTATAACAGAAAGCAAAAAATAAAAAATATTGTTTCTTTTTTTTTTTTTTTTTTTAATTCTCAATCTTTTTTTTGTTTATATAATAAACAATAAAAAAAAGAGGTGATCTAAGACTGCCAAAAGAAATCTCAATTTTGGTGAAAAAAAAAAATGATATAAGTGTCATTTGGGTACAGTGTTGCATGACCGCGCAATAACCAGTTAAAGTAGCTCAGTGCTGAATAGCAAAAAATGCCCTGATCATGAAGGGGGGTAAATCTTACGGAGCCGAAGTGGTTAATAATAATAAAAATAATAATAATAATACAAGGGCTGTACGGAAAGCAATGCAAAAGTGGAACTAACTTTTGTATTTTCTTACATAGGTCATTCAGATTTCACATGTTGGTAGATTAACTGCTTCCCGCCCGCCGTATTGTACAATGACGGTCATATGACGTCCTCCCATTCTTGCTGCGCATGGCCTTGCGATTGCTGGTGGATCACTGATCGCGGTGAAGAGCTAATGACATAGGCTCTTTACCACGTGATTGGCTGTGTCCAATCACAGCTCAACAGAGGGAGAGAGAAGAGAGCCGGTAACCAGCTAGTGTGAAAGGGGACATCTGGACTGATAATCATGGCACTGATCATCACTGTCCTGATGATCAGTGCAGCCCTAACAGTGCCCATCAGTGCTGCCAATCAGTGCACATCAGTGCTGCCAATCAGTGGCCATCAGTGCCGCCTATTAGTGCCCCCTTTATCAGTGCAGCTTATCATTACCCATCAGTGCCGCCTATTAGTGCCCATGAGTGCCGCTTATCAGTGCAGCCTCATCAGTGCCCACCAGTGCCACCTCATCAGTGCCCACCAGTGCCACCTCATCAGTGCCCACCAGTGCCACCTCATCAATGCCCATCAGTGTCGCCTATCAGTGCCCACTAGTGCCACCTCATCAGTGCTAACAATCAGTGCCAATCAGTACTGCCAATCAGTGCTGACAATCAGTGCCCATCAGTGCCGCCTATTAGTGCCCCCTTTATCAGTGCAGCTTATCATTGCCCATCAGTGCTGCCTATTAGTGCCCATGAGTGCCACGTATCAGTGCAGCCTCATCAGTGCCCACCAGTGCCACCTCATCAGTGCCCACCAGTACCACCTAATTAATGCCCATCAGTGCTGCCTATCAGTGCCCACCAGTGACACCACATCAGTGCTGCCAATCAGTGCATATCAGTGCTAACAATCAGTGCCAATGAGTGCTGCCAATCAGTACTGCCAATCAGTGCACATCAGTGCTAACAATCAATGCCCATCAGTGCCGCCTATTAGTGATCCCCTTCATCAATGCAGCTTATCATTGACCATCAGTGCAGCTAATCAGTGCAGCCTCATCAGTGCCCACCAGTGCCGCCTATCAGTGCCCATCACTGCAGCATCATCAGAGCCCATCAAGGAGAAAAATTACCAGTTTGCAAAATGTTACAACAGAAACTAAGAAAAACAATTTTTTTTTCAAAATATTTGATCTTTTTTTGTTTGTTTAGCAAAAAATAAAAAATAAAAAAACCCCCAGAGGTGATTAAATACCACCAAAAGAAAGCTCTATTTATGTGAAGAAGGCAGAAGCAATGTGCCGTCATTGAGTTCTTGACGAAGGAGAGGCGCCGGATGTCCGACATCCACAGAAGTCTACAGAATGTTTATGGAGATGACATCACTGACATGAGTCACCAATGACAAGACATCGCTCTTCTCAATGGTGTCATCTCCATAAACATTCTGTAGCCCTCTGTGGATGTCGGACATCCGGCACCCCTCCTTCATCAAGAACTCAATGACGGCACATTGCTTCTGCTTGGAATATGTTATTTTACCTGCAATGAAAAAGAAGAGTAACTACAGAGGAAGAGATATGCCCCGTACACACGGCCGGATTTTCCGACGGAAAATGTGTGATAGGACCTTGTTGTGGGAAATTCCGACCGTGTGTGGGCTCCATCACACATTTTCCATCGGATTTTCCGACACACAAAGTTTGAGAGCAGGCTATAAAATTTTCCGACAACAAAATCCGTTGTTGGAAATTCCGATCGTGTGTACACAAATCCGACCGACAAAGTGCCACGCATGCTCAGAATAAATAAAGAGATGAAAGCTATCAGCCACTGCCCCGTTTATAGTCCCGACGTACGTGTTTTACGTCACCGCGTTCAGAACGATCGGATTTTCCGACACCTTTGTGCGACCGTGTGTATGCAAGACAAGTTTGAGCCAACATCCGTCGGAAAAAATCCTAGGATTTTGTTGTCGGAATGTCCGAACAAAGTCCGACCGTGTGTACGGGGCATTACTCTACCAACATCTGACATTTGAAGAACCTATGCCCACCTTTGCATTACTTTTGGTACAACACTCATAAGATCAAAAAGTAGTTTTACATTTTATACCTCCAGGTAATTTCTCGAATGAGAGGTTTTATTCAAATGTATTTGTCTAGAGACTACAGAGGTCTTAGGATTTGTGTACGGGGGGGGGGGGGGGGCCTTATATCAAATGCAGCATTGCCCAAACACATGCATTTGAATGCAAAATGCAGCCAAACACTGAGTGCGACCTGCTTTGCCTGCAATGCAGACCCGTCTCAATAGGACCCGCTGCATCCAAGGAAACACAACCAGCGGCACGTCAAACACAGCCTGAGTGCTGACATCTACGCTGAGCTATTGAAGAAAATAAGAATCTGCTAACCTACATTTCATGTGTGCTTAAAACACGAGTCAAATGCTGGAAAACATCGCCCATCTACCAACCTCTTAAGATGCCTACAAAGAAATGGACTGTGAAATGTGATATCATCTGGAAGACCTAACCCATCAGTCCGAACCTCCCTCGTTTATAGTCATATTTGGGTTTCCTGAATGGCTAATGAGACAAAAGGAACATCTGCCATCCACAACATTGCTTCTGTCTAATAGGTGATTTGCATATCTTTTCACTGACAGAAGCTACACAAAGACACAACTTTTGTCAAGTTTACAAACAATAATGTGCTAATACAATGTACAAGTATGAGTGTTAGGGGAGGGGGACAACATTGTCTGGAGCTCCTGTTCAAAGAGGTTCCTACAAGCAGGGGTTGCAGTCCATGTAGTTGTAAGGAGAATTGAGAAAAATTCCACTGGCGATGCAAGTCCAAGGAGCCGTCGGTGGCGCTGATAAGTCACCCCCCCCCCGCACCCCCATTACCACTGGGCCAGGGTTGTGGGGAAGAGTCCCTTGTTCCCATCAACATGGGTACAAGCAAAAAAAAATTTTTTTTTTGTATTTTCCGTGCATGTAATTGGGTATCCTTTGCAAAGTTACATTTCATCACATGCTTTTAGCTCTGGGGACAAGTCCCTTACAAATTGCAATTTCCCTTGCAAAGTGAACAGTCTATTTGCCTTTAGTAAATTAACTCCATTGCATATAATCTCATATGGTTATAGATGGACACCAGGGGCAGCCAGTCCATTAAGAGCACACGGGCACTGCCCCCCCTGTCCGTCCGCTGCCTCCCCTATCCATGGGTCTGGCCCCTTTCAGGACAACGGCACATGGATAGAGCCAGAGGCTGTAATAGGCTTCAATATAGGGTGGGCTTGGGTCGCAGAGAGTGCGCTCTGAGCTCATCCAGGTGTGTTACAACAGCGAATCAATATTGGCTGTTGTAACACTGATCCTCCTCCTGGCCAATGAGGAAGCGGGCTTTGACACCGGTGACCCGATTGGCCAAAAGGACAGGCGATCCTATTGGACGCCTAGGAGGAGGAGGGGAGGAGCTGGAAGCCACCATAGAGGAGAGGACACGGAGCCGAGCCGCTACACACTGCCTGCCAACTGCCACCATGGTGGAGAGGACTCAGAGCCGAGCTGAGCCGCTACACGCTGCCTGCCACCCGCCACCATGGGGGAAAGGACTCGGGGCCGAGCCGCTACATACTGCTTGTGAACTGCCGCCATGGAGGAGAGGACATGGAGCCGAGCAGATACACGCTGCCTGCCACCCGAGACTCGGGGCCAAGCCGAGCTGCTACACACTGCCTGCCAACTGCCACCATGGAGGAGAGGACCCAGAGCCAAGCCGAGCAGATACCTGCTGCCTGCCACCCGCCTCCATGGAGGACAAGACTCAGGGCCGAGCCGCTACAGACTGCCGAATGTGGCTATGGAGGAGAGGACTCGAAGCTGAGCCACTACATGCTGCCTGACACCCACCGTCATGGAGGACAAGACTCGGGGGGGGCAAGCCGAGCTGCTACATACTGCCTGCCAACTGCCTCCATGGAGGAGAGGACCCAGAGCCAAGCTGAGCCGCTGCACGCTGCCTGCCATCCACCAAGTGCCGGACGTGCTGCTGGGGGGGTAGTTGTGTGCCGCTCGGGGGGGGGGGGGGTGTTTGCCCCCACCAGCTTCCACTAGTTCAATAATTTGAACTTTGCAAAGTTAAATTTCACTGAGCTCAGGGAAAATCCCCGTGCAAAGTGAAGCTTCCCTTGCAAAATGAACATCTTATTTTCCCGTATTAAATAAACCTCAGAAAGACTGCAAACGAACAAACCCTTGATGACCGACAGCAGGTTATTACCCTTTCATCACAACCTTTTCTCCTTTTTTTCGCCGCCTCGTTCAAAGTTCTTTGCCTTTGCCACTTATTGAACTGCGCGTGTTTATCAGCAGACAAACGTATTGATATAGTAATCAGCCGCAATGCATTATCTGCGTTCTGTATGGACAAGAGAATTTGACTCCCATCCTGACCTATAGGGAGGTGAAATGAATAGTAATGACCGAGCCGGGTTTTTATAGGACCACAAATTAAGTCCGAGGAGCTGGGGGTCATGTCTCCGATGGGGCAGTTAACAAGGAGGTCGCCTATACATTCAACCCGCACATTACGAGGGAAAATGATCTGCTCCATTCATCACACAGAGAGAGAGAGAGAATAGACCCAACGTTTATAGGGATGGGGGATGGGGGGGGGGGAGCCGTGTAAAATAACTCAGATTGTAAATTTTAACTGCAATCTGAGGATTAGTTACAAAAACGTCTTGTTGTTGTATGGATTAACCAATAACGGCTCATAAATAAAGGACATTTCTGATCAATTAGGAGGATCCTATGTGACACGGTGCAGGCCATATAACATAATACAATAAAACCAAATAATAAAACACCTGAATAAACAACATACAGAATAAGCATGCGTGTGAGATTCCTAAATACATTGCAAATAAATCAAATAAACAGAGTACTAATGGAGGAGCAAAAAAATAAATATAATAAAAGTAAAAATAAATATAATAAAAGTATTACAACTAAAAATGGCAAAAGGATGGGATTATGGCGGTGCTCAAAAAAGGAAATTATACATATATAATAAAATTTAAGTCTTTATTTAATACATCATGATCTCGACATAGAGATAAGGTTCAATAAAATAATTTATAGTAAAGGAACAATAGCTCCTTACCCGTGCAAAATAAAATGATCAATTATAAAGTGCAAAATATAGCTGCCCGTCCAAATTTCAATTTAAATAAAATAATTCACAGAGCATATACACAATATTTTTTATTTTTTACTGGTCGCTGGTGTCCCACAGAAACAACGACGGTCAAAGATAGACGTTATATCCCAACATGTTTCGCCAGCATTGGCTTCTTCAGGGGAATTATTTAGGACCACCAGTATTCACACAGCTCTGGTAAAAAGGCAGAAAATGTTCATGAATTATCAGATATGAAAAAAGGACAAAGAAACACAAGAAAATAACGATGAAAACGCATATATAGTATTACGATCTTTAGTCATGTATCTCAGAGGGCTTTAATTATAACTGTATAATTATTTAAAGTTATAATATACTGGTTCAGGCCTTTTCTAGCAATTTTTGTTTACAAGTAAAAATCACATTTTTTTTGCTAGAAAATTACTTAAAACCCCCAAACATTATATATATTTTTAGCAGAGACCCTAGAGAATAAAATGGTGATCGTTGAAATTTCACACGGTATTTGCGCAGCGGTTTTTCAGATTTAAGGAATTTTATTGCAAAAAAAAACATATATATATATATATATATATATATATATATATATATATATATATATATATGTTTTATATGTATAAAACAATTTTTTGTAAAATATAAAAGATGATGTTAAGCCGAGTAAATAGATACCTAACATATCATAGCTTTAAAATTGCACCCGCTCGTGGAATGGCCACAAACTACAATACTCAAAAATGTACATAGGTAACGTTTTTACATTTTTTACAGGTTACCTGTTTAGTGTTACAGAGGAGGTCTGGGGCTAGAATTATTGCTCTCGCTCTGACATTTGCAACGATACCTCACATGCGTGGTGCGAACACCGTTTATATATGCGTACGTGACTTACGTATGCGTTCGCTTCTGCGCACAAGCACAGAGGGATGGGGAGGTTTTCCTTTTTTTTTCTTATTTATCTTATTTTTTTTTTTTTTTACACTATCCTGTAATTTGTTTTTTTTTTACCCCCTTCAATACTGGGCATTTTCCCCCCTTCCTGCCCATGACAATTTTCAGCTTTCAGCGCTGTCGCATTTTAAATGACAATTGCGCGGTCATACAACACTGCACCCAAACTAAATTTTTATAATTTTCTTCCCACAAATAGAGCTTTCTTTTGGTGGTATTTGATCACCTCTGGGGTTTTTATTTTTTGCTAAACAAACTAAAAAAGATCGAAATTTTTGAAAAAAAAAGTTTTTCTTCATTTCTGTGTTGTGTTTCCTCCTTCACTGATGGGCCCTGATATGTAGAATTGATGGGCACCGATAGGCGCCACTGATACATAGCTCCCAACATTTTGAGATGCTAATGAGGGACACCTACTAGCAAATGTATGTAGGCATAGGACATGCCCCTGCCACACCCCCTTAAAGGAGAATTAACCAAAAAAAAAGGTTACTTAAACCCACAAGGACTTTTTTTTACCACTACTATTCCTTTATATTGGCTTTTAAAATGTACAAATGCAGCAATTTAGAAATCAGATGAAAGGTTTAGTGCTGGGAAACACTTTTTGAAAGATAAAAAGTGCATTTTATATACAACAATATGGATCAGACCAAAATGAGGGACAAATGAGGAGGAATGAGGGAGAGAGGGACATTGCTCCAAATCAGGGACAGTCCCTCGAAATCAGGGACAGTTGGGAGCTCTGCTGATATGCAGCACCGATGGGCACCCATAGACAGCACTGATGGGCGGCACTGATTGGCATTGACAGGTGGCACTGATGGACACTAATATATGGCACTGATGGGCAGCACTGATGATGAGGTACTGACAGGTGTTACTGATGGGCATTGATTGGCACTGTGATAGACACTGGCACTGTGGTGGGCACTGATTGGCACTTTGATGGGCACTGAAAGGCGTTTCTGATGAGGCACTGGCAGCTGATGGGCACTGATTGGTATTGTTGGTGGCACATCTGATGGGGCTGTGCTGATAATCAATGTGCTGATCATCAGCACAGACCCCCCCTCTGACAGGGAGAGCTGCCATTCGGCTCCCCCTGTCAGCGCAAACCGAGGAGGGACGTTTACCGCCACTTCCTGGTTCACAATGTGACCAGCTGTGATTGGTCACAGCTGATCACGTGGTAAGGAACCTCTGTCAGAGGCTCCTTACCACGATCAAAGAGATGCAGTGTGTCAGACTGACACGCTGCACCAGCAATCGCCATGCTGCGAGCCCCCACAGGCATGCACCGGCATGTTATCCTGAAAGACGTCATATGATGTCCAGTCAGGATAACAAAACCACTTCCCAGCCGTCAATCTGCTACAGGCAGGGGCGGGAAGTGGTTAATCACGTTTACTCCTATTTCAAGAATAATAGAAATAATAGAAAAAAGGGATAACAGGTCCTCTTTATGGAGATCTCATGTAATAGAAATAAGAGATGACAGGTCCTCTTTATGGAGAGATCTCATGTAATAGAAATAAGAGATGACAGGTCCTCTTTATGGAGATCTCATGTAATAGAAATAAGAGATGACAGGTCCTCTTTATGGAGAGATCTCATGTAATAGAAATAAGAGATGACAGGTCCTCTTTATGGAGAGATCTCATGTAATAGAAATAAGAGATGACAGGTCCTCTTTATGGAGATCTCATGTAATAGAAATAAGAGATGACAGGTCCTCTTTATGGAGATCTCAAGTAATAGAATTAAGAGATGACAGGTCCTCTTTATGGAGATCTCATGTGATAGAAATAAGAGATGACAGGTCCTCTTTATGGAGATCTCATGTAATAGAAATAAGAGATGACTGGTCCTCTTTATGGAGATCTCATGTAATAGAAATAAGAGATGACAGGTCCTCTTTATGGAGATCTCATGTAATAGAAATAAGAGATGACAGGTCCTCTTTATGGAGATCTCATGTAATAGAAATAAGAGATGACAGGTCCTCTTTATGGAGATCTCATGTAATAGAAATAAGAGATGACAGGTCCTCTTTATGGAGATCTCATGTAATAGAAATAAGAGATGACAGGTCCTCTTTATGGAGATCTCATGTAATAGAAATAAGAGATGACAGGTCCTCTTTATGGAGAGATCTCATGTAATAGAAATAAGAGATGACAGGTCCTCTTTATGGAGATCTCATGTGATAGAAATAAGAGATGACAGGTCCTCTTTATGGAGATCTCATGTAATAGAAATAAGAGATGACAGGTCCTCTTTATGGAGATCTCATGTAATAGAAATAAGAGATGACAGGTCCTCTTTATGGAGATCTCATGTAATAGAAATAAGAGATGACAGGTCCTCTTTATGGGGATCTCATGTAATAGAAATAAGAGATGACAGGTCCTCTTTATGGAGATCTCATGTAATAGAAATAAGAGATGACAGGTCCTCTTTATATAGAGATCTCATGTAATAGAAATAAGAGATGACAGGTCCTCTTTATGGAGATCTCATGTAATAGAAATAAGAGATGACATGTCCTCTTTATATAGAGATCTCATGTAATAGAAATAAGAGATGACAGGTCCTCTTTATGGAGATCTCATGTAATAGAAATAAGAGATGACAGGTCCTCTTTATGGAGATCCCATGTAATAGAAATAAGAGATGACAGGTCCTCTTTATGGAGATCTCATGTAATAGAAATAAGAGATGACAGGTCCTCTTTATGGAGATCCCATGTAATAGAAATAAGAGATGACAGGTCCTCTTTATGGAGAGATCTCATGTAATAGAAATAAGAGATGACAGGTCCTCTTTATAGAGATCTCATGTAATAGAAATAAGAGATGACAGGTCCTCCTTATGGAGAGATCTGGGGTGTATAAGAAAGCAAAAGATCAAAAAAAAAAAAAAAAAAAAAAGATCTGATGCTTTAAATAAAAAAAAAATATATAGTTTACCTCCACCCTAGACTGGAAGTGATGTCCTGGTGTCACTCCAGTCCTCCTAGATCATAGAGGTGATCAGAGATGGTCTCTCTTCACCTCTATGGCCAGCCATTTGAATGGTAGGATTGTTTCCCAAGCTCTCCGGTAAGAATGGTAAGCCCGACAAACACCTGGAAATTATGGGAGGGGGGCGACCCCCTCTCGCTGCTTCTAAAAGCGATCTACCAAAATGTTCGGTCTTTTTTCGTTTTGACGAACTGAAAAACAGACAAAAGAAATTCCCAGCACACTTAACAAAATATAGTGATAGGACCACCATGTATAGAGGAGCCTTGGCGGGGCACTGCGGCTTACTCATATATTTGCAAATGTGTGCAAACAAAACCCTCTGTTTTTAAAGAAAATTTTTAGACAGGGTATTTTTTTTTTTTTTTTTTTTTGCAGGCTACCTGGTATTTGTGTCTGTTTGTGATGTGCGCTGCCCTTCCATGTGCACCTTACTGCAAAAGCTAGTTATAAATTGGGGTGGTCGCCATCTTTGTATAGCTTGTTTGCAAGACCAACTTAAAGGGACACCAGAACTGGGGGAGAAGGGATTACTTTGTACCAAAAATGAAGTATTCGGTACATGTGTATCATTTTATATGTACTGTGATTACAGTGCATCCGGGAAGTATTAACAGCGCTTCACCTTCTAAAAGGCACCTGAAGGATTCTCAGACCATGAGAAACAAAATTCTCTGGTCTGATGAAACAAAGATTGGTCTGAATGGCAAGCGTCAGATCTGGAGGAAATCAGGCACCGCTCATCATCTGGCCAATATCATCCCTACAGTGAAGCATGGTGGTGGCAGCATCATGCTGTGGGGATGTTTTTCTGCTGCAGGAACTGGGAGACTAATCAGGATTGAGGGAAAGATGAATGCAGCAATGTACAGAGACATCCTTGATGAAAACCTGCTCCAGAGCGCTCTGGACCTCAGACTGGGGAGAAGGTTCATCTTCCAACAGGACAACGACCCTAAGCACACAGCCAAGATAACAATGGAGTGGCTACGGGACAACTCTGTGAATGTCCTTGAGTTGCCCAGCCAGAGCCCAGACTTGAACCCGATTGAATATCTCTGGAGAGGGGAGGAGCCTGTGATGGGAGGAGTCTGTGATACTTATGAACATGGGAGGAGTCTGTGATACTTATGTACATGGGAGGGGCCTGTGATACTTCTGTACATGGGAGGAGTCTGTGATACTTATGTACATGGGAGGAGCCTGTGATACTTATGTACATGGGAGGAGTCTGTGATACTTATGTACATGGGAGGGGCCTGTGATACTTCTGTACATGGGAGGAGCCTGTGATACTTATGTACATGGGAGGAGTCTGTGATACTTATGTACATGGGAGAAGCCTGTGATACTTATGTACATGGGAGGAGCCTGTGATACTTATGTACATGGGAGGAGCCTGTGATACTTATGTACATGGGAGGAGCCTGTGATACTTATGTACATGGGAGGAGCCTGTGATACTTATGTACATGGGAGGAGCCTGTGATACTTATGTACATGGGAGAAGCCTGTGATACTTATGTACATGGGAGGAGCCTGTGATACTTATGTACATGGGAGGAGTCTGTGATACTTATGTACATGGGAGGAGTCTGTGATACTTACTGTATATACATGGGAGGAGTCTGTGATACATATGTACATGGGAGGAGTCTGTGATACATATGTACATGGGAGGAGTCTGTGATACTTATATACATGGGAGGAGTCTGTGATACATATGTACATGGGAGGAGTCTGTGATACATATGTACATGGGAGGAGTCTGTGATACTTACTGTATATACATGGGAGGAGTCTGTGATACATATGTACATGGGAGGAGTCTGTGATACTTACTGTATATACATGGGAGGAGTCTGTGATACATATGTACATGGGAGGAGTCTGTGATACATATGTACATGGGAGGAGTCTGTGATACTTATATACATGGGACGAGTCTGTGATACATATGTACATGGGATTTGTTTTTTTTCTATTTTGAATAAATTTGCAAAGATTTCAAACAAACTTTTTTCGTATTGTCATTATGGGCGACTGTTTGTAGAATTTTGAGGAAAATAATGAATTTATCCATTTTGATTACAAGGCTGTGACATAACAAAATGTGGAAAAAGTGAAGCGCTGTGAATACTGCACTGTGTGTATATATATATATATATATATAAAACTGGTTCTTAATGTGGCCCAGACAGTAAATCAAGCGATAATAAGATTGTATATAAAATTCTAGAGGTGAATCTCTTTTATAAATAAAACAATTGAGTTTCCCTTCAATAAAGCATTTTCTGAACATGATTTATTTTATTTTTTTTTATGTTTTTTGAAAGGTCCTTGACGTACAGTAGAACAAAAAGTGTGAAAAATACGGCACGGGATCAGGATTTTTTTTTAACTCAACCAGGATGCTTATTTTAGCAAACACAGTCGCTGAATTAATTTGCGTAACCGTTGCCCCTGGGAACAGCCTTTTTGTTGATATCGCTGTCTCGTGGAAAAAAGGCTAATTAGTCGAAATATGTTGTAACAGCAAAAATTTGTGAAGTGAAATTGCAACAACAAACGGAACTGTTGCTGTTCCTTCATCCCCTTGTTACTTTCTCATTTGTCACCCCGGTGTGGGCGGGATGAACGTGCCGCATTGTTTCTACATGTAACTGGAGGGATCTCTTTGCTGCAAAACATATATTCTATTATTTGCGTCCTTGAAGAATCGATGGAAGATTGTTTATGATTTCTGAATGGTGTGGGGGGGAGGGGGGGGGCGTAATTGTTTTACAGGAAAGAAAGACTAAAAGGTTTTTTTTTCCTTCTTTTTTTCAGATAAAATTACAAAATTGCATTATTTGCGGCCGTATTGATTCATATCAACGGAAAAGGTCACTTCATTCAATTTTCGGAAGCTGATGCATGGTGTCTGCAATGAGGATTTGAGGTTGTGTGAGGGGGAACTCCGCTGTGTACAAACAACACCTTTATAACTAAAGCTTACCGCCGGCATCGGATGGCGCTCGGACCTGCAGGTATGTCTCATTGAAAGTCTGTCAACATGCATGTTTGGATCAGCTGAGTGTTCCTGTCTATGTGGGACACAAGGGAGATATAGGCAATGGCTTGTCTCATGGTTATAAAAAGCCCAACCCAAGAATAGTCCAGAGTTTAGACTGGTAGGAAATAGAAGAAGCAAAGAGAGAGTCAGATATCATTAGACTAAAGTTTGGGTCAGCACAGTGCCCAGGCTCAGGCCCTACTGGGTCAACACAGGGTCTGGGCTCATGCCCCTTTGAGTCAACACAGTGCACAGGCTCAGGACCTACTGGGTCAACACAGGGTCTGGGCTCATGGCCCTTCAAGTCAGCATAGTGCCCAAGTCCCATCGGGTCAGCCTGGTGCCCAGACCCAGGCCCCATTGGGTCAGTACAGTGCCTGGGCCCAGGCCACAGTGGCTCAGCACACTGCCCAGGCCCAGGCTCTACTGAGTAAACATAGGGCTTGGGTCCAAGAAGGAGACTTGCCTTGGAGGTGGAAGTGCAACAAACTCAAGAAGAGTCAGAGGGTGGGGGTAACAGCTGGTGTAGATTGTATCAGATTGAAGGCAGGTCATTGTTGCTAGTGCTCAGAGGATGGCTAACATCTGCGGCAAAGGAGTCACAGTTACAGCATCTAGCGCTCCTTCTCCACCACACATCCAGAAGGGCACACATGACGGTGAGCACTGGGGGGGACTGTGATGGTTGCAGGGAAGACCTGGGTCTACATATGGGCCCCTGGCAAGGACCACTGGGCTTTGTGCATAATGGCATCAGGAGGAGGGGCTGTCATGTAGCCTATAAAGAACCTCATAATTTCTAATGGTGGCCCTGATTAGAAGATAATGTGAGCAGTCTGATGAATATGTAGAGGGTTTACAAAGCTCTCCTTCTCCTCCACACATCTAGAAGGACACATATAGAGGGGTGAACTGTAATGGTTGCAGGGAAGACCTGGGACTATGTATGGGCCACGGACAAGGACCGCTGGGGGGGGGGCAGGGGGGCTTGTCATGTAGGCTATAAAGGGCCCCGTGATTTCTAATGGTGGCCCTGATAAGAAGACGATAACGTCAGCAGTCTGTTGAATATGTAAAGGGTTTACAAAGCTCTCCTTCTCCACACATTCAGAAGGACACACATGAAGGTGAGCACTGGGGGGGGGGGGGGACCTGTAATGGTTGCAGGGAAGACTTGGGTCTGTGTATGGGCTCCAGGCAAGGAACACTGGGCTGTGTGCACATAGGCAGGTTGGTGGCTGTCATGTAAGCTGTAAAGGTCACTATGATTTCTAAAGGTGGCCCTGATAAGAAGAAGATAATGTAAGCAGTCTGTTGATTTGTAGAGGTTATGCAATGTTCTCCTTCTCCACCACACATCCAGAAGGACACACATGAAGGTGGGCACTGGGGGGAACTGTGATGTTCGCAGGGTATACCTGGGTAGAGTTGCCACCTCATCCCTTTTAACCCGAACACATATTAATTACACAGGTTTTATGGCTGATTAAGGTGGTAATTAAACGCACTTGTTGCCTTATCTGCATTTAATTAGCCTCAGAACCCGTGTAATTCAAAGGTGTTTGGGTTTAAAGGGATGAGGTGGCAACTCTATACCTGGGTCTGCACATGGGCCCCAGGCAAGAACAACTGGGCTTTGTGCACATAGGTAGCTGGGTGGGGGCTTGTCATTTAAGCTAAAAAGGGCATCATGATTAGAAGAAGATAACATAAGCAATCTGTTGAATATGTAGAGGGTTTACAAAGTTCTCCTCCACACATCCAGAAGGACAGGCATTTAGGTGAGCAGTAGAGGGACCTGTAATGGTTGCAGGGAAGACCTGGGTCTATGTATGGGCCCCAGGCAAGCACTGCTGGGTTGTGTGCATGTAGGCAGCAAGGGGGATGGCTGTCATGTAGGCTGTAAAGGGCCCCATGATTTCCAAGATAATGTAAGCAGTCTATTGAATTTGACTTGTAGAGGTTATACAAAGCTCTCCTTCTTCACCACACATCCAGAAAGACACACATGGTTGTTTCATGGAAGAAGTGGGTTTTTGTATTGGCCCCAAGCAAGGACCGCTGGGCTGTGTGCAAAAAGACAGCTGGCATGGTTGTCATGTAGGCTGTAAAGGGCCCCATACATTCTAATGGTGGCCCTGATAACAAGCAGATAATGCGAGCAGTCTGTTGAATAAGTAGAGGATTTAAAAATCTCACCTTCTCCTCCACACATCCAGAAGGACACAAATGGAGGTGAGCATTGGGGTGAACTATAATGGTTGCAGGGAAGACCTGGGTCCATTTAAAGGCCCCAGTATGGTTGCCACCTCATCCCTTTAAACCTGAACACATATTAATTACACAGGTTCTGTGGCTGATTAAGGTGGTAAAAAAATTCACTTGGTGCTTTATCTGCATTTAATTAGCCTCAGAATCCATGTAATTCAAAGGTGTTCGGGTTTAAAGGGATGAGGTGGCAACTCTATACCTGGGTCTGCACATGGGCCCCAGGCAAGAACAACTGGGCTTTGTGCACATAGGTAGCTGGGTGGGGGCTTGAGGTGGCAACTCTAGGCCCCAGGCAGGGGCCAATGATAATGTGAGCAGTCTGTTGAATATGTAGAGGGTTTAAAAGTCCATCCTTCTCCTCCACACTTCCAGAAGGACACAAATGGAGGTGAGCATCGGGGTGAACTATAATGGTTGCAGGGAAGACCTGGGTCCATGTGTAGGTCCCAGGCAAGGGCCACTGGGCTTTGTGCACATAGGCAGGTGGGTGAAGGTGGGGGTGGGTAATTGTTTGTCATGTAGGCTGTGAAGGGCCCCATGCATTCTAATGGTGGCCCTGATAAGAAGCATATAATACGAGCAGTCTGTTGAATATGTAGAGGGTTTACAAAGTTCTCCTTCTCATCCACACATCCAGAAGAACACAAATGAAGGTGAGCATCGGGTTGAACTATAATGGTTGCAGGGAAGACCTGGGTCCACATGTAGGCCCCAGGCAAGGGCCACTGGGCTTTGTGCACATAGGCGGCTGGGGTGGTTGTCATGTAGGCTGTAAAGGGCCCCATGCATTCTAATGGTGGCCCTGATAAGAAGAAGATAATGTGAGCAGTCTGTTGAATATGTAGAGGGTTTAAAAATCTCACCTTCTCCTCCACACATCCAGAAGGACACAAATGGATTTGAGCATCGGGGTGAACTATAATGGTTGCAGGGAAGACCTGGGTCCACATGTAGGCCCCAGGCAACAGCCACTGGGCTTTGCGCACATAGGCAGCTGGATGAGGGTGGGGGGTGGGTAATTGTTTGTCATGTAGGCTGTGAAGGGCCCCATGCATTCCAATGGTGACCCTGATAAGAAGCAGATTATGTGAGCAGTCTGTTAAATCTGACTTGTAGAGGTTATAAAAGGCTTAGACTTCATCTCCACGGAAATTCTGAGTGCAGCACCACTGGAGTGTTCTCAGTTCCGCCTCCCCCCCTTCCACCGATCAATATTACTTGTTGCCGGGGATTCTGAGCATATTGTTTCTACAACAGACTCCTCGGTAAGAGGACCCCCCGCAACTCCTCCGAGTTGCAGCCAGTGTGTCAAGCTGATTTTCAAAGCAGAACACGGGGACTTTTTAAGGACAAAAAGCCGATAAAACTCCTATTTTATCACTCTTCAATCCTCTGCCGCAGCCCGGAGTGAGATGAATATTCATGGAAAGTCAATGTGAGCTCTTTCCTTGTACCATGAGCAATAATCAAACAAGAGGCAGATAAGTGTAAAAGTGCATTCAATGTCAAAAAGCAATTTATTGCGAAAAAAAAAAAAATATATACGCTCGGTCTACACTATCATTTCTCATTATTAAATATACGTATTGGCAAACATGCCTCTGGAGATCTTATTAAAATAATGGACTCCTGTTAACAAGGAAAATGTTTTTCTAGCCATGAGCCATTAAGACGGAGTAGTTATCTGAAGGAGAGATAGGACGGCGTCGGAGAATTGCAAGTGTGGCGATATGCCCGGCTGTTTGTGTGTTCCTGGAGGGGACACAAAATATTGCGGCTGATTTGGTGAAACGTCTCATTCTGAGCGCGTCACGCCGGTGACGGTGCGCCGGGGCCGCGACTATTGAAAGCAGGTGGGCGGGGGGCTGGGAGCGGGGGAAATTAACGGCACAAAACCAAAATTCTGATGACTACCCTTAAGACCCCTTTCACACTGGGGCGGTTTGCAGGCGTTATTGTGCTAAAAATACCGCCTGCAAACCGACCTAAAACTGCCGCTGCTGTTTCTTCAGTGTGAAAGCCCGAGGGCTTTCACACTGAAGCGGTGCGCTGGCAGTAGAAAAAAAAAACTCCTGCAAACCGCATCTTTGGAGCGGTGAAGGAGCGGTGTATTCCCCGCTCCTTTACCACTCCTGCCCATTGAAATCAATGGGGCAGCGCGGCTATACCGCAGCTATAGCGGCGCTATGCGAGCGGTTTTAACCCTTTTTCGGCGCCAGTGGGGGGTTAAAACCGCACCGCTAGCGGCCGAATACCGCCGCAAAAACAACGGTAAAGCAGTGCTAAAAATAGCGCTATTTTACCGCCGACGCCCCCACCGCCCCAGTGTGAAAGGGGCCTTAGGATGATGGTTTCAAAGCTTTGATCACTTGAAAGCTGAACACCAGACAGATATGAAACGCAATAATATAAATATTAGCAATTAGTAAAATGCATAAATTAATAAAATATACTAGGGATGCACCGATACCATTTTTTTTTCACAAAGAGTACTTTTTTAGTAGATACCAATTACCGATAACTACCGCAACTGTTTTGTTTTCACTTCAGCTTTCAGCAATGGTACAAAGTATTGAAAAGTTATTTGCAAATTAAATAAATTGATTTTTTTTTTTAATTTTGCGCTTTTTCAATGTGTAAATATATGTTAAAGTTGTAAAAATAATAACGAACAAAGCAAACAAAAAAAAAAGTTTTAATTGTTATTCGTTTAAAAAATTGAATTGAGAAAAGAAAAAAAAAAACAGCAGGAAAATAATAATTAAATGCAAGAGAATAAGGTAATTAAGGCTGATTAGAGTAAATTAAGAGTTAATAAGGGGTTAAACAGAGGAACATTTATTAACCACTTACGGACCTGAAGGACTTGCCCCCTTCAGGACCAGGCCGTTTTTTGCGATTCGGCACTGCGTCGCTTTAACTGACAATTGCGCGATCGTGTGACATTGTACCCAAACAAAATTTGATGTCCTTTTTTCCCCCCACAAATGGAGCTTTCTTTTGGTGGTATTTGATTACCTCTGCGGTTTTTATTTTTTGCGCTATAAACAAAACAAAAGCGACAATTTTGAAAAAAAAAAAAATTTTTTACTTTTTGCTATAATACATATCCAAAAAACGAAAAAAAAAACTAATTTCATCATCAGTTTAGGCCAATATGTATTCTTCTATATATTTTTGGTAAAAAAAAAAAAAAAATCGCAATAGGCGTTAATTGGTTTGAGCAAAAGATTTTGCGTCTACAAAATAGGGGATAGATTTATGGCATTTTTATTATTTATTTATTTTTTACCAGTAATGGCGGCAATCTGGGTTTTTTTTTAGCGGGACTGTGACAGATCGGACACTTTTGACACTTTTTTTGGGACCCATCACACTTATACAGAGGTCAGAGCTAAAAATAGCCACTGATTACTGTATAAATGTCACTGGCAGGGAAGGGGTTAACACTAGGGGGCGAGCAAGGGGTTAAGTGTGTTCCCTGGGAGGTGTTTCTAACTGTGGGGGGAGGGGACTGACTGGAGGAGGAGGCATATCACGGTTCCTGATCACTAGGAACAGCAGATCTCTCTATACTCCCCTGTCAGAACGAGGATCTGACTGTAGTGACAGATCCCTGTTCTATCTCTCTGAGGAGTCGCCTACGGCGATTCACGCAGCCATGCCAACCTGCCGCAGTATAATGACGACGGCTGGTTGGCAAGCTGTTAAAAAACAGAAAACTATTTTTTTTTACTTGACTTGTTGCTTTAAACTGACTTCATCTGCAGATCGAAGTTCATCCCTTTGATCTGTAGATGAAGAAACAGCAAGATACAAAAAGAAACAATGTTTCTTTTAGTTTTAGTGTTTCAGCAGCTGAGCAATGCTGTTGATAAACATTGCCTGGCTGTTTTTTTTTTTTGACAGCTCCAATTACCGGATTTCTTTAACACTTTAGCTGTCAACAGGGGAATGCCACTGACAGCTGAATGAGTCAATGGTTGTTAGAGACGCGGGGGGCTCTGCTCCTTAACAACCGATAATTGCCATTTTTCTTTACATTTCAGCTGTCAGTGGGGGAGACCCACTGACAGCTCAAAGAACCAAGCCTGAAAGTATTGGTATCAGTGCATTTGCACGAGTACCAATTCTTGTCCAAATGTTTAGTATCAGCACCAATACTGATACTGGTATCGGTGCAACCCTAAAATATACATTAAAGGCTTGCCGACCAGCCGCCGTCATTATACTGTGGCAAGGTGGCAAATTGCCGTAGGTGTATGTCGGCCCATCAGTGCACCTATCAGTGCCCATCAGTGCGACATATTAGTGTCTCCTCATCAGTTCCACCTATCAGTGCCCATCAGTGCTGCATATCCCTGCCACCTAACATTGCCCATAAGTACCGCTCTATCAGTGCCCATCAGTGCCACCTATCAGTGCCCATCAGTGCGGCATATTAGTGCCTAATCAGTGCCCATCAGTGCCACCTATCAGTGCCGCCCATCAGTGCCGCATATCCCTGCCACCTATCATTGCCCATAAGTGCCCATCAGTGCCACCTATCAGTGCCCATCAGTGCAACATATTAGTGCCTCCTCATCAGTGCCACCTATCAGTGCCCATCAGTGCCGCATATCCCTGCCACATATCATCGACCATAAGTACCGCCCTATCAGTGCCCATCAGTGCCACCTATCAGTGCCCATCAGTGCCACCTATCAGTGCCCATCAGTGCGGCATTTTAGTGCCTCCTCATCAGTGCCACCTATCAGTGCCCATCAGTGCAACCCATCAGTGCTGTATATCCCTGCCACCTATCATTGCCAATAAGTGCCCATTAGTGGCCATCAGTGTGACATTAATGCCTCCTCATCAGTGCCGCATATCCCTGCTGCCTATCATCGCCCATAAGTACCGCAATATCAGTGCCCATCATTTCCACCTATCAGTGCCCATCAGTGCGGCATATTAGTGCCTCCTGATCAGTGCCACCTATCAGTGCCCATCAGTGCCGCACATCAGTGCCACATATCCCTGCCGCCTATCATTGCCCATAGGTGTCGCCTATTAGTGCCCATCAGTCCCACCTATCAGTGCGGCATATTAGTGCCTCCTCATCAGTGCCACCTAATCAGTGCCCTTTACTGCAGCCTATTAGTGCCAGTCAGTGCCACCTCATCAGCGCACATCAGTGAAGGAGAAAAAATATTTATTTACAACATTTTTCTGACAGAAACAAAGAAAAACTTTTTTTATCAAAATTGTTGGTCTTTTTTCATTTTTTTTATTTTTTTAGCAAAAAATAAAACCCCCAGAGGTGATTAAATACCACCAAAAGAAAGTTCCATTTGTGTGAAAAAAATGATAAAAATGTCATATGTGTACAGTGTCGCATGACCGCGCAATTGTCATTCAAAGCGTGACAGCGCTGAAAGCTGAAAATTGGCCTGGGCAGGAAGGGGGTGAAAGTGCCCAGTATTGAGGTGGTTAAAACTACAGAACACTTACAGGGAATTGATATATACAGCGCTGGTTAAAATATATTCCCAATTAGCATGCAATGACCTCGGCAAGAGCTGGTTCCAACGCGTTTCGTCAAACATGACATCCTCATAGGATTATATATATATATATATATATATATATATATATATATATATATATAAATTTTAATAAACCAATTTAAAAAAACCTGTGGATAGCGATCTCTTAGGGGGTGATGGCAGCCGTGGTACTGGCAAAATGGCGCCGGGCGTGCATTCCAAGCCTCGTTCCTGCCATCAAGCACTAAAAACAAACATGCGCCACCAGTTACATTGTCTCCTGATGTAAGGATACATGTTTACCCGGTAAGAGACTTCCCACCTTCCCGGCTGCCCTGTAAAGGAGATCAGGAAGTAAACCAGGATAAACCAAGCCTCATTATGGAAATAGCCTGGTAAATATGAATAAGTAATAAATAATAAACCATATAAAATGGGCAAAGCGAAAGGAAACAGAACCTAAGCATACATCTATATGGGGAAAAACTCCTAAAGATAACATGGATAAAAAATTAAAAATAATAATTTTTAGCGGCATATGGCGTTCATGTTGCCCATGTATATACATATATTATTATGTAGCTCTACATTCATTCATTCACTATTAAATCCTCCCTCTGGCCTCCCCTTCAGTCTTGCACAGGTGTTTTCCGGCTCCTTTCCTGGACTGAAATGGCTTCCTCTGATTCCACTGCACACTGTGAGCTTCTCACAATGTGCATTAGAAGCTGCAGCAAGTCAGATAGACCTCCGCCTCATTTCCTGCCTGGAGGATGTCCAGCATCATCTAGCACTTTCCTTCCCAGCCTAACCGTCCCTCGGCTCCTTATTAGATTTCAGTTCTGTCTTTCAATCGTGGAGACTCAACATTACATGTGAGTATTACCTAGTGTGGTCTGCCGAGGAACGCCTACTCCTCTAGACTGACACCATTAGTACAGTGACAGTGCATATTTTTAGCACTGATCTCTGTGTTAGTCACTGGTCCCCAAAAAGTGTCAAAAGTGATAGTGTCTGAATGTCCTCCAAAATATTGCAGTCCCATTATAAGCCACTGATCACTGCCATTACTACTAGTAAAAAATAAAAAAAATAAGAATAAAGAAATATATCCCATAGTTTGTAGATGATATAACTTTTGCGCAAACAAATCAATATACGCTTATTGGGATTTTTTTTTGTACATGTAGTAGAATACATATTGGTAGATATGTGCAATTTGTTTCATTCTGAATTAGTTTTAACAAATTTATTTTTTAACAAACATTTTATTATTATTATTTATTAATAATCTATTCCGTTCCATTTGTTTATATGCGACATTCGGTATTTCTGATAATTTGCAACTTCGGATAAATTTGTATTCGTTACGTTCACTAACAGCCAAATTTGAAAGGAAATTCAAATACCTATAATTTAATAGTTAATTATTATTTTATTATTTAGAATTTTCTGATTTTTGTTCTTTCGAATTTTTGGATTTTCTTTCTTATTTTCGATTTTTAAAATTTTCAGATTTTTGAATTTACGAATTTTCGAATTTACAAATGTTTGAATTTACGAATTTATGTATTTACCAATTTACAAATTTACTAATTTTCAAATTTACCAATTTAGGAATTGCAATAATAACGAATGACCCAAAAAAACCCCCCAAAAAACGAATGAAACAAAAACAAACACATTTTTCGGCAGTGCACATGTCTACATATTGGCCTAAATTTATTAAGAAATTCAATTTTTTCATTTTATTTATTGGATATGTTTTGTAGCAGAAAGTAAAACATATTTTGTTTTTTTTTTTCAAAACTGTCACTCTTTTTGTTTATAGCGCAGAAAATAAAAAATGCAAAGGTGATCAAATACCACCAAAAGAAAGCTCTATTTGGCATAAAAAAAGGACATCAATTTTATTTGGGTACAGCGTCGCACGACCGCGCAGTTGTCAGTTAAAATAACGCAGTGCCGTATCGCAAAAAATGGCCTGGTCGTGAAGGGGGAGTAAACCTTCCAGAGGGCAAATTTTTTGCAATATTGCATTTTTAAAATTGCCCTTTCATTATTATTAAAAGCACTGCACAACCAAACCCCCCAGACCCCCCCCCCCCCCAAAATACACTTTAAAAAATGTTTTTTTGCTTTGATACATGCCCCCCCCCCCCAGGGCAGTGCCCAGCTCACCATGCCATTTGTTTGACAATTCCTTAAACTGGCTTTCCAGTGTGGATCGTTCTCCTGCTTTGTAAGTCTTGTTTAGTAAATCTCGTTGTAACAGAAGGATACAATGTATCAGCGCTATGTGTTCAGTACATTGCTATCAGCAAACACTGAGGAGGGAACTGACAGCTCCAATCTACACTTGTTCCCCTTCATTTGACAGGTGTAAACCTGTGATATCTGACTATGTAAATAATTAATGTTATCCCATGCATGGGACGATCCTTATTAGATAGAGATTCAGCAACTGTGAACCTGCGAGGAGCGGCGTATGAATATGGAAATGTTACGCTATTTGTGTTTCTGGATCTGCAAATGGAATGTTAACTCTTTACAGGGAAACGTCTGCTTATCGCAGCAACACTGAGAATGCAAACAAGAATTAGTGTTCGATGAGACCGAATGAACGGAATGAACCTTCTGCTGCCTGGGGCAAGTTTGGAATATTGCACACCCATTGTTGGAAGGAAACATGTTTTATGTCATAAATACAAGAGGTGTTTGAAATATATGAACGATGGCTGTACCAAACCTCCGCATTCTTGGGGGGCTGTCTGGAATGTAACAAGTTGCACATTCAGAATCTTCATCTGAAAGAAGCAAGGCTGAACAAAAGCTCGGCTCCTGGCCGGCTGGTGTGATAACGCTCTGCAAGCAACCTTCAAAATGGACCACGGCTGGCAAGATGATTGATGAATGTCCTGCTACAGAAGATCAAAGGGCCAGCTAAGAACTGCCCCTGGAGGCCAATACAGCAGGACGGACAGAAATATAATATATTAAAAGGACTACCTCTTGGCAATATCTCATTGGACAGGAGGGTAGTGGGGGTGTGGTTACGAGTGGGTCTAAATGAATGTGTAAAAAGTGCACACAGAAGGGAAATTGCCTCTTTTTGCTCTTGGCTCGTGCCCAGGGCTTTTTTTCTCAGAAAATAGGTGCAGGAACTCAACCATGACCACCCAAACCCCCACCCCCTCCCCCACCCACACACACCCTCTAAACCAAAGGGGCATCAAATACCAGGAGTGCATTACGTACAGTGTAAGAGTGCAGAGTTCTGGGGGGTTCCCACAGAGTGCAGAGTTCAGGAGTACACTACTTGAAGAGTTTGGGGGGTGCTTTACGTACATAGTGCCAAGTTCAGGGGTGCACTACACATAGAGCACAGAGTTCAGCCTTCTTCCACAACTGCTCACCTCTGCATCTCCTATCCACATCTCACTTTCACCCCTCTTCAGCTCTGACCTCTGCATGCAACCTTTCCTCCTTCTTAAAAGCTCCACCATCTTCCACATGTCTTATTTTTGTTGCTGCATTAAACTAAAGCACCCAGCCGGCTCTAGTACCTCCCCAAACACTGTAGGTGGCACCTCCTCTCTCACTTGCAGATCATCTAGTGGGGGTGTCAGCATCCACAATGAACCCCGGGTACTTTCATCTCCCTTGATCCCATCCTACACTCTGCAGATCTGTTGTAGACAAGCTATCACTGGTAAACACAGAAGCCGGACTTCTGTGTTTACCAGTGATAGTGGTGAGCAGGTTAACAGAGGGCCTGAGCCAGAGGTAGTGGAACTGAGTTCCACCAAGTTCCAGCTGAAAAAAAGCCCTGCTCATGCTTGATGGCTCTCTGAGCCCCATGGCTCTCTCTGTTACCATCATCTTGAGCCCAGATGATGAGACCATGTCTAGGAAACAGCCCTACGATAAGTACATTTTTGAGGTTCTTTTGTTATATGCTCTATAGTATTTACATGTTAGCATTTTCCTGTTTTCTTGGGAAATAAATAAGACATTGTTTTATTAAGCAGTGTGTTTGTTTTCATAGCTAAACTTATATTATTGTGTTATCAACAGTAACACTATCAGAGTTTTAATAGACTAGCTAACAATAGGAATAGACACATTAATACATATATGGAAGAAATAGATAACCACCCTCGGATAATATTTATTTTAGAATTTATTTCAATTGGCACCCCAGATTTTATTTCACCCATGTTAAAGAGGATCTTCACCCTCAATTTCATGTTGCCTCTTTTCCACCCTCCTCCCCTCCGCTGTGCAAATAGAACTTTTTTTTATTTTTAACTTACCTTTTTTCTAATTAACAGCTTAAGAACCGAGCCTATTTCTGACACTTGTTGCTTACAAGCTAAAATCCGTATTTTTTGCTAGAAAATTACTTAGAACCCCCAAACATTATATATATCTATAGATATATCTATATCTATAGATATTGATATATCTATATATATTTCTCTCTCTCTCTCTCTCTCTCTCTATATATAATCAATATCCATATATATCGATATAGATAGATAGATAGATAGATAGATAGATAGATAGATAGATAGATAGATAGATAGATAGATAGATAGATATATTTATATATAGATAGATATTTTAGCAAAGACACTGGAGAATAAAATGGCGGCCATTGCAATATTTTATGTCACACGGTATTTGCGCAGCGGTCTTTTAAGTTGCATAGACAGAAAGAAAGAGCTGATATGAGATGGGTAAAGGTAGAGTCTCAGTCCCAAAATAGTATGCACACAACAAAAAATATTTAGCCCACGGGACTTTTAAAGATTCACACCTCAAACAAAATATATAAAAAACGCACTGACATACATTTAAAAACCACATATATAATATAACAACTTGTTAATGAACATCAATACATAAATAATGTTTTACTGAAATCACATGGGAAAAAAAAACATTTTGATAGGACCTAAAAATCCCATGGAGATACCACCATCGATCTGGAACAACTGTGCTACTGATCTCGATGCGTTTCACGAGACAGATCTCGCTTCTTCAGGAGAGGCACAGGAGAGTATCTGGAGATAAAAAGGCATAAATAAATAAATGAAGGAAAAAAGCAACTTTTTAAAAATATATGTTGTATGAGGAATATTCCAATATTCTCAACTTACAGTTAATTGCAAAGTGCTGGCCAACTCACACCATCATGGTGGTCAGGCTGCAAAGTAGACGAAAAACGAATATGTAACCGAATATATAGTAGCAAAATAGAAGAGCTCAGAAGAGTCTGCCAAGAGGTCCACGATTCTTCCCCTGGGAGCTGTGAAGGGGCGGGGAGATGTAAAAAAAGTGATATGCTCACAAACAGAAACCCTGACGAGAGATGTAGAATCCAGCAAGGGAAAGAAAAAGGCCACACACCTAAAACAATCAATAATAATACTCTGTGAGATGAACGGTGTATGTGCCAATACAGAAATAAACACAAGAACCAAAAACAAGAACCAAAAACAACATTGCACTTATATGATAGCTGTATTTGTTGTTATTATGTTATTATTTATGGGGATAACACCATACACAGATATCATATAAGTGCAATATTGTTTTCTTCTTTTTTGCTAATATATGTATACGGTTACATATTAGTTTTTCATCTACTTTGCAGCCTGACCACCATGATGGTGTGAGTTGGCCAGCACTTTGCAGTTAACTGTAAGTTAAGAATTTTGGAATATTCCTCATACAACATATATTTTAAAAAGTTTTTTTTTCCTTCATTTATTTATGCCTTTTATCTCCAGATACACTCCTGTGCCTCTCCTGAAGAAGTGAGATCTGTGTTGCGAAACGCGTCAAGACCAGTAGCACAGTTGTTCCAGATCGATGGTGGTATCTCCATGGGATTTTTAGGTCCTGTCAAAAGGTTTTTTCCCATGTAATATCAGTGAAACATTATTTATGTATTGATGTTCATTAACACGTTTTTGCATTGTATGTTGTTTTTAAATGTATGTCAATACATTTTTCATCATTTTTATTTATTTTGTTTAAGGTGTGACTCTTTAAAAGTCCCGTGGGCTAAATATTTTTTGTTGTGTGTAAACAGTAAAGTTAGCCCAATTTTTTCATATAATGTGAAAGATGATGCTACGCCGAGTAATTAGAGACCTAACATGTTACATACAATTTATAATTTCGCACACTCGTGGAATGGCGACAGACTACGGTACTTGAAAATCTCCAAAGGCGACGATTTAAAATTTTATAACAGTTACCAGTTTAGAGTTACAGAGGATGTCTTTTGCTAGAATTATTGCTCTCGCTCTGAAGATCGCGGCATTAGCTCACATGTGTGATTTGAACATCGTTTACTTTTGCGGGCGTGACTTACGCACGAAGGGACAAGGGCGCTTTAAACTGTTTTTTCATTTTTTTTTTCTTATTTATTTTATTTTTTTTTTTTTACACTGTCCCTTTAAAAAACAAAAATCTGATCACTTTTATTGCTGTCACAAGGAATCGCCTTCATGGTACGTCGGCCCGCTTTAAGACCACCAGGGGGCGCTCCTGAGAGAGACAGAATGGGAATCTGTCAATGTAAACAGACAGTGTAGCGCTAAAGTAAAAAACCTCTCATCAAAAGAAGTTATAACATAACAAAAAAGATTCCCACACTCATGTGAAAAAATTATATCAAATTGTATAACTATAGAGGTATATAGAATTGAATTATAAATGTGTAGTCTAATTGCTTAGACAAACACCCATTCATGAATAGTGCAAAAATGTGAAGCTATTTAAACAGCTCTAAGAAGGTACCGTGAACAATTAATAAAAATATGATAAAGTGCAAAGAAGAAATATGAGTGAAGAATAAATGGTATTAACCCACTGAATGATGATTAGAAATATCTATCTTGGATATAAAAAGTTACAGTAGGTGTACATGGCAATGATAAAAATCATGATAATGAAATGTCCATAATTCTAATAAATGATGTAATCCTCAAAAAGAAACATTAAAACTTGTCTAGTCCCAAATTACTTCATGTAATAAAGAGAATTCAATACAGTATGGATGATATTTTGATAACTCTTCTGAAATGTTCCGAATCAACTTATGGGATAAAGCACTCTTACCGACTTGGGTGGACTCACAGGCCGTCGGCGGTGAGTCAACCAGGCTTGCACTGTCTTAGGGTAACCGACAGTATGGGAATGGACCATACACCGCTGGACTTCCTCCTCAGATAGGGGACCCGGATCCTGCCCGGATGGTTTAAACGATCAGCACCCTTGTCGGCATTGGTGAACCATGTATGGGAAATAAGCAACAAAGAACCTCCACATGGTGTAAATCCAAATAGATCAGTTGACGTTTATTTGATCAATTATGATCATCAGAAATTCCATAAAAGCGTATAAAACAGTAGAATCGATTCCAACAAATAAAAAAGTGAGCGTGGTAAAGGTGGCTGGGTACAGCAAATCCTTCCGGTCCCTAAGTGGTTAAAATCAGCATGTTAGACTCTACAAGCATAGTATAATTTTAAATAAAAATGAAAAAACTGCTCTATTTTCTTACAATGTTAACAACTAAAAAACAGCAACTCTCCTGAGAGATAAACACAGTAACAAATAGATTTCTTTATAGAGTAGCGCTAAATTCCAAAAAGACTTATACATTAAATGTATAACGGCGTCAGTGTGTGACGAAACATTCCGGCTGGAGCGACGTGCTGACATCACCACACTATGCAAATCCTGGAAGGACGGGCTGCTACACGGAGCCAGCCGGCTTGTTTATTCAATGCAAATTTTAAAGTGCTTTGCTGTAAGTGCAATATTTTTTTTTTCATTTATTCAAACAGTTAAGGATTTAATGCTATGGCAAGCTTATGTCTTTTTTTGGGTATCTTCTACAATTACATCTTTATGAGGGTGCATCTCCTTATTTAATCACAAAGTTCCCTTGGATGTATAGAGGCCCTGGCTGGGTTTTTGATCCCCGAGCGTATTTGACCTTCCGTAATAGGAGGTCATCATAAGCTGGTAAGCAAGCACTCTGTAAGGTGGAGGCGTTTACAAAGGGTCACGCACCTATTCTGGTGATGGATGGTGTATCAACCATTTGAAGGATTTGATTTCATCACCTTTGGACTTTGTCTTCCTTATTTTCAGATTTAGTTCATTTAATGTATACGTCTTTTTGGAATTTAGTGCCACAAACATGCCCCTTTGTGACAGCTTTGGGCAGGTGACAGGTACTCTTTATAGAGAATATGGAGACATCAGGGATTTGTTAGACGCCTAATGTCTTCCTTGCCCTCCCCAGAGGTCAATGGTCAAGAGGCGTGGCTGACCCACCCCCACCAAAGTGTTCCGCCTACCCCAACTAAGTCGGGGAATGAACAAGTCTGCGAGTAGAGTCACACACTTGAGTGCAGAAGATTGTATATTGTTTGATTCGATACTATATACATACAGTGCTGTGAAAAAGTATTTTGCCTCCTTCCTGATTTTTTTTTTTTTTGCATATTTCTCACACTTAAATGATTCAGATCATCAAACTTTAATATTACACAAAGATAACCAGAGTAAGTCCAAGATTTTTTAATTTATTATTTAATTTAATAAGGGAAAAAAGCTGTTCAAACCTGGCTGGCCCTATGTTAAAAAGTAATTGCCCCCTCCAATGCTGAATCATGAAAGAACTGTGATTAGCACAATTTCTTTGGAAAGCTGAGTT
This sequence comes from Aquarana catesbeiana, assembly GCF_042186555.1. Lineage (NCBI taxonomy): Eukaryota > Metazoa > Chordata > Amphibia > Anura > Ranidae > Aquarana > Aquarana catesbeiana. Next base: position 688,184,204 of record NC_133327.1, on the reverse strand, counting down.
AAATTTCACTTGTTTCACCCAGGCCTGATTACTGCCAGACCTGTTGAATCAAAAAAAATCCACATAAATAGGAGCTGTCTGACAAAGTGAAGCACGCTAACAGATCACAAAAAGCCACGCATCATGCCACAATCTAAAAAAAAAATTCAAGAACAGATTAGAAACAAAGTAATGTACATGTTTCGGTCTAGGAAGGGTGTCAAAGCCATTTCTAAGGCTTTGGAACGCCAGTGAACCTCGGGGAGAGCCATTATCCACAAATGGAGATAACTTGGAACAGTGGTGAACCTTCCCGGGAGAGGGCGGCGTACAAAAATTGCTCCAAGACCATGACGAGGACTCATCCAGGGGGTCATAAAAGAACCCAGAACAACATCTAAAGACCTGCAGGCCTCACTTGCCTCAGGTAAGATCAGTGTTCATGGATTCAACAATAAGAAAGAGACTGTTCAAAAAATGGCGTCCATGGGAGAGTTCCAGGGCCAAAGCCACCGCTGACCAAAAAGAACACAAAGGCTCGTCTCACATTTACCAAAAAACATCTTGATTATCATCAAGACTTTTAGGCAAATATTCTGTGGGCTGATGAGACTAAAATGTAACTTTTTGGAAGGTGTGCATCCCGTTACATCTGGAATAAAGTTAATACAGCATTTCATAACAAGAACCACATACCAACAGTCAGACATGGTGGTGGTAGCGTGATGGTCTGGGGCTCCTTTGCAGCTTCAGGACCTGGACCATAATTAATGGAACCATGAATTCTGAGCTCTACCAGAAAATCCTAAAGGAGAATGTCGGCCATCAGTTTGTGACCTCAAGCTCAAGTGCACTTGGGTTATGCTGCAAGACAATGGTCCGAAACACAACAGCAAGTCCACCTCCAAATGGTTCAAACAAAGCAAAAATTTAGGTTTTGGAGTGGCCCAGTCAAAGTCCGGACTTAAATCTCAATCTATCATGCTGGAAAACCCTCCAATGTGGCTGCATTAAAACAATTCTGCAAAGAAGAGCGGGCCAAGATTCCTCCACAGCGATGTGGAAGACTCATTGCCAGTTATCGCAAACGCTTGATTACAGTTGTTGCCGCCAAGGGTGGCACAACCAGTTATTAGGTTTAGGGGGCAATTACTTTTTCACATAAAGCCAGGCAGGTTTGGACAGCTTTTTTTGCCTTAATAAATGAAACCATCATTTAAAAAACTGCATTTCGGATTTACTCGGGTTATCTTTGTGTAATAATAAAATTTGTTTGATCCGAATTATTTAAGTGTGACAAATATGCAAAAAATAAAAAAAATTAGAAAGGGGGCAAATGTTTTTCACAGCATTGTAGTTACGTTTCTCCAAGCTGGACCAATGTAGCAATGTTAAAATTGCCATACCTAAACTTCTACTTTAACTTCTGATATTCTCACCTGTTTAAAGACAAACATGGATTTATTAAAATTAGATGCTGTTTTTGTTCCTTCTACTCATTATCCTGTATGACCAGAGACTCCTGAAAACCTGGTATGTGCACACGGCTCAGTATCTGGGTCATATCTGGAGGTTCTCATTAGATGATCATTTTGTGATCTAATCAGGGCTGTAGCTCGGTATTGTAGGCTGCTGTTGGCACATGTGGATGATGGTCTTTTTTTCCGATTTCACAAATTTGTCATATTGTTACTTTTTACAATTCTAAAGCAAGAATGGTCTTTCTGATATAAAAGCAGAGTTATATTTCTATGGTTCATCAAACAAAAGGAAGATGATTGGATGGTACTTTACCTATAATACCCTTTGACGCTGATCAACCATTAACCCCCTTTCCAGTTATTTTGCTGCAATTACCTACAGAGGTTCTAAGATGTCCAGACAAGGGGAAAAATGAAAAAAAAAAATATTCACAGTTTGTACATTTTCTTTGTGCTGCCTCTGGCACGGACCCATGAATGCCTTATGGCCAATACGTTCTTGAAGGGTAGAGATCGTGCTAGACTGACTTAGTTGGTCACTGGTTGTAGATAGGAAGTCCAAAAGATAAGGTAGGCAATGTAAAAGGCAAGGTAAAAAATGTTTCTTTCCAGAGTTTGATGCTCGACTGTTTTGTGAAGATGGCAACCCCTGTTGAGGGTATGGGCTGCTACCTCAGGGTTCCACCCTTATGGCCAATACAGTCCTGAATATTTAACCAATGGTTTTGCTCCAGGAGTTAAAGCTCAATTTTGGGCTTAGCCTTCCAACCTCTAGTACTCTCCCCATGTTTTTCTTTTTCCTTCTATTTTTACACTTAAAAAAAAATTGTTAAGACTTTTCACATGACAGGTACAGGAGGTTCCTCCTCAGATATTCTCCAAGCGGTGGGTGGTCCTTGATGAGGCAGAGACTGGCACTGGTGTGATGACATCAGCACCACTCTATCATTGCATGTGAGCACAGGGCCCCATGGTGACCCTCCCCCCAGGGGAGAGTTCCTGATACCCTGTAGACATGTGCAATTTTTTTTCTTTCTGAATTTCGTTGTTTAACGAATTTCGACAAATTCATTAATTCGGAAAAAGTCGAATTACCGAAAACCCATTTTTCTAAATATTTGTAAGTTCGAATATTCGAAAAGTCGTGTATTCGTAAATTCGAAAATTTGTAAATTTGGAAAGTCGGAAATTCCAAATGCGAAAATCTGAAATAATAACTAACTAATAAAATTTGGATTTTTTACTTTTAAATTATAGGTATTGGAATTAATAATAATAACGTAACTAATACAAATTTATCTGAAGTTACGAATGCCGTATCTAAACAAATGGAACGTAATGAATTAATAATAATAAATAACAATAATAATAATGAAAACTTTTATTATTATTATTATTATTTATTATTAATTTGTTCTGTTCCATTTGTTTAGATGTGGCATTCGTTATTTCGGATAATTCGTTACGTTCACTAACAGCCAAATTTGAAAGGAAATTCCAATACCTATAATTTATTAGTTAGTAATAGTTATGTTATTATTAGTTAGTTAGTTATTCTTAGAATTTTCGGATTTCCTTTCTTATTTTCGGATTTTCAAATTTACGAATTTACAAATTTACGAATTTCGATCATAACGAATGACCCGAAAAAAGAAAAAAAGAAATAAGTAAAGAAAATGAACACATTTTTCGGCAGTGCACATGTCTAATACTCTGTACTCACAGGATGTTCTGATTCTTCCAGACTGAAGGCCAGTGTTCTATATGCTTGTCTGGGTCAGTGGCTCTGAAAGCTTAGAGGCCATTAGAGTCACATAAGACCTAGCTAACATTTTCAAAATGGCAGCCTACATGTTTTCTCAGTTTAGCTTTAAAACCATTCTTCTGGTAAAGTTGAAAGCACTTCTACTCCTTTCTAAATCGTCCATCTACTTCAAATGAAAATTACTTTTTAAAGCCTTTCTTCTACCCTCCTAAAGCTGGCCATAGATGGACATTGACATTTGTCCGGTTTAGTAAGAACCGGCTGAATTTCGATCCATGTGTGGCGATTGCAGATGAACAGAAGTTGGTCTACCATTTGACTTCTGCTCAAACAAGTTCTGCTGCAACACCAATGGTTGCCGTGCTGATCTGAGAATCTAGAGTTCCGCTTTAAAGTGTCATTGACCCAAAACATCATTGGACCTAATGAAAAGAGGGTCGTCAGTTGTTTCTATGTGAAGCTCCATGAATGCTAGAGTGCTAAGTACATGTACACAGAGATCTGCTGGCTATGGGTTACTGCATTTTGCACATCACGTCCTCTTATATTTCTCACTAAATCCTCTATATGCTATGTTGTAGAATACACCCGTATGTGTACATGGCTAACAACAGAATGGAAATGTGATGCACCAGCTGTTACCCACATCTTGTACATCCTCTACAAGGAAACATACATTTGACAGTCTATTCATGTTAATTGACATGAGACCTTTCATGAAGGGTTGGTTTGTTTAAAATTGTATTTCTTTGTAAAGTCAAGGAGGCACACCAGGACCGTTATTACTGGGGCACACCGTCCCTCTGCATCCTGTGGAGACATCAATGGGATGTATAAAAATGATGTCTTTACCAGCTAATCTTATGTTGTCCAGTAGAATTATTTTTTATGACAACAAAATCACATTTTTTGTGACATGTTCTTACCAGGTAGCAGGTTTGAGTAGTCCAGCGTAAAGAAGGAGGACACTGCGTCTACCAAGAAAGTCATATATCTGGAACACTACGGTTGAATAAAAGCCACATTTTTATTTCGAAAAATAGCACAATACAAAAATAGCAGCTAATTTTGCCTTCACTCGTTAAAATTAAAATGAAAGACAAAGCTGTCTAAAGTCAGGATTCGCAGCTACGCACACACACCCATACACACAGTCAATCATTCAAATTGAGTACTGAAATATATACACTATCTCACAAAAGTGAGTACACCCCTCACATTTTTGTAAATATTTTATTCTATCTTTTCATATTTAATATTTTATTCTATCTTTTCACACACCTCCAAGACCACCACTGCCTTGCTAAAGAAGCTGAGGGTAAAGGTGATGGACTGGCCAAGCATATCTCCAGACCTAAACCCTATTGATATTCTGTGGGACATCCTCAAATGGAAGGTGGAGGATCACAAGGTCTCTAACATCCACCAGCTCCGTGATGTCATCATGGAGGAGGGGAAGAGGACTCCAGTGACAACCTGTGAAGCTCTGGTGACCTTCATGCCCAAGAGGGTTAAGGCAGTGCTGGAAAATAATGGTAGCTACACAAAATATTGACACTTTGGGCCCAATTTGGACATTTTCACTTAGGGGTGTACTCACTTTTGTTGCCAGCGGTTTAGACATTAATGGCTGTGTGTTGAGTTATTTTGAGGGGACAGCAAATTTACACTGTTATGCCCCGTACACACGGTCGGACTTTGTTCGGACAATCCGACAACGAAATCCTAGGATTTTTTCTGACGGATGTTGGCTCAAACTTGTCTTGCATACACACGGTCACACAAAGTTGTTGGAAAATCCGATCGTTCTAAATGCAGTGACGTAAAACACGTACGTCGGGACTATAAATGGGACAGTGGCCAATAGCTTTCGTCTGTTAATTTATTCTGAGCATGCGTGGCACTTTGTCCGTCGGATTTGTGTACACACGATCGGAATTTCCAACAACGGATTTTGTTGTCGGAAAATTTTATATCCTGCTCCCAAACTTTGTGTCGGAAAATCCGATGGAAAATGTGTGATGGAGCCTACACATGATCAGAATTTCCGACAACAAGGTCCTATCACACATTTTCCATCGGAAAATCCGACCGTGTGTACAGGGCATGATACAAGCTGTACACTCACTACTTTACATTGTAGCAAAGTGTCATTTCTTCAGTGTTGTCACATGAAAAGATAGAAGAAAAGATTTACAAAAATGTGAGGGGTGTACTCACATTTGTGAGATACTGTATATAGGCTCTGTGGAAGTTAGCATTGGCGAAATGTGTCAACGTGGTGCCATCACACACGTGACATCTCTCTCGGGACTGCAGTTTGCGGGCATGCGCAGAGGGGGAGGTGATTGCTGCACGTAACCTGATTTAAGGGACAATCAGATGCCGGTGCTTTACGGACTTGAGTGGACCTGAATGATGCAACACATCCAAATGGAACGGGAGATGGCCATACGAATGAGGTGGTGAGATCCCCCTTATGAGTCATTCTTAGATCCCATACTCTTATTTCTGTTATGACCGAGACTCAATCCCTTTCACTGCACCTAGAGGTTAATCTGATTGGTCACTAGCTTTGATCCGCCTCACCTATAGAAGTAACAGCCCCTTGTCCCCCCTGGCAGAGGAATTACTTGTCATTGGACTGTATCTACACCCATATTAGAAGCCTGTACCCAGGGAGGGCCTTCTAGATAACTTCTCTTACCTGCTTGCCTTCATCTGACACATTGCCACACCTTAAAACCTGACCTTTGATTGGCTGCTGGGCCAGTGCTATTTAAAGTTTGCTTTCGGTGGCCCACCATTAGCCATGCTTTTACTACCTCAGCTGAGGATTTGCGCAACTTCTACTCTTGGATTCCATATATTTGAGTACTCAATTACTACTAATTATTATTTGCTGCTATTCTTGTATTGTGCTATTTTTCTAAATAGAGCTGTGTTTTTTTTATTCAACCGTAGTGTTCCACTTATGTGACGTTCTTGGTAGACGTAGCATCCCCCTTCTTTATGCTTGATTTGGTCACATGGACTGAACTAGATCCGAAATACATATTGCACAGTGATAGGCTGATACAGCTATTACAGTGTAAAATATATTTAGCTGTTTGTAATCCATTGAAGCGGTTGATCTGGAATTTATATTTTATTTATACATTTTTGAAATGAGCATTTATTGTATTTTTTTTTTAAAGATTAATGTTACATGAATGCAACAACAATAAATGAACATACTGTTAGACAGAAGTAATGGAGGCTAATGTGTAAAGTCACTTTAGGGTGGCGTCTAATAGGGTTAGGACCTTTTTCAGGGTTATGCTGTCTATGTTCCCACTGGGGAGATTCACTCTCTCCATTTGTCCTGTTCATTGTTGTCACTAGGTCTGAAAATGATGAGATATTAAAAATGTTGAGTTGTTACAACGACAGATATAGAGGGGAACTCTTCCAATGGAGACATCTGTTTCATTGACAACTGTCAAAGAGGTAACTTCCCTCACCTTGGACTCATTTCTTTTTATTTCCTGTTCTGTCTACAGCATATGAAGTGAAAGGAAAGAAATGTTTGGCTTTAGATCCTTTAAGGAGGTTACCAAAGATAAAGGAAGTCTATTCTTTGAATGGCCTGCTTAATGCAGGAAAACGCAACAAAAAAAGTTGCATTGGGCACCACGCCGCAATGTAAGTTAGTACTTCAATGCAATGCATGTCCATCGCTAAGGTACATTGGAGACCCATTCAGATGGATGCAACGCACCTTGACCTGTATTCAAAAGTGCACCACACCAGGTAATACAGAGGCTGTAATCTCTAGGATGGCAGCTCACACTATTAAACCCCCCACCTAAACCTTTGCTGCTGGCTGAGAGGATCACATCTGGAGTTACATTTGACAGCTTCTTGTGGAGGCACTGCTCACTACTGTGCCTGCAACCACTCTCCTCACCACACTATGTCAGCACCGTACTACCCTTCTTTCCCACCATCCCCACTGAAGCATTCCACCTTGCCTTTAAACCCCAACTGCAGATGACCCCAATCCACCTTCCCCCGCACCACACCTGCACAACAATGCCCCCTTTCACCACTGCATCTGACCCCCATCCTTTTTCCCTTCTATCACAGTCTCTCCTACATGCCCTTATAATATCATTCCACTGCATCAACACCCACCTCCGTGCTTGCTACCAAGGCACCAACACGTGTCTTTGCACTCACCACCCTACCAAGGCACACTTCTGTGCTCTCTGCCACTGTAGGTATGTTACCTTACATATTTAGCACTTTGTTGCCTTTAGTATTTAGGACTTTGGGGTTGTGTATTGCTGCAGTGCCGCTATACCAGCAGAATGGGGCATCATGATCGCTATGTACAGCATGGTCAAGAGGGGTGGCCAAGGATTTTTGGAGTTAGTTCACCTTTTTCTTTTTTTGTGAAAAATGAACTTACCCTTTAAACATTGTCTTGTTTAGTACCTGGACAGCATCCTGCACCCTAGCCAACAATTCGGTAATATTCAGCACTGTGAACGGTGCCCTGGTAATAGTCGGCACAATGTACAGTGACTTTGTAATGTTCAGCACCATGGGCAGTGCCCTAGTAATATGTTGTATTCAACACCATGGACAGCTTCTTAGTAATATCTAACATTGTGGACAGTGCTTGGGTAATATTCAGCACCATGAACAGAGCCTTGGTAATTTTCTGTTTCATGGACAGCTCCTTGGTAATAGTCAGCACCATGGACATCGCCTTGGTAATTTTCAGCACCATGGACAGCTCATTGGTAATATTCATCATAATGGACAGCTCCTTGGTAACATTCAGCACCATGGACATCTCCTTGGTAATATTCAGCACCATGGACATTGCCTTGGTAATTTTGAGCACCGTGGACATCTCCTTGGTAATATTCATTATAATGGACAGCTCCTTGGTAATATTCAGTACCATGGGCAACTCCCAAATAATATGTTGTATTCAGCACCATGGACATCTTTGTGGCAATATTCAGCACCATGAACAGAGCCTTTGTAATTTTCAGCACCATGGACAGCTCATTGGTAATATTCATCATAATGGACAGCTCCTTGGTAACATTCAGCACCATGGACAGCTCCTTGGTAATAGTCAGCACCATGGACATCGCCTTGGTAATATTTAGCACCATGGACAACGTCTTAATTAAATTCAACAATTACATGGCAAATGAGGTTTAATGTAGAAAAATGTAAAATAATGCAATTGGGTGCCAAAAATATGAATATAATCTACTCACTGTGGGGAGAACCTCTGGGGGAATCTAGGATGGAATAGGACCTGGGGGTCCTAGTAGATCATAGGCTCAGCAATGGCATGCAATGCCAAGCTGTTGCTAACAAAGCAAACAGAATATTGGCATGCAATAAAAAGAGGATTAACTGCAGAGATAAAATGATAATTCTCCCACTCTACAAGACTCTGGTCCAGCCGCACCTAGAGTATGCTGTCCAGTTCTGGGCACCAGTCCTCAGGAAGGATGTACTGAAACTGGAGAGAGTCCAGAGAAGGGCAACAAAGCGAATAAAGGGACTGGAGGACCTTAGTTATGAGGAAAGGTAGTGAGCACTGAACTTGTTCCCCCCTGAGAAGAGACGCTTGAGATGGGATATGATTTCAATGTACAAATACCATACTGGTGACCCCACAATAGGGATAAAGCTTTTCTGTGAAATGGAATTAAATAAGACACGCGGCCATTGACTAAAATTAGAGGAAAAACAGTTTAACCTCAAACTGCACAGAGGGTTATTTACTGTAAGAGCGGTTAGGATGTGGAATTCTCTTCCACAGGCGGTGGTCTCAGCGGGGGGCATCGATAATTTCAAAAAACTATTAGATAAGCACCTGAACGACCACAACATACAGGTATATATAATGTAATACTGACATAAAATCACACACATAGGTTGGACTTGATGGACTTGTGTCTTTTTTCAATTTCACCTACTATGTAACTATGTAACACTTTGTACAGTGCCCGGGTTATATTCAGCACCATGGACATCTCCTTGGTAATATTCAGCACAACGGACATCTCCTTGGTAATATTCAGCACCATGGGCAACTCATTGGTAATATTCAGCACCACGGACAGCTCATTGGTAATATTCAGCACCATGGGCAGCTCATTGGTAATATTCAGCACCACGGACAGCTCATTGGTAATGGGCAACTCCCTAATAATATGTTGTATTCAGCACCATGGACATCTTCTTGGTAATATTTAGCACCATGAACAGAGTCTTGGTAATATTCAGCATCATAGACAGTTCCTTGGTAATATTCAGCATTGTGGAAATCTCCCTGGTAAAATTTTGCATCCTAGACAATTCATTGGTAATATTCAGCACCATGGACAACTTACTAATAATATTCAACACTTTGGACAGTGCCCGGGTAATATTCAGCACCATGAACAGAGCCTTGGTAAAATTCAGCACCGTGGGTCAATTCTTGACAATATTTAGCACCTAGACAGTGCCTCAGTAATATTCAGCACCATAGACTGAGCCTTGGTAATATTCAGCACCTGGGCAGCACCTCAGTGATAATTACCAGCTGGAGAGTGGCACAGTAATATTCAGCACTCGGACGGCGCTTCAGTCATGTTCAGCATCCTGGACTGAACATTGGTAATATTCAGCCCCCTGGACAGTTCCTTTTAAAAGAATTTCCAGCGAATACACTTTTCCGCTTACTAACAAGACATTTATATTCAATACAGTTCGAAGATGATCCTCTTGACCTTTCCTCTAATTATATTCCCTCTCCTGTATAATGTAAGTCAGGTTTATGCTCTGGATTCCTAGACAAGTCAAATTCAACATGCGTTTTCCTTCACCTGAGGAATCTTTTCACCTCTGTTACCTTGGTGCTTCTTACTAGATTTCCACACTGTTCAGGCACTTCCTACCCTGCCGTATTTACAGAAAACCCCACTATGTATTACAGTGCCCACATTTAAAATGATTTCAGTGTCCTATCATACATGATACCTGGCTGGAACCTTAAAATCGGTCAAAAGAGATGTCTTGTGGCATATTCTGACCACAACCAGGGTGGTTATCCCCTGTCGCTGGAAGTCAACCATTGTACCTACACTGGGGGAATGGGCCATCGAGCTGGATTATATAAGAGACTTTGAATGACTTTTGGCGCAGGAGGCAGGAAAGGAAGACCAGTTCTCTCTCAGTTGGACCACATGGTCCATATTCCACTACTCTTACGAATTTCTAACATGGGCCACAAGCGACACAGACTCCACACTCACACTTCCGTGACAGAGGGTATCCTTCTCTTTACCCTGCTTATATCTCACTCTCTCTATCTCACCCAAAACTGCACCTTTCTCATTATCTCTGAGATCCCCCATATGACCCTATTACACCCATGTAATAATTCAGCGATGGCGAACCTATGGCACACAGAGCCCTCTCTGTGGCCACGCAAGCTAAGTCACCGGATCGCTACCCCTCCAGCAGCCGAACTTCAGAATGTTTTTATATGTATCTGCATCTCTGCACATCAATGTGTTCCTCCTTATGTATTAGTGTATAATGTCACACGATTTTCCCCTACACAGGGCCATGGTTAATTTGCCTTTGCTTGGCTGGTTACCTGGGGATCAGTTAGTGTCTCTGCTGTGGGGCTGGATTGTCTCCACCCGGTGCATGGGGGGCCCTCCCATGATTGGCTCACATGGGGCCCATCGGATGGCATCCTCGGTGCAAAATAGAGTCTCCCTTCTGGGGGGTTCTGCCTGCGGACTGGTGGAGCCACACACATGCTCTGTGGGCTTGGAATGCATGGTGCCACCCTGCAAGCTGTTGGGGTGGCGCCATGTGCTCCAGGATCGGTTGGTCCCTGTGCTGCCTCCACGTATGCGTGGTAATCCCCTGAGCTGCGCACGTGCATGGACTTCCGGCGTCTTATTTATGTCCCCAGGCAGGCTGTGTCCACAGCACTTTGCCTTGGAGGACACCATTGGAACATCAGTAGAAACCACTTCTATTTACCAACAGGTAATTACTAATTTCATCTTGGATGTAGGGCCCCATGGTCCACATATATAGTGTATTGACTGCGTGAAACGCACCAAAGCTCATGATGAAGTACAGCCATTAGTGTCAATGGCCCAGCCACACCTGAGCATTCAGTCATTTGAAAAAGCACAAAAGGGTTTTTTTTTGGGTAAAATTCTACGTTTGTTGGTCCCTTAGGGCTCATTCAGAAGGGTGATCAGTCCCATTCTCTGTACAGAGCCGTTGGCAGGTTTAATTCAGTGTTGGCACTTTGAAATACATAAGTTGGTTTTGTGTTGCAGTTTGAGCACTTGGGCTCAAAAAGGTTCGCCATCACGGTAATAAGGCATCACTGATGTATATCATGTTATGCGATTCCTTCAGCATACATTTCCTTATATTATGTCGATACCACTACGACTTATGAAGCGTATCGTTCTTAAATAACTACCTTCGATGCCTTAAACACCGAATGCAACTTCTCTACTTGTGTTTTATTTTCTTTCACCGTATGCATTCATTGTTTCCAATAATGTGTACCAAACCTTGAATTGTATCCAATGAGCCTTTCAATGCTTCATGATATCTTACCGATATACATGCCTGTAACTTTGCCTGTTCCCTAATAAACTCAGATTGAACTAAAATTCTTTCAGTGTATTTACACCCTAGCAATGAATGTATCTGATATTCTCCCTTTTCAACAATTAAACACACCAGGACAGGAAGTACATTACTGGCAGGGCTGGTAAGGGGAGGTAAACTGCAACATGTTACATTGTTATTTATGGTTTACATTGTTATTTATGGTCTACATTGTTATTTATGTTCTACATTGTTATTTATGGTTTAGGTACAGAAGTCCAGCTCTACTAAATAAATCTGACTGCCAGTCTGGGGTAATGTCTGTATGGTAATTCAGGAATTTGAGTTCATAGTCAGGAATTGTTGATTAGTCGTACCCAGTCGAGTTAGTTTAGTAGTCCTTACTTCTTTTGTGCGTATAAACCAGCGACTGTTTTCCATGGGGATGCCTTCTGTCTTAAAAGAAAGCCATTGTGTGCTGTTATTGTAATGTCTTGTGGGTGTAATCTTTGATGGGACTTTGACATGTCTACATGATTTATGTTCTTTATTTTACGACTGAATTGTAAAGATCTGTCAGTTTTTGCTTCGGAGTCTCTCTTTAGTAGAGTAGCTGTCTCTGTATAAGCAGTTATGGAAAACAATAAATAAAACAGCTGTCAGTGGCACACCTAAAGCAGTATAGGTTATGTAATATTAATAAGAAGATGAATATAACATAGACTTATGCCGTGTACACACGGTCGGAATTTTCGACCAAACTTGTCCGACAGAACGAATATGTCGGACAATTCGACCATATGTGGGCTTCATCGGACCTGCAGCGGACCTTTTCTGTCGAAAATGTGACGACTTTAGATTTTGGACATGTTTCAAATCTTTCCGACGGACTCGAGTCCGGTCGAAAAATCAGTTCGTCTGTATGCTAGTCCGACGGACGAAAACCGACGCTAGGGCAGCTATTGGCTACTGGCTATCAACTTCCTTATTCTAGTCTGGTCATACATCATCACGGTCGAATCCGTCGGACTTTGGTGTGATTGTGTGTAGACAAGTCCGATTCGATGGAAGTCTGTCCAAGTCCGTCGAAAGGCCATTGAAAAGTCCGACGTGATTCAGTCCGTCGAAAGTCCGGTCGTGTGTACACAACATTAGATGGTTAATTGATGGGAATTGCCTGGTCTATGGGGATTTTCTAGTACGAGATGACATTTGTTTCTCCATGGATTACGGGTGATGGTTCCGTGTTTTTGATTTAATATTCGATTTGATTTTTTGTTTTTTGTCTATCATGTAATTTTGTATTTTTATTGTTTACATTTTATTTATTTTTTGGTAGACTATACATAAAGATGGACTTTATCTTTAGTTATTTAATTGATTTACATTTTTGTATATTATTATGCAACATATTCTTATTATTTTTTTTTCTATTTTTGTGTTTTTAAAAAGTTTCTTTGTGGGTTTTTTGATTATTTTTTATTTTAAATGTTTTCTTTTTTTTTTACACATGGTTATGTTGTTGACATTATCTCCTATTATAATTGTTATATTCTTTGTTTTGACAAGTGTATGCTGTGTGTGTTTTTGGTTTGTCTGTTGGATTGCAGTAGGGGGTTATCTTTTTGAATATTCCTCACCTACGGTTGCACAGATTTAAACCAGAGTAGAACCCATGGCTAATTAGCAATTACTAAGCACAGGTGTGCGAAACACGTTTGCTGAAGCTATAGGAGATGTGTGTGCAGGCTGTGTCCTCTTTTTTTTAATGGATCTGGAATACAACTACTATTTTATGCTGGTTAGTGCCGCCATTTCCTTTTTCCTCTAAGTATAGGTTATTGCGTTTAAGATTTAGCATTTAGAAGCAGTATCACACAAGCAGCTTCTTTTGCATAAACATTTGGGATACAAGCATAGTATGGTGTTAGACCCCTTTCACACTGGAGAGCTTTGCAGGCACTACAGCGCTAAAAATAGCACCTGCAAAGCGCCCTGAAACAGCCGCTGCTGTCTCTCCAATGTGAAAGCCCCGGGGGGCTCTCACACTGGAGCGGTGTGCTGGCAGGACGCTAAAAAAAGCAGCATCTTTGGAGTGGTGAAAGAGCGGTGCTCATTGAAATCAATAGGGCAGTGCAGCTATACCGCCGGCATAGCACTTTGCAGTGGTTTTAACCCTTTCTCGGCCGCTAGCAAGGGGGGGTAAAAGCGCCCCGCTGGGGGCTGAATAGCGCCACAAAATTGACGGTAAATTGCCGCTAAAGGCGAGCTTTACCTCCGACGCACCCACCACCCCAGTGTGAAAGGGGTTTTAGAGAACATTATAGGGTTTAAAAAAGTTGTTTCCTTCAGACGCTCTCTCTCTATTTGAATTTGTAGGGAAGGAGTTACTGCCCTAAATCATTGCGCTGTATGTGTAAATTAATCATGAGCTATTGAGCTCTGTAAACAACAGTTTGGGTTTTTTTGTCAATGCAGTAAAGGGTTCTCTGGTAAACATGTCACAAGGAATCTTACTGGAAAAAATAGTCTAATTTAGTCTAATAATAAATAGTAATAAAATATACACAAAAATCATAGTACATTCCTTTAAGATGATTTTCAGCTGCATGTTTTGCATATGGGTAGAGTTGAGAATCTGGACCCCCTAGACTACATAATTGTATCTACAGAGAAGATGAGTTGAGGTGTTATGAAAGTAAGGTGTGTTCATTCGCATCTATTAAAATGGTGGATCTTTATATTTGATTGGAATAAAACTTTAAGTCTCATTAAAACTGTGTCTACTAAGATGAACTGAGCAGCATTGATCAACAAAGGTTCACCATAAGGGGACACATTGCATTGACCCTTCACAGCACACAACAACCCTCCCTTGGGTTAAATGTTCCTTTGGCTGGCTCATTGTATACATGTGCTCATGTGCGCTCTGTCAGCTCAAAAAGAGAGAGTTGGGCAATTAAACTGCTCTCTAAAATGGGGAGTCCATGCATGAAGTGTGTAGATGGTCACGGGTTTATCTGACTCGGGGTGGCTGCCGGCTCAAAACTTTTGTGTCCTTTGGCTGACTCATGAAGTCTTCCTTCTCCTTGTGCAACTGGTCCCCCAGAGCTTCTTCCCTTCACCCCCCCCCATTATGTACAATGCAGGACCAGAGGCGGCTCTAGGCTTTGTGAGGCCTTAGGCAAAACTTACACATGAAGCCCCACAGACTGGGACGCTCCGTGATGAGGCCGCTATTCCTCAGGCTGCGGGCAGTATCTGATTCGTCCGTCAGCTCCTAAGCCACAGAGTCCCAGTAGGGGTAGGCGGAGCCGCCGGCGTCAACTTCAGTGATTGAGAACAGGCAAATTAGGCGGCCGTGAGGCCCCTGTGAGTGCGAGGCCTTAGGCGACCGCCTAATTTGCCTAATTAGAGAGCCGCCTCTGTGCAGGACCAGTGGTTTTGCATTGTGTTCATTCTATCAGAGGACCGAAAAGGACCTCCCCCATCCAGGGAGTGGCAGACAGCGGAGGAAAGTGCTGGCTGCTAAAGGAGTGAGGAATTGGTTAATAATTGTACTTATTCCTTTTCCCCTGGGCTAATAATAACCATTTAGGACACGTGGGGTACTGGGAGTTGTACCCAACCGCAGAGGTACGTTTAACAGCAGCCCAGATTTGGGCCTTAAAGTAGATGGGGTGGAACCCAGCTAATCATATCATCACTTGTAGAGACTGTATGAAAGGAAATGTGGAGAACACATAACCGCTGAAACAAACAACAGATGGCCGGGATTTCATCTCTCTGTAATATCTGGCAAATGTGATGGGGAATTATGTCTTCACCCATGAGCCGAGCCAAAGAGTCTCTGGACAAGCACAGAATAGAGAGCCGTTATTTGTCGTCTTAGAGAACACAATCGGAGCAGATGGTATTGGTACACAATATCCATATAACAAGCAGCTGTTTCCTTTCCAGACCAAACCCTACTGATGTTTTAGTCATCACTGCCATAATATATTATATCCACCAACACGCGGGCCAAAGGGCTCTGGCCTTTTTTATTTTTATCTTCTCACTGTTATCAGTGCAAAAGCATCTTACTTGAATTTGAATACTACAGCATCACATCACTACTACAAACCACCAGTTTTGGTTTGGGTTTCCAGCTAATGCAAATAAGGCAGCAGAAAGAAGATGCCAGGCCAAGCATACTGTATCTTATGTGACATCCAGTTCCTAACCCTTGGTCATTTTCATTGAGTTGGCCTCCATTTTGCAGCTATAAACAGCCTCCACCCTCCTGGGAAGGCTTTCCACGCGATTTTGGAGGGTGTCTCTTGAGTTGAGGTCGGGGGTCTTTGCAGGACACTTGAGTTTCTCCACACCAAACTGGCCAAACCATGTCTTTATGGAGCTGCTGGATGAAAAGTCCCCGCTCATTCCAATTCATCCCAAAGGTGTTCAGTAGAGTTGAGGTCAGGGCTCTGTGCAGGACACTTGAGTTCCTACACACCAGACTCATCAATTCATGTCTTTATGGAGTTGGTTTTATACACAGGGGCATTACCATGCTGGAACAGAACAAGATCTTCCCCAAAACTGTTGCCAGTTGGAAGCAAGAGATGTCTTTGTATGTTGTAGCACTAATTGTATCCTTCACTGGAAATACCTTATGTTAATCATTTGGGGAGGTGTCCACATACTTTTGATCACATAGTAGGTGTGAGGGTCAACAAACTTTTGACCATATAGCGTATTGTAAAGCCACATGCGAGATATAAACCATTGGCCATGTTTTAGGTCACCTTTGAGTTTGTTTGCAGTTGATCACAGGGTCTTTTCAACAAACTAGCCAAATGTTAAGTGCCCCAAGCCACCAGAAGGAGAGCTCAATAAAACAACCATTAATGATGGACCCCATGAGCTTATGTCTTAAAATAAATCATATCTATGGTTTCTGGTGACCTAGAAAGACAAGGAACCCTTCATTTCACAAAGTGCTGAGAGAATCATTTCCTCTTTCAGGGTGATAATGTTCTGGTTAGCTTTTAATAATAACAATAGGACAGAAATACATTGTTTTTTCTCTTCTAGAAACTTCATCCTGTACTATTCCCTTTCCAAACTTGTTATACATTTATTTTGCCATACAGCTAGAGGCTCTGAGTAGACTCATATGTTGCCCCAGTTCCAATCTCATCATGTTCTGTAAGCCCGGGAGCAATCCCCGGTACTTATGTTATGCTCCTAACCATGTCCTATGGGTCATTAAAATTTTTACTACAGGTTGCTCACCTGTTACAGTTTTGCAATTTTGCAATTTTTTACTTTACACAAGCTGCTTTCTGCGCCATTCATAGTATGCAGCCGGACATGTTCATCTCACCAAATCCACATTATGCCTACATCCAGGGCCCTGGGGCTGCAATTACTGCTATTACCTACCCTGGCTGTCACACAATAATGCTAAAAAAATATTTTTGTACTGTACAATAGTTGGATAATGTGTATGGACAGCATACTCTAAATCTGTCACAAACCTGAGTAATCCAAATTGAGTATATAATAAAAAAAAAACAAAATATATATATATATATACAGTACAGTTGCTTAAGGTAAAATGTCATATAGTGCAATTAGTAGGAGTAAAGGTATAGACAGCTAACGCTATATGCAATTTATGTCCCCTTCTTCCCCGTTCCACACTTCCATGGCCTCCCTACTAGTCTTCCGATGTGATAAATAAACTAGTTGACCAATAAAGGGGTTTTTACAGGCATTTATAGAATTTAATTTAATTTAAAGGTGAACTAACACTGGGTAAAGTCCCCACCCCCCCCAGTCCCTGCTGTACTTAACTTCGGGGTTGCTGAGCTGTCAGCTCCTTCAGACTTCTGGGAAATTTAAATTCCGCTCTTCCTGCAGAGCTTCCAGGACTGACCAGATTGTTTCTGATTGGCCATCACCGTCACAGTGGATTGATCTGGTCCATCTCAGAAGTACTGCATGCATATAAGGCAGAATAGTGGGGATTGCTGGATCCGCTTCAGGGGGTGCTGACAGCTCGGCAACCCCCCGGATGTAAGTACTAGACATGTGCAATTAGTTTCGTTCCAAATTCGTTTTTCAACAGATTTTGACAAATTTGTCAATTTGGAAATATCCGAATTAACGAAAACCTGTTTAACAAATTTTTACGAATATTCGTAAATTCGAAAATGTGAAAATTTGTAAATTCGTAAATTCGCACATTCGTACATTCGTACGTCCGTAAATTCGTACATTAGTAAATTTGTGCATTCGTAAACTCATACATTCGTAAATTCGTAAATTTGTAAATTCGTAAATCTGAAATAATAACTTAACTATTACTAACTATTAAATTATAGATATGTTAACTAGACTGTCGATCCTCTCCCCCTCCCTCTCACATTCATTCACATTGTGTGACACCATGCACAAACTACACAATCTAATATCTTCATGGAAACCCTTGGCACACATCTTTAATAATCCCCTCTTCCCTCCAGGCACAAACACAAGAGCGTTCCAATGGTGGCTTGATAAGGGGATGTACAGAATAGGTCATTTCTGTAACTCTAGTGGTCCCCTCATTTTGGCACAATGCACATCCAAACTCAACATGCCCCAATCAGAAAAATTTCGCCTTCACCAACTGAGACATTTCCTACTCTCCACCCTATCCCAGGAATCGCTTCCACTTCATACCACTCCCTATGAACAGTGGTGCTCCTCAGCCACGGACATGAAAGGGGGAATTTCTCTCATATACTCAGCTTTAGCCGAACCTCAAGAGAAAGCTACCTATGTGACAACCTGGGAGCGTGAAGTCGGATTTGAATGGGATCTCGATACCTGGCATTCACATGTCGCGTCCGCTTTTAAGGGGATCCTAAATGTCTCTCTTACTGAAGCAGATCTCAAAATCATAACGCGGTGGTATCTAGTCCCCACTAGGTTAGCTAAGTTCTACCCACAATCCTCCCCTACATGTTTTAGGGGATGTGGACATATGTGTACCCTCTTACATATCTTTTGGGAATGCCCACGTATCAGAGGCTACTGGAACAAAATATTCAATCTAATTCGCAAAGTCACTGACTTGGCGATCCCACAAACCCCAACTGTAGCCCTATTAAACCAAAAAGTCCCCAAAACTCCTAAATATGACCAGATTCTAATCCACTATATTCTTATCGGAGCCAAAATTACAATAGCCCGGGCATGGAAACTTCCTAAAGTTTCATTCCATATAGCCAAACAGAAAATCTCCTGGATTATGTACCAAGAGAAAATTTCTAACATCATTCTTGACAAGACTGAGAGGTTCAAACGTATATGGGATCCGTGGGCTCGCCATATGGGAGTGACCCTCTAATCCCTAAACTCGTTTCTTAATCGGCTAAATAAGTTCCCCTGCCCGGCTGCTTGACACTCTAACACAGCTCTCCTCGAGGGCTCTGGCAACCCCCCCCCACTCAACCCTCTCATCTCTCTCTCTTTCTCTCTTTCTTACTATATCTCTCTCTTTTTTTTATTTTTATTAGTAAAATAAAAATTTCTTCATGCTTTCTCTCCCACCGAATCAGAATGGTGGGGTGTGAAGTTGAGGATACAGGATTATACATATGCCTATTATGATCCTTTAGGTTATTACTTTAAAGATGTTATTTTTCACCCACGCTTGTATAAGTTTAAAACCTAGCAGAATAGACACTGGTTCTGAGATCTCGACTCTTAAACTGTAGTATCATTTTCAAGAACTTAAATGTTTGGCATTGCACCAATTTTCATGAACTGTTGGGAATTTACTTATTAACGGAGAACCGGGGCCCGTGGTGCCCAGACACAGCATGATCCCATTTCGGGGTGTCTGGTCGCTGGGGCAGTCGGCTTTTTGTTGCGAATACCCAACTGGGTCATATAGAAGCTCTCTTTCATTATTTCTGAATTGAAATTCCAGATGTCAATAACTATAGTGCAGAAATTTTCATGTTAAATCCTTTTATATTTGTATCTACATGTTCAAAATCTTATATCTGCTCTTCTCCCCTGTGTGGGTAAAGAATTGTTGATGTTTAACATTTTGCCTCAATAAACATTTTAAAACCTAAAAAAAAAAAAAAAAAAAAAAAAAAAAAATTATAGATATGTTATGTTAGTGAACGTAACAAATATAAATTTATCCGAAGTTACGAATTATCCGAAATAATGAATACCGTATCCAAACGAATGGAACGAATTGAATTAATAATAATAAATAACAAATAATAATAATAAAAGCTTTTTTATTATTATTAATTATTAATTTGTTCCATTCCATTTGCTTAGATGCAGCATTCACTATTTCGGATAATTGGTAACTTTCAATAAATTCGTATTCGTTAAGTTCACTAACAGCCAAATTTGAAAAGAAATTACAATACCTATAATTTAATAGTTAGTTACTATTTCAGATTTTCTAATTTTCGAGTTTTCAGATTTTCAAATTACCAAATTTCCGAATTTTCTAATTTATGAATGTACGAATTTACGAATATACAAATTTTCTAATTTGCCAATGTACGAATTTATGAATTTACGATTGTACGAATTTATGAATTTACGATTGTACGAATTTATGAATTTAGGAATGTACGAATTTTCTAATTTACGAATGTACGTATTTACGAATATACAAATTTTCTAATGTACAAATGTACAAATTTATGAATTTACGAATGTACAAATGTTTTTCGAGTTTTTGAATTTACGAATTTACAGATTTTCAAATTTTCGAATTTACGGATTTTCAAATTTTTCCAATTTTCCAATTTACAAATTTTTTAATTTACGAATTTTTACATTTCCGGATTTTCAAGTTTTCGAACTTTGAATTTATGAATTTTCGAGTTTTTGAATTTACGTATTCACGAATTTATGAATTTATAGATCTTCTCATTTTCGAATTTCCGGATTTTCGAATCTCCAGATTTTCGAATTTTCCAATTTCCGGATTTTGGAATTTTCCAATTTCCGGATTTTGGAATTCTCAAATTTCCGGATTTTTGACTTTTCCAATTTACTAATTGCGATCATAACGAATGACCCGAAAAACGAAAAAAAAAAAATGAATGAAACCAAAATGAACAAATTTTTTAGCAGTGCACATGTCTAGTAATTACAGTGAGGATGGGGGGGGGGGATTGAAGAGGGTGTCCGGTGCTTCACCTTCACTTCATTTTTTTTTCTGCAAAAGTGAACTAACCTTTTAAGTGAGATGGCAAGACCTCCATACATGGATACAGTGCAGAATAAAGCATGGTAAGTCAGTGTAGCGACCCTGTAAATGAGTGCAGTGACTCTGCCCTATACAGATGCTTCCCTATTCAATTTAGAGTGCTTGACTGCTAGGCTGAACTCATATTTACCTGTTCTGAGGTTCTGTAGGTTCCACATAAACCTGGTGAGTTGATTGTATCAGCCTGTTGCTAGAAGGATCCAGCGCGGAAAGAATTAACCACAAGGTCATGAATATTTATCGTCCAATTGTAATATTTATCAGCTGATCCCTTATGGTGTTTTGCAGACGTATGGCCTAGGGCAGGGATCTCCAAACTATGGCCCTCCAACTGTTGAGGAACTACAGGTCCCATAAGGCATTGTAAAACTCTGACATTCACAGACATGACTAGGCTTGATGGGAATTGTAGTTCCCGAACAACTGGAGGGCCATAGTTTGGGGACCCCTGGTCTAGGGAGATGATAACTAATTGGGAGAACCTATCTAGAACTCTCTCTTTCTTGGGGCTTCTTCTTTGGGAGCAGGCCTGTGTGAAGAACTACTATCAGGGCCTGACCTCAGTATGAGCTATGTGCTGCATGTTGGCAGGTGTGGTTCAGCCTCCCTGCACAGGTGGCACTGTTGCCACAGCCACTATTCAGAGAGGATGAAGGAGGAGAGGAACTCTTGTTCCTCTAAGGCCCCTGTAGGCGTCATCGAGGGAAGCAGCTGTCCAATTGGATGCTTCTGCAGTGGATGACCTTGGCATCCATCTTTAATGAGGACAGTGCTAATAAATAGCACCGTCCCAGTGCAGTTGGGGCGCATTTGTGAAGTGATCCTGTTGCCACCTTGTTGGAACTTTGTGTTAATACATTGGGGTTGATTAACTGAAACTGGAGAGTGCAAAATCTGGGGCAGCTGTCCATGGCAGCCAATCGCCTTCTAACGTCAGCTTGTTCAATTAAGCCTTGACAAAAAAAAAAAAACCTGGAAGCTGATTGGTTTCTGTGCAGAGCTGCACCAGATTTTTCACTCTCCAGTTTTAGTAAATCAACCCCATTGTGCTGCATTCCTTGGCCTCCATGTGCATTTTCTCCACTTTGGGTACAAAACATCGGGCCCCTTCTACATGGGGGCCCTGGATACCAAGCCACACACTAAAGAGCCTGAAGGCTCTCGCCTGAAGAAGGTCGTTGGTGAGCTGATATCTAAACCTTGTATTTAGCAGCAAGAAAATATTATGACTATCCTCAAAGAGTGATTGGTTTATCTGGCTGTCCTCTGTCCATCAGTATATCCGTCCAACTATTTATGCTTTTTGGATATCCTGGTCCCCAAAACTCTTCCACCAGTTTTAGGACTGAAATAAATGGCAAAGAGACACTATAGGCTGAAGCCTGATTATTGTCAGAGTTTGGATCGTAGATACAGGGCAGGTGGCCACAGGACAGGTAGGAGACCCCATTATATCGAGAGGCTCCCTAGGAATTCATCACCGCATAAGCAATTGAAGATGATCAGGTGCCCATTGGTTGTTCTCATGAAATGTAGTGGTGTCACTACTGTGCCACTCGGTGTTCTCCTTGTGGTAGTCTCTGACATGAGAAAGCAAAACCCTGCCTCTACCAAGATGGCTGCCTCCATAGAGAGACACAGAGCAGAGCAGCTGCAAGGAGACCACGAGGAATGCTGGTGACTGGGAATTTTTATCCACCGCTTTTGTTTTTTTTTTTTTTTTTTTTTTTTATATAATCTTTATTTATCAACATTTTAGTAGAAAAATACACACATTTTAGAAATGCAGGATAGAACACACATATATTTTGTCTATACATCTGCTAGTGCAAATAAGAATTTCGGACCTACGGCGGCGGCCCTATCTGTAATCTACAGTACACATCCTGAATCAGGATGGACATGCGGCGTCGCGTTGGCTGAACCAACCTTGGCCGCATTCAAAGTGCTCAATGATCAGGAGAGCCAGTGGGCAAGCCCTCCCCGCCAACGGCTCGAACCGAGGGGGGTAAATACCTCCAACAACCTCATCCGTCTCGCCGTGTCCAGGAAGGGCGTACCTCTCCTGTCCCCCCACCCATCAGAGGCGGGCAATGAAAACAGGTCCACCTCCCGATGGGGGGGTCTGTGCTCCCCTTTATTGTCAGCCGTCGCCCATGTCCAGATAGTGCAACATCAGCATCTTATGACCGCAGCCTGATAATTGGCAACTGGTATGCAGTCTAAGAAGTAAAATTAGAAGGTAGAGAAGAATAAGAAGTAGTTAGAGTCAGAGGGGGGACAGGTATGAAAGGATGGGGAGGTGGGGAAAGGGTAAGAAGGGGGGGGGGTGGTGTGGAGCATACCTCAGAGTCTGAGAAGTTCCTGTAGATCTGCGCCGGGCGAGTTCTGCCATCGGTTGGTTATCAACCTGGAGGGGGTCTATGAAAAATGTCTATCAGTGGGCCCTGTTTCTATTGCCTTGGCGGGATCTTAGGGTTGGTTCTGCTATTTCCAGCAGGGCCAGATCAAGGCTTGAGGGTATGAGATTTGGGTCGAACATGAAGTCTCTCCAAGGTCCCCATATGGCCTCAAAGCGTTCCAATTTTCCTTTACAGGATGCTATCCAGTGTTCAGCTTCTCTAATATCATTGACTTTTTTAATCCAGTCATCTCTAGAAGGTACCCTGGGTTGTTTCCAATAAATTGGAAGGAGGCGTCGAGCTGCGTTTAAGAGGTGTGGTAGTATGCATTTTCTGTATCTACTAATCGGCATCTGAGGGACATGCAGGAGAAAGTAGACTGGGTTCAAAGGAAGATCCAAGTCTAGAATTTCTTTTATTAGGGATTTGACATCTGCCCAGTATGGCTGTATCATAGGACATTCCCACCAAATGTGGAGGAGCGTGCCTCTCTGTCCACATCCCCTCCAGCACTGGTCCGATACCGAGGGGTAGATACGAGCTAAATCAGTTGGTACTCTGTACCAGCGTGATAGGAGCTTGTAATTTGTTTCTTGGGTTCTGGATTCAATAGAGCTTGAGTGAGTGAGCTGATAAAGGTGTGTTAGTTGGGATGTGGAGAGGTCTAGTTGTAGGTCTCTCTCCCATGTCCGTATGTAGGTCGGTCTGAGATTGTCATTAGCACTGTTTAATAAGCGATACATTTCAGATATTAAATGTGGGGTCGGGTCGTCCTCTACGAAAAGTTGCTCGAAAGGAGTAAGAGTGGAGATATCCCTTATGTATTGTCCGTGGGTTTCGAAAAAGTGGTGGAGCTGTCTGTAACGCCAGAAGTTTATTTTGGATCCCTTGTGTCTACTTTGTAGGGATTCGAAACTCATCAGCTTACCGTTGCTCATCAGTTTCCCACAACTGGCATTACCATCATCCACCCACGGGGCGAAGAAGGCCATTTGCTCACCTGGCAAGAACCAAAGAAATCCCCCTAACGGGGCTAGTGGAGACATGGGCGGTGATAGGTTTAAGATCGAGTTTAGTTTGTCCCAAGTGGAGAGGGTGTGTCTCGTCAGTGGGGAAGTTGAGTCTGAGAGCCCGCGGTATTCATTTGGTAGCCAGGGAGCAAAGGCCAGATTCCTGCCAGCTAGCCATTTCTCAAGAGAGACCCAAATTTTGGATTGGGTGTGGAAGCGCCAGTTGAGGATTCTCTGAAGGGCAATTGCTTTGTGATATTTCAATATGTCTGGGATCCCAAGGCCACCTGCTAGTTTTGGGCGTTTTAATGTCCTCATGGCTATTCTAGGGTTACGTGCATTCCACACAAATCCCGTTATGATGCTATTAATCTGGGAAAAGAATTTGGTAGGCAGTGGGATTGGTATCATTTGGAGAAAGAAGAGTACACGAGGTAGAATATTCATTTTTATGATATTAATACGGCCTATCCAAGTGAACGCAGTCTTGGTCCAGAGGGAGAGATCTTTTTTAATTGAATGAAGTAGGGGGGGGAAATTTGCATCATATAAGGAATCAAAGCTGTCTGTCAATTGAATCCCTAAGTATCGGATAGAGGATTTAGCCCAGGTGAAGGGGAAGGAGGCTTGTAGGTTACTCGTCATTGCAGGGGTTAAGAGAATAGGTAAAATTTCAGATTTGGAGTAATTAATTTTGAAATTTGAGAGTGATCCGAATATTTTCAGTTCCCTCATCAGGACTGGCAATGATAACAAGGGTTCCGAGAGGTGGAATAACACATCGTCAGCGTAGGCGGATAGTTTGTGTTCAGTGTTTCCAACTCGTAGACCCCTTATGTCTGCATTCGCCCTGACCGTGCATAGTAATGGTTCAAGGACTAGAGCGAAGAGAAGGGGGGACAGGGGGCACCCCTGTCTCGTGCCATTCCTAATCGGGAACCTAGAGGAAAGCACTCCATTCACCTTGACCTGTGCACAGGGAGTAGAGTAGAGCGCCAGGATAGAGGTCAACATGCGTGTTTTAAGCCCTAGTGTCTCCAACACCGCCTTGAGGTACGACCAGTTGACCCGGTCGAAGGCCTTTTCAGCGTCCGTGGAGAGAATGATGTAAGGTTTGGAGTCAGGGTTTGATCGGGCCCAGTGGATGAGTTGTATGGCCCTAATGGAGTTGTCCCTCGCCTCCCTCCCCTTAATAAACCCAGTTTGGTCGGGGTGAATAATATTGGGCAGGAGATTCCCGATCCTATTCGCTAAAATCTTGGCTAGTATCTTAACGTCCACGTTAAGGAGGGAGATCGGGCGGTAGCTTTGGGGAAGCGTCGGGTCTTTACCGTCTTTTGGCAACACTGTGATGTGAGCCAGGAGTGCCTCAGAAGGCATGGGGGCCCCTTCCGCTATGGAATTAAAGTAAGCGCACATGTGGGGTTTAAGGAGGGGTAGGAAGGTTTTGTAGTACAGACCCGAGTATCCGTCCGGTCCCGGGCTTTTTCCTGTAGGGAGGGATTTCACTGTCAGTTCGATCTCCCCAAGGGAGATCGGAAGTTCAAGGTCAGCACACTGGTCTGCACTCAATGTTGGAGCGCCGGCAGCAGCCAAGTAGTCTCGTATGGCTGTGGACTTGGATTGCTGTGTTTCTGGGGGGTTGTCAAGATTTAAATTGTATAGGTGTGTGTAGTAATCTTGAAACCCTGAGGCAATTTTGGAGGACCGAGCTGATACCTCCCCAGAAGGGGAACATAATTTTTGTATGTAAGTCTGCGCGTGCTTCTTACGAATGGCTCTAGCAAGCATACGACCACATTTGTTGCCGTGTTCGTAATATTTGTGTGATACTCGTCTGGCTTGCCTACGAGTCTGTCGATCCAGCAGGCGCAAAAACAAATCTCTTAGCTCAGTTAGCCTCTGCAATGCCTCAGGGCCTCCATTTCGTTTATGTTTGAGTTCCGCGTCTTGTAGGGCGGCCAACACTCTTTCAAAGTCTGCCTGAAGTATCTTTTTAAGTCTAGCCCCTTGTGATATTATCTCTCCTCTGATCACTGCCTTGTGGCTCTCCCACACTACGCCCATGCTGATATCATCCGTCACATTTTCCTTAAAATAATTTGAGATGGTCTCAGATACCTTGGCTACTGCCACTGTATCGTCCAACAAATTTTCATTCAGCCTCCACGTCCAGGTCCCTCGGGAACCTGAAGGGAGTGAAAGGGTCACTCCCACTGGTGCGTGATCAGATAGAGTGATGTTCCCTATGAACGCGGATTGCATGAGCTCTAGTGTTGGGCGGTCCACATAGACGTGGTCTATGCGGGTGTATACATCATGTACTGCCGAGTGATAGCTGAAGTCTCTCTCTTTTGGATGGAGGACCCTCCAGCTATCAAGCAGCAAGTTGGATTGAATTGACTTTCGGAAGTGTTTTAGGAAAGCATAAGAGTGTGAGTGTCTAGAGCTGGTGGTATCTAACAGGGGGTCCGGGCTAACGTTGAAGTCCCCTCCCAAAATAACATAGCCTTCTTTAAAGTCTGCTAGTAGGTCTAGGGTATTGTCGATGAAAGTAATTTGATTAGAATTGGGCGCATATAACGAGGCGAAAGTATATTTTCGTCCCGCTATGGTTCCCTTCAAAAATACGTAACGACCTAGTGGGTCTATTTTGCTGTCCGAGAGCTGGAAGGGGCAATTCCTGTGAATAGCAATCGTGGTGCCTTTAGATTTAACTGTGGGGGAGGTGCTATGGTACCATTGGTTAAATAAATGGGTAGGTAATCTAGGCAGGGAGTGATGAGTGAAGTGGGTTTCCTGTAGGAAAACCACGTGAGCTTTTAACTTCTTAAGTTCCCACCAAAGTTTGTTTCTTTTCCCTGGGGAGCATAGGCCTCTTATGTTGTATGATATTACCTTAATAGTAGACATGTCTGAATAAGAGGTAGGGAGGATGTCGAATGAACTCGCTCGCCCGGCGCAGCATCTGAAGTCCTTGGTTGCTCCTAGAAAGGAAGGAAAGAGGGGAACAGAACAGTGGGGGGGAGGAAAGTAAATAGAAAAATGAACAGAGAAAACAAACTGTTAAAATAACGTAAACAATATGACAAGACATTCTCAAAGTCTGTAAATAGAATATCTATAGGTGGGAGGTCCCCCTCGGAAGGAAGGGGGCCTCAGACCTTACCTATTGCCCCAACTAGGGACTGTACCCAATATAGGGTGGCCTACGTGGGGGAACGTGGGCCCAAACACAGGGTGGAGAGCGGTGCCCCGTCTCCACACACCGCGTCTTAAAAGGTGTTTGGGGTTGGAGGTGGGGAGAAACTACTGTGTTAAATTTTGGGGTTCACATTTTCCCACCCAGTACCAGAACATCAGATAATACATATATGAGGAAAAATTATTATTTACTACTAGTCAAAACTCTTGAGTGATCTGCAATCACAGCCAACTGGATCTCAGCTAAAAGCGTTAAGGCTGATATTGGGGGGCCTAATCTCTACAGGAGAGAAAAGAGGGGGGGGGTTTTCTTAATTACTGGGGAAGTCTATGACCACTGTAAGAGACCGGGGGGACTGTTCCCTCAGTCACGGGTAACTGAAGAGCCATGAAGAGTATCTTGATGCTGAAGCTGTCTGTCCCTTCTGCGGTTCCTACGGGTAGTAGTTGACCATGGTGTTGGGACTTGGATCCCAGGAACGCCAGATGAAATTCTCCAATCCGGAAAGTCCACTGCGTCTAGGCCCAGAGAGGACAGGAACTGAGGGAGATCATCCTTGTTGCGGAGTGTGACTTGTCTTCCATCCTTAGTCGCCTGCAGAAAAAAGGGGAACCCCCAGCGGTAAGGAAGGCCAGCATCTTGGATTGCCGTCAAGAGGGGCTTCAGGGCTCTGCGCTGCATGAGGGTGCGTCTAGATATGTCCTGATAAAAGAATAAACGTGCACCATCGAAATCATAGTAGGGTTTGTTGCGCATTTTTTGCATGATGCTATCTTTTAAAGTGAATTTGTGGAGTTTGCAGATTACATCCCTGGGGTTGTCCACTTCTTGGGAGGGGGGTCTTAGTGCCCTGTGAGCTCGGTCAATTTCTATCGGAGCCGTGGCCGGAAGGCCCAATATGTCTCTGAATATATCTGTCAGCGTGGGGATAATATCCCTTGGAGCTGTGGCTTCTGGGAGACCCCGAATCCTAATGTTCGCTCTTCTGCTGCGATTTTCTGCATCATCCAGCTGACATAATAGGGTTTCAATCTGCTGGTCTTGTTGCTGACATTTAGATTGCAGTAGAGCAATAGTGGGGAGAACCTCATCTAGCTTCTCTTCTAATGCTTCTACCCTGTTACCCAGGTGGGAAGTGTCAGCTTTTAGTTGGGCAATGTCCTCTGTGAAAGCTTTCTCTACCTTGCTTGTAAAACGTTCAAGGTCCTCCTTAGTGGGTAAAGACATGATATGGCGCTTGATATCCTCTTCACAGAGGTATTCAGATAGTTCAGAGCGGCCATCTAAGGAGGCAGGGGAGGCACAGGGGGCTGAATCACTCACCGACCCTGGGGATGGCACCGGAGATGCTGCTGAGGCTGAGGCTGTCCCTTTCAGGGTTCGGGTTGAGGCCGTTGCTGGCTGAGAGGATTTTGTGGCTTTCTGGGCCTTCCCGGTCGGCGCCATCTTGGAGGCTTCCGGGCCTAGTCCTCGGGTCCCGGAAAAGTATAAATCCAGCTGTCCCTGCCGCGATCTGTCAGTCCTGGTCGGTTGGGAGCTCTGCCGGGATCGTTGTGACATGGGGGGATCTTGTAAAAGTGAGTATCCCCCTGTGTAGAGCTGATATTGTGCTGCGGTGTAGCGGAGCTGAGGCAAAGCACGTCCTCACTCCTCCATGTCCAGGACACGCCCCCACCGCTTTTGTTTTTAGAGAACTTTTACAGTACAGATTCTCTTGTAACCGCGTGGCAACCAGCATATGTATATAAATGTCCTGGCCAGCTAATGGTTATATCAGATCATGGCTGTGGATTTTGTCACCCCCCCCAGTTTCAGTGCCATCATTTCCTCGCTGTTACAACCAGGAGAACATCTAACTAAGGATAATTTGTGCAAGGCTAGTGCTTTGGAGGGAAGGGGAGACATCGGGGGTCTAATAGACCCCCGATGTGTCCATAAAGAGTACCTGTCCCCTGTCCACAATTATCACAAAGGGGCTTGTTCGCCCTACTATGATAGCAATTATGTTAAATAAAGAAATAAAAAAATGTTTGAATAAAATAATAATACAATAAAATGGAAAAGCACCACCCCGTCCCTGTGTGCATACATGCAAATGAAAACGCACATGTAGGTCCGGCACGCATATGTAAAGGGTGATTGCACCACATGTGAGGTATCTCCAACGAACGTTGGCGTGAGAGCAATACTTCTAGGGCCATACTTCATTATTAACTCTTAACCGATAGCCTGTAAAAGCTTTCGAAGCATCGCCTATGAACAGTTTTAGGTACTGTTGTTTGTTGCCATTTCAAATCCGTGCACCATTTAAAATCTTGCCACATTTGGTATATATATATATATTTACTAGACACAAGATCATATTTTATATTTAGACAACAATTGGGTGTTATATTATGTTTGTGGGCAGTAAAACTCATTTAAGTGTATTTTTTTCATGAAAATTTGCATTTGATAAACGGCTGGGGAAATATTGTGCGACATAAAAAGTTGCAATGACCACCATTTTATTCTCCAGGGCCTCTGCTTTCAGAAAATATATAATGTATGGGGATTCTAAGTATTTTTTAGCAAAAAATCTGCTTTCAGGAAATATGGAATGTATGGGGATTCTAGGTATTTTTTAGCAAAAAAAAAAATAAAAATACAGATTTTACCAAGTATGTGAAAAATGTAAAAACTGTGGTAAAGTAGAAAATATTTTCTTATGTTTACATTTATCGAAAAAAGAAGGGGCAAGCCCCTCATTTACAAACAGTGGACAGTGCCAAACTTACCTTTATGCCACAGTGGCCACTAATGATAGGCTCGTGTAAGCAGGTGCAGCTAGCTAATCTGCCACTAGGTGGCGTTGTGCCAGAATGGTGTCTGGTTTCAGCAATACAGTGTCATCAGGTGCTAGGCCCCTTTTATTTAGAGCCCTCCTGCAGTGATGTCATAGGTGAGTTCATGCCCACATGTAAGCCAGGTTAGGAGGAGCCTTAGTGCAGTTGGGGCATGGGAGCCAAACACCCCACACCAGTACAGAGGTAACCAGCACGTGGAGGCCCTGGACGGGGATGGAGGCTAAGAAGGAATAGACCTGCACATAGGAGAGCCAGCTGTAGACTTCCTGATCTTTATGGAGGTGGGGGCTAGGGCAGGTTACAAAAGGCCTTTCAGGCCAGGCCAAGAGTTCCCTGAGTGAATCTATTTCCTTGGAGGATTCAGGCCAGGCCAAGAGTTCCCTGAGTGAATCTATTTCCTTGGAGGATTCAGGCCAGGCCAAGAGTTCCCTGAGTGAATCTATTTCCTTGCAGGATTCAGGCCAGGCCAAGAGTTCCCTGAGTGAATCTATTTCCTTGGAGGATTCAGGCCAGGCCAAGAGTTCCCTGAGTGAATCTATTTCCTTGGAGGATTCAGGCCAGGCCAAGAGTTCCCTGAGTGAATCTATTTCCTTGGGGGATTCTGGAAGAGGTGTACCTATAGAGGAGGTGCCTACAAAGAACCTAGTCCTGTGAGTACTAATAACCCTGGGTGGAAAGAGTGACTATAGGAGGGAGATGGCTGCTTAAAGTTCTGCAGATGCTTTCACATGTGACTGCCATGGACCGTCCACTAAATGTGATTATGTAATGTCAAGCAGTGGCGTCTCCAGCTTTCATATTTAGGAGGGGCACATGGAGGGACCGGGATAAAAGTAGGGGGGCAACTATAAAAATATCCTGGGGCCCTTTACTATGATCCCACAACAGCCCTTTCACATGTTCTGCAGTGAGATCCCTTCCTACTGTATTGGGCCCCCCCCCCCAGGGTGGCAGGGTCCAAAGCAGTGGGAGAACTATCAGGGTTGCAAAGGTTGTCTTGCCACCGGGCCCTGGTGTTCTGCCACTGTGGGGTTCCCCAGCCTCCTCTTGCTGTCCTGCCCCTGCTATTGACAGCGCTGGTCTGGCATCTCTTGAAATTTACAGGCTGGTTCTCCTTTCCTAAGGACGGGAGAAATCAGTCTGTTTTTTCAGTAACTGAGAGTCCTGGTGGAGTCCTTCCTGCAACTCGCTCTTCTCCCTGCCAATGAGAATGCAGGGGAAGGAGCAGACCGGGCGGCTGTGGTTGTGTGAGCGCTCGCATTATGCAGTGTCAGCGAGCAGAGGGAGGGGGGAGGAATCACCCGCAGGAGCTGACTGGGGACGCTCTCCCTCTTAGAAATTGCCTTTTTGTAAAAACATGGTGGGGCACAGCATAATGTTGGGGGGGTAAGGGGCCCCCTCTGGCCCCCCCCCCAGGGATGCCATTGATGTCAAGTCACTCCAGAATGTTCTGTATGTCGATGTGATGAGATTGTTATGGTATTATTTGTTAACAACAGTAAAGTGCAGCTACCCTATTCATGTGTGGACATTTCATCCTTGGGATATATAGGTCAACGGCCGGGAATGTTGTGTGGAGACCTCTGGCTTGGATTGGGGCACAATATGGCGAAGGCTTGGCCTCAGCAGGAGAGACAGTGTTCTAGGGAAGACAGGAGCCAGGCAGGGACTTGTGCTCTTGACGCCATTATTAGCCAATAGCAAAGCCCCTCTTACACGGGTGTATTGCTGAGACTCAACCTGTCAAGGTTTTTAGTCCATCACCTGTCTGGTCTTAAGATAACTGATACAAAGAGAGAGCTGTGACTCTTCAGGTGGAAATGATTGCTCCCCTCCACTCTGTGGTGCAGGTCCAGTCCGCAGCCTGGATAAGAGCCAATGGTTCAAGAAAGGTTGGCCGCACTCCCAGGTATGAAGCAGTGATGATTACTTCATTGAAGATAAAAATCCATCAGGATACATCATAAGACATCATGAGACCTCAGATTATGACTTAAGTGAGCCTTCATTCGTGAAACGCGTTAATCTTGCCATGCCTGCATAGAGGTCTCATGATGTCTTATGATGTATCTTGATGGATTTTTATCTTCAAAAAAGTAATCATCGCTGCTTCATACCTGGGAGTGCGGTCAACCTTTCTCGAACCATTACCTGTCTGGTCTTCCTGTCTCAAAATCTTCCACTAAAACAGTTAATGAACCCGTTTGGTTAACGTTGCATTTCATCTAAATTGATTGCAGACAAGTACTCGATTATGTTTGAAGATTTTAAACTGTTCACAATTTTTTTTTTTTTGAAAGGTTTTAAAAAAAAAAAAAGAAAAGAAGCTGTCTCATAAATTGGGCCCTTGTTAGCTGGCTGTTATCCTGCATTGAGCTC
This sequence comes from Aquarana catesbeiana, assembly GCF_042186555.1. Classification (NCBI taxonomy): domain Eukaryota; kingdom Metazoa; phylum Chordata; class Amphibia; order Anura; family Ranidae; genus Aquarana; species Aquarana catesbeiana. Next base: position 688,151,199 of record NC_133327.1, on the reverse strand, counting down.
TCTGTTCGTATTTAGCAGCACCTGAGGGAACGGAGAGCCTGGGGGGAGATGGGGAGCTTATTTAGATCTTGAATTCTTGATGAAGGAATCCGGCAGATGAAATGTTCAGAACACCTAAACACAAGGATATGGAAAGGTGTTTGCTGTCTCACAGCTTGAAGAATCTGTCCGTATGTCCTACTCCAGACATTTAAAGGGAACCTGTCAGGAGAGGAAACTAATTGTGAGAGGGGCCAGATGTTTGGTACCCAGAGTGGAGTAAATGCACACGGAGACCAAGGAATGCCAAACAATATATTAACTCAGAGTTCCAACAAGGTGGCAACAAGGCCTGAATATCAGGGCCAAACCCAGTATGGAAGTATCTGAAAAAAAAAGACTCATAGTGCACAGTCTCAATACTGTAGAAGTCATGCTAGCAGGTTGGCGATACCCGGCAGCATTAGACGAAGGAGGTGACTGGTAGGTGATGTGCCGACAAAGGCGCTGGAGGGGCCTAAGAAAGGAGATCCAAGGAAGCAGCTCAGGCGTAGGGTCCCTACACTGTCTCTCCTCTACCAAAACCTTTCCCTATGCCAGACACTCTGTCCCTCACCAATGGTTTCCTGTGGCTGACCGAGCCACTTCACAAATGGGACGAGTTCAGTGGGACGGTGTTATTTATTAGCATTGCCCTCACTAAACAAGGCTGCCAAGGTCATCCAGTGCTCTCCTGATGACACTTACTGAGACCTCAGAGGAACAGGAGTTCCTCTCTTTTTCCATCCTCTCTGCATAGCGGCTCCTGTAACAGCACCACCGGTGCAGGGAAGCTGAACTATCCCTGCCTACATGCTGCTACAGTGCACAAGAGGGATCCCCCCAACATGTATTATGCTTGCCAACATGAAAAATACACTATATTATCAAAAGTATTGGGACACCTGCCTTTACACGCTCATGAACTTTAATGGCATCCCAGTCTTCGTCCATAGGGATCAATATTGAGTTGGCCCACCCTTTGCAGCTATAACAGCTTCAACTCTTCTGAGAAGGCCGTCCACAAGGTTTAGGAGGGTGTCTATGGGAATGTTTAACTATTCTTCTAGAAGCACATTTATGAGGTCACGCACTGCTGTTGGACGAGAAGGCCTGGCTTGCAGTCTCCACTCAAATTCATCCCAAAGGTGTTCTATCAGGTTGAGGTCAGGAATCTGTGCAGGCTAGTTGAGTTCCTCCACCCCAAACTCACTCATGCATGTCTTTATGGACCTTGCTTTGTGCACTGGTGTGCAGTCATGTTGGAACAGGAAGGGGCCATCCCCAAACTGTTCCCACAAAGTTGGAAGCATGAAATTGTCCAAAATGTCTTGGTATGCTGACGCCTTAAGCGTTCCCTTCACTGGAACTAAGGGGCCAAGCCCAACCCCTGAAAAACAACCCCCACATTATAATCCCCCTCCACCAAATGAATTGGACCAGTGCACAAAGCAAGGTCCATAAAGACACGGATAAGCGAGTTTGGGGTGGATGAACCTGACTGGCCTGTACAGAGTCCTGACCTCAACCCGATAGAACACTTTTGTGCTGAATTTGAGTGGAGACTGCGAACCAGGCCTTCACGTCAGTGCCTGACCTCACAAATGCTCTTCTGGAAGAATGGTCAAACATTCCCATAGACACACTCCTAAACCTTGTGGACGGCCTTCCCAGAGGAGTTGAAGCTGTTATAGCTGCAAAGGGTGGAGCCAACTCAATATTGAACCCTACGGACTAAGACTGGGATGCCATTAAAGTTCATGTGCGTGTAAAGGCAGGTGTCCCAATACTTTTGGTAATATAGTGTATATATACAGTATATATGGTACCATATTTGTTTTATCATTGCTCATCATCGCTGTGCAACTCAGTACAATGTGATGTTTTATTTTTTTTTCTGGTCTACTATCACTACTTTGAACAATCTGCCATCTCAGGAAAGTGAAATCTTGCCCTCATTCAATCTCCTCACCATCAATTGCTGTTTTGACACATCCATTCCTTGCAGTGGTCACAATCTTGGTCTTTTTGATGTTCAAGAATAGAGGCCAAACTTCTCTCCTCTTTCTTCTTTGATCCTTTTGATCAGATGTTTCAGGTCATCTTTGGTTACTGAAAGAAGGGTCATGTCCTCAGCATATTGAAGATTATTGATTGTCCTATTGATGTTCCTTCCTCAAATCTTTACTCCAATAGATATCTTTTGAAGACAATATTTATTGCAGGTACTTCCATAGCATCCACAATTTACAAAGCACTTTGTATATACATCAACCCCGGCCCTCAGAGGCATACAAAGTCCCTATCTCACATTCATACATACTATGGCCAATTTAGACATGAGCTAATTACCGGTAATTAGCATCTCTTTGGCGTGTGGGAGGAAACCCACTCAAGTACAGGGAGAACATGTAAACTCCTTGTTGGGATTTTAACCAAGGACCCTAGTCCTGCAAGGAAGAGGTTGGAATCTAGGCCAACAAAAAAATAGCCGAGATTTGAACCATGTATTGGCAGGCTGAATTCTCTTTGTCTATGGTGGCCTAAGCCTACTACTCCTGAATATTTGTTTTTATGCCTCTCTATTCATAGTGTATGTGTCATTGGTAGCCTGCCCTGATACTGTCTCTATTGTGATAACTGTGATAACTAAGTGTTGCTGGTATTGTTTATATATACAGTAATTGGGACTCCACATATTAGACTGTGATTGGTTTGGTTAACCTTTTGGACAGAACATTGAGTTTTTATAGTCAATGGATGATGTGACATAGGGGGTTGGTTAGCTCTAGTGGTAGAAGGATTCTCAAGTGAGTTTACGTCAGTCAGCACTTCAGTTAGGCTTGGCAGCTCATTTTTTATTAAAAGGAAAACATAAAGTCTGTATAATATAAAGGTTTCCCACACAGGGGTTCTTCTCCAGAAAAACAAAAAAAAAACAAATGCAAATGTTAGCCAACCTGACTACTCTTCAGCAGTACTGCTGCTATAGTTACTGGTTCCTCAGACCACCAGCTCTTCTATGCACACAGATTTGAGCTTCTTGGACACACACAGCAACTATCTACACACAGAGATTCTTTCTCTCAGTGGCAGCAATTGCAACTTCAACTCCTACTCCAGCTCCAGCTCCAGCTTCAACTCCAATTTCAACTCCAACTCCAGCTCCAACTTCAGCTTCATCTCCAACTTCAACTCAAACTCCAATTCCAACTCCAGCTTCAACTTTAACTCCAACTCCAACTTCAACTCCAACTCCAGCTTCAACTTCAACTCCAACTCCAATTTCAACTCCAGCTTCAACTTTAACTCCAACTCCAACTCCAACTTCAACTCCAACTCCAGCTTCAACTTCAACTCCAACTCCAATTTCAACTCCAATTTCAACTCCAAATCTAACTTCAATTCCAACTCCAACTTCAATTCCAGCTTTAACTTTAACTCCAACTCCAGCTTCAACTTTAACTCCAACTATAACTCCAACTCCAGCTTCAACTTCAACTCCAACTCCAATTTCAACTCCAAATCTAACTCCAACTCCAATTTCAACTCCAAATCTAACTTCAACTCCAACTTCAATTCCAGCTTTAACTTTAACTCCAACTCCAGCTTCAACTCTAACTCCAATTTCAACTCCAAATCTGACTTCAACTCCAACTTCAATTCCAACTCCAGCTCCAGCTTCAACTTCAACTCCAGCTTCAACTTCAGCTTCAACTCCAATTTCAACTCCAAATCCAACTTCAACTCCAACTTCAATCCCAACTCCAACTCCAGCTTTAACTCCAACTCCAATTCCAACTCCAACTTCAACGCCACTCCAACTTCAACTCCCCTCCACCTGCAACTCTCAGCAGACCATTATTATAAGTGTTGTGTGCCCCTGGGCACACACCCTGCTAGTTGTCCACAAAACTCGGACACTGGTTTGGAGATTACCTACCTCCCAAGGCACTTTGAAATCTCCAAACTATGGAGCCCTATCCAGAAATATCAAAATCTGGACAAATCTGCAAAAGCAGTTTTCTCTGCTCAAAATGAACGCTCTGTAGTTCTGCACTCAGCAAATGTTTTGACTTTGGTACCGTCTGCATTTTCCCTTGATCCAAAACTAGAAGTATCTAAGTCAGGTATTTGACCTTCCTGGGCCACATTGGAAGAAATTGTCTTAGGCCGCACATAAAATACACTAACAATAAAGCTGGCTTTGCACAATCTGAATATCTGTCTGTTCAGCAGGAACCAGCCTTCATCCATATAGGTGTACAGCTGCCTGTACGACGGAATCGGGTCTCAGAACTGGCTTCTGTTGAACATTGGCTGCCAAACAGTGCTGGCAGCCAATGGCTGCAAACACGGATTAGTTTGTTCTGGCGGGGGAGGGGGGATAGCCCCCCTGTCAGAACACAATAACATAGCGGAGGAGAATGCCGCAACAACATCGCTTGTGTTAGTTGGTAAACTCCTCACCATGCAGCACTAATGTTCATCCTTAAAATGAATTGGCAATTTTTTTTCTGTTCACTTACCTGATTTATGGCTATATCTAATTTCACGTCCTTTAGGGGCCGCGGCGCTATACGTCATTTCCGGTTTTGCATTGGCTCCTGGGAGATCTTGATCAGCTTGGCATGGCACTGCTCCTGTAACATTTAACATTGGCGTATATGAAAATTCTTGGTCAGCTTGGCATGACACGGCTCCCGTAACATTTAACATTGGCGTCTATGGAAAATATTGGTCAGCTTGGCATGGCACTGCTCCTGTAACATTTAACATTGGCGTCCATGGAAAATCTTGGTCAGCATGGCATGGCACTGCTCCCGTAACATTTAACATTGGCATCTATGAAAAATCTTGGTCAGGATACCGTGGCTTCAGGTGCCCACACTGGAGATGGCTGCACTGTACAGGAACTTCACAAAGTAAGAAAATTATGCTGCACAAATAGAAAACTGGGCATAGTTTACAGCATACCTGTGTTACATTGCACAAGGAATGAGTATTCTAGGTGAATTTTTATCTTTAAAATCATGTTTCGTCTGGAACTCCGCTTTGAGTGTGTGTACCTAGCTTAAAAATAGCCGATGAGCAGAAAGAGTCAGGCAGATCACATGTTAACTGTAGTTGAAGATCACTTCAACTATGTGCTGTGTGGGGAGGTAGAGGAGGGGATTTTGGGGGGGGCTGATATCTAGGAGGGGGGTGCAGCCCCCCCTAGTGCCCCCTAGATCCAGCCATGTGGCATTTACTTGTCTGGAGCTAGCCGGGAGTCCCTGCATTCACTGCTGCCAATGCTGTTGCAAACATGTCAGTCCCAGCATCCCTCCGGAAGTGCCTAATTTGTTGTCAGTGCCTGTCGTCGCAGCTGCTATTGCAAACACGGCATCCCCGACATCCATTCAGACAGGAATGAGTCTGGCTTGTCTGCTACACTTGTACGGCGTCCCTCCAGACATTCCCCAGGCTGCATGCTTAACACTCTCTTGGGCCACATGCAGCACACAGGGGGGGGGGGGCGCAGGTTGGACACCCCTGATCTAAGCCCTAACCCTGAACAGCAGTGTGTTCTAGTGGTCCTGTGGGCTCATCAAACCAACGCTAAAGAATGATGACCCCGATGAAGTACCTACCCCCCCCACCCTCTCCCTTGTCACCACACCAATTATAACATCAACCATGGTGACTTATCACAGGGATTAAAACATCAGGTCCCCTTAGTATTATGTTGTGTGAGATACATCTGTAAAAGCAAATAAACACAACTGGGGGGGAGAAATTGTTCATTGTAACGAGAAGATTAGATACAATGTAATTGCTGTGATATGAGATATGATACACGCTGCTAAAAGGAACATTTTATATTTAAACCATTTGGTTGTCCTTCTACGTGTTCAGGAGAGATCTCAGAGGAGACCTGTGTGATAATATCGAAGACTTCACCATATCTACGCTGGACCGGAGTGGGATCCGGACCTCGGAATCCCGGGATTACAATGTATACAAATCATTATCAAAAGCCAATAATGTTCAATGGAATTCCAAAGCGATGCGGAGGAGAGGAGAGGCGGCTCAAGAAATTCTCCATACAATGCACCATGAAGGTGTCCTCAATCTGTCTATATCTGCATGTACTGCTGAGGATGCGATATCCTCCTCAATACACATACTATTCTACCTCCCCCCCTCCTCCCTGGAACTTCTCTCCCCACCCCCATCCTAAACACTCTCATGCCACCCTGTCATACTAAACATAGAGTGTTAGTTGCCTTAATTCAGTCACATAAATCATACATATCATGCCGCCGTATTTTTATCTATTTTTTTTTATAAATACTCCCTTATTCCTCTGGCATGTTATGTGGTCACATGATCTCTCCCTTTTCTTTAGAATCTCCAGAGAAAGATCCTTTTCTTACTCTGCTGATGTATGCTTTCTGCAGTGTGAGTCACATGACTAAAAAAAAAAAAAAAAAAGATTCAGACAAGCAATTTAAAGTAGATTACAAATATTTAAAAAAAACAGTTTTATAATACATCTTTATTATAAAAACACACATCAAATGTGTATTTTTTTGTGCATTATGAGCATTTTCTATTCTATTCCTATATTTTATTTTGTATTCTATTTTATTTTATTCTTTAATTTTATATTCTATTCTTTAATTTTATATTCTATTATATTCCTTTATTTTTTATTCTATTTTATTTTATTCTATTCTATTCTATTCCATTCTATTCTATTCCATTATTTGCTGTTTTACTCTATTCTTTTCTTTTTTATGATAGTTTATTCAAATGTATTCTATTCTATTCTTTTCAGAATTCGAATTTCAGAAGATGGCTAACTTCTTTCTATTTTATTCTATTCTATCCTATTAAAATGTATTCTATTTTTTTCCTATTCTAGTCTGTTCTTTTATTTTCTATTCTTTTCTTTTATTCTTTTCTATTATTTTCTATTATATTCTATTATATTATATTCCTTTATTTTCTATTCTATTCTATTTTATTCTATTCTATTCTGTTTCATTTGACTCTATTATTTTCTTTTTTATTATAGTCTATTCAAATTTATTCTATTCTATTCTTTTTGGTATTCCAATTTGGGAAGATGGCTGTCTTCTTTATACTTTGTTCTATTCTATCCTATTAAAATGTATTCTATTTGTTCCTATTTTATTCTATTCTTTATTTTCTATTATTTTCTTTTATTCTTTTCTATTATTTTATATTCTATTCTATTCTACTATATTCCTTTATTTTCTATTCTATTCTATCTTATTCTATTCTATTCTGTTTCCTTTTACTCTATTATTTTCTTTTTTATTATAGCTTATTCAAATTTATTCTATTCCATTCTTTTTGGAATTTGAATTTAAATTTCTATTTTATTCTATTCTATCCTATTAGAATGTTTTGAGGTCCCTCTTATATAAGCATGTACGAACGTAAACGCATGCTTGGGGGGGGGGGGGGAGCGCTTACGTGCGAAAACATTGATACACATGTTACATATCGCCACGCACACTGGAATGAGAGCGATAATTCTAACACACGACCTCCTCTGTAAAACAATAAACTGATAGCTATAGGGGGCGTTGGAAGCTTCGCCTTCGCCATTTCACAGGGCGCGCACAAATTTTAAAATAAAAAGATAAAGAATTTATAGATCGCGCTATTCAATCGTATAAATGAAAACAAACAGTCCTCAAATAATGTGAATCAATGTGAAGATAAATTAGTAAGAAAATCAGTCCACAAGTGAAGTAAAAATGACTCCTGATTGCGATCTCCACCATCCACCACCGAAGTGATACAAATATCAGTCCCTCCACCAACAGCTAAAGGGCTCACTTACCGGCTCCAACCGATCCCTCATTACAGGGGACCATTAGCGCTTGTGGCTTTAGCCCGGCCAAAGCCTTTACTCCGGGTCCAGATGGTCTCCCAACACATTCAACCCCCTGATGCTGTATAGGATATGGTGATATCTCAAAGGAACAAAGTGCTCCACATAGTGTAAAATCCTTTAAAATTTATTAGAATAACTGAAATGCACTTACATCTTCCACTGATGTAAAACGCCTTAGGTATCTCATGTGTCGGCCGCCACACAACAACCCATCCTCTAGGGTACGTATGGGAATGGCCCCCGCTACGCGTTTCGTCATAAGATGATGTTGTCCATGGGACCACAAATTTAGACGCCTTTCAGACTGAGGGGCTTTTCAGGTGATTTTGGGCCAAAAAAAAGCATCTGAAAAGCTCACCAAAACCTATTTCCATTAGACCCTTTTCACAATGAGGCAGTTTTCAGGTGCTTTAGTGCTAGAAATAGCCTCTGAAAAGCGCCTGAAAACCACCTGCCTATCATTTGCATGAGTGCTTTCACACCGAGGCAGTGCGCTTGCAGGACGTTAGAAAAAGTCCTGCAAACAGGATCTTTGGGGGGGTTTGGAGCGCTGTAAAAAGCGCTACAAAAACACCCCTGCCTGTTGAAATGAATGGGAAATGCTTCCGAAGCGCCTTAAAATCGATTCGAAAGCGTGCAAAGCGGGTGTTTTCTGGATTTATTTGAGGTTACGTTGTCACGTGACCTTAAAAAAAAGCTGCCCCGCTAGCGCCTGAAAAGCGTGCTCTAAAACGCGCCTAAACCACCACAAAAATGACTGGTGCCTTATCACTGTTTAAGGGGTCTTAAAATCAATGAGTGCTTTCACATTGGGGCGGTGCACTTGCGGGACGTTAGAAAAACAAAAAAAAACCCTGCCCGTGGAAATGAATGGGCAGCACTTCCGAAACGCCTTAAAATCACTTTGAAAACGCGGCAAAATGGGTGTTTTCTGGATTATTTGAGGTCAAGTTGTTATGTGACCTTAAAAAAGCTGCCCCTCTAGCGCCTGAAAATGGCCGCTAAAATGCTGATAAAGCACCGGAAAAACGATTGGTGCTTTAGTGCTGTTTTATCGGCACATCAGTGTAAAAGGGGTCTTAAACTCAATGAATGCGTTCACATTGGGGCGGTGCGCTGGCGGGGCAGTGAAAAAACTCCTGCAAGCAGCATGTTTAGAGAGCTAAAAAAAAGTGCCTCAAAAATGCCCCTCTCCATAGAAATGCAGGGAAAGCGCCTGAAAAGCCTCTGAAAATCCCTGAAAAGCTCTTTAACCACTTCAGCCCTGGAAGATTTTACCCCCCTTCCTGACCAGAGCATTTTTTGCGATTCGGCACTGCGTCGCTTTAGCTGACAATTGCGCGGTTGCGCGACGCTGTACCCAAACAAAATTTTTTTCCCACAAATAGAGCTTTCTTTTGGTGGTATTTGATCACCTCTGGGGGTTTTATTTTTTGCGCTATAAACAAAAAAGAGCGAACATTTTGAAAAAAAAGCAATATTTTTTACATTTTGCTATAATAAATATCCCCTAAAAATATATATAAAAAAACCCACATTTTTCCCTCAGTTTAGGCCGATATTTATTCTTCTACATATTTTTGGTAAAAAAAAATCGCAATAAGCGTATATTGATTGGCTTTCGCAAAAGTTATAGCGTCTAAAAAATAGGGGATAGATTTATGGCATTTTTATTATTCTTTTTTTCTTTTTAATTTTTAATGTCGGTGATCTGCGATTTTTATCGTGACTGCGACATTATGGCGGACATATCGGACACTTTTGACACTATTTTGGGACCATTGTCATTTATACAGCGATCAGTGCTATAAAAATGCACTGATTACTGTGTAAATGCCACTGGCAGGGAAGGGGTTATACACTAGGGGGGGATCAAGGGGTTAAGTGTGTCCTAGGGAGTGATTCTAACTGTGGGGGGGTGGGCTACCACTGACATGAGAGAGCAATCACAGCTCCGGGGAAATGGCTTGTTTACATAGGCATCTCCCCGTTCTGCCTCTCCATACCGCAATCCCGGGCCGCCAGCGAACATCGAGTTCCCGGGACCCGTGGGCACCCTGCCGCGGCGTGCTGCGGGTGCATGCGCGATAGGCGGCAAATTTAAAGGGACGTACCTGTACGCCCATTTGCCTGCCTGTGCCATTCTGCCGACGTATATCTGTGTGCGGCGGTCGGCAAGCGGTTAAAAGCGCCTGAAAATCTCTTCAAAAGCACCTGAAAAGAGTGTGAAAGTACCTTCAAGGTTTGACATTTTGGGTAGCTACGGTATTTACTCTGTGTGACCTCATCTTTTATATCCTACAAAAAATGTGGGTAGTTTTTTGCGTTTGTTTGCCCTAAAATTCACTTTAGTGTGTTTTTTTTTTCTTTTACTGAAATTTTGCATTTCATGGCCCTTTGCTGTAATAGCGTGTGACATAAAAAATTGGAACTACCGCTATTTTATTCTCTAGGGGTGTCTGCTTTCATAAAATATATCATGTTTTGGGGGTTTTGTGTAATCTTCAGGCCTAAAATGTTTTTTTTTTTTTAAACGTGTGCAAAAAAAAAAAAAAAAAAAATGGCATTGGCGGCGAAATGGGTTAATCAATGAAGCACACGGTACGTACAGTACAACAGGAATTCTATCCTCGCACACAATGTCTCTGTCATTCAGGGGCTTGTGGACGTTTTACAGAAGTAGAAAATAATTAAAGAAATAAATCTAAGGAGGGAAGAAGAGAAAGGACTGAGCTCTAATTTAGGAAAGACAAAGTTGCACTTTCATCAATCAGCTGAAAGAAGCATCGTTACCGGAAGCCTGACACCGAATCACATAACTGATGGCCCGTCCGCCTTTATTGCCTTTGCGGTTCGGAGAAATAGAGAGAATGTTGTGATTGTTATTGTGTAACGGGAAGTTCCTGAACTTGTGTTACTAGTTCATGAAGGAATAATAGAAGTGTTTTCAGAGATACATTTATTCTTGTCTCCGGGAGAGATATATGGGTCCATTCCTTTAGGTCAGTGATGGTCAATTTATTAGATTAAAGAGGGCCTCAGGTGCAGCCCCTAGATATTGCCCCAGGGATGAACATTATATTCGGCATCTGCATTCTGCAATACTAAAATGACAGGGACTGTGGGCATGCTACAGGAGATGATCCAACACCATGGACACGCTACGGGGTATCAGCAGAGTCTGTAGATACTGTATGCTCAAAAAAATAGAGACGAGGGACAGTCTGTAGAAAATAGTCACAGACTGGACACGTGTTACAGAAATTGGTCATAGACCGGAGACCTGCTATAGGAGATGGTCAGAGATTTAGTAAGATATTAGAGGCACGATACCGAGTTAAAGAATAGAGACATGCTACAGGAGGTGGTCAGAGAATGAGAACTTAATAAAGAAGATGGTCAGTAAAAGGAAACAGTAGGTATTTTGGATGACCACCCTTCTTGTAGGTACACCAACAGGGCCTTTAGATATCTGGAGATACCATGAAACGAGAAGCAGGTTGTGCATTCGTAAAATGTCTGCCTTTATTAGGTGTGTTGCAGCTTATATATGGTTCTACATGCCAATAGAAAGAGGGGAGGGGAAGGGGGTGTGGTTAGTAAATGATGTATTGGTATAAAATATATGGTTATACAAGTCAATGACCCTTAAAATACATTTATCATGAGGTTACAAGAGTCAACAGACCATCTGGTTATGAGTCATGAGACTAGGGATATGCCGTAGAATATGGCCATAAACTGGGGACATGCTTCAAGGGGTGGTCAATGACTACAGATGGCCACACAAATATAGATCCCCTCCAGTGACAAAATACCCCCCCCCCCCCACAGCCAGAAGCAATAGACCCACCCCCCAGCAACAACGGACCCCAACAACAAAATACCACCTTGGTAACAAAAGACCCCCAGTGGCAACAACAGATTTCCCAGTAGCCAGCGACAGTAGACCCCTCCCACAACAGTAGATCCCTTTCAGCAAAAGCTGGCCCCCCATCAACAGAAGCCTCCCGGCAACAATAGATACCCGACCTGTGTGACGGAACCGTCCAGAACCCCGCTTGGATGCTTCCGTCAGTATACAGCTTCCTCCAGTCTGGGCATAGGAATCAGATATTATATCTGAGCATACAAGACTAGCCGACAATAGCTTTTATGAGAACTGGAACTGTTTATTGAAAACTCACATATAATTTATATACTGCACAATCAGGTGAGGCTGATCACATTATCATATGCAAAGGCAACTGTATACAGGAATATAAATAACATAACTAAGAAACAGCCAACACAAACAGTAACATTAAGCTACTTAAACAACTAGCCACCTAGATGATTCAGTGCCCACCCAGACTACTTGGCACCAAGCCCACCACCCTAAATACAAAGTACAATACATATTATTGTAAGCATAAACATCCCACAATGGTTCGATAATAAGGTAAAGTGGTCACAATATCAATCACCTCTGCAAGAGATGATCAGACAGACAGAAACAATAGGTGACTTAATTAGCACAATTAACAATGGGTAAAAGACACTTAGGAGGCACACTATGGGAGAAAGCTACTTATAATAAACACATTATAGCAGGAGACCCCAGTCAGGTGGATGGGGCTGATGATATTAACATCTGCTTTGAGTTTCACAGTGTGAAGCAGGCATTGTTGGTAATGAGGCATTTAGGCCCTAAACATGGATCCCGGGCCTAGGTTCCCAGAGTCTGTGTGTTTTAGGGAGACATGGACTTGAATCAGAAACAAGACCACTCCAAGGGTCCCCCAGGCATACACCTCCCAAAGAGTAGTGTTTCCTTAAAAGCCAGGGCTCATGGTCAGTGGGTTCAGAGGCCACCCTGCAGTCCCTTCCAAAAACTCCTGTCCTGGCTGGGTCTGTCACAACCAGCAACAGTAGATCTCCCCAGCAACCATAGATGGCCACACAAATACAGATCCCCTCCAGTGAAAAAAAGATACCCCAGCAGCCAGCATCAATAGACACCCCAGGACACCCCAGCACCCCCAGTTACAACATACATTGAGTGTTGGAGGTGCTGGAACTGCGTTCCAGCATGTTCCTGATCCTAGGAAGCCATTTACCCTCCATCTCACTCTTTAAAATCATCTTTATATCAATTTATTACAATACTATTGAAAAATTAACTTTCAACAAAATCTCCTGACTTTTGCCAAAACTTGGGGAAAATGAAAACGCTCAGTTGTGTTCATCCTTAATTATTGTCTTAGTGAAATTTATTTTCCTTTTTTTGTGTGTTTCATTTGTTTGTAAATAGGTCTAACTTTTTTTTTTTCTTTTCACCTGTGAAATTCCCACCTTTCATTCCGCCACCCTTCACCAGATGTAATCCGTCATTTTTAATGAAGAGAAGCAGAATCCAGACACAACGGTTTATTGATCACATTACTCTATTGCCATCCTATTGAAAAAAAGAAAGCAGTGAGAAGCCGGCAGAATCTGGTGACAATAGATTCATAAATATGCTGGATTGTGTTCAACCACCAAGACAATGAATTGTATGTTTCCCTTTAAGTGACATTTTGTAGCAGGCGATGCTTTTATTGCACTTAACAATCAGCTTGGAGCACGTGTCTCTTCCCCAATCACCGGGAAAAAAAATCCTGACTAAAGGCGCTAGGAGATTAACTGATTTGCTAAAGGTCACAAGAAACGTGTTCCTGAACTGTCTCCAATGTCACCATGACAAGTCACCTTTTCCGATACAAGGCCATTAAGGAATATGACTTAGTGCCACAGATTCGTTGTAGGGCACGGTTGCCATAACAGTGCCATTAATAATTTGACATAGGGTACATGCCGCGGTTCATTGTAGGACATGGACCCTTAAACATTAATAACCTGTCACTGTGTGAGCCAGGCGGGGCTTTGTTTCCAGGCTATACATAGATAATCTGCTCCCGGTGATCTCGGATATTATCTAACTAATTGAGACTCAGTGATTCTAACAACACCTGCGTGGGCAGAGGAAGAAGAATGGCTGCCAACAACTGACTAATTATCTTATAATAATATTATTGTTATTATTATTATTATTATTTCACAACATATAAAATACCATCATAGCCTTAGAGCCAAGATGTGAATGGATAGGCTGCATTCTCAGTGATGTCATCGCTCTCTAGTGAATGGATAGGCTGCATTCTCAGTGATGTCATTGCTCTCTAGTGAATGGATAGGCTTCATTCTCAGTGATGTCATCGCTCTCTTGTGAAGGGATAGGCTTCTTTCTCAGTGATGTCATCGCTCTCTAGTGAATGGATAGGCTGCATTCTCAGTGATGTCATCGCTCTCTAGTGAATGGATAGGCTGCATTTTTAGTGATGTCATCGCTCTCTAGTGAATGGATAGGCTGCATTCTCAGTGATGTCATCGCTCTCTAGTGAATGGATAGGCTGCATTCTCAGTGATGTCACCGCTCTCTAGTGAATGGATAGGCTGCATTCTCAGTGATGTCATCGCTCTCTAGTGAATGGATAGGCTACATTCTCAGTGATGTCACCGCTCTCTAGTGAATGGATAGGCTGCATTCTCAGTGATGTCACCGCTCTCTTGTGAAGGGATAGGCTTCTTTCTCAGTGATGTCACCGCTCTCTTGTGAAGGGATAGGCTACATTCTCAGTGATGTCACCACTCTCTAGTGAATGGATAGGCTGCATTCTCAGTGATGTCACCGCTCTCTAGTGAATGGATAGGCTGCATTTTCAGTGATGTCACCGCTCTCTAGTGAATGGATAGGCTGCATTCTCAATGATGTCACCGCTCTCTAGTGAATGGATAGGCTTCATTCTCAGTGATGTCACAGCTCTCTAGTGAAGGGATAGGCTGCATTCTCAATGAAGTTACCGGTCTCTTGTGAATGGATAGGCTTCATTCTCAATGATGTCACCGCTCTCTAGTGAATGGATAGGCTGCATTCTCAGTGATGTCATCGCTCTCTAGTGAATGGATAGGCTGCATTCTCAGTGATGTCATCGCTCTCTAGTGAATGGATAGGCTACATTCTCAGTGATGTCACCGCTCTCTAGTGAATGGATAGGCTGCATTCTCAGTGATGTCACCGCTCTCTTGTGAAGGGATAGGCTTCTTTCTCAGTGATGTCACCGCTCTCTTGTGAAGGGATAGGCTACATTCTCAGTGATGTCACCACTCTCTAGTGAATGGATAGGCTGCATTCTCAGTGATGTCACCGCTCTCTAGTGAATGGATAGGCTGCATTTTCAGTGATGTCACCGCTCTCTAGTGAATGGATAGGCTGCATTCTCAATGATGTCACCGCTCTCTAGTGAATGGATAGGCTTCATTCTCAGTGATGTCACAGCTCTCTAGTGAAGGGATAGGCTGCATTCTCAATGAAGTTACCGGTCTCTTGTGAATGGATAGGCTTCATTCTCAATGATGTCACCGCTCTCTAGTGAATGGATAGGCTGCATTCTCAGTGATGTCACCGCTCTCTAGTGAATGGATAGGCTTCATTCTCAGTGATGTCACAGCTCTCTAGTGAAGGGATAGGCTGCATTCTCAATGAAGTTACCGGTCTCTTGTGAATGGATAGGCTTCATTCTCAGTGATGTCACCACTCTCTAGTGAATGGATAGGCTGCATTCTCAGTGATGCCACTGGTCTCTAGTGAATGGATAGGCTGCATTCTCAGTGATGTCACCGGTCTCTAGTGATTGGATAGGCTGCATTCTCAGTGATGTCACCGCTCTCTAGTGAATGGATAGGCTGCATTCTCAGTGATGTCACCGCTCCCTAGTGATTGGCCAGGCTGCGTTCTGAGTGATATCACCGCTCTCTAGTGAATGGATAGGCTGCATTCTCAGTGATGTCACCACTCTATAGTGATTGGATAGGCTGCATTCTGCAATTCTAGGACAAGCAATGTTCCTAGTGATATTACTAATCTCTAGATACAATAATTCTAAAGTATTTCTTTTTTATCTGTTTCTTCTGTATTACTTACACTCCCAATATTTTATTTTAGGGGATCTTTTTAACCAAGTAACAACGTGAACAATTACAACGTGGACCATGGTCTCTGCAATCCTGGAGAACGCCCCTCATTAAAGCTAGGGTGAGTGGCTGCATTTCTCTGTTTCTCTCTATTGTTAAGTTTCTGCCAATTCCTTGTGAAATTCTTGACTTTTTGCTACATTGTTGCTATTTCCATTGTACTCTCTCACACTAGCTGAGGAGTCGGTGACAAGCTGCGCATGCATCACCAGGGCAAAACGAGATGCACATGTGGATCAAAAGGCACCACCTGGGCTTCTTTTTTATTATTTCTCTTCCATAATATTTTATTAATAATATTCAGAAAGAGTTGAACAGACAAACACAAGTTACATTGGCCTGATGGCCTAGAGATGTACATGAATTCTATAATCATATTTGTAACAATGGTGAATATTGGTAACCCAATGTATAGATATTATAGAACAGAACTGTGATGAGTTAATCACACTAGGAAGTTGCAGAGGATATAAGATGAGCATCAACTTTGTATCTCAGAGGCCAAAGAGAACTTGATCTTTATAGATGTCCAGTTCACCTTGGCGTTGACTGGCTTCTTGAGACAAGAGGGATTGGTTAGAAATGTTTCTATAAGGTAATGAAGGGGTAAGGTTTTTGGTGTGTGGAATACCATAGGGAGAAAGATACTTACGGATAGGAGCAACGCTGTATCTTGACCTAAGCCGACAAGGCCCAGGCCCAGGGCGGAACTTTTCAGGAGGGGCGGCACGAAAAGAGTCCCTGCTGGCTCGCATTACACTTTTATTGCAGCGCTAGTTTTACGGGGCAGACTGGGCTGGGAGGCAAATCGGTCTGGCGCTCCTATAAAGCTGGCGCCACTATGATAAGACTAGCAGGGCCGCCATCGGGGGGGAAGCCCATACATATGTAGGGGGCCCGGGCGTCTCATGGGGCCCAGGTGGCGGATCCCAACCAATAAGTTGTGGGAAGGGGGGCCCGCTGTTTCTAGTTTTGACTGTCCTATCATCACAGCGGACCCCTCACCTAAGTTCCCAGCTACAGAGAGGCAGATGCCATGTCGGGAGGCCGAAACTGTCTGGAGGAGAAAGTCAGCTGATGGGCTGAAGGAGTGAAGGGGGAGGAGCCATTCACTGTGTGAGGAGAACCCATGTTGGGAGAGGTGCAGGTGGAGACATATGAAGGGAGCCAGGCAGGCTGCAGGTACCCATTCTGAAGTTTTTTTTTCATTTTGGATACAGTAAGGGAGGGTTATAGCCCCTGCCAGTTTATTTTTCCGCCATCCCTGCGTCATTGCAGAGATTTTCCTTCATTTCTTGCCCCATAGCCAAACAGGAAGTGAGAGAAAAACTCTGCAAATTAAAGGAATCCATTGCCACCCCCAAAGGCCCTCAGAACTATATAGGTTTGACTTGATGGACTTGATGGACTTGTGTCATAGGTTGGACTTGATGGACTTGTGTCTTTTTTCGACCTCACCTACTATGTAACTAGTGTCCCCACTGGAAAATTTCAGGGCGGGGCTTAAACAGGAAGGGGTGTGGCCCTGACAGGACTGGGTGGGTCATATTTAAATTAGGGGGTGTACGAGTTTAGTCATGCCAAGGGCAGCACAAAACCTAAATACACCGACTGGCTAGGAGTAATTTCAAAGCTGGCAGTCCTACTGGTCACCTTGGTTAGTTCCAATAGCTACGTGTAAAACAAAAATATTTATATCTGTGCAAACGATAAAACAAATAAATAATAAAAACAGCCGCTGTGCACAATGTCTAGACATCACATGACATATGTAATATAAAGCAAATAGTGCAGCTCTAAATAAAGAAAAACATGTGGTGGACATGCACAAAATGATTCCAAACATCTAACCAAGTTCATAGAAGTGCAATTCCATGGAAATGTTCATGATGATCAATCTGTGCCATCGCATGCAAGCAATCAGGGTGAAAATGTCCCTCAAGCCGTGAAAGTGATGAAGATAAGGTAGGGTAAGTGTCACCAGCAAAAAATGACAACCGCACTTACCGGAGGACATGTGACCCCCCCCCCCTAATAAGAGTGGTCTAATGCACTTTGTTTACAATAACCAAGCCAGAGATCCGGACCTCCTAGATGTCCTCTCCTGTCACTGGATGGTTTGCGCCATAGAGATGGATAGAAGAATGCCAGGTAGCAAAGCCCTCTCATCAACAGATGTCTGTGCACCCTTTGTTAGAGGTGGCCTTCTCTCCCGGTGGGAACCAGTGGCCTGTACCCTGGACTGTCTCTCCGGGCTCCTCTCCGGTGTCTCCGGTAAATCTCGGATGGTCTCTCCTCACCTTTCCATGGAATTGCACTTCTATGAACCTGGTTAGGTTTTCGGAATAATTTTGTGCATGTTCACTAGATGTTTTTCTTTATTTAGCGCTGTACTATTTGCTTTATAGTTCCATTAGCTGTGTATAGGTGGGTATGGCAGGACTGGGGGGGAGGGGTGTAGCTTAAAGTAAGGGGTATAGAGATGAAGAGGAGGAAAAGAAAAAGAGAGGGGGAATGAGGAGAGAAGGCCGAGACGGGGAGGGGGGCCGCATGCCTCCTACCTGACCCTGATCTTCAGCCCCGCCAACCCCGGTTATCCCAGGAACTTTATATAGAATAAGATAGTATAAGGTTGTAAGACGAATGGGGTATAGAAACAGTTTGGTTGGCATGTGGGCACATGGTTTGGGTGAATTGGGAGGTAGTTTTTAGACATGTGCAATTCGTTTAGTTCCAAATTAATTTTTTAATGCATTTCGACAAAATTAGTTAATTCGGAAATATCCGAATTAACGAAAGCCCGTTTAACATTAAACAGGTTTTACGAATATTCGTGAATTCAAATATTCAAAAATTTGAAAATCCGTAAATTCGGAAATTCTAAAATTTGTAAATTCGAAATTCGCAAAATTCGTAAATTAGAAAATTCGAAAATAAGAATGAAAATCCCAAAATTCCACAATCTGAAATAATAACTTAACTATTACTATCTATTAAATTATAGGTATTGGAATTTCCTTTTAAATTTGGCTGTTAGTGAACGTAATGAATACAAATTTTGTAGTTACGAATTATCTGTAATAGCGACTGCTGCATCTAAACAAATGGAATGTAACAAATTAATAAGAATAAATAATAATAATAATGGAAATGTTAATTATTATTTATTATTAATTCATTCCGTTCCATTTGTTTAGATGCGGCATTCGTTATTTCGGATAATTCGTAACTGCGAATGAATTCGTATTCGTTCACTAACAGACAAATTTAAATAGAAATTCCAATACCTATAATTTAAAAGTTCGTTATTATTATTTATTATTATGAATTTTCAAACTTTTGTTCCTTTGAATTTTTGGAATTTCTTTCAAATTTTTGAACTTCCAAATTTTCAATTTTCCGAATTTCCGAATTTTCAAATTTCCGGATTTTCGAATTTTCGGATTTTGAATTTCGAATTTACAAATTTTCGAGTTTTCGAATTTACGAATATACAGATTTTCACATTTTTGAATTTACGAATTTTCAAATTTTCCAATTCCCAATTTACGAATTTTTGAACTTACGAATTTTTAAATTTCCGGATTTTCGAGTTTTCGAACTTTGAATTTCGAATTTACGAATTTTCAAGTTTTTGAATTTACGTATTCACGAATTTCGAATTTATGCATTTATGAATTTTCTCAGTTTCGAATTTCAGGATTTTCGAATTTCCAGATTTACGAATTTTCCAATTTACGCATTTCGATCATAACAAATGACCCAAAAAATGAAAAAACAAAAACAAAAAACGAGCGAAACGAAAACAATTTTTTTTTTCGGCAGTGCATATATCCAGTAGTTTAAAGTGAGAACAACAAGCCCAATGGGCGGTGTGTTTGGAGATGAGCTCTTCCATTTTGGCGATTTCGTTCTTTATATTATTGACTTTCATTGCAATATTTGTAGTGAGAAGCTTGGATGAAATCTATCTTCTGCTTCTTTATTTGTATTTGTTTTCAGCAAAACTTAAAGCAATGAGTCTCCTCTAATCTCTGGACTCCTCACCAATTAGCGGGATGTGATTAGGCGCGTGTTTGTACTACAAAGGTTGGGGCTGCCTTGGAAATATGGTTTTTCCTGCGATGACACATTTATGCGTCTTGGCGGCACAGAGCTGGCCTTGTTGCGGGAGGTTCTGCCCTCTTTGCTCCAGGGAGTAAATGATATGCAGTAATTAATTTCCAAGTGATGGGGAGGCTCCGGCGTTAACATGGCAGGTGGGCAGAGGGATGGCGAGAACATCGTCACCCAGAGCTGAACTCCAGGAAGAGATACAAATGAATACAGCTTTGTATTCATTAATACATCATTAAATGTCTTTATTATAGAAGCGGTGTAGAGACCTAAATGTGGCGCGGTATCAAACCTTGCACAGGAAGGCTAACAAGGGGAATGCCGAAAGGAGGGGGGACAGAGAGAGGAACTCACCAGTCTGCTGATTCTCCTTTCACTGTCCATTCACAGGTTTGGAGTAGAATAAAATTAGGTCTCCTGAGCTGCCAGCCAGGGCTGTGCTTTGTGACAGAGCTATGAAAATCTCAGGACTGGATGGAAAAAAATGTAAAACCATTTGACAAAGTAAGGGACAAAGTTTATTGTCACATCTCCTGTCAGACACCACTTCTCTACTGAATGGATAGGCTGCATTCTCAGTGATGTCACCGCTCTCTAGTGAATGGATAGGCTGCATTCTCAGTGATGTCACCGCTCTCTAGTGATTGGATAGGTTGCATTCTCAGTGATGTCACCGCTCTCTAGTGAATGGATAGGCTGCATTCTCAGTGATGTCACCGGTCTCTAGTGAATGGATAGGCTGCATTCTCAGTGAAGTCACCGCTCTCTAGTGATTGGATAGGCTGCATTCTCAGTGATGTCACCGCTCTCTAGTGATTGGATAGGCTGCATTCTCAGTGATGTCACCGGTCTCTAGTGAATGGATAGGCTGCATTCTCAGTGAAGTCACCGCTCTCTAGTAATGGATAGGCTGCATTCTCAGTGATGTCACCGTTCTCTAGTGAATGGATAGGCTGCATTCTCAGTGATGTCACCGCTCTCTAGTGATTGGGTAGGCTGCATTCTCAGTGATGTCACCGCTCTCTAGTGATTGGGTAGGCTGCATTCTCAGTGATGTCACCGCTCTCTAGTGATTGGGTAGGCTGCATTCTCAGTGATGTCACCGCTCCCTAGTGAATGGATAGGCTGAATTCTCAGTGATGTCACCGCTCTCTAGTGATTGGATAGGCTGCATTCTCAGTGAAGTCACCGTTCTCTAGTAATGGATAGGCTGCATTCTCAGTGATGTCACCGCTCTTTAGTAATGGATAGGCTGCATTCTCAGTGATGTCACTGCTCTCTAGTGATTGGATAGGCTGCATTCTCAATGATGTCACCGCTCTCTAGTGATTGGATAGGCTGCATTCTCAGTGATGTCACCGCTCTCTAGTGATTGGGTAGGCTGCATTCTCAGTGATGTCACCGCTCTCTAGTGATTGGATAGGCTGCATTCTCAGTGATGTCATCGCTCCCTAGTGAATGGATAGGCTGCATTCTCAGTGAAGTCACCGCTCTCTAGTGATTGGATAGGCTGCATTCTCAGTGATGTCATCGCTCCCTAGTGAATGGATAGGCTGCATTCTCAGTGAAGTCACCGCTCTCTAGTGATTGGATAGGCTGCATTCTCAGTGATGTCATCGATCCCTAGTGAATGGATAGGCTGCATTCTCAGTGAAGTCACCGCTCTCTAGTGATTGGATAGGCTGCATTCTCAATGATGTCACCGCTCTCTAGTGATTGGATTGGCTGCATTCTCAGTGATGTCATCGCTCCCTAGTGAATGGATAGGCTGCATTCTCAGTGATGTCACCGCTCTCTAGTGATTGGATAGGCTGCATTCTCAGTGATGTCACTGAGCTTTTCTGGTGCTTAACTGCATGGGGTGCTGGTCTGTATGTGTTTATCCAACTCTGCGTGCAACACGAAATTGAAGAGCAAAAACCACACTGGTTGTTTCAGTATGTAGCTGGCTGCAAATGATGTCCTCACCCTAGGCCATGCCCCCTGTAGTGTTTCACCCCAGTTGGGCTTAGTCATAGAGGTCATCTATGAATAAGCCCAATCAGGGTGAAGCGTCCCAGTGGGACATGCCCCAAGTTGGGGACTGCGTTTGCAGAGAGCTACATTGAATAAGCTCAACAGTTTGAATTTATAAAATGTGGTTTTCACTCTTCAATTTCGTGATCCATCATGGCCTAGTCATAGTCCCTTAGAATTAGTAACAAAACGGACCCCCCATCGAGTTTTCTCAGTGCAGAAGTTTATAGCTATACCTAATAAAGTCTGATATTGTGACACAATCATAAGATACTGAGGTTCTCTGTTATGATCAATGTATTCCGTTTGTTATACTTTGAGGGTCTAGACTCAAAGCCTTCCATGTCTTTCTTACCATCTGTTTTTGATAAAAAAAATAGAAATAATAAGAAAATAAGGATAAATCACAGTAGGGCCCGAATCACTCTAATGGCATCCTGTGCTCAACGCTCAACAGCAAAAAAAGATAGAAAAGTAAAAGGAAATGAAAAAATCAGGGCAGGCAGTGATCTTCATTGATGTCTTCCCGGGTGGATGCCTCTTTGCAAAGTATTTTCTTCTTTGTGACTAATAAAAAAAAAAAGTTTTTTTTCTTGTTGATCCTTAGAAAAGCAATACTGGCTTCTCCCAAGAGATAATGCACACATCCGAATAATACAAAGGAACGAGGAATCCACGGGCTTAAACTTCACACATCATGACCACCACCTCTAATCAAACGAAAACTCACCATCTGCACTTACACCAAACAATAAAAGAGTATAATAACTGCTTATGATGCATCCAATTCCCACATCGGGGGGGGGGGGGGCTTGTTTACGGACTAAGAATTTTTATAGGTAGACCATTCCTATCTTAATATTGAGCATTGTTTCTAAAATGAATCTTAGCTACTACAGTAAGGAACAGACACAAAAAATATACTCCCAACATCTTTCCAAATGAAAATGAAGTATGTACTGGCAAGTGAAGCTTGGGAGGGTTTATTGTTGCTGGGGAGGGTCTACTTTTGTGGGGGAAAGATCTATTTTTACTGGCTGCTGGAGGGTCTATTGCTGCTGGGGAGGACTGACTGTTGTGGAGGAAAGGTATATTTTTCTATGGAGGATCCACTGTTGTGAAGAAAATAACTATTGTTGCTGGCTGCTGGAGGGTCTATTGTTGCTGGGAAGGATTGACTGTTCTTAGAGAAGGGTCTATTGTCACTGGAGACAATCTAATTTTGTGGGGGGGAGTGTCTATTGTTGCTGGCTGCTTGAGGGTGCATGGTTGCTGGGGAGGATCCACTGTTGTGGTTGAAGGGTTTAGTGTTGCTGGGGACAATCTTCTGTTGTGGGGGATGTGTCTATTGTTGCTGGCTGCTGGAGGGTCTATTGTTGCTGGGGAGGATCTACTATTGTGGTTAAGGGGTCTTTGTTGCTGGATGCTGGAGGATCTGTTAATGCTGGCTGCTGGGGTTGGTCTGTTGGGATTGGGAACTCTATTGTTGCCATTAGGGGATCTATTGTTGCTGGGTGGGTCTCTTGTTGTGGTAATGGATCTATTGTTGGTGTGTGGGGGGGTCTGTTTTTTCTGTGAGGATGTGTTGCTGCTGGGTTAGTCTATTGTTGCTGGGAGGATATTTGGCTTCTGGCTGCAGGAGAACCATTTTACCAACTTTCCTGTTCATTAATAAATTACTACAAATCACTTACCACCATAAAATGATACTTGGTTCTATTTTTTCGAAAAGGGGCCATACTGAGAGGTGGATAAGGGACAAAGACAAGGTTTGATGCTTGGTGGTGGATAGGGGGTGGAGACAAGGGTTGGTGCTCAAAGGTGAGTAGGGGTGGAGACATGGGTCGTTGCTTTGATGTGGGTAGAGGTGGAGGCAATGCTCATTTGGGGAAGGAAGGAGTACCTGCACCTATTCTCTGAGAAATAAGCTCTGAATACATGTATATGCGAAGTTTAAAGATGTCATGTATATAGTAATAGCTCCAAAATATGGTTCAATATCTGGATGGCTTTAATCTGCTTTGGCAGCTGGATGACATTAATCTGAATCAGCACCTGGATAGCTCCATAGTGTGGTTCAGCACCTGGATAGCTCCATAGTCCGGTTCAGCATCAGCTTCATAGTCTAATTCAGCAGCGGATAGCTCCATAGTGTGGTTCAGCACCTGGATAGCTCCATAGTGTGGTTCAGCACCTGGATAGCTCCATAGTCTGGTTCAGCATCAGCTTCATAGTCTAATTCAGCAGCTGGATAGCTCCATAGTGTGGTTCAGCATCAGCTCCATAGTCTGGTTCAGCAGATGGATAGCACCAAATTGTTGTTCAGCACCTGGATAGCTCCATACTGTGGTTCAGCACTTGGATAGCTCCATAGTCCGGTTCAGCATCAGCTCCATAGACTAGTTCAGCAGATGGATAGCTCCATATTGTGGTTCAGCACCTGGATAGCTCCATAGTCTGGTTCAGCATCAGCTCCATAGTCTAATTCAGCAGCTAGATAGCTCCATAGTATGGTTCAGCATCAGCTCCATAGTCTGGTTCAGCAGATGGATAGCTCCATAATGTGGTTCAGCACCTGGATAGCTCCATACTGTGGTTCAGCACTCCGATAGCTCCATAGTCTGGTTCAGCATCAGCTCCATAGACTGGTTCAGCACCTGGATAGCTCCATAGTCTGGTTCAGCACCTGGATAGCTCCATAGTCTGGTTCAGCACCTGGATAGCTCCATAGTCTGGTTCAGCATCAGCTCCATAGTCTAATTCAGCAGCTGGATTGCTCTATAGCAGGGATTTGCAATTAGCGGACCTCCAGCTGTTTCAGAACTACAAGTCCCATGAGGCATAGCAAAAGTCTGACAGCCACAATCGTGACACCCAGAGGCAGAGGCATGATGGGACTTGTAGTTTTTGCAACAGCTGGAGGTCCGCTAATTGCTTATCCCTGCTCTATAGTGTGGTTCAGTATCTGCTCCATAGTTTGGTTCAGCACCTGGACAGCTCCACAGTTTGGTTCAACACCTGGATAACTCTATAGTCTGTTTCAGCACCTGAATAGCTCCATAGTCTGGGTCTAAACCCAAGTAGCTCCACAATCTGGAGTTTTTTTTTTTTTAAGGATTATCTTTAGATAACACTCTGACAATACTAATAATACTGGTTGCACACACATTACAGTAGATTTCGCTAACAAATTTCCTTATTTAACCTCCATAACTAATCATTTTTCTCTGCGGAGTAATAAGTTTCCACTTTTTGCAATAAAGTTCTAAATCAATGAACTTTTACACTTCCCAGCCTTACCTCAGGAATCTTTTCACCTCTTCTGCTTTCTCTTTATTGATTGACTCTTCTGTACTCACTGTTCACCACTCCACATCCTGCCTACGTGTACACTAATCTCCTCTCGGTCTTCCAGTGGTGACACGTTATCTCTAGTCAAGTTCTGTGGTGCTGCACTCATCTGACTCAAGGAATATGGAGTGGGAGTTAATTAAATCTTTCCAAGGGGAGAGCAGACCTTAGTTCATTTCAGCAGACAGTTACTCCTCTCCTTAAAGAATATCAGTCATGATGGGATGTACGAATTGTCTATACTTGAAAAAAAAAGAGATGTATGTGTTTTTAGCTTTCATTACAATGCCTCTAGGTGTCTCTTGAGATTTCACGTCAGAGCTTCAGTAGGGTATAACAGCTTCAAATAACAGAGAAACATTAATAGTCATTAATTAGGTCATGTTGTGCATGTATTACTAGCATGGCATGAGGTCAGTTGATGAAGCAGCCAGTGTCAGACCTCAGGTTCCCTCTCTTCTTAAACAGAACTCTAGTTAATTTTTGCTTTGTTTTTTAATGTGTTGATTTTTTTAAATGCAGTTTTCACTTCAATACTCACCTTATCCCCAGCAGTGTCCACAGCAAACTTATCATTCTGAGGTCCAGGGTTGCGGCAGTTCCAAATGGAATGATGGCCAGCAAAAATCTGAATGCAATCTATAGACTGGGGGGAGAACCTCTGGGGGGATCTAGGATGGAAAAGGACCTGGGGGTCCTAGTAGATGATAGGCTCAGCAATGGCATGCAATGCCAAGCTGCTGCTAACAAAGCAAACAGAATATTGGCATTAAAAAGGGGATCAACTCCAGAGATAAAACGATAATTCTCCCGCTCTACAAGACTCTGGTCCGGCCGCACCTGGAGTATGCTGTCCAGTTCTGGGCACCAGTCCTCAGGAAGGATGTACTGGAAATGGAGTGAGTACAAAGAAGGGCAAAAAAGCTAATAAAGGGTCTGGAGGATCTTAGTTATGAGGAAAGGTTGCGAGCACTGAACTTATTCTCTCTGGAGAAGAGACGCTTGAGAGGGGATATGATTTCAATATACAAATACCGTACTAGTGACCCCACAATAGGGAGAAAACTTTTCCGCGGAAGGGAGTTTAACGAGACACGTGGCCACTCATTAAAATTAGAAGAAAAGAGGTTTAACCTTAAACTACGTAGAGGGTTCTTTACTGTAAGAGCGACAAGGATGTGGAATTCCCTTCCACAGGTGGTCTCAGCGGGGAGCATTGATAGTTTCAAGAAACTATTAGATAAGCACCTGAAGGACGGCAACATACAGGGATATACAATGTAATACTGACATATAATCACACACATAGGTTGGACTTGATGGACTTGTGTCTTTTTTCAAACTCACCTACTATGTAACTATGTAACTTCCAACTTACATCCTATGGGCACAAGCTGTCATCATCACCCCATGCACCAATGCATGGTCATCACCTCAAGCATGCATCAAGGCTTATGCATTTCAAGGGCATGCCCTTTTCACCCAGAGTTCAGATTAAGCTTGGGTTGTGTCTGAAGATCCACTTAAAAAAAGAAAAGCCTCATGAAAAAGATGGTGTACTGGGTCCTTTGTTCCGGCATGTCTTTGGATGGAGCTGTCAGACTTGTTGCTGCAGAATCTTATGTAACAAAAGTTAATTTGCCATTTTGGTGTTAAAGAAAAAGAAAAAAAAAAAAAAGAGCTAGTAAGATAATTAAGCATACTAGGCTGTTAACGCCTGTAAAACATGCAAATAGGTGTTAATCACAATGAAATTGCAAGTCATGAAAATCTGTCACTCCCTGGAGTGCAAAGATTTGCAGAAAAAAACACACACACACACATATATATATATATATATATATATATATATATATATATATATATATATATATATATATATATATGAAATGAGTCACATCTGCATGAGAGAGAGATTATAAATAACTAAAATATAATAATTGGTCTGAAATATGTAAAATGCATGTAACAACTAGAGTGATATCAGCATAGATAGATAGATAGTTAGATAGATAGATAGATAGATAGATAGATAGATAGATAGATAGATAGATAGATAGATAGATAGATAGATAGATAGATTGCAACAAGGTGAGTAGGAATCTCTTATCAGACAGTTGTCACTGAAATGGTGACAATATCTCGTTCTTTAACTGTCTAAAACGGTTACATTTTAGATTACCCATCACTGTCAGTCTCAGTGACAATGGCTATAAGGACAAACAGAGAGGATGAGAGGACACAGACAACAGTATAACTGTGACCATGATTCTAATCGTTCCCTCCTCTAAATAAAAAATAAATAAATATAATATTATGGAGTAAATGCTGCTCCTGGTCCCCCCCCCCCTTTTAGTGTTAGCCATGTGGTCAAAACCCAAGACCTTAGATCTTATGGTCTTTGCTGAAAGAAAAAAATAAATGATCAAAACATAAACAGAAGATACAATGTTAAGGGTCTTGATGTCTCGGTACTCCCTGCTTTAGGTGACCCAACACCCGTCTCCAGGATGGACCACAAAAAATATTTTTTTATTAATGAAATTTTGAAAGTTGTATGAAGATAATTCCCTAGACCATAGATCTGCTTCATCAGGAGGTGCATAAATTAAAGAGCAACCATGTAATGAACCAAAGACCCATTAGAAGGGAGATTGCAGGAGGCATAGGGGTGGTCCTAGGCCACCAGAACTTATACAGAGCTTTGATTGGTCAGTTTAAATAACCAAATTGGCTTTTCAGGTATTTCCCACCAGACAGGGAGGGATAATCCAATACACTTATCATACGGGTCTGCAGGACAGGAAGTGAGGGAAAGTTCCCAAGTGGGTAACTCTTAAAGGGGCTTCTGTGAGCACTAGGCTTACGTTTTTCAAGCATATCTGTAACACTGACCTCCATGCCCCAGGAATTATCCCAACTATCTACCCATCAATACTGATTTTATGTTTTCCCTTGGCACCTGGACATTTCTCTAGCTGGGCTTCTGATCTTGCAATTACTCTCCCTCTGGAAGACTTACAAGATAAATGGTCCAATACACCGGAGAGTTCCATCAGTGTCTTATCTACTGAAACAAATTACAAAGTGTTAAGGCAATGATATTTGGTACTTTATTGTTTTCTTGAGTGATGCTGAGACATCCTACTGCTTATTTTAGAGGCTGCTCAGCAGCTGGTACGTTTAAACCTTAAA
The DNA here is from genome assembly GCF_042186555.1 of Aquarana catesbeiana. Taxonomy (NCBI): domain Eukaryota; kingdom Metazoa; phylum Chordata; class Amphibia; order Anura; family Ranidae; genus Aquarana; species Aquarana catesbeiana. The sequence goes on along the minus strand of NC_133327.1, from coordinate 688,122,536 downwards.
TCTGATGGAACTTCCCAAAAAGTCACTGTTTCTGCTGTTGTACTGTCACATACCTGACTGTGAAGCCCAAGATGACACGGGTGACCTCTCGCACAATTCCCTTCCATGTGCCCCTGGTAGAGTATACAGGGACTGTTAGGGTGGCGGAAGGTTGAAGATGCCAGGAAGCTGGAGCAACAGACTTGAGCTTGGAAACACAGGGATCCACCCGGTGGCAGGATGGAGTGAGGAGCCGGACCTCGGGAGGCAGAATGGTAGCCAGAAGTTGAGGCCAAGGTCAACAACACAGATGAGCAGCAGACATAGGCAGGCAAGGTCAATCTGAAGGGAAGCGTCAGACATCAAACAAGGTTAACAGGTTTTCAAGGAACTCAGAACAATCAGACAGACAATCCAGCAATGAGGCTAGGCAGACCTCTGGTTTAAATAGGCCTTCAGGGGCCAGGAATTGTGGGCAAGCTCACGCTTGCTTGGGTGTGCCGAGACCCATGCACATTCTTGTCCTTGCACGTCTTTTCAAGTTTCTATGCGTACAACCCTGCACATGCATGCAAAAAATGAGCACCTGCATGCGGAAATTAGTATTGGATCCCTGACATCTACACTGTCTTGGATAGAGCCCTACGAAAACACCCAATATAGGCCCTTTTAGGTAAAAAAGCAAGTTGATTGTTCCAGGTCGAAATTTTGTCTACTTTCTTATATTTTCACTGCAGCGAAACAGACCATCGCTGGGTCTTGACAAAAGCCGACTACACTTTTTGGGGGGAGCTTAAATCTTGTATTAACCTGTGTATGACATATGAGAAAATGGCAGCCACATTACACGATAAGATGTCCAAATTCCCAAAAATATGGGATCCCTGGATCTCACACTGTGAGGGAGATTTACTAAAACTGGAGCACTCAGAATCTGGTGCACATTTGCATGGTAGCCAATCAGCTTTTAACTTCAGCTTCCTCAATTAAGCTTTGACAGTAAAACCTGGAAGCTGATTGGTTTCTATGCAGAGCTGCACCAGATTTTGCACTCCCCAGTTTTAGTAAAACTCCCACTAATATGCCAGCAGGCTTTGACCGGACTCTGCTATCTAAGTCCCAAACAACAGACCCCTCTAAGTCTGAATATTAGGTTCTACCTGAGCTTGGCAATCCAGCCTGGACAAGCATTGGTTTTTGGTGCATCCAAATTCATTACGTTTGTATTAAACATCATCCAAATTTAGGGATCAAATCTTCTCTATATGCATGTTTGCAGCAGTGGCGGCTGGTGGTCAAAATTTTGGGTGGGGGCGGCAAACAGACCTGGCCCCCTCACTGACATTAGCACCCACACCCGCCCCCCCCTCCCGCGGCTCTCGATCGATCAATCACAGCGGCGATCCTCTCGCACTAAAGCCACACCCCCCTCTCCATGTGATCAGTGGCCTTACCTTATACTGCGGTAGAGGTGCGGGGGGGGGGGACGAGATGACAGTGCACTGCTGAATCCGGGGTAGGCTGCTGCCGGGACCGATGCTTCTCCTCCTGGCCCAACAGGAGGCGGGTCCTAAGACCCGTCCTAAGACTCCCAGCCAATCGGGTCTCAGGGACCGCTTCTTGATTGGCCGGGAGGAGAAGCAGGAAGTCATTAGCGAATATTAATTTGCTAATGTCACACAAGTGGGTGGGCTCGGGGGCGCAGTGCTCTGCGCCCCCAAGCCCACCCTTTTTGAAGCCAATTAGAGCCTCCAGCTCTAATCACGTGCTTCAAAAAAAAAAAACCTCCATGGGAATCCATGCGTCCGGCACCCCGCATGGAGATTGGGGGGGCCCTAATAGAGGGGCTGCCACTGGTTTGCAGAATACATTTCTCAAAGTACATAACCTGTCAGCCATTGTATGGACCTTGGCCATAAAACTATCAGACAATTCAGGTCATGTGAACATGTTGGGAGTTATCATCATTTCCTTATATTGAATCTAAGACAAAATTGTAGAAATTTACGGATAGTCTTCAGCCTGTGCTGCATTTCATCCATCGTCTTCTTCATTCGTCTTCATTCGTCTTTGATGGTTTTCATAACTTGGCAACGGAAGTTTGCAGAGACTTACAGGAGAAAAAAAAACAAAAAAAACCTGTCAGACTTTTCATGCTTTTCATTAGATCTTTCCTTGGAAAATGACGGCGAGCAAATAACAGAACAGCGTTTTAACTTCCCCTTATGTTCGGAATCGATATTATAACATTGCTTTTCTAATCTTTGGTTTTGCAGAAAAGGCCTAAAGACACCAGCAGGTAAATCTTAGGGAAGTAAGCTACTTTTTATTAAAGGTACACTCCACTTTGACCTTAAGATTTGTTATTTAGAAAGAATTCCAGCTGGTATCATGTTATTGCTAAGAAAATGAAAGTCAATGGGAGATATAAGATTAGTTCCACATTGGAGGCCGATTTGTATTGCTGTCATTAGCCTTGTTGCCAACCTCTCTTTCCCATGGCACATTTATTATGTAATATTTTTACAGTCTAGTAGTGCTCCAGCAGGGGGGGGGGCAAATAAACCACCTGACCCCCCCTGGGGTTGCAAACAGATCCCCCCCCCCGGTGGGTGGTACTCAGGCGGGCTCTTGGCGGAGATGCAGTGCTCCAGCCGGGGGGGGGGGGTTAATAAACCACCTGACCCCCCCAAGGGTGGCAAACAGACCCCCCCCAGTGGGTGGTACTCAGACGGGCTCTTGGCGGAGATGTAGAGATGACGGATGCAGAATCCATGACGTTGGCTATCTTCCAGATCTCCATACATCCTCCCCGCCCCTGGTACCAGCCCATGCAATCGCTTCTCCTCTCGGCCAATAACGCTCCTCCCGCTTCCCGATTGGCCGGGAGGAGAAGCAGGAAGACAATAGCGAATATTAGTGCTCTGCGCCCCCCAGCCCACCCATTTTTTATGGAGAGTAACATATCTTCCATAGCAGTGCCACCACGCAGTGTCCACGTCCTGAGCGCTTCACAGAGAACTTTTTTTGTGTGTTGGTTGTTCAGCACCAGAGCCATTTTAGAGAATACTTTGCAATTCTATATAATTGCAAAGTGTTTTTTGATTGGACGGGTTGTGGAGGCAGGGCTATGACATCACACTCTATACCTCATCCAATCAGAGAATGCTTTGCTTCTGAGCCAAGCAGCCAACGTCCTTTATTAACAATGCAGCAGGGCAGCTGCTTGGCAGCAAACCTGTAAGCTAGTGGAGATCACTGCAATAGCGGTGTAGCAGCAGGGTCTACTTCAGGGGTTTCCAGGGGCATCGGCCAGGTATAGTATACAGCAGCGGTAGGCAACCTTGGCCCTCCAGCTGTTTTGAAACTTCAAGTCCCATGAGACATTGCAAGACCCTGACAATCAAAGGCATGACTCCTAGAGGCAGAGGCATGATGGGATTTGTAGTTTCACCACAGCTGGAGGGCCGAGGTTGCCTACCCCTGGTATACAGTATACTGTACGCAGTGGGTCCAAGCAGGAACAATGTACCGTAACTACGTGTAAAATATCCATACCTGGAATTCTCCTTTAACATAGACTTTCAATCAAGACTTCAAGTGGCCATTGCAACTCACATTACACCGGAATGGTCCAGTGGTGGCCGGTGGAATTATTTTTTTTGGAGGGAGGGGCAGTATGCCACTGACATCCCCCCAGCCCCCCCCCATTGGTTGGTCGATCAGTGGGACTGTCAGTCGCACTCATCCCATGCTGAGTGGCGGCCTCCCATTCCCCTGCTCTCCACGGGTCTCCACGGCGGCGGCGGTGGCTTCCATTTCCTCCCTCCTTCTCGGCAGTCAATCGAGAGTCTTCTCTTTTTGGCCAATCAGGAAATGGGTCTCACACCCGCTTCTAATTGGCCGGATTGAGGATCAGTGTTACAGTGTGTCAGGGCTGGGCTTAGCCCTTCCTTCTCTGAGCTGGCCGTTCAGCTGTCGGCTAATTGCCAGCTCTCATCTCTCTCCACAGCTACGTACCTGTTGATGATATCCTGCTCTTCAGCCCTGCCTACTTAAGCCGTCCAGCCCAGAAGATCTCTGCCTTTGCCTTGGTCAACATCACAGAGACTATCTCCTGCGTTCCTGTTAAAGACTTCCATGGCTGAGATAACTTCTGGTTCCAGATCCTGCTTGCTGTTCCACTACATTGATCCCTGACTTTCTGACTATCTGTTCCAGTTACCGAACTTTGGCTATGTTTTGACCACGTTTGTTCTATTTACTTTTATTATTGTATAGTGTGATTTAACTGTACTTCTATCTCGGTCTGATTCATGGTTTCTGACACAGTGTTACAAGAGCCACCCTATTTTTAAGCCTATTAGAGCCTATTGCTCTAATCAGGTGCTTCAAAAAAACACCCCCGCCGCTGTAATTCAGGCCCGTGGCATCCTGAAAGGGGCCGGACACCTGAATAGGGGGTGGCCGCGGCAGCCATGAATAGGTTTGTGCTATGCTATTCATGAATCTATCCATTATTAATATAGGGGGGGTGGGTGGCGAGGATAGAGGGGGACGGCACCCGGGGCGCCCCTAATGGACGGGCCGCCACTGGTTGTCACTATTAAGGGAAACCCACCCCAAGAAAAGCTGGAATGCATGTAGACAGGAAGCGGTTGCAATGAGTTTGCAGAAAATTAGCATCACTCTGCAGCAGCTTCCAAAAAAAAAAATATCACACATTCCCATAAGATTATTAAATAAAAATACACACGGTAATATTCTTTATTAGAAGTAGACTTCTGCCCTTAGTAATAGGGATGAAAATTGCAAGCAGGCACAATGCTATTTATATATCCCAGTGCATGGCAAGCGAGCTCTCTATAATGGGAAGCCAGGACAGGAGATGTGAAGATTCTGAGTCAGGACATTTCCCCCGAATCTCCAGCAATGTGTGAAAAAAACAAAACCAAGGTGACTCTTCTGTCTTTCTCTTTCCTTCGAGAATGTAGACAAGTTATTCTATTGGGTATATCCTGCTCATATATCTGACACATTTCATCCACCTCCTTCTATAATGAGGAATCAGAAGCCTATAAATTTACAGATACAGAAATAGGTGATTTGTTTGTATCTTGACATTTTTTACGGAGAGTAACATATCTGGAACAGATCACGGCGTCCTACCGGGGCTGAAAGGAGACTGTCAGTGGTGACAGAGGAAGATCCCGGCTTTGTGTTTGCTTGAATCAAACATAATCCCTCGAGTGACGAGATGATGAACTGTTATTGTGGCTCTTTTTTTTTTTTTTCTTCTTCTGCTTTTGCACAATAGAAAAAAAAAAAAAAAAAATATATATATATATATATATATATATATAAAATGATGCTACGCTTCAGGCTAGAGTAAAATGTTAATTTGTTTCCCCCCCCGATGACATGTTTCACCAACTCTACAATTGTAGAAGTCATTTATTTCAGATAGGGAGTGAAGTTTCTCTCTCTCTGGAATTACTATTTTTTCCCACTTTGAAAATATTTTGGCTGAAGTTTTTGACTTTAATAATAAACAGTAAACTGACCTCCTAGAAATGGGGAGAAATCGGTTGGTTGCCTGGGGCCCAGTGGAAATTTCAGTCCATAAATAAGGAATAAAACAAACGTCCATCTATGTGAGACATCGGTGACAAATTGCAAAAGATTGAAATCGTGAAAAATCCTCCAAAGAACGTGCATCCAACTCCACACCCAAGTGAGTAGGTAGCCTGCTTACCAGCTATCCATGACTACTAAAAAGCAGTCTCACCCAGCACAGGGAAATCGGTCTCCCCAAGACCCTTGTGCCGCGTACACACGAGTGGACTTTTCGACGGACTAGGTCCGGCGGACCGGACTCTGTCGGACAATTCAACCGTGTGTGGGCTCCAGCGGATCAAAAGTCCGACGGACCTAGAAATAAAACATGTTTCAAGTCTTTCCGACGGACTCGAGTCCAGTCGAAAAGTCCGCTCGTCTGTATGCTAGTCCAATGGACAAAAACCAAAGCTAGGGCAGCTATTGGCTACTGGCTATGAACTTCCTTATTTTAGTCCGGTGGTACGTCATCACGTACAAATCCGTCAGACTTTGGTTGATCGTGTGTAGGCAAGTCCGTTCATTCGGAAAGTCCGTCGGAAAGTCCGCCGGACCTAGTCCATCGAAAAGTCCGCCCGTGTGTGCGCGGCATTAGAGATGTCTGGAACCACAGCCAGGACGATGCCACTCAGAAAATATCAAAGAAAGTGCTTCCATAGTGCAGTAAAATTGAATTTAATAAAATAAGTGGGTTGCACTTACAGGACATATGACGTATCAGAGGCAATACAGCAATGTGTCTCATCACTGAGGTCCGCGGCATCTCCTCGGGCTTCCATTCGCTTCCTATTCCGTTTGCCCATCAAAATCTGAATAAAACGTGATGACGTCATTGTCACAGGCTCCACCCTAAGCGTTTCGTCACTATCGGACATTGTCTGGGGATTCTTTACATATTTTTTCACTTGAAAATCTGAAAATTTGTCATGCTGTTATTTTACTAGCGCTGCACTCACCTTGTATATATATCTACCTTGAGTCCTTGTATTAGACTTTTTTAGTGCTGGCAGCTAGTCTTATTCACTATATTTCAGATATAGCACAAAAAATCTTCTTTTTTTCTAGTGCAGCGTTAGCCCTCTTGGGCTTCCTTTTTTCAAATTTTTCTCATTTGTAAACATAACCACCTTGCCCTTTTCCAGTGGCGGCTGGTGGGTTCTTCTTTGGGGGGGCAGCAAACAAACATCATCCCCCCACGCCGGCAATGAAACAGAACACCAACCCCCCCACGGGCGGTCTGGCACTTACAGGCTCCTGTGGTGGGGCTTTGGTGTCCTCTCCTGGAGTGCGGGCCGCAGCTGGAGTAAATTGTGTGTTGGGAGTGGTATCTCTCTGGTACAGCACACTCTTGGTGTCCGCTCCTCTCCAGCTTCCTCCACCGTGTGTCTCCTCTTCCACCAAAGAGCTAGGCATCCAATAGGATCGCCTGACGCTTTGGCCAATCAGGAAACAGGTATCACAGACCTGCCTCCAGGTTGGCGGGGAGGAACTTTAGTGTGACAATAGCAAAAATTCATTTGCTTATCATCACACAACAGGGTGGGATCAGAGCGCAATGCTCTGCGCTCTGGGGCCTCCCCTTTTTTGAAGCCTCTGGCTCTAATCACGTGCTTAAAAAAAAACACCCCCGCCGCATTGGAATCCATGGTCCGGCGCCACTGATATGTAGATCAGGGGGCCGGACACATGGATAGGGGAGGCGGCGACCATGCGCCCTCTATTGAAAGGCCGCCACTGCCCTTTTCACAGGGGTGTTGTCCGTGGATATCTGCCATGGTGTTCCCATCACAGTAGTCCAGGGACCTATCTCAACTGCATATTCCTACGTTATTCATTGTGCTGACTTATGTGTTTACCAACCACTACTACTCTTCTTTTTTAACATATTGTCTAATAATAAAACTTGTATAAAGTTTATATACTTCTTTTTCTTGGATTTTTCCTGTCTGTATTACCATTGTATTAATTAGCTGGGCCATTACAGTCCCATTAAGGGGTATTTCTTCCTATTCTCTTTATCATCCGGGATGTGGGCCTACTTCATTGCTCAACCTTACCTCAACATCTCTTTTCTGAACTTTTTACAGGGAGATGCTTTATACCAGCTTTTCTCAACCAGGGTTTTGTGGACTTTAGGGTCCATATAGAAGTCGCTAGGGGATCCTTGAGCAGTGAGGTAGCACAAAGTTTCTCAACCAGGGTGCCCTCTGGGTTCTCTAAGGGTGCCACTAGCATGGGTCCCAGTTTTCCCTGGATTACTATCATGAGTTGCCATGGTGTGGGAGGGACATCCGCCAGCACCCTGACAACCAATGATGATCTAAAGCCTGGATACATGGTGACATTCATTGTTATGGTGATGGCGGCTGGCTTGCTTGCACCATGACAATGCACGATTTTGATCCGGGGCAGGCAGCATGCAGGGTAATCCCCAGCATTCAGGGCATCTGCCTCCTTCACCTCCTACCCTTTGGCATGCTTCTAGAGAAGATATAAAGGGGGCCCTTTTCACAGAGAGGTGCTTTATATCAGCCTGTCAGAAACCATTAAATCAGACCGAGACAGAAGTACAGTTAAATCACACTTGTTTAATAATAAAAGTAAAAAAAAACAAACGTAGTCAAAACATAGCCAGAGTCCAGTAACCGGAACGGATAGTCAGCCAAGCCAGAAGAGATGTCAGCAAAGACAGTCTTTAAACAGGAACGCAGGAGATTGTCTCTGCGATGTTGACCAAGGCAAAGGCAGAGATCCTCTGGGCTGGATGGCTTAAGTAGGCAGGACTAACGAGCAGGATATCACCAACATCAACAACAGAGTAACTGTGGAGAGATAGGAGCTGGCGATTTGCAGAGAGCTGAGTGGCCAGCTCAGAGAAGGAAGGGCTGAGCCTAGCCCTGACACAGCCTTTCTCAATCAGGGTTTTGTGGACTTTAGGGTCCTTATAGAAGTTGCTAGGGAAACCTTGAGCAGAGAGGTAGCACAAAGCTTCTCAACCAGGGTGCCCTCTGGGTTCTCTAAGGGTGCCACTAGCATGGGTCCCAGTTTTCCCTGGATTACTATCATGAGTTGCCATGGTGTGGGAGGGACATCCGCCAGCACCCTGACAACCAATGATGATCTAAAGCCTGGATACATGGTGACAGTCATGCATTGCCATGGTGGCTTGCACCATGGCAATCAGACCGAGACAGAAGTACAGACCGAGACAGAAGTACAGTTAAATCACACTTGTTTAATAATAAAAGTAAAAAAGAACAAACGTAGTCAAAACATAGCCAGAGTTCAGTAACCGGAACGGATAGTCAGCCAAGCCCGGAAGTCAGGGATCAACGTAGTGAAACAGCAAGCAGGATCTGGAGCCAGAAAGGATGTCAGCAAAGCAAGTCTTTAAACAGGAACGTAGGAGATTGTCTCTGTGATGTTGACCAAGGCGATGGCAGTGATCCTCTGGGCTGGACGGCTTACGTAGGCAGGACTGACGAGCAGGATCATCAACAGCTGAGTAACTGTGGAGAGATAGGAACTGACAATTAGACAACAGCTGAGCAGCCAGCTCAGAGAAGGAAGGGCTGAGCCCAGCTCTGACACAGCCTTTCTTAACCAGGGTTTTGTGGACTTTCGGGCTCCTATAGAAGTTGCTAGGAGACCCTTGAGCAGTGAGGTAGCACAAAGTTTCTCAACCAGGGTGCCCTCTGGGTTCTCTAGGGGTGCCACTAGCATGGGTCCCAGTTTTCCCTGGATTACCATCATGAGTTGCCATGGTGTGGGAGGGACATCCGCCAGCACCCTGACAACCAATGATGATCTAAAGCCCGGATACATGGTCACATTCATTGTTATGGTGAAGGCGGCTGGCTGGCTTGCACCATGGCAATGCATGACTCTGATCCGGGGCAGGCAGCATGCAGCGTAATCCCCAGCATTCAGGGCACCTGCCATCTCCACCTCCTACCCTTTGGCACACTGCTAGAGAAGATATAAAGGGGGGCCTTTTCACATGGAGGTGCTTTATATAAGCCTTTCTCAACCAGGGTTTTGTGGACTTTAGGGTCCCTAATGAAGATGCTAGGGGGAGCTTTGAGCAGTGAGGTAGCACAACATTTCTCAACCAGGGTGCCCTCTGGGTTCTCTAGGGGTGCAACTAGCATGGGTCCCAGTTTGCCCTGGATTACCATCATGAGTTGCCATGGTGTGGGAGGGACATCTGCCAGCACCATAACAACCAATGATGATCTAAAACCTGGATACATGGTGACATTCATTGTTATGGTGATGGCGGCTGGTTTGCTTGCACCATTGGAATGCATGACTCTGATCCAGGGCAGGCAGCATGCAGGGTAATCCCCAGCAATCAGGACAGCTGCTCCACCTCCTACCCTTTTGTGCACTGCTAGAGAAGATATAAAGGGGGGACTGTGTGATTGGAGGGGCTCTGTGATGGAGTGCTATATAATGTGGGGGGCTCTGTAATGGGGGACTGTGTGAGTGGAAGGCTCTGTGATAGGGAAATTGTGTAATTGGGGGATCTGTTATGCAGGACTCTGAATGTGATGGGGGACTCTGTAGTGATAGGGGACCTCTGATAGTGATGGGGAGCTTCTGATGTGTCTGATGAAGGACTCATGAAGAGGGGCCTCTAATTTATAGGGGCTACTCTGATGTGATGGGGGAAACACTTCATGTATGAAAGGCCTTTGATGTACGGGGGAACACCAATATGATAGGGGGGGCTTTGACATGAAGGGGCGACTCCAATGTGAAAGTAACTCTTATGTGATGGGGGGGACCTCTGATGTGATGGAGAGACATCTGATGTGAATGGGGGGCTTCTGATGTGAAATTAATTTTGTCAAGGCGGTTGTGTAAATGGCCCCAGGCTTAGGTTTCCCATTGCCAAACAACATTTACGTTGTTAAGACCGAGGTGCTTTGAGATTTTGCATTCTTTTAACCACTTGACGACCGCCTCACGCCGATGTACGTCGGCAAAGTGGCACGGACAGGCAAAATCACGTACAGGGTACGTGATTTGCCTTCCGCGGGTGGGGGGTCCGATCGGACCCCCCCCCGGTGCCCGAGGCGTCTTTTGTCCAGCGGCGATCGGTGATGAGGGGGAGACCATCCGTTCGTGGCCCCCCCCTCGCGATCGCCGCCGGCCAATGAAAACACTCCTTTGCTGCTGTATGCTAAACAGCAGCAAAGGAAGTGATGTCATCTCCCCTCGGGTCGGTATTTTCCGTTCCGGCCCGAGGAGAGAAGACATCTATGTGAGTGCACCAACACACACACACACAGTAGAACATGCCAGGCACACAAAACACCCCCGATCCCCCCCCAATCACCCCCCCCCCCCCCTGTCACAAACTGACACCAGCAGTTTTTTTTTTTTTTTTTTCTGATTACTGCATAGTGTCAGTTTGTGACAGTTACAGTGTTGGGACAGTGAGTATTACCCCCCTTTAGGTCTAGGGTACCCCCCTAACCCCCCCTAATAAAGTTTTAACCCCTTGATCACCCCCTGTCACCAGTGTCACTAAGCGATCATTTTTCTGATCGCTGTATTAGTGTCGCTGGTGACGCTAGTTAGTGAGGTAAATATTTAGGTTCGCCGTCAGCGTTTTATAGCGTCAGGGACCCCCATATACTACCTAATAAATGTTTTAACCCCTTGATTGCCCCCTAGTTAACCCTTTCACCACTGATCACCGTATAACCGTTACGGATGACGCTGGTTAGTTCGTTTATTTTTTATAGTGTCAGGGCACCCGCCGTTTATTACCAAATAAAGGTTTAGCCCCCTGATCGCTCGGCGGTGATATGCGTCGCCCCAGGCAGCGTCAGATTAGCGCCAGTACCGCTAACACCCACGCATGCAGCATACGCCTCCCTTAGTGGTATAGTATCTGATCGGATCAATATCTGATCCGATCAGATCTATACTAGCGTCCCCAGCAGTTTAGGGTTCCCAAAAACGCAGTGTTAGCGGGATCAGCCCAGATACCTGCTAGCACCTGCGTTTTGTGCCTCCGCCCGGCCCACCCAAGTGCAGTATCGATCGATCACTGTCACTTACAAAACACTAAACGCATAACTGCAGCGTTCGCAGAGTCAGGCCTGATCCCTGCGATCGCTAACAGTTTTTTTGGTAGCATTTTGGTGAACTGGCAAGCACCAGCCCCAGGCGTCAGGTTAGCGCCAGTACCGCTAACACCCACGCACGCACCGTACAGCTCCCTTAGTGGTATAGTATCTGATCGCATCAATATCTGATCCGATCAGATCTATACTAGCGTCACCAGCAGTTTAGGGTTCCCAAAAACGCAGTGTTAGCGGGATCAGCCCAGATACCTGCTAGCACCTGCGTTTTGCCCCTCCACCCGGCCCAGCCCACCCAAGTGCAGTATCGATCGATCACTGACACTTACAAAACACTAAACGCATAACTGCAGCGTTCGCAGAGTCAGGCCTGATCCCTGCGATCGCTAACGTTTTTTGGTAGCGTTTTGGTGAACTGGCAAGCGCCAGCGGCCTAGTACACCCCGGTCGTAGTCAAACCAGCACTGCAGTAACACGTGGTGACGTGGCGAGTCCCATAAGTGCAGTTGAAGCTGGTGAGGTGGCAAGCACAAGTAGTGTCCCGCTGCCACCAAAAAGACAAACACAGGCCCATCGTGCCCATAGTGCCCTTCCTGCTGCATTCGCCAATCCTAATTGGGAACCCACCGCTTCTGCAGCGCCCGTACTTCCCCCATTCACATCCCCTACCAAATGCAGTCGGCTGCATGAGAGGCATTTTCTTTATGTCCTCCCGAGTACCCCTACCCAACGAACCCCCCCAAAAAAGATGTTGTGTCTGCAGCAAGCGCGGATATAGGCGTGACACCCGCTATTATTGTCCCTCCTGTCCTGACAATCCTGGTCTTTGCATTGGTGAATGTTTTGAACGCTACCATTCACTAGTTGAGTATTAGCGTAGGGTACAGCATTGCACAGACTAGGCAAACTTTCACAGGGTCTCCCAAGATGCCATCGCATTTTGAGAGACCCGAACCTGGAACCGGTTACCGTTATAAAAGTTAGTTACAAAAAAAGTGTAAAAAAAAAAAAAATATGAAATAAAAAAAAATAGTTGTTGTTTTATTGTTCTCTCTCTCTCTATTCTCTCTCTCTATTGTTCTGCTCTTTTTTACTGTATTCTATTCTGCAATGTTTTATTGTTATTGTTATTGTTATTATGTTTTATCATGTTTGTTTTTCAGGTGTGTAATTATTTACACTTTACTGTGCTTTATTGTTAACCATTGTTAACCATTTTTTTGTCTTCAGGTACGCCATTCACGACTTTGAGTGGTTATACCAGAATGATGCCTGCAGGTTTAGGTATCATCTTGGTATCATTCTTTTCAGCCAGCGGTCGGCTTTCATGTAAAAGCAATCCTAGCGGCTAATTAGCCTCTAGACTGCTTTTACAAGCCGTGGGAGGGAATGCCCCCCCCCCCCCACCGTCTTCCGTGTTTTTCTCTGGCTCTCCTGTCTCAACAGGGAACCTGAGAATGCAGCCGGTGATTCAGCCAGCTGACCATAGAGCTGATCAGAGACCAGAGTGGCTCCAAACATCTCTATGGCCTAAGAAACCGGAAGCTACGAGTATTTCATGACTTAGATTTCGCCGGATGTAAATAGCGCCATTGGGAAATTGGGGAAGCATTTTATCACACCGATCTTGGTGTGGTCAGATGCTTTGAGGGCAGAGGAGAGATCTAGGGTCTAATAGACCACAATTTTTTCAAAAAAGAGTACCTGTCACTACCTATTGCTATCATAGGGGATATTTACATTCCCCGAGATAACAATAAAAATGATTAAAAAAAAAAAATATGAAAGGAACAGTTTAAAAGTAAGATTAAAAAAGCAAAAAAATAATAAAGAAAAAAAAAAAAAAAAAAAAACACCCCTGTCGCCCCCTGCTCTCGCGCTAAGGCGAACGCAAGCGGCGGTCTGTCGTCAAACATAAACAGCAATTGCACCATGCATGTGAGGTATCACCGCGAAGGCCAGATCGAGTGCAGTAATTTTTCCAGTAGACCTCCTCTGTAAATCTAAAGTGGTAACCTGTAAAGGCTTTTGAAGGCTTTTAAACATGTATTTATTTTGTTGCCACTGCACGTTTGTGCGCAATTTTAAAGCATGTCATGTTTGGTATCCATGTACTCGGCCTAAGATCATCTTTTTTATTTCATCAAACATTTGGGCAATATAGCGTGTTTTAGTGCATTAAAATTAAAAAAAGTGTGTTTTTTCCCCAAAAAATGCGTTTGAAAAATCGCTGCGCAATTACTGTGTGAAAAAAAAAAATGAAACACCCACCATTTTAATCTGTAGGGCATTTGCTTTAAAAAAATATATAATGTTTGGGGGTTCAAAGTAATTTTTTTGCAAAAAAAAAAAAACTTTTTCATGTAAACAATAAGTGTCAGAAAGGGCTTTGTCTTCAAGTGGTTAGAAGAGTGGGTGATGTGTGACATAAGCTTCTAAATGTTGTGCATAAAATGCCAGGACAGTTCAAAACCCCCCCAAATGACCCCATTTTGGAAAGTAGACACCCCAAGCTATTTGCTGAGAGGCATGTCGAGTCCATGGAATATTTTATATTGCGACACAAGTTGCGGGAAAGAGACAAATTTTTTTTTTTTTTTTTTTTTTTTTGCACAAAGTTGTCACTAAATGATATATTGCTCAAACATGCCATGGAAATATGTGAAATTACACCCCAAAATACATTCTGCTGCTTCTCCTGAGTACGGGGATACCACATGTGTGAGACTTTTTGGGAGCCTAGCCGCGTACGGGACCCCGAAAACCAAGCACCGCCTTCAGGCTTTCTAAGGGCGTGAATTTTTGATTTCACTCTTCACTGCCTATCACAGTTTCGGAGGCCATGGAATGCCCAGGTGGCACAAAACCCCCCCAAATGACCCCATTTTGGAAAGTAGACACCCCAAGCTATTTGCTGAGAGGCATGTCGAGTCCATGGAATATTTTATATTGCGACACAAGTTGCGGGAAAGAGACAAATTTTTTTTTTTTTTTTTTTTTTTTTGCACAAAGTTGTCACTAAATGATATATTGCTCAAACATGCCATGGAAATATGTGAAATTACACCCCAAAATACATTCTGCTGCTTCTCCTGAGTACGGGGATACCACATGTGTGAGACTTTTTGGGAGCCTAGCCGCGTACGGGACCCCGAAAACCAAGCACCGCCTTCAGGCTTTCTAAGGGCGTGAATTTTTGATTTCACTCTTCACTGCCTATCACAGTTTCGGAGGCCATGGAATGCCCAGGTGGCACAAAACCCCCCCAAATGACCCCATTTTGGAAAGTAGACACCCCAAGCTATTTACTGAGAGGTATAGTGAGTATTTTGCAGACCTCACTTTTTGTCACAAAGTTTTGAAAATTGAAAAAAGAAAAAAAAAAAATGTTTTTTCTTGTCTTTCTTCATTTTCAAAAACAAATGAGAGCTGCAAAATACTCACCATGCCTTTCAGCAAATAGCTTGGGGTGTCTACTTTCCAAAATGGGGTCATTTGGGGGGGTTTTGTGCCACCTGGGCATTCCATGGCCTCCGAAACTGTGATAGGCAGTAAAGAGTGAAATCAAAAATTTTCACCCTTAGAAATCCTGAAGGCAGTGATTGGTTTTCGGGGTCCAGTACGCGGCTAGGCTCCCAAAAAGTCCCACACATGTGGTATCCCCATACTCAGGAGAAGCAGCTAAATGTATTTTGGGGTGCAATTCCACATATGCCCATGGCCTGTGTGAGCAATATATCATTTAGTGACAACTTTATGAAAAAAAAAAAAAAAAAAAAAAAAAGTGTCACTTTCCCGCAACTTGTGTCAAAATATAAAATATTCCATGGACTCAATATGCCTCTCAGCAAATAGCTTGGGGTGTCTACTTTCCAAAATGGGGTCATTTTGGGGGGTTTTGTGCCACCTGGGCATTCCATGGCCTCCGAAACTGTGATAGGCAGTGAAGAGTGAAAGCAAAAATTTACACCCTTAGAAATCCTGAAGGCGGTGATTGGTTTTCGGGGCCCCGTACGCGGCTAGGCTCCCAAAAAGTCCCACACATGTGGTATCCCCATACTCAGGAGAAGCAGCTAAATGTATTTTGGGGTGCAATTCCACATAGGCCCATGGCCTGTGTGAGCAATATATCATTTAGTGACGACTTTTTGTAAATATTTTTTTTTTTTTTTTTTTTGTCATTTTTCAATCACTTGGGACAAAAAAAATAAATATTCAATGGGTTCAACATGCCTCTCAGCAATTTCCTTGGGGTGTCTACTTTCCAAAATGGGGTCATTTGGGGGGGTTTTGTACTGCCCTGCCATTTTAGCACCTCAAGAAATGACATAGGCAGTCATAAACTAAAAGCTGTGTAAATTCCAGAAAATGTACCCTAGTTTGTAGACGCTATAACTTTTGCGCAAACCAATAAATATACGCTTATTGACATTTTTTTTACCAAAGACATGTGGCCGAATACATTTTGGCCTAAATGTATGACTAAAATTTAGTTTATTGGATTTTTTTTATAACAAAAAGTAGAAAATATCATTTTTTTTCAAAATTTTCGGTCTTTTTCCGTTTATAGCGCAAAAAATAAAAACCGCAGAGGTGATCAAATACCATCAAAAGAAAGCTCTATTTGTGGGAAGAAAAGGACGCAAATTTCGTTTGGGTACAGCATTGCATGACCGCGCAATTAGCAGTTAAAGCGACGCAGTGCCAAATTGGAAAAAGACCTCTGGTCCTTAGGCAGCATAATGGTCCGGGGCTCAAGTGGTTAAAGGGTGCCGCAACTGGGAAAAGGTTGAAAAAATGCTGCGGCAGCACATTGATCTACCTGACAATGTCTGCAAAATTCAGCATTGCTCCATGGAACCAGAAACATGGGACCAGTGAAGCTCATCCTTTGGTTTCTCAGGTAAGGTCTAAGATCTGAATATTAATTCAAGGGTCCCTCTTGGGGAAAAAAAATGTTTAAGAAAGTTGATTTTTACAATAGATAACTCATGTCAGTGGAGGAATGAACCTCTCCTTTACAGCAGATTTCAACCTCCAAATTGTCTGTAGAGCTGCGCTTCCACTTTATAGAACAAGTTGTAAGGATCTAAAGAAACAAGAGAGGAAGGTGCACCCGAGAGCAAAACCATAGTCAGTGGCATATCAGTATGAAGAACACAGCGCTCAGCTTGAGAATTAGCTGAATTACACATCTCTCTGTGGCCTACACAGCGAAAACAACTTAACAATATATGACTGCTGTGTACATCATGTTGGTGGGGTCTGGAGCAGAAGTAAATGGTGAATGTACTCATTCCTGTGTCACGACTAAGCCTCGTCCCCAGGCTTTAAGAGTTTTTATTTGCAGAGCAGCCACAGAGGAATCATTTGTAAAAAAAAAAAAAAAAAAAAAGCAAGTCCCTTCTTCAGGATAAAAGGGTGCATAGTGATCTGTGGCCATCTTCCAACATTGGCTTCCAGGAGCAACTCTCGGCATTGAGCCAATGTAATGTCTCAGAGGCACCAAGGAAGTCAATGCTGGAAGAAGTTTCCCTGCGATAAGGTAGGACTCTAATGTCCAGCAGCTACACTATATTACCAAAAGTATTGGGCCTCCCCCACTATATACACGCACTTTAATGAACTTTAATGGCATCCCAGTCTTAGTCCGTAGGGTTCAATATTGAGTTGGCCCACCCTCTGCAGCTGTAACAGCCTAAACTCTTCTGGAAGGGCTGTCCACAAGGTTTAGGAGTGTGTCTATGGGAATGTTTGACCATTCTTCCAGAAGCGCATTGGTGAGGTCAGGCACTAATGTTGGCTCGCAATCTCCACTCTAATTCATCCCAAAAGTGTTCTATCGGGGTGAGGTCAGTACTCTGTGTCAAGTTCCTCCACCCCAAACTCGCTCACCCATGTCTTTATGGACCTTGCTTTATGCACTGGTGCGCAGTCATGTTGGAACAGGAAGGGGCCATCCCCAAACTGTTCCCACAAAGTTAGGAGCATGAAATTGTCCAAAATGTCTTGGTATGCTGACGCCTTAAAAGTTCCCTTCACTGGAAAAAAGGGGCCCAACCCCTGAAAAACAACCCCCCACACCATAATCCCCCCCTCCACCAAATGATTTGGCCAGTGCACAAAGCAAGGTCCATAAAGACATGGATAAGAGAGTTTGGGGTAGAGGAACTTAGCCTGACCTCAACCTGATAGAACACCTTTGGGATGAATTAGAGCGGAGACTGCGAGCCAGGCCTTCTCGTCCAACATCAGTGCCTGACCTCACCAATACGCTTCTGGAAGAATGGTTAAACATTCCCATAGACACACTCCTAAACCATGTGGACAGCCTTCCCAGAAGAGTTGAACTTGTTATAGCTGCAAAGGGTGGGCCAATGCAATATTGAACCCTACGGACTAGAACTGGGATGCCATTAAAGTTCATGTGCATGTAAAGGCAGGTGTCCCAATACTTTTGGTAATATAGTGTGGAAAAAACAAACAAACAATTCCCCTCCTCAAGTAAATGGGACTTTAAAGGAGAAAGACTGAGTTACATAGGTGAGAATCAAACAGGTTTGATAAAATTTAACAATATTTATTGAAATATATTAAAAGATAGAATTATCAATACATATACAGACATATGACCATCCAGTAGTAGAATCCAAAATTCGTGCGTGACTAAAGCCAACATGTTTCGCAAAAGAAATTTCGCTTCATCGGAGCTAGACACGGTGCAATTGATTCGTTTAACTGTGTGAATAATAAACAGTCTTACATTATACAATGGTCATACACAACATCAGATCCTAACAGACATCAATAATTTGAAATCATAGCTCACCTACTGTTACAATTTCAAAATGAATAAGGCTGTAGCCACCATTCACTGGACACCAACCGCCGAACCAACCAGCACGGACTGTCTCTGGGTGCCAGATCCCAGACAGACAATGCCAGTAGGAGGCCTGGACCACACACTTAGGGCACTATATGCTGGTAACCCGTGCTGAAATAGAGACGGGAAATCCATAAATCACACTAATTAAAAATAATGGTAAATAATGCTGCAGTGACCATTTGTAAACATATTGGTCTACAACATAGCTACGACCCCAACTTTGTGTCCTTCTTTGCCCTGGAAGTGATACCTGACCCAGAGAGGGGCGGGAATGTGGACAAAATGATCTTGCAGCGCGAGGCCAGGTGGATATATAACCAACGGGCGACCAGTCCACCTGGCCTCAACACTGCACTTGCATTCAACCCCTTTCTGTGATGCTGTTTTCCCCGCATAAAACGTCTATGTGACTAAATAACAACTGAAATTATGGTTGGAATCTATTTATTATTTAATCTCTATTTCTTGTTTTTTTTTTTTTGTTTTTTTTTTTATATATCTGCCATTTGATACTATGAGCGGACCTTCACCCATTTTCAGTTGTAGAACACTAGTAATATTCATTAGATGCTCATTTTTCATATATGATTTATCCTGTAGCAAAGGGTCATGCTATTCATAAACAATTGGTATTATAGGTATAATTCATTACATGCCTGCCATACATGCTACCGGTAGAATACTGCTGGTAGATTCCCAGCCACCTCTAGTGGCATAATATCATTAATGTCCACTAGATGATGCCATTTTCCAACTACGATATGTTCATTACAATATAGGTTGATTAAACCAACAAACCTTTTCTCCCCCCTTCCATCTTCCTTCCCCCCTCTTCCCCCCCCCCTTTTTTTTTTTTTTTTTTTTCTTGAGAGTATTTAGGGAACCATGCATAAATGACTTTTATATTATATTGTATTTTGTTGCTTTACAAAAGTCTGTATCAACTCAAAGTTGGAGTTGTTTATATGTTCTTTGCCATTCTCTGGACTTCTTCCGCTGAATGCCAGCATCGGTTGCCTGTATGGTAGGGGGACTCGGACGTCCCTGCCCAGGTGGCGGAGCTTCTTTTTCTTTCCGCCCCCAGTTGCCCGTCACGCCAACGGCGTAGTATGGGCAATGTGCGCGCATCGTTGGGGGTGGAACGCGGCTGCGCCCGCTCCCCTGATGCGCGCGCATTCCGACAGGGACGTCCGGACCGGAAGCAATGCCGGAGGTCAATCCTGACCTGATTGCTTCCGGTGGGACCATATCCTTTAAAAGATGGAGGCGCCGGTGCTGTCTGTCAGACGCATCCTGCTGCCATCCATCGCAAACGGGCGGACGCCCTATCCTGCAACTAGGAGCCATCTTAGTCCCCTTCCCTCTATCTTCTACACTCAGGGGTAAGTGAAAACTAATTTGGACGCACTTGTCTTGCTATATTTGGGTATGTTTTGCACTGGGGGTTCCCCTGCCGTACTTTAAGGGGTTATTTTACAGGGTCCTTGCACTACCAGCATTATAGGCATAGATATACCGGCCTATTATGGACACAGATATGACTTCCTCACTGGCCCCTTACTATAGATGGAACAATGTTCATTGGCCAATCACATACCCAATAGACACTTTTTTGAAGTGGCTCAATATACCACATATCCTATGTATAATGTACCCTAATGGGCGCCATACGAGTTTTTTATGTGTTTGACCATTTTGGTCACTGCAGCATTATTTACCATTATTTTTAATTAGTCTGATTTATGGATTTCCCGTCTCTATTTCAGTACGGGCTACCAGCATATAGTGCCCTAAGTGTGTGGTCCAGGCCTCCTACTGGCATTGTCTGTCTGGGATCTGGCACCCAGAGACAGTCCGTGCTGGTTGGTTCGGCGGTTGGTGTCCAGTGAATGGTGGCTACAGCCTTATTCATTTTGAAATTGTAACAGTAGGTGAGCTATGATTTCAAATTATTGATGTCTGTTAGGATCTGATGTTGTGTATGACCATTGTATAATGTAAGACTGTTTATTATTCACACAGTTAAACGAATCAATTGCACCGTGTCTAGCTCCGATGAAGCGAAATTTCTTTTGCGAAACATGTTGGCTTTAGTCACGCACGAATTTTGGATTCTACTACTGGATGGTCATATGTCTGTATATGTATTGATAATTCTATCTTTTAATATATTTCAATAAATATTGTTAAATTTTATCAAACCTGTTTGATTCTCACCTATGTAACTCAGTCTTTCTCCTTTAAAGTCCCATTTACTTGAGGAGGGGAATTGTTTGTTTGTTTTTTCCTCCCCTTTCCTTCCCCCTCCCCCTCCCCCCCTCCTCTTCCTTTTTGTACAAGCTACACTATAACCAGGGATGGAAAAACTGACTGAGTTGTTCTCCTGATATAGTCCAACCATCTCTCCTTTATATGGTAATATAGTGTATCTCTGACTGTGACTCCTCCTAAGATTGAGGTCTGAATGCGGCCTTTGGGAAACAAAGGAAACCCATGGAAATCTCAATGCTGTGTCTCACCCAGCACCCAGGTGAACATGTGGAACTATGCCCCCTGCCCCAATGCTAACACATGGTGCAGATGTGGGAACCTGTGCTCTGGGTGCCCGTAGTTGGCCTGGAGGGTTTACTGCACATGTGTGGCCTTTTTCTTGCTTCCCAGCAGCTTGGGCTAGGTGGCCAGTTGCCCAATGTGATATTCATGTCGGCTGTGGGTGTTTGCTGCAAGGAGGGCAGAATGTGGGCATGCTGGAACAGGGTGTAAAAGTAGTAGCTTCTACAGCAGGCAGAAATTCACCACTTGGTAGAAGGAAAGTCATTGTCCCTTAGTTGCCCACCAACAGTTTGAAATGTGCATTCAGTGTGAACCCCCTGAAGGCACTCTGATGGAGGTGGCTACTCTTCCTGCCCCCCCCCCCCCCCCCAAATAACCCAGCCCCGGGGCACATGTGTAGCACAACTTCAGGTACACTGATAGAGAGTTCCGAGTCTACTACCCTGGGCCTCCAGACTTTTATATAGGAGAATCCCGAGCCATTGCGAGTTTATCTACTATAGGCGCATAGGCAGTTTAGACTTTTGTGGATAACATTGTATTACTATTGCCCTCGCCTAAACAATAAAATAAGCTGATAACTATGTTTCTAAAGCAAACGATTAAAGGTGAGATCTGTTTTTTTTTTTTTTTTTTATGCATGATGTTTTTGAAATATTTGGAGGAAGCAATCGGCTGCTGCCACGTCTAATTTGTTATTCTTCTTCTCCATTTTGACCACTTTCTCCTCTCGTTCTGAACGGGGGAGTCTCTCCACTCAGGCTCACCACCAGCCCATTGTATATAATTTGTACTTACCCATGGGGTAAATGTCCTCCTGTCACCCCCCCCAAACCCAGTCCTCCCACGTTGTTGAAGAATTTTCATGACCGGTGTCAAAGAAGCAAAGCGTTATATCAGAACTATTTTACCAGCAAATTCTTCTCGTGAAATTGATTTTTTTTTTTTTAGAACACAATTTATTTCTTATGCAAGTAATGTATGAGGTTGAGCTAGACTGCCATTAAAAGGAGAAGAAAAGTCGTTTTTCTTTTCTTTTTTTTTCTTTTTTTTTTTTTTGTCACTTGACTTTTTAAATGACTGGAATGTTCTGTGACAAGTGCATTCAGTGAATGGTGGAATGGAATGAGGAGCCCTTGCAGCGCAGCACAGAACTGTCTGAATTATACTCTGTGTGTTAATTCTTCAATAAAAATCTTTTGTTGGAAAGGAGAAATATATAACACAGCCAGGAGCAGAGAACTCACCATTGTACCCTAATCGTGTTTTCATTTATATTTTCCATTTTAATACTGGGTTGGTATGTTATGCAGCAGTTTAGACGGCGCACAGTACAAAGCACATGGGTCCTTGGACCAGAAGAGCTTACAATCGAATGACGGCATAACCGCCTGTTTTTATTCCTGCCTCTGACCACGCTTGTGAAAAAGGCTTTAAAGTGGAATTCCAGTCATACCCTAACTAAGCTTAAATCTACTCCCAAACCCCCCCATTCTGTTCTACCTACCCTGTGTAGCCATGCCCCCCGTAGGGCTTGCTGTGTGTAGGGGGTTCACCTGTCACCCTGCCCAGCCAGACATCCATCCCAGTCACTCAGAGACAAAAAACGATCCATTACTTTGTTTTGTTTATTTGAGGGGGTTAAACTTGGATAGGGATTTGGGAATTATGGGATGCCCAGGAAGATTTAGTGCAAAGTTGCTTAGGACTCCTATATACCCTTCACTCTTTTCTCTCCAGCACAAACACTTGCTGCTCACCATTTCCTCGTCCAGCGCTTCACTTGCTTCAGACTGTCACTCCTCCAGACTAGCTAGCACCACATGGGTAGGACTGACACTACTTCAGCCAGGCCTCAATGAACTGCCTTTTGCAGGCAGGGACCCTGGACCCTTGTGGTGTAGAATAGTCCAGGTGCTAGATGTCCTCTACTTGGTCACAACTCTCAGATAGCTCTCTTCAGGCCCTGCCAGTCAGCCTGGCTGCAAAGACCTCTTTCCACTGACCTTCTCCACAGTCCTCACTCCTCTGGTTCTGCACCTATCTCAAACTGCAATCTACCATGTCTCTCAGGCGTGCCTCCACAGTCCTCCTGACTGTGCTCACTCACCAGCCCTCCTGGCTGCCTCCAGTAGTCCTCCGTGGAGACTTTTATAAGTGTTCTATCCCACTGCCCTCTCTCCTGCTCTCTCATGTACTTCTCCTTCCAGGATCTTGACACTCCTCCTGGATGCACCCGAACCCAGCCCAGGGGGTCACCCCCCCAAGATTGGGGATCTCCCTGTGGGCCAGATAGCCTCCACACCTCTCTCACTGCCTCTCTTCCACTCGACAACTCCTCCCCAGCTGTGCTGATCCCAGATATTTAAGTAGGCCTGCCCCCTGCCAATCCAAGTTGAGGATTGGTCAGGGCTCTTTAAGATACCACAGTCAGCCCCACCTCAGCCCCGCCCCTCTTCCCCTCCTCTCCTTCTAGAAAATGCTAGAAGGAAGAGGGAGGTAACCGAGAATTGACACTGCCTGTGAGTCATCAGCTGCTACCCTGAGCCACTCCAAGCCCAGAATGAAAACAAACAGGGCTAGCAACCAGCTAGACCTTCCTAAATTTACCTACTCTGGCAGAGAAAACCCCACTCTAGCACCTCACAACCTAGAGGGTGCTACACCTGTAAAAGGAAAGATGTCTATTACCTACTATAGATGTCTATACTTACCTATTCTGAAGCTGCTCTAATCCGGTCACACGATCTGTCCTCTACAGTGAAGAGGGGAGATCCACGAAAATGGCTGCAGAGTGTGGATGAGGATATCATCTATAGTCCTACTATGGGGCATCTGTTGTTGGCTGTCCCTCCTCTATAATGAAGCCGGTCATGTGACCGGACTAGATTGGCTTCAGAATAGGTAAGTATAGACATCTTTCCTTTTACAGGGTAGGTAGAATAGTCTTAGAATGGGGGTGGGAGTAGATTTAGACTTAGTTAGGATATTACTAGAATTCCACTTTAATTGGCAAAGACAAGAACAACTTCCACAAGATGTTTGCATTGTTTTGGTTTTATTGACACTATTGATGGTAGGTTGTGAAGATCAATTTTGTCATTTTTTTGCTATTAACAGCTGGTTGAAAGTGATACACGTACAGTACCAAAAGTATGTGGCCTCCATTTTAGCTGACCTCAGGTGTCTTCAGCGAAGGGTCGTTTTAATACTTCTTCATACAAAGACATTGTAGACAATTGTGCTCTTCCAACCTTGTGGAAACAGTTTGGTGAAGACCCTATTCTGTTCCAGCATGACTGTGCCCCCCTGTATACAAAGCCAGCTCCATAAAGACATGGTTTGTCCAGTTTAGCGCAGAGGAACTTGAGTGTTCTGCACAGAGCTTTGACCTCAACCCTACCTCAATCTTTGGGATGGATTGGAACATTGATGGTGAGCCAGGTCTTCTCATCCAACATCAGTACCAAAATCTTGTGGAAAGTCTTCCCAGAAGTGTGGATGCTCTTATAGTCACAAAAAAGGGAAGAGTGGGGGAGGGGGCTGGTGGAGGCAACACTGTATTAAGGATCATGGTTTGCAGTGAAGGGTACTGTTACGAGGGGTTGCTAATAAGTATTGAGCCTTACCCAAAAAAAAATTGAGTGAGAAAGCTGCAAATTGCAGGAAGTACCGGCCAATTTGTCTATATTCAATGGTGCAAAAATCAACTACCTTCGATTTTAACTTATTTTTCTTTTTCAGGTCCAACGTGAACACGGCAGCACCTCCAGAAAAATTCAGTGTGGAAGAGCATAGGACCATACTCAAGGTCCTGTTTCTCCAAGGGATAGGTGCGAAGCAGATCCATGATGAAATGTCACAAACTTTGGGTGATGGTGGTCCTTCAAATGCAACGTTGGGTTGCCAATTTTAAAACTGGCCATTTTGGTGTTGAAAGTGAGAGACCCAGTGGAAGGCCCTGTTTCTGTCTTTCTTTTGGGATCCACTTTGATGCAAGCTTTCTCATTTCCAAGTCATTGTGGATAATGGCACCAACTCACTCACGTGATATTCCCAGATGTGTAGCAATACTTTTTGCTGATATTCGGTGGTCCCTCGTGGTCATCACATGGATGTATTTCACAATGTGCTGGCACAGAGACAGAAACAGGGCCTTCCACTGGGTTTCTCACTTTCAACACCGAAATGGCCTTTTTTAAAAATTGGCAACCCAATGTTTAACTGTTGCATATAAAGGGCCACTGTCACCCAAAGGTTGTGGCATTTCATCATGGACCTGCTTTGCACCTTTCCCTTGGAGAAAAAGGAACTTGAGTATGATCCTATGCTCTTCCATATTGAATTCTTTACTGGAGGTGCTGCCGTGTTCACTTTGGACCTGAAAAAGAGAGATACGTTAAAATCGTAGGTAGTTGATTTTTGCACCATTGTACATAGACAAATTGGCCAGTACATTCTGTGATTTACAACTTCCTAGCTCAATTTTTTCTGGGTAAGGCTCAGTACTTATCAGCAACCACCTCGTAATACTACATCACACAAAGGGATTGTAGACAATTTTGCTCTTCCAACATTTGGGTAACAGTTTTGGGAAAGGTCCCTTTCTGTTCCACCATGACTGTGCCCATCTACAAAGCCAGCTGCAGACAGACATGGTGGGATTAATTTACTAAAGCTGGAGAGTGCAAAATCTGGAGTGCAAAGTAGCCCAGGAACTTTTTTTTTTTCCCTGCAACTTGAGTTGCATCGATGAAAATGGAACCCATTGGAATTAATATGTTTTGACTTGTCATGCACAGCAGTTTGTACCGGGGTTTATAAAGGGCCCCGCCATGGAAGTGAACGGTGACTAGCTTGCGATTTACTTGTGACTTGAGATTTGACAATGCAGTCTATGGCACTCAAATTCCAACAAAGTCGCAAAAAAGTAGCGCAGGAATCTTATTTTTGTTGCTGCAATTTGAGCGGCATTGATCAAGACGGCGCCCATTAAAATAATTGTGTTTTGACCAGTGGCAGCCCATCCATAAAGAGCACCCGGGCACCGTCGCCCTCTACGCCACCCCCCTATATGCAATGGATAGATTCATGCATAGCATGAATCTATCCATGGCCACCGCGGCCACCCCCTATTTATGCGTCCAGCCCCTTTCAGGGGGCAGAGAATGCGCTCCGATCCCACCCAGGTGTGTTAAAACAGCGAATGAAAATTCGCTGTTGAAACACTGATCCCCAATCCAGCCAATCAGAAGCGGGAGTGGCAGAAAAGAGAAGACTCCTGATTGGCCGCCGAGGAGGAGGGAGGAAATAGAAACTGCCACGATGCCCGTATAGAGCAGGGGAAGGGAAAGCTGTCGCCGCCGCCGAGCAAGGGGTGGGGGGATGGGTGGTTCTGTTTGTTCACCCTGATGACCAGTGGAGAACAGGAGAATGGGAGGCTACCGCCGCCTAGCAGGGGAAGCCTGGGGTAAGTGCTACCGATCGACCGGGGTGGTGGGGTGGCATACTGTTTGCCGCCCAAAAATGATTTCCACCCGCTGCCACTGGTTTTGAAATGAGCAGCAGTGTGAACCGGGGTTTATGAAGCGCCCCATGACAGAAGTAAAGGGCCCCGGGATCAGTGGGATGGGCCCAGGACCAAAAGTAAGTGTCAGAAACCATGAAATCAGACCGAGACAGAAATACAGTTAAATCACACTTGTTTGATAATACAAGTAAAAAGAACAAACGTAGTCAAAACATAGCCAAAGTTCAGAAACCGGAACAGATAGTCAGCTAAGCCAGAAATCAGGGATCAATATAGTGGAACAGCAAGCAGGATCTGGAGCCAGAAGGGGTGTCAGCAAAGCAAGTCTTTAAACAGGAACGCAGGAAATCGTCTCTGTGATGTTGACCAAGGCGAAGGCAGAGATCCTCTGGACTGGACGGCTTAAGTAGGCAGGACTGACGAGCAGGAAATCATCAACAGCTGAGTAACTTTGGAGAGATGGGAGCTGGCAATTAGCCGACAGCTGAGCGGCCAGCTCAGAGAAGGAAGGGCTGAGCCCAGCCCTGACAGTAAGGCCCCCCGGGACTGATGGAAAGCACCCCGGGCAGTAGGCAGGACTGACGAGCAGGAAATCATCAACAGCTGAGTAACTGTGGAGAGATAGGAGCTGGCAATTAGCCGACAGCTGAGCGGCCAGCTCAGAGAAGGAAGGGCTGAGCCCAGCCCTGACAGTAAGGCCCCCCCCCCCCCCGGGACTGATGGAAAGCACCCCGGGACCAATGGAAAGGACCCCATTGGTTAGGGGGGCCGGCATGGTTTCTTGCACCAGGGCCCTGAAGCTTCTAGTTACATCTCTGTGTCAAGGAGGTGGGTAGAAAGGGGTTGATATGGTCTTGTGTTCTTCTAGCAATGAAGATTTTAATGTAGAAGTGTTGTATTGAAGTTCTAACTAGTACAGGTTACTATGTCCCTTCCTATTGGGTAATGATAGTGTAGCAATTGCCAGTTACTAACCCATTCCTTCCTGGTTACTAGTCTAAATAGTCCTCGGCTGCAGGTCCACTCCCATCTCTTGTCTTCTGGTGGCTGGAGCAGGCTCTCCATGGCCATGAACCACTAAACAAGTAACATATGTATACTCCAGAAGAAGGAAAGGAGAGTCACTCCGCACAAGAGCCAACTTAGATTTATTAAAGCAAAAACAATACACCAACGTCCGACCTGGTGCCAAAACAGCATTTCATTCCTCATAGGAGCTTCATCATGATTAGTACATTCTGGCACCAGGTGAACGTCGGTGCATCATCTTTGCTTCAATAAATCTCGGTTGGGTTTTATTTCTTTGTGAGCGTCTCTCCTTTCCTTCTTCTAGAATATTAAGTGTTACAAACCTTCCTGGTTGGTTATTGATATCATTATCTGTCTCGTTGAAAAGCCTGGACTTACACGAAATTGAACACTGAGGTGCTACATTCTGAAGGACCCTGATGATACCTGTTTACATTTCAGACAGTACATTTTATTTATTTCTAAAAAAAAAAAATGTAATCATACAAACGCGGATCGGTGTTTATCAAAGCTGATGGAATTGTCGCCGGCCGAGCAGATCACCCGTGGTGCCAATTTTCACAAGTTGTCTCATCTCTACTTGTAACCATGGAAGCGCAAACAGTCTAGCATGCTCAACGATGTCAACTTTTCAACTTTTATCCCGCGTGTTAGAACTGCAAACTTGTAATAGTTAAAAAATTGAGACTGATTATTTATTTTATACTTCATATGAATCAGCGGAGCACAGGTCAGCATTACCAAAGTACGTCCAGGTGAACCCATACATTGTCCATGCCGGCTAAACAAACAGATCCACTTTAATGCTAAGCCCATCTCCTGCAGGTACTTATCTTCTGATCTTCTAGTCACCAATGGGAAAAATATACGATACTCTAGACATGTGCAATTTTTTTTTTCCCGAATTCTTTTTTTTTAACTAATTTTGACAAATTCGTTAATTCGAAATTATCCTAATTAACGAAAAAATGTTTAACAAATTTTTACAAATATGAGAATATTAGAAAATTCGTAAATTCGTAAATTTGGAAACTTGAAATTTCGAAAACCCGAAAATTCAAAAATCTGAAATAACAACTAACTAATAATAACTTAACTATTAAATTATAGGTATTGGAATTTCCTTTCAAATTTGGCTGTTAGTGAAAGTAACGAATACGAATTTATCCAAAGTTATGAATTATCCGAAATAATGAATGCCGTATCTAAACAAATGGAAGGGTAACGAATGGAACGTAACAAATTAATAACAACACATAACAATAATAATAATAATACACTTTTTATTATTATTATTAATATGTATTATTAATTTGTTCCATTCCATTCGTTTAGATGCGGCATTCATTATTTCGGATAAATTCGTATTCTTTACTTTCACTAACAGCCAAATTTAAAAAGGAAATTCCAATACCTATAATTTAATAGTTAGTTATTATTAGTTAGTTATTCTTTAGAATTTTCGGATTTTCATTCTTATTTTTGGATTTTCGGATTTACGAATTTTCGAGTTTGCGATCATAACGAATGACCCGAAAAACGAAAAAAAAAAACAAAAAAAAAACAAAAATGAAACGAAAACAAAAATTAACAAATTTTTCGGCAGTGCACATGTCTACAATACTCCTAGGTATCAGGATCATGTGACTCAGACCCTCCCACTCATGGTGTTTTGTGATTGACCCAGGGCTGTCACATGGGTATAGGTAGAGAGCAGGGCCATCTTTAATATTGATTGGACCCTAAGTAAACATTTTCCTGGTCCGCCCCCCCATGCAATTTCAAGTTCCACCCCAACAGCCCAAAAAACAAACAAATGCACACATTGACTTAATATTAACACATTGACTCAAAAAAACCTTCATCAATACACAGGAGCTCCCACCCTCCATCATTACACATGACCCCTACCCCATACTACCCCCATCATTACACAGGACCCCCTCCCCTATACTACCTCCATCATTACACAGGACCCCCTCCCCTATACTACCCCCATCATTACACAGGACCCCCTCCCCTATACTACCCCCCATCATTACACAGGACCCCCTCCCCTATACTACCCCCATCATTACACAGGACCCCCTCCCCTATACTACTCCATCATTACACAGGACCCCCTCCCCTATACTACCCCCATCATTACACAGGACCCCCTCCCCTATACTACTCCATCATTACACAGGACCCCCTCCCCTATACTACCCCCATCATTACACAGAACCCCCTCCCCTATACTACTCCATCATTACACAGGACCCCCTCCCCTATACTACCCCATCATTACACAGGACCCCATCCCCTATACTACCCCCATCATTACACAGGAGCCCCTCCCCTATACTACCCCATCATTACATAGGACCCCCTCCCCTATACTACCCCATCATTACACAGGACCCCCTCCCCTATACTACCCCATCATTACACAGGACCCCCTCCTCCATCATTATACAGGACCCTTACCCCATACTACCCCCATCATTACACGGGAACCCCTCCCCTATAGTACCCCGATCATTACACAGGACCCCCTCCCCTATACTACCCCATCATTACACAGGACCCCCTCCCCTACACTACCCCATCATTACACAGGACCCCCTCCTCCATCATTATACAGGACCCTTACCCCATACTACCCCCATCATTACACAGGACCCCCCACCTTCATCATTATACAGGACCCTTACCCCATACTACCCCCATCAATACACAGGACCCCCCACCTCCATCATTATACAGGACCCTTCCCCCATACTACCCCCATCAATACACAGGACCCCCTCCCCTATACTACCCCATCATTACACAGGACCCTTACCCCATACTGGACCCATCATTACACAGGACCCCCTCCCCTATACTACACTTCATCATTACACAGGACCCCCTCCCCTATACTACCCCCCCATCATTACACAGGACCCCCCTCCTCTATCATTACACAGGACCCCCCTCCTCCATCATTATACAGGACCCTTACCCCATACTACCCCCATCATTACACAGGACCCCCCACCTCCATCATTATACAGGACCCCCTCCCCTATACTACACTTCATCATTAGACAGGACCCCCTGCCCTATACTACCCCCCATCATTACACAGGACCCTCCTCCTCCAGCATTATACAGGATCCTTACCCCATACTACCCCCATCATTACACGGGAACCCCCACCTCCATCATTATACAGGACCCCCTCCCCTATACTACACTTCATCATTACACAGGACCCCCTCCCTTATACTACCCCCCATCATTACACAGGACCTCCCTCCTCCATCATTATACAGGACCCTTACCCCATACTACCCCCATCTTTGGACAGGACCCCCCCAATACTACCCCATCATTACACAGGACCCCCTCCCCTATACTACCCCATCATTACACAGGACCCCCCTCCTCCATCATTACACAGGACCCCCTCCCCTATACTGCCCCCCATCATCACACAGGACTCCCCTCCTCCATCATTACACAGGACCCCCCTCCTCCATTATACAGGACCCTTACCCCATACTACCCCCATCATTACACAGGACCCCCCTCCTCCATCATTATACAGGACCCCCTGCACTCAGCTAGAGAGGAAGGCTGACAGAAGCTTTACAGTGCTGAAGCTCACAGGCTGCCTGTGAGGGAAAAAAAATACAGACTATCAGGGGGGTTAAGATAAGACATTATCCTTGTAAGTTTTATTATTTTGTGTCTCCCTGGCAGCAGAGTTTGTCCTTTCACCTCTCCTGTTTTTTTTTCTCCCTCCCTAATCTGTGTTCCTTCCTCAAAATCTGTGTCATTCCTGTTGCTTTCTTCCCCCCTCAGCAACAGTAAATCTTTAAGCTGTTAACTGATTGGCCTCTAGTGTCTCTGATTTTTGGCACAGTGTCAAGAATATGTAAACAAGGCAGATCACCGTTCTGTCAGTAGGGAAGGCATGGATCCTGTGTTCCTGCAAAGCAGAAACGCCGATCCATGCCTCTCCCCCTAGTACAAGCTCCTCCCCCACATTGGGTACTGTGACTATCGGCTAGAGAGCAAAGGAGAGCTGGACAGCACAGTCAAAGGGACTAGTAAGAGGAGCAGCAGTGCTGCCAAGTAGTGAGCCAGGTGGTCTGGTATTTTAGCTTGTGCACATACTGTGAAAGAAACCCCTGCGTGGGCAACTGATGTACAGGTGAACTTTCCGTTTATTGAATAAACGTGGGCTGCCACTTCCTAAAAGACAGTTTTGGATTGGGCACAACACATTGCCCATGCACCCACTGCTACTAATCACCCCAATCCCACAATATGTGGATGGGGCCCGATTTAAAGTGAACCCTTCACTTTGCCTTGCATGGACAAAGCACAGATTGACTTTACAAAGGGACCTTTTTCTGGCTATGAGAAATAAAAATGCCCCTCCCAAGAAATTCCTGTATCCGACCGTCAGATCACACGGGGTCTCTGGCTACCAGGGGCGATTCAGATGTTTCATTACAGACTGTGGAGTTTCATTTTAGCAACTGTGAGGGAAAAATTCAATCCTAGCGGAGGTGAGAATGGATGTACAAGAATAAAAAAAATTGAATCCAAAGTTCAATAAAAGTTTAAGAGTGTTTACAGGAGAAAAATAAAAAAAAAATGTAGGCAGTCAACTTTCGAGTGGCTAACTCAGCATTTTATTGACAAGCTTTCTTAAACACTCCTAGAGTGGAGAATGGAGATCCCAGTCTGATCTCAGTTATACTCCACATCATTACTACATATCATGACTTGCCCACTCATAAAAATGTAATGCAGTCCACATGATGCAGCTTGAAGTAACTTGCAGAGTTGTCTCTGCTGGGAAAACTCTGTGATTGGATGAGAGCTGGTCATGTGACTTTGAAAGGGCGTATAGGACTGGGGGGCAGGACTCTTGGCAAAGGGTGCAGACGTTTACTATCCTTTTTGGTAGGACTAATAAACATGTGAGCCCTTTCCTAAGAGTCCTGCCTCCCAGCCCTATATGACTTACAAAGGCCTGATGAAGGGCTGTAGCAGCTCCCGAAACACACTGGGCCATCTTGTGTCATTCTGACTAAAGCCTATTAGACTTTAGATTTCTAGATTCAGCAACAATGATGAATTAGGACTTCTCCTGGTGGTCTCCTCAATGATGTACATGAGTTGCCTTTGCTAGAGCACAAAGCTCCACAAACAATACCTCATCCTATGATAATAATCAAAATCAGTGGTCTTCAATCTGCAGCCCGGGGGCCGAATGCGGCTCTTTGCTTGCCTTTATCTGGCCCTTGGGGCACTATCTCTCCCACTGACACTAACAATGGGGCGTAATTCCTGCCACGTACACCAACGATGGGACACTATTCCTCTCACTGACAGCAATGATGGGGCATTATTCCTCCCAGTGACACCAACGATGGGGCTTAATATGACATAACGGAGCTGGTGGATGTTAGAGACCTTGCACATCTCCACCTTCCGTTTAAGGATGCCCCACAGATGCTCAATAGGGTTTAGGTCTGGAGACATGCTTGGCCAGTCCATCACCTTTACCCTCAGCTTCTTTAGCAAGGCAGTGGTCATCTTGGAGGTGTGTTTGGGGTGGTTATCATGTTGGAATACTGCCCTGCGGCCCAATCTCTGAAGGGAGGGGATCATGCTCTGCTTCAGTATGTCACAGTACATGTTGGCATTCATGGTTCCCTCAATGAACTGTATCCCCCCAGTGCCGGCAGCATTTATGCAGCCCCAGACCATGACACTCCCACCACCATGCTTGACTGTAGACAAGACACACTTGTCTTTGTCCTCCTCACCTGGTTGCCCCCACACACGCTTGTCACCATCTGAACCAAATAAGTTTATCTTGGTCTCATCAGACCACAGGACATGGTTCCAGTAATCCATGTCCTTAGTCTGCTTGTCTTCAGCAAACTGTTTGTGGGCTTTCTTGTGCATCATCTTTAGAAGAGGCTTCCTTCTGGGATGACAGCCATGCAGACCAATTTGATGCAGTGTGCGGTGTATGGTCTGAGCACTGACAGGCTGACCCCCCCACCCCTGCAACCTCTACAACAATGCTGGCAGCACTCATACGTCTATTTCCCAAAGACAACCTCTGGATATGACACTGAGCACGTGACCTCAACTTCTTTTGGTGGACCATGGTGAGGCCTGTTCTGAGTGGAACCTGTCCTGTTATACCGCTGTATGGTCTTGGCCACCGTGCTGCAGCTCAGTTTCAGGGTCTTGGCAATCTTCTTATAGCCTAGGCCATCTTTATGTAGATTTGGCGCTTTGGAGTTTCCCTTCATTGGGAGATGTAACACGCACATTTGACCATACTATATGATGGTCCACAGGATCCGGAAGAGGCTTTAATACATGGTGTCACCTGGTGGTGGAAGCACTATGAATTGTGATTGCGGGGACACTAGTGGAGCAGATGAATCGTGGATGATTTGTTTTTCGTTTGGACTTTCTTGTTTCACATATGTTTTACCTTTTTAGCCTAGGGCTCTTATCGACACATATTTACATATTTGGTGTGATTTTCTTTTATACAAGCTTTTTTCATCCAATAAGTTTGATGTCATTATTGATTCATTTTTGTGTTTTCACAATATTGAGTTCAGTTTTCTAGCGCTGCTTCATATATTTAACACAATTCTTGAATCTAATGTCACAGATGGCTTAAGCGGCTGCTTATTTGTAATTTATATGTTATAGAGCGGATATCCTATATGATTTTTCATACAATAGGTATCACCAAATTTTTGCTTTCCTACTACTACCCTTTGCTAACATGGTGCTACACTTTACAGCTGGGTGTGTTTGTAGACACAAAATTATGAAAGTCAAGGCCACACACTGATGCTGTCAACCATTTGGTTTATTCCAATACCACCGGATTCAGCACAGCCCCCCCTTTGGCTACACCCAACCTGGATCGAGCTTGACCACGCCTCCCGTTCATAACCGCTGACGTGCTTGTTGTGTGACTACAGGAGCCCAAGCTGCTTATGCCATGTACATTATATCTCACAAAAATGTGAGTTGATCTTACTTTTATTAAACATTGAATTTTTACGGACATACTGCGCTCCTCTCTCTCAAGATGACCCATGGCATCCAGTAAAAGACCCGAGGCATGTGCCCTTGGTGCTAGGGTCTACCAATGTCTCTCAACCTTTCTGACTCCGCATCCTGGGCACTGGCCTAGGAGTGAGTCCTGGTAAATACAGCCCGGGTTTTACATATATGAGTATATTCTGCGCATGGAGCGCATCTGCAGCATTTATGCAGGAAATTAGGCGATGGTGTTCCCTGAATACCAAATATGGGGAACTCTGCTAATCATCCAACACGACAGACCTAATTATTCAGACGTTGCAACAATTGATTCGAATCTCCATCTCGTATAATGAAATAATAAGTAGTTAAGGTAACACCATCATTCTTCCATTCTATGGCTCTGTCACAAATGTTTATCATCCTATCACCGAGCACAATTCATTTCAGTCCCTTTGTCATGATTTAGCTGCCAAATGCAAGTACATTTAACACATTCCTAATGAGCTGATTACTTTGATTAACATTTGTACGAGAAGTAAGCACTTAATAACTCTGAAGGAATT
Source organism: Aquarana catesbeiana (assembly GCF_042186555.1). Taxonomy (NCBI): domain Eukaryota; kingdom Metazoa; phylum Chordata; class Amphibia; order Anura; family Ranidae; genus Aquarana; species Aquarana catesbeiana. The sequence continues at coordinate 688,087,208 of NC_133327.1, read as the reverse complement.
TCACCGCGTTCCAAAGCGGGCTTGGGCACGCCTGTCAAGGATAAGAAACCGCTAAGCGCTTACTGACGTTTTGAGTTATGGTTATAAACTTTACCTGAAAGTCATTTGGAACACGATTCTGTTTTGTAGTTAATTAGCAATTGTGGTTCCACCAGGAAATATCCTACGCAGATCTGTAGGGTATCCTTTTAGTACAGGGTTTCCCAACCAGAGTTTCATGGAACCCTTGGGTTCCTCAAGATGTTCTTAGGGGTTCCTTAAGCAATGAGCTGCCTCTCAGATAAGTTCTTACTGACACCATTGATCATTTTAGCTGTCTGTAAGGTGGTAATTCCTCCCAATGACCACAAGTGTCAGGAGCATTCTCCCCACTGACCATCACACCAATGTATCATGAGTCGTAGATATAGTCATTTTTAGCAGGGGTTCCCTAAAACCCGAAATTCATTTCAAGGATTCCTCTGTTTTGAAAAGTTTGAGAAAGGCTGCTCTAGTACCTGCGTGTCAACCTCTTATCATGGCAAGAATGTTAGCAGTCATTGAGGTTCTACCATGCATCCCAAATGTAACTCATCTTAAAAAGGTGATGGGGCAGGTGGAAGACACCCTGCCCTCTGATTGGGTAAAATCAAATGGTGGGATAGACTAAAAAGTAATTTAGGCTACGTGCACTTTTGCCCATGCACAATGAACAGGCAGTGTCATTTTAGTAGCCCGGATGTTGTGGTTCTGCTCACCATAATTGTTTGCAAAAATGAAAACTTTCAGTTTTGATGGTTCCCAAACAGGAGGAATCCAACATGACTAGACCAGGCCACTGCAGCATGAAGGCCTTCTCTCTTCCCCTTGGCAGAAAGGAAGGGTGGAAGCTTCCATGGTCTGCACTATGAGGTATTCAGCAAGCTTAGCTCCGCCCATAGGTGTGCGCAGACTATTGCATTAGGGTGTGCACCCCCAAAGCTCAAACACATATGCGTGTACTGTATGTGCATGTGTGTATATATACTGATGGTGTCAGTAGGGCAGAGATTGGTGTCAATCAATAGGTCAGTGGACAGTGTCAGCAGTTTTTCTTATTTTATATTTTATCATTTGTTACAATCTTAGGATATTTTTTTATTATTCCTTTACAAATTTTTAGGAGCTCAATTAGGGGGCTTTGGTGAAATCCCAGGGGTCTAAACAGGGGGAATCTGCGCCACACGCGCGCACGCCTATGGCTCCATCTAACTCGTATTATAGTAAATGCTCAGTCTCCTGGCTTCCTCTCCAGTGATCTGCTTAAGGCACATAGTGCAGCATAAATGTGCTGTGTATTTCTAGTGTACCCCGAAAACATACATTTGTACAAAACGCGTAGGAGCGGAGCTACGTGCTGATGTCACGCCACCAACTTCCATCAAGACAATGACGCAGGCGCATATCATTACAATTTTCGACAGCAAGGCCAATTCTTGCTTTCATCAAGAGTACCTCTATAGGGTTACGGTGTGAAGGCGCCACTGACACCCAAAGACCAAATTTTACGCATCCATTACTTCTATACAAATTCTGTGGTAGAGACACCAGAATTTATCCAAAAAATCTCTAATCTTGTTCCCAGTGCACTACACTGTGGCCTCATCATACACACGGGCTCCCCAAGCCGTTGCTTACAAAATAAAGGCAGTTTGCAGGGAAAATGTCATTTTTTGGGCTTTATAAAGGCAATTATTGCTGCAGCAGCTTTTATTCACAGTAAAGATGCACCACTTTACAGGTGGACTAAGGGGACCTCCCTATATTGAAAGGAATTTAAATTTTTTATGCTTTCACTTTCATCATCAATAAATCACTGCTCATTTAAAAATAACAAATTTTATTTTCATTGATACATGTCCCCCAGGGCAGGACCAGGACCCCCATAACCATTGTATGCCCGATTACTTGCACATAAGCCTTCAAAATGGTCTAATAGACTTCAATGGGGTTCGTGCGGTTCCGAACTTTCACGATGTTCGAAAGTTTTGGTGTGAACCAAACAGGGGGTCATTCGGCCCATCCCTAGTGGTGAGGAGAGCCGATCAGTGGCATCTCCTCGCAGGGGAGACCTGTACAAGTAATCAGGGTACTGATCATCAGTGCCCTGATTACAGTACAGCCCCAGCAGTGCCCATCGGTGACACCAATCAATGTCCATTGTGCCACCAATCAGTGCCCATCAGTGACACCAATCAATGCCGATTAGTGATACCAGTCAGTGCTGCCTTTCAGTGCCCATCAGTGCCTGCTCATCAGTTCCGCCCATCAGTGCCCATCGGTGCCACCTATCATTGCACATCAGTGCCGCCCATCAGTGCCCATCAGAGCCGCCTATCATTGCCCACCAGTGCCGCCTATCAGTGCCCATCATAGCCACCTATCATTGCCCACCAGTGCTGCCTATCAGTGACCATCAGTGCCGCCTATCAGTGCCGCATATCAGTGCCACCTATAAGTGCCCATCAGTGCAGTATATAAGTGCCTCCTCATCATTGCCAACCCATCAGTGCCCTTTAGTGCTGCCTCATCAGTGCCCATCAGTGGGCAGAAATTTTTTAAAAAATCAAAATTTCCGGGCTCTTTAATTTTTTTTTTTAGCAAAAAATAAAAAACCCAGCAGTGATTAAATACCACCAAAAGAAAGCTCCATTTGTGTGCTAAAAAATTAATTTGGGTACAGTGTCACATGACCGCGCAATTGTCATTCAAAGTGTGACAGCACTGAAATGTAAAAAACTTCCCTGGTAGGCAAGTGGTTAAAGTTCATCTAAATCAGGGGTCCTCAAACTACGGCCCGCGGGCCGAATCCGGCCCTCCAGCGTTTTTTATCCGGCCCGCGGACTGCCCCTTTAACATCGCAGCACTTCCTCTGCCCTCTGCTACTTTTATCACACAGGACGGGAAACATGACAGGTCTGGACAAAGGACCTTTTGTGTTAAGAAGCAGGTGATTGGTTACTAGGCATCGGGGCGGTCCCAGGAATCAATCACCTGCCTTTCACTTGCAAAGTCCCGCCCTTTGTCCGGACCGACCATGCTTCTTGTCTTGTGTGATACAGGTAACAGCGGGGAGTGGGAGATCTGTGATCTTATACAAGGGGCGGCAGTGTAATATCGATGGGGGATCTGTGATATGGGGGGGGATCTGTGATATGGGGGGATCTGTGATATGGGGGGAGTCTGTGATATGGGGGGGATCTGTGATATGGGGGGGATCTGTGATATGGGGAGTCTGTGATATGGGGAGTCTGTGATATGGGGGGGGATCTGTGATATGGGGGGATCTGTGATATGGGGGAGTCTGTGATATGGGGGGGGATCTGTGATATGGGGGAGTCTGTGATATGGGGGGGGATCTGTGATATGGGGGGATCTGTGATATGGGGGAGTCTGTGATATGGGGGGATCTGTGATATGGGGGGATCTGTGATATGGGGGAGTCTGTGATATGGGGGGGGATCTGTGATATGGGGGGATCTGTGATATGGGGGAGTCTGTGATATGGGGGGAGTCTGTGATATGGGGGAGTCTGTGATATGGGGGGGATCTGTGATATGGGGATTCTGTGATATGGGGGGAGTCTGTGATATGGGGGGGAGTCTGTGATATGGGGGGGATCTGTGATATGGGGGGAGTCTGTGATATGGGGGGAGTCTGTGATATTGGGGGAGTCTGTGATATGGGGGAGTCTGTTATGGGGGAGTCTGTGATATGGGGAGATCTGTGATATGGGGGATCTGTGATGGCGGAGTCTGTTATAGGGGGATCTGTTATGGGGGGGTCTGTGCTATGGGGGGGACTGATATGGGGGGGGTCTGTGATGGGGGAGTCTGTTATGGGGGGGATCTGTGATATGGGGGGACTGTGATATGGGGGGATCTGTGATGGCGGAGTCTGTTATGGGGAAAGTTTGTGATGGGGCGTCTGTTATGGGGGTATCTGTGATGGGGGAAGTATGTGATATGGGGGAGTCTGTTATGGGGGGAATCTGTTATGTGGGGCTTTGTGATGGAGAGGAGTTTGTGTTGGGGGGCTTTGTGATGGGGGGATCTGTCATGGGGGGGCTTTGTTATGGGGTGAGTCTGTGATGGGGAGGGGGGGTCTGTGATTGGGAGTGGTTCTGTAATGAGGGGAGTCTGTGAAATACTGATTACAATTGTTCTTTAATTTAAATATTGTACTGTTTTTTCCTGTTTTTTTTTTTTTTTTTGCACTACAAATAAGATGTGTGCATAGGAATTAGTTCATATTTTTTTAAACTATAGTGCGGCCCCCCAACAGTCTGAGGGACCGTGAACTGGCCCCCTGTATAAAAAGTTTGAGGACCCCTGATCTAAATGCTCCTGTTTTGGCAAGAAGTCAGGAAATACTGACTTTCCATATAAAACGCCTTGTTAATATTCAGCAACAAATTTTCTTTTATTTGTCTGTAAAATATTCCAGCTTGCTAGGTAACTGGCGTGTACGTTGTATGTGCACAATAGAATGTGCTGCTGGGCAAGCTGGAAAGGATTGAGTGGCACTTGTATTATCATTTCTTTATGATGTGCAAGTGACTGTGCAAACTTCACCTTCCAGATACAATCCCGAAATTAGAATGGCTGTGATTGAAGATGGAGTTGTTCGAGAGCCATTGCCATACCGGCCGTATAAAATGACCCTGGCAGTTGGCGAAACCCTTATATGTCACAGTTGTCCATCAATGTCCATCAGGTCCAGAGAAGTCCAAGCTTCCCACCTATGGGCACCTTCATCCCATCCTTGCTAATCATCTCCCCATAACTCACATATACACCAATCAGCCATAACAATATGGCCACTGACAGGTAAAGTGAACACCATTATCTGGTTACAATGGCACCTGAAAGTGGGTGGAATATATTAGGCATCAAGTGAACACGTTGTCCCTGAATTCGATCTGTTGAAAGCAGAAAAAATGGGTAGGCCTAAGGTACCTGAGCAACTTTGACAAGGGCCAAATTGTAATGGCTAGACGACTGGGTCCGAACAACTCCAAAACTGCAGCTCTTGTGGTCTGCAGTGGTCCAAGGCAGGAGCATCGGGTCATGGGTGACCAAGGCTCATTAATTGAAGTGGAGAGGGAAGGCTCATTGATGGAGGTGGGGAGGGAAGGCTCATTGATAGGGGTGGGGAGGAGGCTCATTGATAGGGGTGGGGATGGAAGGTCTTATTAATCGAGGTGGGGAGGGAAGGTTCACTGATGGAGGTGGGGAAGCAAAGGCTCATTGATGGAGGTGAGGGGGTGGGAGGCTCAATGATGGAGGTGGGATGGGAAGGCTCATTGATGGAGGTGGGGAGGGAAGGCTCTTTGATGGAAGTGGGGAGGGAATGTTTATTGATGGAGGTGAGGAGGTAAAGCTCATTGATGGAGGTGGGGAGAAGGCACGTTGATGGAGGTGAGGAGGGAAAGCTCATAGGTGGAGGTGGGGGAAGGCTCGTTGATGGAGGTGGGGGAAGGCTCGTTGATGGAGGTGGACATGGAAGGCTCATTGATGGAGGTGGGGAGGGAAGGCTCATTGATGGAGGTGAGTAGGGAAGGCTCATTGATTGAGGTGGGGTGGGAAGGCTCATTGATGGAGGTGGAAATGTAAGGCTCATTGATGGAGGTAGAGAAGGAAGGTTCATTGATTGGGGTTGAGAGGGAAGGCTCATTGATGGAGGTGGGGAGGGAAGGTTCATTGATTGGGATTGAGAGGGAAGGCTCATTGATGGAGGTGAGGAGGGAAGGCTCATTGATGGAGGTGAGTAGGGAAGGCTTATTGACTGAGGTGGGGTGGGAATGCTTATTGATGGAGGTGAGGAGGGAAGGCTTATTGGTTGAGGTGGGGTGGGAAGGCTCATTGATGAAGGTGGGGATGTAAGGCTCATTGATGGAGGTAGAGAAGGAAGGTTCATTGATTGGGGTTGAGAGGGAAGGCTCATTGATTGGGGTGGAGAGAGAAGGCTCATTGATGGAGGTGGGGAGGGAAGGCTTATTGATTGGGGTGGAGAGGGAAGGCTCATTGATTGAGGTGGGGGGGGAGGCTCATTGATGGAGATGATTGGGGTGGAGAGGGAAGGCTCATTGATTGAGGTGGGGAGGGAAGGCTCATTGATGGAGGTGGGGATGGACGGCTCATTGATGGAGATAGGGAAGGAAGGCTCATTGATTGGGGTGGAGAGGGAAGGCTGGCCCATGTAGTTCAATAGAAGAGCTACTGGAGCTCAATTTACTGAAAAAGTGAAGGCTGGTTCTGATAAAGCTGTCACCACACACAGAGCATCTCAGTTTGTTTTGTATGGGGCTGCATAACCACATTCTGGTCAGCATTGGCGTGTGCAGTGGGTGTGCCAGGTGTGCCTGGGCACACCCTAATCACGGGGAAAAGGAAGATACACTGCTCTAGGTGAATGTAATGTCCTAATGGACTCATGGGTCTGGGTGCTAGCCAGATCAGAAGTTTTGAGGAAACACAATTTTTGTGTGAAACGCGTCAACCTGCATGATTTGACTGTGTCCTGGTGGCAGTACCCTTTGTACAGTATTCAGTAAATTCTTTTGGACCGGTGGTGGTGTGCAGCGGAATTCATTTTTACACCCTAATCACCACATGCGGTGCCGATTTCCCTTACTGGCCAGGCTTCCCGCGGGTTGTGCCCCTGCCCTGCAGCGCTATTGGCTTCCCTCCTCTCCCCCAGCTGCTGCGGGAGATGTTTCAGGATGGAGAGTGGCGGAAGTGGCTAGTAAATATGTAATTTACTGGCGCCTTTCTTTTCTAAATAAACACAGTGAATACACTCACTCACTGTGTTCATTCATAACTGAGGCATAGTGAACTGTGTTTATTATGCTTCAGTTTGTGAATGAACAGGAAGCCGCTCAGCACAGAGCACTTCCCATTCATTTGCTGTCCCATGCAGCTGAGGCTGCAGAAAAAGACGTCTGTGTTTGAACTTTGGGGTGCACACCCTACTTCAATAGGCTGCGCACACCTATGCTGGTTAGGATGTCCATGCTGACCCATATCCACAGCCAAAAGCGCCTACAATGGGCACGTGAGCATCAGAGCTTGACTGCAGAGCAACAGAAGAAGGTGGCCTAGTCTGATAAGTTCAAGAATGACTTGAGGAACACAACAACGAGTTGGAGGTGTTGACTTGGCCAATCCAGCATCTGTGGGATGTGCTGGCGAAACAAGTCGATCCATGGAGGCCCCACCTCACAACTTACAGGACTTAAAGCATGGCCTTCCAGATGGAACTACAAGCCCCATCATGGCTCTGCCTTTGGGAGTCAGGCTTGCAACTGTCAGCCTTGCAATGCCTCATGGGACTTGTAGTTCCACAACAGCTAGAGCTTGAAGCACCCATGACTATACCACAGCATACCTTCAGAGGTCTGGTGGAGTCCATACCTCAATGGGTTCGAGAAAGTGGGACCTACTCAATATTTAGGTGGGTGGTGGTGATGTTTTGGAGGATCGGTGTATCTGGAAATATAAAGTCTGATGCTTTTAATTTTGCTTTGTCTCATTGTATTCCACGTTCCTGGTGTATCCTGAAATGATCACGATTCCAAATAATTAATTTTACCGCACGTCGGAGATTGTGAAGCAAACCATTTTAAAAGTAATTTACGGGCAGACGTCTTGAATTAATCCAGTAGAGGAATTCTGCAGATTTAAGTATGGGCACTGAAAGGACAGAGAGAGAGAGAGAGAGAGAGAAGGCGGCAGACTTGATGTTGCCATGGAAACTGCTGGCTCCCATACCTATGGAATCGGAGAGCCAATAGAATGCATATAGGTATTTTTTTAAAGGCCTGCCTGCATTCATCGGCTGACCTAGTCTGAGGAATCCGCCATAGCTCCATCGGGGAGTCATCTATACTGCAAGACTCTGACAGAACTCATTAAAACAGAAGTGTGCCCCCCTCTGAGCCTCTCTATTTCTCTCTGCTTATTGTCCTTGTCTAGGAGTCCCTTTGATAAGTTTTCAAGGACGATCGATTCCCGAGACTTTCCCGGCTGTTAAATTAATTTGTGAATGGTTCTGAGTGGCCAGGCTTCAATGCCATATAACATACGTTGGTGGTTTTACTATTTAATTGTCAACTCGCCCTGATGGACCTTTATTGCCGGCGTGACACTAAGCCGTGCCCGATAATTGAGATTCTGACTCGTGTTTCCTGGTAGCTGGATATCCTTTAGGGTGGGTGATCAATTTATTCATCATATTCAAAGGGCAATAGGATGAATTCAAGCAATGCTGCCTCATCTACTATATATAGTCTTAAAGGGCTAGTTCACCTTCCTGCCTTGTTGCTAGGGCGTTGCTACGACACTCCCAGCCGTTACTGGGTTGAAGGGTTAGTTTACCTTTATCAAAAAAATGTCTATGCAGGTAAAGGGCACCTGTATGTAAAAAAATAAAATAAAAAACTATGCAGCTCTGATCAACACTGAATAATGGCCTTTCCATACATGTAGGCTATCTACTTACCTCCCAAAGCCTGGCTGAAAAACTCCCAGAGATGGCATGCCCCCATCCTGCCTTTTTGCTAGGACCTCGCTAAGACACTCCTAGCTGTTACAGAGTTAAAGTGTTAGTTCACCTTCCTGCCTTGTTGCTAGGGTGTTGCTAAGACACTCCCAGTCATTACTGTGTTGAAGGGTTAGTTTACCTTTACCGAAAAACTGTCTATGCAGGTAAGGGGCACCTGTAGATAAAAGAAAACTGTGCAGCTTTGACCAAAGCTCAAAAATGCTCTTGCTATAGCTGTAGGACATCTAAATATCCCAAAGCCTGGCTGAAAAAACTCCCAGTAAAGACATGCCCCCATCCTGCCTTGTTGCTAGGATGTTGCTAAGACACTCCCAGCTGTTACTGTGTTAAATGGTTAGTTCACCTTGAGCAAAAAACTGTCCATGCAGGTAAGGAGCACCTGTATATAAAATAAATAAAAAAATAAAAAAACACACAGCTCTGATCAAAGCTGAATAATGGCCTTTCCATACATGTAGGTTATCTACTTACCTCCCAAAGCCTGGCTGAAAAACTCCCAGAGATGGCATGCCCCCATCCTGCCTTTTTGCTAGGACCTCGCTAAGACACTCCTAGCTGTTACAGAGTTAAAGGGTTAGTTCACCTTCCTGCCTTGTTGCTAGGGTGTTGCTAAGACACTCCCAGCCGTTACTGTGTTGAAGGGTTAGTTTACCTTTACCGAAAAACTCTCTATGCAGGTAAGGGGCACCTGTAGATAAAAGAAAACTGTGCAGCTTTGACCAAAGCTCAAAAATGCTCTTGCTATAGCTGTAGGACATCTAAATACCCCAAAGCCTGGCTGAAAAAACTCCCAGTAAAGACATGCCCCCATCCTGCCTTGTTGCTAGGATGTTGCTAAGACACTCCCAGCTGTTACTGTGTTAAATGGTTAGTTCACCTTGAGCAAAAAACTGTCCATGCAGGTAAGGAGCACTTGTATATAAAATAAAAAAATAAAAAAAACGCAGCTCTGATCAAAGCTGAATAATGGCCTTTCCATACATGTAGGCTATCTACTTACCTCCCAAAGCCTGTCTGAATAACTCCCAGAGATGGCATGCCCCAATCCTATCTTGTTGCTAGGACCTCACTTATGCCGCGTACACACGACCGGACTTTACGGCATACTTGGTTCGGCGGACCCGAGTCCGTCGGACAATTCGATCGTGTGTGGGCTCCAGCGGACTTTTTTTCCCCAAAAGTTTGACGGACCTAGAAATAAAACATGTTTCAAAGCTTTTCGACGGACTCGAGTCCAGCCGAAAAGTCCGCTCGTCTGTATGCTAGTCCGACGGACAAAAACCGACGCTAGAGCAGCTATTGGCTACTGGCTATGAACTTCCTTGTTTTAGACCGGTTGTACGTCATCACGTACGAATCCGTCTGACTTTGGTTGATCGTGTGTAGGCAAGTCCGTTCATTCGGAAAGTCCGTCGAAAAGTCCGCAGGACAAAGTCTGCCGTAAAGTCTGCTCGTGTGTATGCGGCATAAGACACTCCTAGCTGTTACAGATTTAAAGGGTTAGTTCACTTTCCTGCCGTGTTACTATGGCGTTGCTTAGACACTCTCAGCCGTTACTGTGTTGAAGGGTTAGTTTACCTTTATCAAAAGACTGTCTATGCAGGTAAGGGGCACCTGTAGATAAAAGAAAACTGTGCAGCTTTGATCAAAGCTCAACAATGCCCTTGATATAGCTGTAGGACATCTAAATACCCCAAAGCCTGGCTGAAAAACTCCCAGTAAAGACATGCCCCCATCCTGCCTTGTTGCTAGGACGTTGCTAAGACACTCCCAGCTGTTACTGTGTTAAAGGGTTAGTTTCGCCTTGAGCAAAAAACTGTCTATGCGGGTAAGGGGCACCTGTATATAAAAAAAATAAATAAATAAAACTATGCAGTTCTGATCAAAGCTAAATAATTCCCTTTCTATACATGTAGGTTATCTACTTACCTCCCAAAGCCTGGCTGAAAAACTCCCAGAGATGGCATGCCCCCATCCTGCATTGTTGCTATGACATTGCTAAGACACTCCTAGCTGTTACAGAGTTAAAGGTTAGTTCACCTTACTGCCTTGTTGCTAGGATGTTGCTAAGACACTCCCAGCTGGACATCTACATACCCCAAAGCCTGGCTGTGAAAACTCCCAGTAAAGACATGCCCCCATCCTGCCTTGTTGCTAGGACGTTGCTAAGACACTCCCAGCTGTTAATGTGTTAAAAGGTTAGTTCACCTTTACCAAAAACACTCCCTATGCAGGTAAGGGGCACCTGTAGTTAAAAACAAACTGTGCAGCTTTTACCAAAGCTGCACGCTGCCCATGATATAGGTGTAGGCCGTCTACTTACTTCCCAAAGCCTGACCAAAAAACTCCCAGAGATGGCATGCCCCCATCCTGCCTTGTTGCTATGACATTGCTAAGACTCTCCCAGCTGTTACTGAGTTAAAGGGTTAGTTCAAGTTGCACAATTGTTTTTCATCTACTGGTGTCCCTTACCTGCATATGTTGTTTTTTTTGCAAAGGTGAACTAAACCTTTACCACATACTGTATATAGTCTAGGGGTGGTATAGGGTTAGTTTACCTTCCTGCCTCGTTGCTAGGACATTGCTAAGACACTGTGTGGCTAAAGGGGGACCTTTCTCATACCCAGTAAAAAAAAACATCCCCCTTATATCTCTTTCTTCTGTGTATTTAGCTGTATGCCTGGAGTTCTCATTTTCTATGGTAAACAACCCTCCAATAGGGTTGGCATGATGTGGGGGGGGTATTGACACAGCTGTGAACATTGGGGGGTGGGTGGACCTGCCCCCTCATTGCACGCGCCGTTCAAGGGCAGTTTGGTTTGGATTTCCAGTGCAGCATTGCATGCTTCACCACATGGGGAGAGTGTGTGCGTGTGGGGACTTGCATTGGTCTGGTGTTGGGGGGTATCAGGGGGGCAGTTGGGAGGAGATGGCTGGGGGGATCCTTGCCTGTGTGGACAGGGATCTTTGCACCGGCCCTGCCCTCCAATGGTATATACCAAACTATGGCCCAGGGGCTGGATGTGGCCCTTTGCCTGCCTTTGTCTGGCCCTTGGGGCACTATTCCACCAACTGACACCAATGGTGGGGCACCATTGCCCCTACTGACAGTAGGGCACTATTCTTCCCATTGATACCAACAGTGGAGCGCTATTTCTCCCATTAGAACTAATGATGGGGCACTGATGCATGGGCATTTTCTACTCCCACTGGCCACAGTATGCCACCCCTATGGCCACAGTATGCGACTCCTTAAAGCTTGAAGGACGGTAAACTGGCCCTTTGCTTAGAAAAGTTGGAGACCCCTGGTATATACAATACAGTCATCCAATGTTGTATTTAATGCTGGTTTGAGGGCGGGGTCTAAGTGTAGTAGCAGACTTACAGAAAAACCACGAGACAGGCTAGCTTGACACTGTGTTTTTTTTTTTTTTTTTACGAGATTACCAAATTGAATAGGCATCACAGTGAATTATATTCTTGGTACCACCGAGGCTGAGAGATACATAGTTCCCCTATTTTTATAGGGTCCTACATTAAAATGGCCGCCCAACTCCCACGGGTTTTCGGCATCCAACCAGATCACTGTTCTGCCCATGATGTCCATCTGGAGCCCAAGATAGGAGACATTTCTTCACCTTTGGACTCCTCCTGGTGCTGTGAACAAGGCTTGTGCCGAAACGCGTCAGCGCGTTTTATTGGTCATGTTGCAATAGAGTTTACATAAGAATTTCCGGAGTTGCCGGCATTTCGTTTTATGATTAAGGTACCATTGTTGGATGAAAGCAGGACATCTCAAGCCTGAGCACCTGGAGTAGGTGTGTCGTTTTTTTATTACTCTACCAGAGTCTTCACAGTCAGAGCAGTGCTTTTCCTGTATGCAGTTATTGGACTCCTACTAACCTGAAAGGACAGGGCGATACTACCTTCAGGTTGCAGGTTGTGCTGCAGCTTGCACTAGCGTACAGGTCAGAGGACGGATGGGTGCATACTGCTGAATGGAACCATAAGAAGAGTGTTGGGTGACCAGATTTTCTGTACATCATGGAAGAGCATAATGTAGAGGTCACAGGGCTTCTAGGCATACAGATCACAGGCTGTTACAATGGGGTCAATTCACTAATGTTTACCGCATTCGATAACCCGGTCACTTGATTCATTTGTATAAATTTTGGTAAAAAAGAAGTCTAATGCACAAATAATAGAAAGTGATGGGTATTTACTCTATAGGTGTGTATACTTTATACTTTTATGCACATACTAATACACATTTGGTATCATTAGGAAGACATTCGGACTATTACTGTGCTATTTTTGTTCACCTAGAGCAGGGGTCTCCAAACTTTTCAAGCAAAGGGCCACTTTATTGTCCTTTAGACTTTAGTAGGGCCGGATTGTGGTCGGCAGGGGCAGAAAATTTCACCGGCCCAGCATCAGTGAGAATAAATATGGCCTCAGGGTTGGTGGTCAATAGGAGGAGGAGCGTTCCCCCCTATTAGTAGGAGGAATAGTATTCCATCATTGGTATCGGTGGAAGATATAGTGCCTCATTGTTGGTGTCAGTGGGAGGAATTGTGCCCCAAGAGCCAGATAAAGGCTAGCAAAGGGCCACCATCTGGCCCTCGGGCCGCAGTTTGGAGACCCCTGACCTAGATTGTACTAGCTCTGATGTCATACATGTGATCATTATTTGGACCTTCACTGAGATATCGCCCCTGCCTGTGAGGGATCTAGCATTCAAGACCCACCTGTCCAGTCTTTCTGTTCTTCTTGGAAGGGGGCTCCTCTAGGTCTCTCCTCTTTTATTCTTTACACAAACAATTGATACTATTGGTATGTATTTGGCATTCTTATCAATATTTTCCGGCAGTTGTCTGTTTCCACCCGTGTTTACTGTTCTTTGAATGGTATATGTGTTTCTTCAATGGACATTTGCACTCTGTTTGTTAATAACCCCTGAAGAAAGGGAGTCCCGGAGTAAAAGAATAGAAAAGAATGGGCGGAGGGACGGCATGACATAGGCATCGTTCGGAAATACATTGAAAGGCCCGAGGACAGCTCGGCTGACCTCGGCAAACCTAGGGAATGGAGTCTTTCCAAGGTTTTCCAAGGTCAGCCGAGGTGTCCTCGGGCCTTTCCGGCTGTTTCCAAGGCTCTCCGCCGCCCCCCCCCCACCTCTGGCCGCATGCGGTATTGCATGCCATTGAAGTCAATGCGGAACAAATTATTTTCGTTTCCATTGACTTCTATGGGGAAACTCGCTTTGATATGCGAGTACTTTGGATCACGAACATTCTCCTGGAACGGATTATGCTCGTAATCTGAGGTTCCACTGTAGTTGGGTCAGTCGTGAGCGGAGAGGAGTGAAGCTTCCCACCCACCCTCCCGATGTTTTGGTCAGCATTACAGTGAGGCTGTCATGACAGCCTGGCAGTGGTGGGTCTTTGGAGGAAGAGAAGAAGGCTGGAATATAACATGGTTAGGACCAATATGTGGTATGGGGTTCTTGGGTACCTTCCGGTTGACGAGGGGTTTAACCAGGAAGGGGTAAGAAATGTGGGTCACTGCGGATGTCGAGTACCGTCTCCGAGTCGGTGTCTTGTGACTGGAGGCCTAAGTTTTTAAAGAAGTTTGTCGCAGTGACCAAGTTGTGTGTCGTTGCCCTCAAAGGTATAAGTTTTGGTTGATGGTTATTTTAAATATTATTTATTTAAGTTACGTTATTTGTTAAATAGAAGGCTGTAAGGTCATTTTACTCCAAAACCTCATCATGTCATTCATCGGGTAATTGGGGGGGGTTTGGAGGTTATGGTCTAATCGGTTGGGGAAAACTGGAGGTATCTGACCTTCACATGTCCAGGCATTTAGCCAGAAACGTCTTCAGAGATGTAATCAACGTCTGTATATGTATCAATTGTGTATTTCATACTCTATGCCCATTGGGACAGTTTTTATCATGTTTAGATTTGTACAATCAATTATATTTTTCTTGACGTTATTTGGTGTATTGGTCACTTTGAAAGTCCCATTTCCCAAGGGGGGTTCTTTCTTCTTTTACTCTAAAAACCCGGGATGTGGTGACCAATAAACAATATATTCTCCTGATGCTGGAACATTTTTTTTTCTATGTGAGAACCAAGAGTCCCATTTTTTATTATAAAATTGTATACAGTTATCATCTTGGTCACAGGAGCTTGTCTTAGCCTCTTACTCCCAAATCGAACTGATACTGCTTCCTAGTGCCTGTTTTTTGAATATCGAATGGCAATAGTAAAATTGTATATCCCCGTGCATTGGACCTCCTTTTGGCTCATTTTTGTGAAGGTCCCCCCTCTTTTTGGGTTGAACTGCTTGCCTTGTTTGATGTCGTACAGACACTTGATTCACGTATAGTGCTTTGATGGAAGTGTATTTATGTCCTCATTGGGTACCCCAGAATTAGTATATATTAAATCATTTCTACTTACTCATCTGCCCTCCATAAAAAAAAAACCTGAAGAAGCCAAGGCGAAACGCGTTGGTTTGTAGTTGTCTCCTTAGTTTTAATCTCAATTTCCCCCGACTGATATATTTCTTGATATCTATGTCATATCTGATCAGTTACTAGAGAGTATACACCTTTTGGAGACAAGGGGGAGTGCATGGGGTTTAGTAGTATGATGCTGGTACATTATGTTTTAATGTAGTGTCTTCAGACACATATTTAACCAATTTAAAAAAATAATGGTATACGATCCAAAGGGAGGTTTTCAGCTCCTTTAACGTCCCAACATGTTTCCTCTTTGTTCATACTTCTACTCCGGGATGTGGTGCTGATTTTCAACTGAATACATTTCCATTTAGAAAATTTCTTCGTGAACTGACCCCAATTGGGTGACAATGCAACTGGTAAGGGGACTCGTTTTACAAATACGTAAATATATGAAAAAAAGATGAAGCTTTAGCTTTAAATAGCTAGAAGAGCCTTACCAGGTTGTTATCAAAAGCCGTATACAGTATATAGCCTCTCGATGATATCATCCGTGATATGGATTGACGAGATACGCTCTATGAAATGTCAGGACCTCGAATGAGATTTCTATCGATCTCTGACCCCCTAATTCACTCTTCTAATCACTTCACAGCTACAAATGAAGCTTCTTTATATCGTCTTTCGTGCGAAAAAAATACGACTTTAAATCCTTCTTGACATCTCTGCGCTGCCCCCCCCGAGGTCGGCTCACGGCCCTCGATCCCAACCGCGGCGTTACCTTGCGGTATTTGGTCACAGTTTATTTTCTGATGAACCTTCCTGATCTACCGGCAACCCTCAGAATTTCTTTCTGCATTTCCTCTGTTGGTGAAGAAGGATTCACTTCTAGGATGTGGTGTGAAGAAAGGTTACATTTCATCGCCGAAAATATTTTTTTGTTGGTGAAATTAACACTATTTTAGGCTACTGAAATACGACTAAAACTAAAATGGCATTTTAGGCAAAAAGACTATGATGGATTTTTTTTTCTTGTATCTCAGACGCTTACACGGTAAGAAGATAGTGCCCCATTATTGGTATTAGTGGGCGGTAGGCATGTGCATTTCGTTTCGTTCCGAATCGAAATTCGGACGAATTTTTCATTATTCGGAAATTCGGATGCATCCGAATTTCCGAATGACAAAAGTAAAGAATTTAAACGAATCCGAAAAAAAAACGAACGAATTCGAATCGAATTCGAAAACATATTCGAATCGAATTCGAAAACATATTCGAATCGAATTCGAAAACATATTCGAAAACATATTTGAATCGAATTCGAAAACATGATGCTATTCTTTTATACTTTCTATTCTATCCTAATCTTTTCTATTGGAATTCGATTTCATTCTATACGAATTTCAAATTTCGCAAAATGGTTATGTATAGTTTACTTTTTCAAATTCAGTTATTGTTTTTTTCGAATTTGATAGTTTTTTTCGAATGTGGTAGAAATTTTTCGAATTTGACAGTTTTTTTCGAATGTGGTAGAATTTTTTCGAATTTGACAGTTTTTTTCGAATGTGGTAGAATTTTTTCGAAATTGATAGTTTAATCAAATGTAGTAAGAATTTTTTCGAATTTGACAGTTTTTTTCGAATGTGGTAGAATTTTTTCGAATTTGATAGTTTTTTCAAATGTAGTAAGAATTTTTTCGAATTTGATAGTTTTTTTTCGAATGTGGTAGAAATTTTTCGAATTTGACAGTTTTTTTCGAATGTGGTAGAATTTTTTCGAATTTGATAGTTTTTTCAAATGTAGTAAGAATTTTTTCGAATTTGATAGTTTTTTTCGAATATGGTAGAAATTTTTCGAATTTGACAGTTTTTTTCGAATGTGGTAGAATTTTTTCGAATTTGATAGTTTTTTCAAATGTAGTAAGAATTTTTTCGAATTTGATAGTTTTTTTCGAATGTGGTAGAATTTTTTCGAATTTGATAGTTTTTTCAAATGTAGTAAGAATTTTTTCGAATTTGATAGTTTTTTTCGAATGTGGTAGAAATTTTTCGAATTTGACAGTTTTTTTCGAATGTGGTAGAATTTTTTCGAATTTGATAGTTTTTTCAAATGTAGTAAGAATTTTTTCGAATTTGATAGTTTTTTTCGAATGTGGTAGAAATTTTTCGAATTTGACAGTTTTTTTAGAATGTGGTAGAATTTTTTCGAATTTGATAGTTTTTTTCGAATGTGGTGGAATTTTTTCGAATTTGATAGTTTTTTCCGAATGTGGTAGAATTTTTTCGAATTTGATAGTTTTTTTCGAATGTGGTGGAATTTTTTCGAATTTGACAGTTTTTTTCGAATGTGTTAGAATTTTTTCGAATTTGATAGTTTTTTTCGAATACGGTCGAATTTTTTCGAATGCGGTCGAATTTTTTCGAATGCGGTCGAATTTTTTCGAATTCGAATACGAAACGAAACGAATTCCGAAAACGAATGTAATGAATGCAACGAATTTAACTAAACGAATTAAGTTAAATAACGAATCGAAACGAAACTAAACTAAACAAATTTTTTCATCCTGCACATGTCTAGTGGGCGGAATAGTTCCCCTCATTATTGGTATCAGTGGAAGGAATAGTGTCCCATCATTGGTATCAGTGGGAGGAATAGTGTCCCATCATTGGTATCAGTGGGAGGAATAGTGCCCCATCATTGGTATCAGTGGGAGGAATAGTGGCCCATCATTGGTATCAGTGGGAGGAATAGTGCCCCATCATTGGTATCAGTGGGAAGAATAGTGCCCCATCATTGGTATCGGTGGGAGGAATAGTGGCCCATCATTGGTGTCAGTGGGAGGAATAGTGCCCCATCATTGGTATCAGTGGGAGGAATAGTGCCCCATCATTGGTGTCAGTGGGAGGAATAGTGTCCCATCATTGGTATCAGTGGGAGGAATAGTGCCCCATCATTGGTATCAGTGGGAGGAATAGTGCCCCATCATTGGTGTCAGTGGGAGGAATAGTGTCCCATCATTGGTATCAGTGGGAGGAATAGTGTCCCTACCCTTCTACTGTACTAAAAAAAAGCATTTTAATTTCTATTGCTGTTGGAGAATTCCTCTCACTTCCTGTCAGGACAGGAAGTGAGGGTATATCTCTCAGCTCTCTGGATAGTAGTAAAAATCACCAGAGCTTCTAACCCCTCCCCCACTCCATGGAAAACTAAGAAAAACGTTTTCCTGGACTTACTCCTCGGGGATGATCTCCCTCTGGTCCATTGAACAGGATTCTTCCCGAACACATTTATATATTATTGCAACTTCTGATTTGTAATAGTCTTTTGTAGATAAGCCGATAACGAGCGTGGACAATCGTTCCTTGATATCGTGCGGCGGTGATTTTGCAGACATCCCCGGGTCCTTGTGCGGGGCCCTGATTGTGCCGTCTTGGCTGTGCCCGTGACCGATGAATTTAGGCGCCTCTGATTAGCGAATTATCAGTGGATCAGCACACAGGCTGCACACGGTGTGGCCCCCGGGGGCCCCTGTGCTGAGTCCCGGCACTGATAAGCTGAAAGTATCTCTCTCAGATATGTCACCTAAAAGACTCGGCAGAGTTCCCTTCCAAAAAACAGCCAAAGCTAGACAAAGATAAAGACTCAAACCCCGAGGCCTCACCTCCATCTCAAAGGAACAGACAGAATAGCTTAACGGCGCGATTATTTCCATAATATCAACATTTCTTTTTTGTTCTTTTAGAAAATACTTTCTATTTTGCATCTAAAATTGTCCCATATATACACTATATTACCAAAAGTATTGAGACGCCTGCCTTTACACACACTTAAACTTTATTAGCATCCCAGTCTTAGTCCGTAGGGTTCAATATTGAGTTGGCTCCGCCCTTTGCAGCTATAACAGCTTCAACTCTTCTGGGAAGGCCGTCCACAAGGTTTAGGAGGGTGTCTATGGGAATGTTTGACCATTCTTCCAGAAGTGGGTGCAGGCCAGTCAAGTTCCTCCACCCCAAACTCGCTCATCCATGTCTTTATGGACCTTGCTTTGTGCACTGGTGGGCAGTCATGTTGGAACAGGAAGGGGCCGTCCCCAAACTGTTCCCACAAAGTTGAGGGCATGAAATTGTCCAAAATGTCTTGGTATGCTGACACCTTAAGAGTTCCCTTCACTGGAACTAAGGGGCCAAACCCAACCCCTGAAAAACAACCCCCCACCATAATCCGTAGGGTTCAATATTGAGTTGGCCCACCCTTTGCAGATATAACAGCTTCAACTCTTCTGGGAAGGCCGTCCACCAAGTTTAGGAGTGTGTCTATGGGAATGTTTGACCATTCTTCCAGAAGGGCAGTTGTGAGGTCAGGCACTGATGTTGAACGAAAAGGCATGACTCGCAGTCTCGACTCTAATTCATCCTGAAGGTGTTCTATCGGGTTGAGGTCAGGACTCTGTGCAGGCCAGTCAAGTTCCTCCACCCCATACTTGCTCATCCATGTCTTTATGGACCTTGATTTGTGCACTGGTCCAAATCATTTGGTGGAGGGGGGGATTATGGTGTGGGGTTGTTTTTCAGGGGTTGGGCTTGGCCCCTTATTTCCAGTGAAAGGAACTCTTTGAGGCATCAGCATACCAAGACATTTTGGACAATTTCATGGTCCCAACATTGTGGGAACAGTTTGGGGATGGCCCCTTCCTGTTCCAACATGACTGCACATGAGTGCACAAAGCAAAGTCCATAAAGACATAGAGGAGCAAGTTTGGGGTGGTGGACCTTGACAGAGTTCTGACCTCAACCCGATAGAACACCTTTGGGATGAATTACAGTGGGGACTGAGAGCCAGGCCTTCTCGTCCAACATCAGTGCCTGACCTCACAAATGCCCTTCCGGAAGGATGGTCAAACATCCCCATAGCCACCCTCCTAAACCTTGTGGACGGCCTTCCCAGAAGAGTTGAAGCTGTTATAGCTGCAAAGGGCGGAGCCAACTCAATATTGAACCCTATGGACTAAGACTGGGATGCCATTAAAGTTCATGTGCGTGTAAAGGCAGGCGTCCCAATAAAAAAAAAAAAAAAAAAATGAGACTTTACAATTCCTTTAAACTATCTGGGTATTGGAATTCAGGAAGCTTATATAAAGACAAATGTGGGTAATTATACTTTCTGTATTCAAATGAAGTCAGTGATTAGGTAACAGATGCATCATACGTTGAGGGTTCCTGTTGACTGTCTAGTTTGGATTCTGTCTTCAGTTTTCAGTATGTAGACTATGTGGTCACCTTCTCCTGCCGCCTTGCTTTTCATGCATTATGGATTCTCCAGCAAAGCAGAGGCAAGTCCACCTAGATCAGTGATGGAGAACCTTGCCCCCCCCCCCAAATGTTTTAGAACTACATTTCCCATGATGCTCATGAGCTCTGCAGTGTAGTGGAGCATCATGGGAAATGCAGTTCCAAAACATCTGTGGGTGCCGAGGTTCTCCATCACTGACCTCGAACCATGTAGGCCTGTTGGGCAGAACCTACCAGGAAATGGATGTCGGCATTTCTAGGGAAGGGATGGGAGAAAGCTCGGCTAGAAGAAGAGATTTCCTGTAAATAACAAAGCGCTATGATTAGGATTATTACTTCCTACAATTACGGCTCTTTTATGGTCTGTTTTTGGAAGTGGTAGGGAGAGTGGTTTTCTCTCGGCGGGTTGTGGAGGAATCTCGCTGCTTTCAAAGTGTCACTAATGCTACTTAATTAAGAAATATCGGAGAGATACATTTTAAAGATGTTAGCGATGACAGCCAATGTTACTTTTTATCTCTTTTCCCAGAGATTCTTCAGTAGATTTACTCGAGTTGTTCAGTCGTATATTCCGGAGCGGTTCCAGCGACACTCTCGAGAAGATGTAGAAAACGCTCAGATTTATATTTGTCGGGGAACGTGTTTACATCTTACAGGCCGAGCCTGGAATTCAAAACAGTTCCAATCCTTTAATATCCGAGCTTTAGAAGAACCGCTTTCCTCCCAGCAGAGGCGGCTGAGATACGGGGAGTTCTGTATTTGTCACATTTATTATTATTTCAGGTTCTTATATAGAGCTGTCAATTTACGCAGCGCTTTACATATACATTGTACATTCACATCGGTCCCTACCCTCAAGGAGCTTACAATCTAAGGTCCCTAACTCACATTCATACATACTAGGGACAATTTAGACAGAAGCCAATTAACCTACCAGCAGGTCTTTGGAGTGTGGGAGGAAACTGGAGTACCCAGAGGAAACCCAACGCAGGAACAGGGAGAAAATGCGAACTCCATGTAGATGATGTCGTGGGCGGGATTTGAACCAGCGACCCTTTTTGCTGCTAGGTGAGAGTGACATTCATGGCACAAGAATATTGTACAAGCTTTAAAGAGCGTCACCTTTTACATCAGGTCCCGCCCCTGAGGAGTTACAGTCCAACAAAATAAAATAAAATATTGTTGTAGTAGTTATTATTATTATTATTATTATTATTATTATTATTATTGTTATTATTTTTCATTAAACTAAATGCTAAATAATAATGATAATAAAAATAAAATAAAACTAGCACTAACAACTATACCAATAAATTATTATTATTATTATTGTTGTTGTTGTTGTTGTTGTTGTTGTTGTTATTAATGTTGTTATTATTCACTAAAATTAACTATAAAACAACACTGATCACTGATGATGAAGATGATGATTATTCACTGAGTTAAGTATTAAATAACAACAACAACATCTATTGTTAATAATAATAGTAATAATAAGTGTTACTGTTGCTTTTATTATTATTTAATACCTAGTTCAGTGAATAATCATCATCATCATGCGCATAATAATACTCATAGTAATAGTAGAAACAACACACATATTTGATTATTATTATTATTATTATTATCAACAACAACAACAACAACAACAACAATAATAATAATAATAATCAAATATGTGTGTTGTTTCTACTATTACTATGAGTATTATTATGCGCATGATGATGATGATTATTCACTGAACTAGGTATTAAATAATAACAAGAACAATAAAAATTATTATACATATGATTATTATTATTATTATTATTATTATTATTAGCGTTATTGTTATTATTAAAAACAACAACAACAATAATAATAATAACAACACTAATAATAATAATAATAATAATAATAATAATAATAATAATAATAATAATAATAATATTTATAATAATTTTTATTGTTCTTGTTATTATTTAATACTTAATTCAGTGAATAATCATCATCATCATCATCATGGGCATAATAATAACGGAACTCTTAAGATGTCAGCATACCAAGACATTTTGGTGAATTTCATGCTCCCAACTTTGTGGGAACAGTTTGGGGACGGCCCCTTCCTGTTCCAACATGACTGCCCACCAGTACACAAAGCATAAGTCCATAAAGACACGGATGAGCGAGTTTGGGGTGGAGGAACTTGACTGGCCTGCACAGAGTCCTGACCTCAAACCTGATAGAACACCTTTGGGATGAATTAGAATGGAGACTGTGAGCCAGGCCTTCTCATCCAACATCAGTACCTGACCTCACAAATGCTCTTCTGGAAGAATGGTCAAACATTCCCATAGACACCCTCCTAAACCTTGTGGACGGCCTTCCCAGAAGTTGAAGCTGTTATAGCTGCAAAGGGCGGAGCCAACTCAATATTGAACCCTACGGACTAAGACTGGGATGACATTAAAGCTCATGTGCGTGTAAAGGCAGGTGTCCCAATACTTTTGACAATATAGTGTACTTTACCGTCCATTGGGTGGGGAATATTCTCGTCACTGCGAGTTCTCGTGTTGAATTCACTTCTGTTAAACATTATTGTACATGGAAGAAAGCCGACGTTCGTTTTCCTGGAAGAAAAAAAAAAGGTAAAATAACCTCGCCATGTCCTGGACACAATGTACTTCAATGTAAGAGAATTCTCAGTGACATGACAGCGCTATTGTGACGGCGCGAGCTTCAGCGGCGAGCACAGAAAGCGCACTATTTATCCTTCGCGGTACGCTCCGCTGCCAGCAGAATGCGGCGGGATTCTGGAAGATACGGTTTTGACAGAATCCACAGAGCAGTGCGGAAGCCCGCTTCATCCCTCTTTCGTTCGCCGCTCACCGCCGGCTATTTTTATACGTCTCTGGTGGATTGGTATTGGGAACGGCGCTCTGCGCTGGAATAATCAGGGAGGTTTTCAATATGAGACCGCCGCACAAAGCGCCCACCGCACAAAGAACTTCGCTTACTGACAATAAAATCATTCTTCAAAGGGAAAAAAAACAAAAATAAAACCACGGATAACACAGCCGTGTCCGCGGAGCGAGAAGATTCTACACGGAACCGAGGCGCAACGCTGGATTCTTGTCGGATTTTTTTTTTTTTTTTTATGCTTTTTTGTTTATGCTAAAAAAAAAAAAAAAAAACGTAACAAACAGACTGAAGAAAAATACAGTTGAAAAAGGTCTAACCCTCTTTTGCTGAAAGAGCTGTTTTTGCATTTTTTTTGTACTCATGTTTGTTTGTAGCACTTCCTCCCGCAGGAGTTACTGAAGTCCCGCCCCCTGCACAGCCAGTCACACGGCATTTCCTTCTCTCCTCCCGACACAGAGAAATCCCTCTTTGGCTTGTTTTTTTTTGTTGTTTCATTATGGGGATGATAACTTGGATGGGGGGGTTACAGGGTTATGGTTGGGCTCCAAACTTCATGTCCTGAGCTTATAGCCAGGTCTTAAGTGTTATTCGCCACCAGATGCCCCGCCCAACCCCTACCTTGCCCCGCCCCTAATTCCGTCCCTAAACACGCCCTTGTGAATGATCTCATGAAATGACACTGATAAATGTTTTGTGCAGAATTGAGGCACAAAAATAAATACTAACAACAACAACAACTTTATCAGTGCCCATCAATGCAGCCTCATCAGTGCCCATCAGTGCAGCCTATAAGTGCCCATCAGTGCCACAATCAGTGCTATCTTATCAGTACCTATCAGCGCAGCCTATTAGTGCCCAAGGCCATCAGTGCAGCATATCAGTGTCCATTAGTGCTGCATATTAGTGCCCATCAGTGCAGCCTCATCAGTGCCCATCAGTGCAGCATATCTGTGAAGCCTCACCAGTGCAGGCTATAAGTGCCCATCAGTGCAGCCTCATCAGTGCCCATCAATGCAGTCTATCAGTGCCCATCATTGCTTCCTATCAGTGCCCATAAATGCAGCCTCATCAGTGCCCATCAGTGCCCATTAATGCAGCCTATTAGTGCCCATCAGTGTAGCACATCAGTGCCCATCAGTGCAGTCTCATCAGTGCAGCCTCATCAGTGCCCATCAGTGCAGCCTCATCAGTGCCCATCAGTGCAGCATATCAGTGCCCATTATTGCAGCCTCATCAGTGCCCATCATTGCAGCCTATTAGTGCCCATCAATGCAGCCTCATCAGTGCCCATCAATGCAGTCTATCAGTGCCCATCATTGCTTCCTATCAGTGCCCATAAATGCAGCCTCATCAGTGCCCATCAGTGCCCATTAATGCAGCCTATTAGTGCCCATCAGTGTAGCACATCAGTGCCCATCAGTGCAGTCTCATCAGTGCAGCCTCATCAGTGCCCATCAGTGCAGCCTCATCAGTGCCCATCAGTGCAGCCTCATCAGTGCCCATCAGTGCAGCATATCAGTGCCCATTATTGCAGCCTCATCAGTGCCCATCAATGCAGCCTCATCAGTGCCCATCACTGAAAACTATCAGTGCCCATCAACAGTGCCTCATCAGTGTCTATTAGTGCAGCCTATCAGTGCCCATCAATGCAGACACAGGGAGGAATCAGGAAGAGAGCTGGCCGAATCACAGAGCGGGGATCTTCCTCTGTGACACAGCTTGGATCTTAAAATGCCGGCCGCTGTCCAACAAAGTCCCGCCTCCTGGACTGCCTCCTATGACAGACAATGACATCATAGGAGCCGGTCCAGGAGGCGGGACTTTGTTGGACAGCGGCCGGTGTTTCAGATCCAAGCTGTGTCACAGAAGGAGTTCCCCTCTCTGTGTGATCCGGCCGGCTCTCCTCTCCCTTCCCCACAGTTTCCAGGCCGATCACTGGAAGGAGACTCGGCTCCTATTCAACAAATTCATTAATTCGGATTTTTCTGAATATTCGTAAATTTGAATATTCGTAAACTCGAAAATTTATAAATTCGTAAATTCAAAATTCGAAAATCCGAAAATAAGAACGAAAATCCGAAAATTCAAAAACCCGAAGATTTGAAAATCTGAAATAATAACTTAACTATTACTAACTATTAAATTATAGGTATTGGAACGTCGTTTAAAATTTGGCTGTTAGTGAATGTAACGAATACAAATTTATCCGAAGTTACAAATTATCCGAAATAACAATCTGAATGAATGGAACGTAACAGATTAAGAATAATAAATAATAATGAAAACTTTTTTTTATTATTATTATTAATTCCTTCCGTTCCATTTGCTTAGATGCAGCATTCGTTATTTTCGATAATTCGTATTCGTTATATTCACTAACAGCCAAATTTGAAAGGAATATCATATATATATATATATATAATTTATATATAATATAATTTAATAGTTAGTTATTATTTAGAATTTTTGGATTTTCATTCTTTCGAATCTTCGGATTTTTTTCCTTATTTTCGAATTTCTGAATTATCGAATTTATGAATTTTTTAAATTGATGAATTTTCAATAATTCGTATTCTTTACATTCACTAACAGCCAAATTTGAAAGGAAATTCCAATACCTATAATTTAATAGTTAATTATTATTTTGAATTTTCGTATTTTCATTCTTTCAAATTTTCGGATTTTGTTTTTCTTATTTCTGAATTACCGAATTTTCGAATTTACGCATTTCAATCATAACAAATGACCTGAAAAACAAAAACAAAAAAAAAAAAAAACAAATGAAGAGAAAACAAACAAATTTTTGCGGCAGTGCACATGTCTAATTATTTTAATAAATATAAAATGCTAAATACCTTTTCTAATCAGCAGTATATACAGTAGCAGTCCTGTGACTTCTATCAGTGTCTGGTTAAAGCTTCCGTTCTCCTCTGACTGTCCTATGAGGCTGCATGACCCCTGACCCTCCTGTCTGGATAGTGCTGATTGGCCTTCTGCCAATCACATGTACCCTTCAAAGAAAAAAAAACTCTAGCAATACACACCGAACTGAGCATGTGCAGAATGGCCTCCCCAAGGTTTTGTTCTATGAGCAGATGGATTGGGGACTGTGGAAGAAGGGGAGGATCAGAGAAGACAGGATTGAATAAATACACCCATATATGTTACTAAACTGCAACAGAGCATCAGGTCTTCTGCTCTTCTATACGGGGCTGTGCTGTGTGGCTGAGCTGTGTAAATCTTAGGACTGCATGGACAGAAATACAAATCTTTTTGGCAGATAGGAAATGTTCCATAGACGTGCCTTATCTGTGTGAAGAGTTCAGCTTTAAACCCCGCAAAAGCCGAACCATTTGTTTTTAGAAGATCCGGGAACGTCTCCGGCGGGGAGATTCTTCGCGTTGTGAAGACCGCGGCAATAAAACTGACAAACATCGCAACTTTCCTTCCCTTCATCTGAAGTCATAAATAATTTAGAAAAACGTCCGGAGACCCGCTTTAGGGACTTCTAAGCTTTGTTAGAGAAAGTCTGTTATTTCCAGACAGGTGAAATGTGACCCCGAGGATGTGATTTACTAAAAGGAAAGGTACGGGGGCGGGGAGGCGCCGCCATGAAAAATAATTGGCTGGTTTCTTCTGTAGATCTAACTGCACCATGTGGTGCAAGGACAAGGGCCCGCAGGCTGAATTCGGTCCACCAGGCCTTGTCGTGTGGCCCCCACACACCCAGCTTCGCAGCCATAACGTGGCGGATCTCCATTCCACCACCTCAGGCCTTCACCCTCTGTTCCCGCTCCCCGAGGCTTCTGTGTTTACAGGACAGCTTTGCTCTCAGCGGCTCCCGGATCTAACAGGTCCCTGTATAGGGTACTAGAGCCAGGTCAGGTAGGAGAGAGTTGCACATTCACCCCTAAATCCTGCACTCTGTACATAGGGTACTCCTGAACTTTGCACTCTGTGCGTAACGCACTCTTGAACTCTACACTCTGTACACAGTGCACTCCTGAACACTGCACTCTGTACGTAGCACACTTCTGAGCTCTGCACCCTGTACACAGTGCACCCCTAAACTCTGCACTCTGTACATAACGCACTCTTGAACTCTGCACTCTGTACGAAATGCACTCCTGAACTCTGAACTCTGTACACAGCGCACCCCTGAACTCTGTACTCTGTTTGTAGCACACTCCCGAGTTCTGCACTTTGTACATAGGGAACCCGCAAACCCTGAATTCTGTACATAACACACCTCTGAACTCTGCACTCTGTACGAAATGCACTTCTGATCTCTGCACTCTGTACGTAATGCACTCCTGATCTCTGCACTCTGTACGTAATGCACTCCTGAACTCTGTACTATGCACACAGCGCACCCTTGAACTCTGCGCTCTGTACATAGCACACTCCCAAGCTCTGCACCCTGTACACAGCGCACTCCTGAACTCTGCGCTCTGTACGTAGCACACTCCCAAGCTCTGCACTCTGTACACGGCACACCCCTGAACTCTGCACTTTGTACATAGTGCACCCATGAACTCTGCACTCTGTACGTAATGCACTCCTGAACTCTGTACTCTGTACACAGCGCACCCCTGAACTCTGCACTCTGTACGTATCACACTTCCAAGCTCTGCACTCTGTACACAGTGCACTCCTGAACTCTGCACCCTGTACGTAGCACACTCCCAAGCTCTGCACTCTGTAAATGGTGCACCCCTAAATTCTGCACTCTGTAAGTAACGCACTCTTGAACTCTGCACTCTGTACACAGTGCACTCCTGAACACTGCACCCTGTACATGGCGCATCCCTGAACTCTGCACTCTGTACGTAGCACACTCCTGAGCTCTGCACTCTGTACACCATGCACCCTTAAACTCTGCACTCTGTCTGTAAGGCACTCTTGAACTCTGCACTCTGTACGTAGCACACTCCCAAGCTCTTCACTCATGGTACATGGTTCACCCCTAAACTTTGCACTCTGTACATAGTGCACTCCTGAACTCTAGGCTCTGTACATAACGCACTCTTGAACCCTGCATTCCGTACATAATGCACCCCAAATACAATCATCACTTTGAGGGCTGTACGTCTAGGGCAGGGGTATCAAACCCAATTTCATTACAGTCTGCTGATGCAGCCTGTGATGAAATTGAGTTTGACACCCCTGCCCTAGACGTACGCAGGGGATGGGTGCCATGTCCAACCCCTACACAGGTAGCCTGAGTCTATGGCTGAACAGTTTACCAAGTGGCACCTGATTGATAGGCCCTTGGGTATCACTCAGTACTGCATTCAGCCCTGTCGAGCAGTAAGGACAATAGGGGGCAGTATAACACAGTCTCTGAGAAAGCCAAATATATAGGTGTAGCACCCTCGTAGAGTAGCCAGATTTAGCCAAATTTAGATTTTGGCTCCTCCTGTAATTAAGGGAGCAGTGATCGCTTGCCCTATTCTGTTCAGGGTTTCAAAGGATGGGCGTTTGATTGCTTCCCCTGTCTCTGGAAGAAGCTTCCAGAGCTTAGCGGGGGGAGATTCAGATGACCAGCTTGAATATTTGCCATACTCCAGCCACAGTGCTCAGAAGGGGGCTGGAATGGGGGTACATAGTCTGAAGCACTGGAGACCTGGGTTCTCCCTCCCCAGGAGGCTTCCGGAGCCTGATGGGTTGCTGTCCTTAGGCAGCCTATGGATTATGTAACTGTTCTTGAGGCCTCAGCAGTGTCGGGGCTGATATCCTGGATAGATTTTCCTAGAAGCTTATTCCAGGACCTCACCACGAAGGATCTGGTCTAGAGATAGACTGTTTCATTCACTGGACCATGTCCAGAGGAAGCTGGAAGGTGGTCGCTGTTTTGGGGACTTGTGAGTAAAGACTCTAAATTAATCCCTGTGCAGTGGTCTGGAAATCACTTTGGCTACCAGTAGTTGTGCAGCAGCACAAGATAACCAGTTGCCAAAGAAACGTGCCTCATGGTCTTCAGCTGTGAAGCCTTAGACTTTTTTATAAAGTTACTTTGTGGTCCTCAGCTGTGGGGGTTTAGACTGTCCAACATTAATGTTTACTTAAGGAGAAGATTGTCCTCTAATTGCTATGTGCTAATCGTTTTAGAGCATCCCATGTCGTAACTCCTCTCCTGTTTAAAATTTCTTCAAGCAATAAACAATAACAGTGTTGTCGGAGCCGGTGTGAATGGACTGGTGCCTGTGGGAACAGTCAGGCTCTGAACTTTTAGGGATATTACCAGTGGCCCCTATGGGGGTAGTGCTACTCAGGAAAATCACTGCTTCAGTAAACCATCCAGTAGAGTACAAAACACCTACTTGCACTTGACCCTTGCACAGAATTGATCTCAAAAGTAAAATAAGTTGGGTCTGGTTGTCCAGATGATGGGCTGAAGGGATTCCAGGTCTGGATCCACGGGCAAGTGGCTGGAGGAGTTTCTGGACTGGGAACACAGGTGAGGGGCTGGAGATCCAGGGATGTCCCACTTGAGGCACAGTACTGTGATAACAATTACTACAGGAGTTGTATGCTGATGGGCTTTTGCCCACTTGCCCCCACTCCGGAACTAACAGTGGAAGACTGTACACCCGGCCACAGATCACATGCCCAGCCACCTCCGCCTTATCAGATATGGTATCCCTGAGCTTCTGAGGGCATGTCTTTGCATGTGGCTGCACACAAAGCAGGGTTTCAATGAGACCTCAAAATTATTTGAAAGGCTCCTCTAGGGTAAAACGTTTGAGGAAGGTTGGTATAGACAGGACCCTTCCCCTCACCCACAATAAAAGACTAATAGCAAAGGCTTGGCTGTGTTAGGCTTTGGAATCAATCCCCGCATTACAGGCGCTGAGGGGTTACATTAATTTTTATGTCCAAAACTGTTTGCGGTTTTTACACAATGAACACATTAGCATGCTGGTAAATCACAGGTTCACTTTCTATACGTTCACACCGCTGATCCAACTAATGGCCATGTCTGTGACCTAAATGCATTTTTAGAACGTCTAGTCTGACAGCTGATTGACAGCCGGTGCTCAAGTTTAAGACTTGCTGAGTTTCAAAAATGCACTTTACAGAGGAAGCGTCGTTTTTTAAAATTTGCTAGCAGGCAGTAATAGAAGAAACTTTGCATGTCTAGTATGCCAAACAAATATTACCTTGTCTGCTAGAACATGTACAGTGCCTTGAAAAAGTATTCATACCCCTTGAAATATTCCACATTTTGTCATGTTACAACCAAAAACGTAAATGTATTTTATTGGGATTTTATGTGTTCGACCAACACAAAGTGGCACATAATTGTGAAGTGGAAGGAAAATGATAAATAATACAAATAAATATGTGAAAAGTGTGTGTGTGTGTGGGGGGGGGGGGGGCATTTGTATGGCGCCCCCCGGAGTCAATACTTTGTAGAACCCCCTTTCTCTACAAGTCTTTTTGGGGATCTCTACCAGCTTTGCACATCTAGAGAGGGACATTTCTGCCCATTCTTCTTTGCAAAATATCTCAGACTCTGTCAGACTGGATGGAGAGCGTCTGTGAACAGCAATTTTCAAGTCTTGCCACAGATTCTCAATGGGATTTAGGTCTGGACTGTGACTGGGCCATTCTAACACATGAATATGCTTTGATCTAAACCATTCCATTGTAGCTCTGGCTGGATGTTTCGGGTCGTTGTGCTGCTGGAAGGTGAACCTCGGCCCCAGTCTCAAGTCTTTTGCAGACTCTAACAGGTTTTCTTCTAAGATTGTCCTGTATTTGTCTCCATCCATCTTCCCATCAACTCTGACCAGCTTGCCTGTCCTGCTGAAGAAAACCATCCCCACCACATGATGCTGCCACCACCATGTTTCACAGTGGGGATGGTGTGTTCAGGGTGATGTGCAGTGTTAGTTTTCCCCACACATAGCGTTTTGCTTTTAGGCCAAAAAGTTGAATTTTGGTCTCATGTGACCAGATCACCTTCTTCCACATGTTTGCTGTGTCCTCCACATGGCTTCTCACAAACTACAAACAGGACTTCTTATGACTTTCTTTCACCAATGTCTTTCTTCTTGTCACTCTTCCATAAAGGGCAGATTTGTGGAGAACACGACTAATAGTTGTCCTGTGGACAGATTCTCCCACCTGAGCTGTGGATCTCTGCAGCTCCTCCAGAGTTACCATGGACCTCTTGGCTCTTCTCTGATGAATGTTCTCCTTGCCCGGCCGGTCAGTTTAGGTGGACAGTCATGTCTTGGTAGGTTTGCAGTTGTGCCATACTCTTTCCATTTTCCGATGATGGATTGAACAGAGCTCCGTGAGATGATCAAAGCTTGGGATTTTTTTTATAACCTAACCCTGCTTTATACTTCTCCACAACTTTATCCCTGACCTGTCTGGTGTGTTCCTTGGCCTTCATGATGCTGTTTGTTCACTAAGGTTCTCTAACAATCCTCCGAGGACTTCACAGAACAGCTGTATTTATACTGAGATGAAATTACACACAGGTGGGCTCTATTTACTAATCAGGTGACTTCTGAAGGCAATTGGTTCCACTAGATTTTAGTTAGGGGTATCAGAGTAAAGGGGGCTAAAAACAAATGCCCCCCCCCCCCTCCACACACACTTTTCACATATTTATTTGTAAAAAAATTTGAAAAACCATGTATCATTTTCCTTCCAATTCACAATCATGTGCCACTTTGTGTTGGTCTATCACATAAAATCCAAATAAAATACATTTACATTTTTGATTGTAACATGACAAAATGTGGAAAATTTTAAGGGGTATGAAGACCTTTTCAAGGCACCATATGTTTTAGTTTGTGCAGTGAATGTCATGCAAGTGCATCAAAACATTGTTTTTTTTTGGAGCTGGCTCACCATCAGCGTTCTAACTCATCCCAAAGGTGTTCAGTAGTGATGAGATAAGGGCTTTTTTGCAGGACACTCAGGTTCCCCCACACCAAAGTGGTCACACCGTGTCTTTATGGAACTGGCTTTGTACATGTGGGTGGGGGCACAGTCATGGTGGAACAGAAAAGAGTCTTCCCCAAACTGTTACCACAAAGTTGCAAGAGTACATAAGCCTACAAAGTCTTTGTTTTATGGAGTTTTAACAGTACTGGACACACCTGAACTCGATCATTCAGGAGAGGGTCTAGATACTTTGGGCCATATAGTGATCTGTTTGGAGTGGGATGACCATACCATTATTGATAGAGTTTTTAATCATGAGCCTCCAAGGATGGGACTGATGTTGGATGAGTAGACCTGGTCTACCATCGGTGTTCCAATTCATCCCAAAGGTGTTCAGTAGGGTTGAGGTCAGGGCTCTGTGCAGGACACTCGAGTTCCTCCACACCAAACTGGTCAAAGCATGTCTTTATCGAGCCCCACTTTTTATGCAGGGCACAGTCATGGTGGGACAGAAAAGGGTCTTCACCAGTGGCGGCCTGTCCATTAGGGGAGCAGGAGCGCCTCCCCCCTAAGCCATGTGCCCGGCCCCCTAATCTACTTGCAGTGTTTTGTTTTTGTTTTCTTTTAGAAGCACTTGATTAGAGCCAGAGGCTCTAATTGGCTTCAAAAAATGGTGGAATTGGGGTGCAGAGCACTGCGCCCTGAGACCACCCAGCTGTGTGAGAATAGTGAATTAACATTCGCTATTGTCTTCCTGATTCTCCTCCCGGCCCATCAGGAAGTGGCTCCTGAGACCCGATTGGCCGAGAGGAGAAGCGATCATATTGGCCACCGCCTTGAGGGAAGGAGGAGGGAAGCTGCCGTGAAGCCCGAGACGCAAAGGAGAAGGAGGAGGAGACGCAGGAAGGAGCTGAAACTGCCTGTGACCTAGATGGGGTAAGTGTGGCCAACCGACTGGGGGGGGTGCGGTGGGATGTTTTGTTTGTCGCCCTCCCAAAATATAGCACCAGACGCCCCTAGTCTTCACCAAACTCTTACTGCATTGTCTACAATGTCTTTGAATGATGTATTATTAACAGGACTATTCACTGGAGACACTTGCACTCCATCATTTGGAAGAGGGGCTCCAAATCCTTTGAGCCATATGGTGTATCTGTTGGACGTGGGATGACCCTGTTACCATTATTATTGATAAAGTTCTGTAATCATGAACCCCCATGGGCAGGACTGATGTTGGATGAGAAGACCTGGCTCACCATTGGCATTCAAATTCAACCCAAAGGTGTTTATTAGAGTTTAGGTCAAGGCTCTGTGCAGGACACACGACTTCCTCCACCCCAAACTGGTCACACCATGTCTTTATTTATGGAGCTGGCTTTGTATACTGGGGGGCACAGTCATACTGGAACAGAAAAGAGTCTTCACCAAACTGTTACCACAAGGTTGGAAGAGCACAATTGTCTTAAATGTCTTTGTATGATGGAACATGTTTAAGATCTTATTTTGGTAGAAAATGCTATTTGACTTTCATTAGGCAGGGCTGATGAATTGCCCCTCTCATTGTGTACTTTCCTAATTGCCTCTAAGCCCCCCGTTTACACCGCGATTTGACATGCGCAAATCTCATGACAAAGTCGCACCCTATCGTCGGCAATGGAACTGTTCACCGACTTTGCGGTGCCGCACCGGTTTAAAGAAAGAAGTCCCTGCTTTTTTTTGCAGATTTCAGGTGCGATTTGCATAGACATCTGTGCATGAAGTGGCACAGACGTCAGCCAAGTAGCACCTGCAATCACGCTGACCTGCTACTTTGAAATTGTGCTACGTGAAGTGAAGTTGCATGATTCCAAAGGAGCATCAATGTGAACCAGGGCTAAATCCAATGAGCATTTACCATTTGTGGTTTTGGCACCCTCGGAAAGCAGACCAGGAGATTGGAATTACCATACGAACAGGTCCCTAAAGGACTGGCTGTATCATGTGCAGACACCAGAGTCTGGCCAAAAGCAGTGCAATAAATGTCAGATATAGGCCCAGCATTTTATTAATCTCCTTTTGTTTTATTGGGATGACCTTGGCTTTGTACATGACTATGGTAAGACAGATGCAAGCTGGCCTAATACCTTTGCACATACGCTACTATTATGTTTACCATTTAAATAACCAGACGACACCCTTTTGGAGTAAACTTGGCCGTACCGGCCATTTTATTAACAATAAACCATAAACATACTATTTACAAACCATACTTTTTCAGATCTCAATCGTAACCATGTTGTAGATCTTTGAAGGCATTGAAAGACCCCAAATTTATATCGTATCAGCGTGACACACCAGGTCCCCCGCCGACTCTGGGACAATACCAACTCTTCAACTTCCAACACTGATAACCATATCCAAATGCCCAGTTAAACCTTGGTTAACTGGCATCTTCCCGAGGATCCCATACCAAGATGGATCCCCACTATGCCATACTGGCATCTACCCGAGGATCCCATACCAAGATGGTTCCCCACTATGCCATACTGGCATCTTCCCGAGGATCCCATACCAAGATGGTTCCCCACTATGCCATACTGGCATCTTCCTGAGGATCCCATACCAAGATGGTTCCCCACTATGCCATACTGGCATCTTCCTGAGGATCCCATACCAAGATGGTTCCCCACTATGCCATACTGGCATCTTCCCGAGGATCCCATACCAAGATGGTTCCCCACTATGCCATACTGGCATCTTCCCGAGGATCCCATACCAAGATGGTTCCCCACTATGCCATACTGGCATCTTCCCGAGGATCCCATACCAAGATGGTCCCCCACTATGCCATACTGGCATCTTCCCGAGGATCCCATACCAAGATGGTTCCCCACTATACCATACTGGCAACTTCCCGAGGATCCCATACCAAGATGTTTCCCCACTATGCCATACTGGCATCTTCCCGAGGATCCCATACCAAGATGTTTCCCCACTATGCCATACTGGCATCTTCCCGAGGATCCCATACCAAGATGTTTCCCCACTATGCCATACTGGCATCTTCCCGAGGATCCCATACCAAGATGTTTCCCCACTATGCCATACTGGCATCTTCCCGAGGATTCCATACCAAGATGGTTCCCCACTATGCCATACTGGCATCTTCCCGAGGATCCCATACCAAGATGGTTCCCCACTATACCATACTGGCATCTTCCCGAGGATCCCATACCAAGATGGTTCCCCACTATGCCATACTGGCATCTTCCCGAGGATCCCATACCAAGATGGTTCCCCACTATGCCATACTGGCATCTTCCCGAGGATCCCATACCAAGATGGTTCCCCACTATGCCATACTGGCATCTTCCCGAGGATCCCATACCAAGATGGTTCCCCACTATGCCATACTGGCATCTTCCCGAGGATCCCATACCAAGATGGTTCCCCACTATGCCATACTGGCATCTTCCCAAGGATCCCATACCAAGATGGTTCCCCACTATGCCATACTGGCATCTTCCCGAGGATCCCATACCAAGATGGTTCCCCACTATGCCATACTGGCATCTTCCCGAGGATCCCATACCAAGATGGTCCCCCACTTTTCCATACTGGCATCTTCCCGAGGATCCCATACCAAGAGGGTTCCCCACTATGCCATACTGGCAACTTCCCAAGGATCCCATACCAAGATGTTTCCCCACTATGCCATACTGGCATCTTCCTGAGGATCCCATACCAAGATGGTTCCCCACTATGCCATACTGGCATCTTCCCGAATATCCCATACCAAGATGGTTCCCCACTATGCCATACTGGCATCTTCCCGAGGATCCCATACCAAGATGGTTCCCCACTATGCCATACTGGCAACTTCCCCAGGATCCCATACAAGATGGTTCCCCACTATGCCATACTGGCATCTTCCCGAGGATCCCATACCAAGATGGTTCCCCACTATGCCATACTGGCATCTTCCCGAGGATCCCATACCAAGATGGTTCCCCACTATGCCATACTGGCATCTTCCCGAGGATCCCATACCAAGATGGTTCCCCACTATGCCATACTGGCATCTTCCCGAGGATCCCATACCAAGATGGTTCCCCACTATGCCATACTGGCATCTTCCCGAGGATCCCATACCAAGATGGTTCCCCACTATGGCATACTGGCATCTTCCTGAGGATCCCATACCAAGATGGTTCCCCACTATGCCATACTGGCATCTTCTCGAGGATCCCATACCAAGTGGTTCCCCACTATGCCATACTGGTCTTAATGTTAGAAGGCCTCCAAAGATCTCAACCGTTATAACTTACAACAATAAATGCCAAACTTTCCAAATATAATGCAGACAACAGGGGCAGGAGGGCGGGAGCTGTTTCTTTGTCCGGTGACCTCCAACTGACCACCGGACACTGACCCCTCCCTAACTATGCTGCATACTATTCTGGTCACCCCCTCTACTCTGACCAACTCAAAACACCCTGTTAACCCTTAATTGACAAGCTGGCCCTGCTACCCTGTCATGCCAGCCCTGCGCCTATTCCTGCGTCTTTTGCTAAGGGCTTCTCTTTATGAGGTAGAAGATGTGAATGGCGATCAAGAGGACACTGCACTCAGATTGAAGCATCCAGTTCATTCAAATCCCGCCACTATAAGAGAGCTTCAAAGACCAACTAACTAACTTTATAACTAATATAGCTACACTTAAATTGTGGCGCCCTCTTTTATTTTTTTTAGTTGAGTACCAGGATTATTTCTGGTATAACCACTTGCGGACCAGGACTTGATTTATACGTACGTCAGACAGGATATGGTTAAATCATGAAATAATGCCCCATGACAAAATTCTAGCCTGATAAATGTCCTTGGGGTGCGGTGAGTGATGAGCGTCGGGCGGTATGATTTATAATTGATATGATATTTGTGAAAAGTAATAGCCCAGCTCTGTATATTTGCTTTCATTTCAATAATACATAAATAATGCAAATAAAATTACATATACTCCACATATCGCCGGCTACAAATGCTGAATGATGATATTGACCTTTCCGGGGACTTCTCTTAATGGCCTTTTCATAGTTAATGCTTTATTCTGCTGGAACTCGCACTGCTGTGATTTATCGGCAGGAATAATACATGCAAATTCACACAGCCGGGAGATCCTCTGTATTCATCTAGAATGGGGAGGATCTAGAATGGTTGATGGGCTTTTCATATTCATGAATGGAAGGAAGGAGACCTCAGATTTATTTTTGTGCGGTCAGGATAAATACAAATCGCAGGACCCGCCATCTAGTGCTGCCTATGAGGTCACAGGGATCAGCATCATGTACGTTTGATGTGTGTGTTCTACAGAAGACATCTGGGTCAACGCTTTAAAGTATAAGGAAGTGGTGACCAACTTACTCCATATGGGACCCCATGTATGTTCCTCGATGTCGCTAAAAGGGCACCATATATTATTCAATAAATGTAATGCTAAAGAAGACTGCAAGAAGCTGTGGACATACTACAGGCGATGGTCAGAGACCATATATAGACTACAGGATATGGTCAAAAACTGCCTATAGTCCCTGGTGTGACTAAAGGGCCCCATAATATATTCAGAAGAACATTAGAAGCCGTGGACATGAGTCAGGAGATGATCAGAGACTGCAGACATAGTACAGGAGATGGTCAGAGACTGCAGACATAGTACAGGAGATGATCAGAGACTGCAGACATAATACAGGAGATGATCAGAGACAGCAGACATAGTACAGGAGACGATCAGAGACTGCAGACATAGTACAGGAGATGGTCAGAGACTGCAGACATAGTACAGGAGATGATCAGAGACTGCAGACATAGTACAGGAGATGGTCAGAGACTGCAGACATAGTACAGGAGATGATCAGAGACTGCAGACATAATACAGGAGATGATCAGAGACAGCAGACATAGTACAGGAGACGATCAGAGACTGCAGACATAGTACAGGAGATGGTCAGAGACTGCAGACATAGTACAGGAGATGATCAGAGACTGCAGACATAGTACAGGAGATGGTCAGAGACTGCAGACATAGTACAGGAGATGATCAGAGACTGCAGACATAGTACAGGAGATGGTCAGAGACTGCAGACATAATACAGGAGATGGTCAGAGACTGCAGACATGTTACAGGAGATGATCAGAGACTGCAGACATGTTACAGGAGATGATCAGAGACTGCAGACATAGTACAGGAGATGATCAGAGACTGCAGACATAGTACAGGAGATGATCAGAGACTGCAGATATTGTACAGGAGATGATAAGAGACTGCAGACATAATACAGGAGATGATCAGAGACTGCAGACATAATACAGGAGATGGTCAGAGACTGCAGACATGGTACAGGAGATGATCAGAGACTGCAGACATGTTACAGGAGATGGTCAGAGACTGCAGACATAGTACAGGAGATGATCAGAGACTGCAGACATAGTACAGGAGATGATCAGAGACTGCAGATATTGTACAGGAGATGATCAGAGACTGCAGACATAATACAGGAGATGATCAGAGACTGCAGACATAGTACAGGAGATGATCAGAGACTGCAGACATAATACAGGAGATGGTCAGAGACTGCAGACATAGTACAGGAGATGATCAGAGACTGCAGATATTGTACAGGAGATGATCAGAGACTGCAGACATAATACAGGAGATGATCAGAGACTGCAGACATAATACAGGAGATGGTCAGAGACTGCAGACATAGTACAGGAGATGATCAGAGGCTGCAGACATGTTACAGGAGATGATCAGAGACTGCAGACATAGTACAGGAGATGATCAGAGACTGCAGACATAGTACAGGAGATGATCAGAGACTGCAGATATTGTACAGGAGATGATCAGAGACTGCAGACATAATACAGGAGATGATCAGAGACTGCAGACATAATACAGGAGATGATCAGAGACTGCGGACATAGTACAGGAGATGATCAGAGACTGCGGACATAGTACAGGAGATGATCAGATACTGCAGACATAGTACAGGAGATGATCAGAGACTGCAGACATAGTACAGGAGATGATCAGAGACTGCAGACATGGTACAGGAGATGATCAGAGACTGCAGACATAGTACAGGAGATGATCAGAGACTGCAGACATAGTACAGGAGATGATCAGAGACTGCAGACATAGTACAGGAGATGGTCAGAGACTGCAGACATAGTACAGGAGATGATCAGAGACTGCAGACATAATACAGGAGATGATCAGAGACAGCAGACATAGTACAGGAGACGATCAGAGACTGCAGACATAGTACAGGAGATGGTCAGAGACTGCAGACATAGTACAGGAGATGATCAGAGACTGCAGACATAGTACAGGAGATGGTCAGAGACTGCAGACATAGTACAGGAGATGATCAGAGACTGCAGACATAATACAGGAGATGATCAGAGACAGCAGACATAGTACAGGAGACGATCAGAGACTGCAGACATAGTACAGGAGATGGTCAGAGACTGCAGACATAGTACAGGAGATGATCAGAGACTGCAGACATAGTACAGGAGATGGTCAGAGACTGCAGACATAGTACAGGAGATGATCAGAGACTGCAGACATAGTACAGGAGATGGTCAGAGACTGCAGACATAATACAGGAGATGGTCAGAGACTGCAGACATGTTACAGGAGATGATCAGAGACTGCAGACATGTTACAGGAGATGATCAGAGACTGCAGACATAGTACAGGAGATGATCAGAGACTGCAGACATAGTACAGGAGATGATCAGAGACTGCAGATATTGTACAGGAGATGATAAGAGACTGCAGACATAATACAGGAGATGATCAGAGACTGCAGACATAATACAGGAGATGGTCAGAGACTGCAGACATGGTACAGGAGATGATCAGAGACTGCAGACATGTTACAGGAGATGGTCAGAGACTGCAGACATAGTACAGGAGATGATCAGAGACTGCAGACATAGTACAGGAGATGATCAGAGACTGCAGATATTGTACAGGAGATGATCAGAGACTGCAGACATAATACAGGAGATGATCAGAGACTGCAGACATAGTACAGGAGATGATCAGAGACTGCAGACATAATACAGGAGATGGTCAGAGACTGCAGACATAGTACAGGAGATGATCAGAGACTGCAGATATTGTACAGGAGATGATCAGAGACTGCAGACATAATACAGGAGATGATCAGAGACTGCAGACATAATACAGGAGATGGTCAGAGACTGCAGACATAGTACAGGAGATGATCAGAGGCTGCAGACATGTTACAGGAGATGATCAGAGACTGCAGACATAGTACAGGAGATGATCAGAGACTGCAGACATAGTACAGGAGATGATCAGAGACTGCAGATATTGTACAGGAGATGATCAGAGACTGCAGACATAATACAGGAGATGATCAGAGACTGCAGACATAATACAGGAGATGATCAGAGACTGCGGACATAGTACAGGAGATGATCAGAGACTGCGGACATAGTACAGGAGATGATCAGATACTGCAGACATAGTACAGGAGATGATCAGAGACTGCAGACATAGTACAGGAGATGATCAGAGACTGCAGACATGGTACAGGAGATGATCAGAGACTGCAGACATAGTACAGGAGATGATCAGAGACTGCAGACATAGTACAGGAGATGATCAGAGACTGCAGATATTGTACAGGAGATGATCAGAGACTGCAGACATAGTACAGGAGATGATCAGAGACTGCAGACATAATACAGGAGATGATCAGAGACTGCAGACATAGTACAGAAGATGATCAGAGACTGCAGACATAGTACAGGAGATGATCAGAGACTGCAGACATAATACAGGAGATGATCAGAGACTGCAGACATGGTACAGGAGATGATCAGAGACTGCAGACATAGTACAGGAGATGATCAGAGACTGCAGACATAGTACAGGAGATGATCAGAGACTGCAGACATAATACAGGAGATGATCAGAGACTGCAGACATGGTACAGGAGATGATCAGAGACTGCAGACATAGTACAGGAGATGATCAGAGACTGCAGACATAATACAGGAGATGATCAGAGACTGCAGACATAGTACAGGAGATGATCGGAGACTGCAGACATGATACAGGAGATGATCAGAGACTGCAGACATAGTACAGGAGATGATCAGAGACTGCAGACATAATACAGGAGATAATCAGAGACTGCAGACATAATACAGGAGATAATCAGAGACTGCAGACATAATACAGGAGATGATCAGAGACTGCAGACATAATACAGGAGATGATCAGAGACTGCAGACATAATACAGGAGATGATCAGAGACTGCAGACATAATACAGGAGATGATCAGAGACTGCAGACATAATACAGGAGATGATCAGAGACTGCGGACATCGTACAGGAGATGATCAGAGACTGCAGACATAGTACATTTCAGACCAGTACATCGGGAGCATTGCTTTTTGTGTTGATCCGCCTCTCGTTATTTTTATGGAGTCTTTGAAGGATGGACAATAATGAAATCCTTTTGTCTTTATTATTATTTTTGCTGCTGTCACCACATTCACTCTCTGACTGCACATGATGATGTCGCCTAAAAAAAAAAACAAAAAAAAAAAAACAGATAAACTATCTTCATTTTCAATCATTTAAAAAGTTGTGTAGAGATGTCACAATGATTGGTGGCTTTATAAACATTTGCAGATTGAAAATAAATGACTAAATTATGTTTTTTGCAGTGTGTCCCAGACTCATCCCGACTCATATTTCTTTCCCCGCGTGAACTTTAATAGGGGTAATCAATTACATTATCGGGGTTAAGTGCGAATGCGGCTCATCCGTTATGTGTGTGTAATAAGTGTAAACACATCAAAATACAGAGCCTTCCATTAATTAAACAAACTATTATTAACTAGGTAGGATCTCCGTCTGAGCAGGAAAAGTCTGTAATGTGAGAAAATAATTTCGGCAGATCGGCGTTGCTGATTAGAGCAGAACTGCCACCAAAAATAGCAAGATAAAAAATGAACAGCTCATTAAAAAAAGTAAAAATAAATAATAATAATAACAAAACTGTCCTTTGCTGCAATACTGACCATCAATCCAGAGATTTCCCTTTCCTGCCACTAGATGTTCTCAGTCTGATGGCCAGCATCATTCAACCCACTCCCTCTAAATCCAGGTCATCCCGGACGCACCCCCAACCCGTGACTGGAGAATAAAATGAACAGCTCATTAAAAAAAGAAGATAACAAAACCATCGTTTGCTGCAATATTGACCATCAATCCAGAGATGTCCCTTTTCTGACACTAGATGACCTCAGTCTGATGGCCAGCATCATTCAACCCACTTCCTAAAATCCAGGTCATCCCGGACGCACCCCCAACCCGTGACTGGACAGTGAAAAGAGAAGCAGAACAATGTTGAGCTCATCTCTCTGTCACTCTGCTCCCTCCTCCTATCAGCATGCTTCTGGGCAGCACATCAGCTGACTGGCCCCTTGTTTTGCTTCTTTCTCTCACACTGCAGCTCCCCCCCCCCCCCATACTGGGTCAGATTCAGGTACTTACACTGCTTGTGTTGACAAAAAAATAAATTGAACGACGTACTAATGATTACAGAGCTGCATTAAA
Source organism: Aquarana catesbeiana (assembly GCF_042186555.1). Taxonomy (NCBI): domain Eukaryota; kingdom Metazoa; phylum Chordata; class Amphibia; order Anura; family Ranidae; genus Aquarana; species Aquarana catesbeiana. The sequence goes on along the minus strand of NC_133327.1, from coordinate 688,044,411 downwards.
GTGTGGCTTTAATATGTGCCCACTGTCAGGAACCATGAATCAGACTGAGACAGAAGTACAGTTAAATCACATAACAGTAATAAAAAAAGGTGAACAGAGTAAACTTAGTCAAAACATAGCCAGAGTTCAGGAACCGGAATGGATAGTCAGCCAAGCCAGAAGTCAGGGATCAATGTAGCGGAACAGCAAGCGGGATCTGGAGCCAGAAGGGATGTCAGCCAAGCAAGTCTTTAACAGGAACACAGGAGAGCGTCTCTAGAGATGTGACCAAGGCGAAGGCAGATATCATCTGGACTGGACGGCTTAAGTAGGCAGGACTGACGAGCAGGATATCATCAACAGGTGAGTCACTGTGTAGAGATAGGAGCTGGCAATTAGCCGACAGCTGAGCGGCCAGCTCTGAGAAGGAAGGGCTGAGCCCAGCCCTGACAGCCTGGTGTTCAGCTTTAATTAATATAAGATACACCATTGGCCAGGTGAAGGGGGAGGAAGGTGACATCACGATCTCCACCTCGTCCAATCAGAGAAAGGCTTGTATTCATTGAAAAAATGACAAGGCTTTCTCTGACTGGCAGCAGTGCAGCGCAAGCAAACTCCACGTGGTTACTATGCAAAATTGCAGCCTCTCAGTACTGGACCCGGAGGACTGCTGCTATCACTGTAGTAACGGTGAATATTGACCCCTTCCTGCCCACCGTATGCATATATATGCGGCCTCAAGGAAGCAAGTCTTTTTCCGTGAGATCGCATATATGTGTTTCTCTCTTTGTCCTGGGAGCGCGCCACACAGTGCACTCCCGGCACTGTACTAACGATCGGGACACCGGCTTCCCGGTCACCTGATCGCTCTGATAGCCTCTGATTGGCTATCACAGTGATCAGTCACTGTGAGCCTGCCTCTGTGTTTACTTCCTCTTTTGAATGAAGAGGAAGATACATTGTATCTTTCTCTTCTTGCAGGAGAGGAAGATGTACACAAACAAGTGTGTGTAAAAAAATAAATAAATACAAAATTAAAAATAAAGAATAAAAAATAAATAAATAAAGAGGAATTAAACAAATAAAATTACAAGATAAAGGTTTGCCAGGGTTAGTGTTAGGGCCAAGGTCGGGGTCAAGGTCGGGGTCAAAGATCAGGGTCAGCATATTTTGGATAGAATTTTAAAAAATGAAATTAGCATCAGAACATCTGACTTTTTGCAACTTTTTTTTGTAAATTTTGTTAACATTTTAAGATAACATATTAATATTATTATTATTATATAAAGTATAAAGAATAAGTAGTCAATATTTGTCCAAAAGTATAATGTAGCTATACACCTTCAATTAAATATTGTGGAAGTGAAGGAGGGAATGAGGTGAAGGTTATTTCCTTTGGAAATACCAAATAACAATACTTGTACTAAAATGTACAAATGTAAAAAAAATTGGGTTTTTTTATGTTTTTTTTTTTCAGACATATTGACTATGTAATTATGTACCAGCTGCGCCAGTTGCAAATCCTTTTTTCTTTTTTTTTTTTTTTTTTATTGCCTCTGCATTTTTATTTCTATTAAATGTTTCCATTTTTCTAAAGTTTTGAGGTCCAAGTAAAAAAATTGTGAAAAGTGGACATATTGGTTAAAAAATTATTCAGCAGCATTCTTCCATTTTCCCTTAAATGAAAGTAATGAATTAAGTATTAATAGCAACATTTCTACAAAATAAAATCTGAATGGAATCAAAGTGGAAATTAGCAACGTGTATCCAGAAAATATTTTTTGAAAAAAATGATATTTGTAATTATTTTTATAATATATATACACAATTTTGAAGTTCAAGTGAAAAAAAAATGGTGAAAAATAGATGGATTGATTAAAAAAAAAAGATTTACAGCACCAAAAAACACTTTTCTGTTTTTTTTGTATTTGAAAATTATGAATTACATATTAATAGCGACATTTCCACAAAAAAAAAAAATCTGAATGGCGTCAAATTAGAAATGAGTAACGTGCGCCCAGAAAGTACTTATGGAAAAATTATATTTTCATGGAATTTATGTTTTCAATGAAAAAAAAAAACAAGTCAAGTAACAATTTCCACCTTTTTGAATAGGCTGTTGGTTTTTTTTTTTCTCGGGGTCTACAAGCAATTCGTCTGGCATCACAGAGGCTTCGCTCCAATTGATTTTTATAATTGCCTAATTACAGATGGATAATCCCAGTCAATTGGACTGATACAACTCAGGATAGCAGGGAGGAAGTGTAAATAGCTGGGAACTCGGATACGGCGAGCAGCCTCCCGTGAAATTGCACATGCGCTTATTGTTTATCCAGCTCACTAATACAATCTTTTGGGCTATTACGGCTTTTACACAACGTTGATTGGTTGTATCTTTGTCAGCGGTGAATGTTTGATGATAGAACAACACATCTAATGGAAATTCATGTAAGTGATCTGTGAGATTCCTGGGCAGGAAGTCATATTTTCATCCACTATAACACCTTCATTCTTATGCTAATCCTACATTGTCATTTTTGATGTGATGTAAGACACGCATGTAGCAATTTGTGTTATATGTTTAGAGATTAGTCTTTACAGATTAGATATTACTCTTTGGCTCAGTGTTTCTCAACAAAGGTTCCTCCTGAGGTTGCTAAGGGGTTCATTGAGTAGTGGTGTATTGATCACTTACCTACATTGACCTCTGATGATCGCTTACCTACATTTGCACCGCTGGATTGATCCCTTACCTACATTGACCATCGATGGATTGATCTATTACCTACATTGACCACCGATGTATTGACCCCTTACCTACATTGACCACTGATGGATTGATATCTTACCTACATTGACCACCGATGGATTGACCCCTTACCTACATTGACCACTGATGGATTGATCCCATACCTACATTGACCACCGATGGATTGATCACTTACCTACATTGACCACCGATGGATTGATATCTTACCTACATTGACCACCGATGGATTGATCACTTACCTACATTGACCACTGATGGATTGATCACTTACCTACACTGACCACCAATGGATTGATCTCTTACCTACAATGACCACCGATGCAATGGTACAGTTTATTAGTAATCATTATTATGCGAACACTACATTGTCATTTTTGGTGGCTCAGTTAACCTGTTAGGAATGCCAGTAATTGTGGTACAGAAGCAGCACCTGAAGTGATGGAAGACACACATGTAGCAATTTGTGTTATATGTTTAGAGATTAGTCTTTACAGATTAGATATTACTCTTTGGCGCAGTGTTTCTCAACAAAGGTTCCTCCTGAGGTTGCTAGGGGTTCATTGAGTAGTGGTGGATTGATCACTTACCTACATTGACTACTGATGGATTGATCTCTTACGTACATTGACCACGATGGTTTAACTCTTACCTACATTGACCACCGATGCATTGATCGCCTACCTACATTGACCACCGATGGATTGATTGCTTGCCTACATTGACCACCGATGGATTGACCTCTTACCTACATTGACCACTGATGGATTGATCTCTCACCTACATTGACCACGATGGTTTAACCCTCACCTACATTGACCACCGATAAATTGATCGCTTACCTACATTGACCACAGATGGATTGATCTCTTACCTACACTGACCGTCAATGGATTGATCCCTTACCTACATTGACCACCGATGGATTGACCCCTTACCTACATTGACTACCCATGGATTGATCTCTTACCTACATTGACCACTGATGGATTGATCCCTTACCTACATTGACCACCGATGGATTGATCACTTACCTACATTGATCACCGATGGATTGATTCTTTACCTACATTGACCACTGATGGATTGATCTCTTACCTACATTGACCACCGATGCAAGGGTACAGTTTATTAGTAATTATTATTGCTAGAGGTCACTACTACACTGACCACTATCGTTGAAGGGTGCCTAAAATTGCTCTTGAAGCCCCAACCTAAATGGAGAGATAGTTTCTCACTTATCACCAGGGCCTTTTTTCATCTGTAACGTGGGGAACGCAGTTCCAGCACCTCCAGTACTGAATGTATGTAATAGCAATGAGCGCTGGGGTGTGCTGGAAGGTCTATTGATCATGGAGAATCTATTGTTGTTGGAAGGGATCTATTTTTGGGGAGGAAGGGGGTCTATTGTTGCTGGGGAGGTCTTCTGTTGCTTGTGGGGGAGCTATTGTGGCTGGGGGTGGGTCTTTTGTTGTTGGGGAGTCAATTGTTGTGGGGAGGGATCTACTGTTGAGGGAGGGGTCTTTGTTGCTGACTGCTTGAGGTTCTATTGATGCTGGCTGCTGGGGAATCTATTGTTGCTAGAGGGGATCTATTTTTGCAGTGGGGTCTGTTGTTGCTGGTGGAGGATCTATTGTTGCTGGGGTGCGTCTTATGTCGCATGGGGTCAATCAGTGCTGGGAGGGATCTACTGTTGAGGTTAGGGTGTAATGTTCCTGGCTGTTGGAGAGTCTACTGATGCTGGCTTTTGGAAGCCCAGTGTTGCTAAAGTGGATCTATTGTCACTGGAGTGTCCATTGTTGCTAGATTTATTTTACTACTCATTAACAAATTCCATACAAAATACTTAGCACCACAAAATTATACTTGGTTCTGTATTCTTTAAAGGGGTAAGGGGTGGACAAAGGAATGGTTGCTTGGAGGTGGGTAGGGGGCGGCGTCAAGAGGTGACTCGGAAGGGAGGAGTTCCTCCACCTATTTTCTGAGAAAAAAAGCCCTGCTTATCACCACTGTAAGAGGTCACTTTACCACTATTGTTGGAGGACACAGCACACTCCCAGCACAGAGACCAGGCTCTCACCAAGAGCCATGTGTCTTGTACTAACAATCTTGACCGTGGGACTTCTGGTTCTGTGTCACCTGATCGCTGTGATATGTTTAGAGATTAGTCTTTACAGATTAGATATTACTCTTTAGCGCAGTGTTTCTCAACAAGGGTTCCTCCTGAGGTTGCTAGAAGTTCATTGAGTAGTGGTGGATTGATCCTACATTGACCACCGATGCAAGGGGAAAGTTTCCCACTAATCACCATTGTAAGAGGTCACTTGCTCTTGAAGCTCCAACCTAAAAGGAAAGATAGTTTCCCACCTATCACAATTTTAAGCGGTCACTTGACCACTATGGTTGGATGACACCTAAAATTGCTCTTGCACCTTCATCCTAAGTGGAGAGATTGTTTTAACAGATATACTGTATCAAGCTACCTTAAACCTTTGCCATCTGTTGGTCATAGCTCAGAAGTGCAGCTCTCTATTGTGCACACCTGCCCTTATAGTGGCCACAGAGAGGCCACAGCTTATGAGACAATAAGAGATGGAGCACCTTTCACTTCACAGTAAAGGTTTTGCAAATAGCATGTGCCCGTTTGTGTTATCTGTTTATGGATTAATCGCTACATTTTAGCGCAGTGCTTCTAAACCAGGGTTCATCCCGAGGTTGCTTGAGGTTCCTTGAGAGGTGGGCAGTGGTGGATTGATCTCTCGCCTTCACTGACCACCAATGCAAGGGGACATTGTTGGAGGAAACTTAAAATTGCTCTTGAAGTTCCAGTCTAAGTGGAGAGATAGTTTTTTCAATAGATATACTGTAACACTTAGTCCTAAGCCTTGGTCATTTCTCAGCAGTGCAGCTCTCTAATGCGCACACCTACCCTCATTAGTGGACTTTAGAGAGAGACTACAGCTTATGAGACAATGAGAGATGGATCACCTGTCTCCCTACGGTAAAAGCTATGAAAGTAGAATATGGCCAATTGTTTTATCCGTTTATGGATTAGTTGCTCCTCTTTAGCACAGTGTTTCTCAGCTATGGTTCATCCTGAGGTTGCTAGAGGTTCCTTGAGCAGTGGGTAGTGGTGGATTGATCTCTCGCCTTCATTGACCACAAATGCTAGGGGACGTTGTTGGAGAGCACTTCATATATTGTTGTAATTCCAGACTAAAAGTATGGTTTTCTTTTTTTTTTCAATAGATATACTGTAACAAACAGCCGTATACCTTTGCCATCTACTGGATGTTACTCTGCAGTGCAGCTTTCTGCTGTGCACAGCTGCCCTCCAATAGTGAACTTTAAAGAGAGACTACATCTTATGAGACAATGAGAGATAGAGGGCATGGCTCCTATGGTAAAAACTATGCAAGTAGCCATATGTTTTATCTATTTATGGGTTAGTTGCTACTCTTTATCACAGTGTCAGAACTGGGATATGAACCAGCAACCTCTGCTGGGTCTGACAGTAGCTCTTCTTGCTGAGCCACCCGAGATGCTGGGCAGGATCATGTCTTATTCCTTGAATATTCTTGCCTTGTTTCTGGTGAACCTTGGGCTCTTTGCTCCTCCCATGATTTTAATATTGAAGCCACGCCTTTGCACTTCCTGCTTGCCAGATTATTGCACTCTCTCCAACCAATATCTTGCTCCTTTGCATACGTGAAGCTGTCCTTATCTCCACTACCACTCGTTACTGACCTTTGGCTTGTTTACTGATTACGCTTCTTCTTATCCCTACTATCCCTGCTATATCTGTTACTGGACCCCGGCTTGCTCATTTTCAAGTGGGGTGACCCTGAAGACCTTAACCTGATACTAACATACAGCAATGCCCATCTCCACCACCAGGAGCTCTGGTGCATACCAGTTAGTACTTAGACCTCGCACCTTGGGGGGAGCCCGTGTCACCTGCCAGGGTGACCTGCTTGTGTACTTATCCAGCTGGTTGGGGGGAGCCTCTCTATTGCTATAGTTACTGGTCTTAAAAGCCTGACCACTTGCCCTGACAGGCAGTCTTTCTCAACTAGGGTTCCTTCTGAGCTTGCTAGGGGTTCCTTGATCAGTAAGTAGAGGTGGATTGACCTCCCACCTACACTGACCACCAATGCAAGGACACAATTTTACACTAACCTGCAATTAAAGGGGTCACTTCTACACTGGCCACTTTCATTGGAGGACACCACCATTTTTACTTTTGCCTTCCTTCCTTCCTTCCCTTCCTGTGGCTATTTTTTTCAAGAACATTACTGAAAAGATATTGGAATTGCATAGGGGAGTAGGAACAAAATGATCTGCACTGGGTGTCAAATACACAAGGTATGCCACATTACCTATCCCCTGATTTATAACATTCCTCCTCCTATTGATCACACACATGTACTGTACCATAAACGGTAGGAATAATACATGTTACCAGGGATTTCTGGAGAACCTTAAATTATTTCAAGGGATCCTTAGGGGGTAAAAAGGTTGAGAAAGGTTGTGCTTATGATTTTTTAGTAGCATGATTGAGAAACCTAAAATTGCTCTTGTAGCTTCAGCCTAAAAAGAGAAATAATTTTTTAATAGATATACTGTAGCAAAATATCCCTTAAGTCTTTGCCATCTGCTTATCGTTACTCTCTGCAGTGCACACCTGCCCGCATTAGTGGACTTTAAAGTTCACATTTTCAGGAAGAATTTCACTTTTCATAATGAATAGAAGCCTTCTCTGCCCAAGCCATGCCAGTGTACTTATCTCTTACTTACCTAGTCCATGGCAGCTTTGAATTTTTATCTCTTGACATTTATGAGCCCATCACTTCACTTCACATGTAGCATCATGTGACCAACCAGCGAAACTCCATATCCCATCATGCATTGCCTTACTGCATCACAGAAGAGGGTGTTATACCACTCTGGACCACACCTCCTTCATTAATCGGTTCCTGCCCGCTGCTTTAGCCGTGGGCGTCCTCCCACATGCGTGCATTCCACACACCCCCCCCCCCGGGGCTCGCATCAGGCGCCCTCTGTGACCGCTGCGTCCTTTGGACACAACTGATCACAGATCGCGGTAAAGGGCCAATCACACTGGTCTTTACCATGTAATTAGCTGCGTCCAATCACAGCTGGTGACATATAAACAGACTTGTCGGTTATCGGCATTCCTTTCCTCACATGCTGTCTCTGCGTGAGGAAAGCCCATAACCGGGTGGGAGGGGAAGGGAAAAATAGAAAAAATGTCTTATACATTGCTAATTGTGTTCCCCCATCTGTGTCTGCACACAAATAAAATTGACGTCCTTTTTTCCCCACAAATAGAGCTTTCTTTTGGTGTTATTTGATCACCTCGGCGGTTTTTATTTTTTGCGCTATAAACAAAAAAAGACCAACAAGTTTGAAAAAAAAGCAATATTTTTTACTTTTTGCCATAATAAACATCCCAAAAAAATATATAAAAAAAATTTCTTCCTCAGTTTAGGCCGATACGTATTCTTCTACATATGTTTGGTAAAAAAAAAATCGCAATAAGCGTATATTGTTTGGTTTGCGCAAAAGTTATAGCGTCTACAAAATAGGGGATAGATTTATGGCATTTATATTATTATTATTTTTTTTATTAGTAATGGTGGCGATCAGAGATTTTTATCGGGACTGCGACATTGCGGCGGACACATCAGACACATTTGACACTATTTTGGGACCATTCACATTTATATTATACAGTGATCAGAGCTAAAAATAGCCACTGATTGCTGTATAAATGTCACTGGCAGGGAAGGTGTTAAACACTAGGGGGCGATCAAGGGGTTAAATGTGTTCCCTCAGCGTGTTCTAACTGTAGGGGGGATGGGCTCACTAGGACATGACAAGGGAGCAGTAGATCTCTGTCATGTCACTAGACAGAACAGGGAAATGCCTTGTTTACATAGACATCTCCCCGTTCTGCCTCTCCTTGCCACGATCAACATCGAGTTGGCGGGACCCGCGGGCACACGCGCCAGCCTGTGATGACGGAGGGACGTACAGGTACACCCATTTGCGCACCCGTGCCATTCTGCCATCGTACATCGTTGTGCAGCGGTCGGCAAGTGGTTAAGCATTTATTGTACAAATAACGTTTTTCTATTTTTTTTTTTTTTTGATAACATAAAATTGTCTCAGCCTGTGCCGGTATAATCCCCCTACAAAGAGGGATTTCTGGGTACAATATTCTCCGGATGATGCCACCTTATAACACCATGAAATGAAGAAGAAATGGCTGCACATCGGTAGATTCCAAATGACGTTTATTGGTAACCAAAATGACACCAACACACATATATTCTTGTAGACGCGTTTCACACAGTACAATTGTGTTTAACCACTTGCTTACCGGCCACTTTCACCCCCCCTTCCTGCTCAGACCAATTTTCAGCTTTCAGCGCTCTCACACTTTGAATGACAATTGCGCGGTCATAGTACACTGTACACAAATGAAATATTTATCATTTTTTTCACACAAATAGAGCTTTCTTTTGGTGGTATTTAATCACAGCTGGGGTTTTTATTTTTTGCGAAACAAACAAAAAAAGACGGAAAATTTTGAAAAAAAAAATCATGTTTCATAGACTGTTATAAAATTTTGCAAACAGGTAATTTTTCTCCTTCTTTGATATGCGCTGATGAGGCTGCACTGATGGGCACTGATAGGCACAGATAAGGCAGCACTGATGGGGACAGATAAGGCGGTATTGATGGGCACAGATAAGGAGGCACTGATGGGCACTGATGGGTGGAACTGTGGGCACTGGTAGGTGACACTGATGGGCAGCACTGTTAATGAGGCACTGATTGGTAACATTGATAGGTGGCACTGTGGGCACTGGTAGGCAGCACTGTTGTGCACTGGTAGGGGCACAGGCAGGTGGCACAGGTGGGCACAGATGAGCTGGCGGCTGCTCTCCTTGATTGGGACCGATGTCTCTCTGACAGCCACCGGCGATCAGCTTTTTTTTTTCTCCTCACGCTATCAGCATGAGAAGAAAAAATAGCCGATTACCGTCTCCGTTTACATCACATGATCAGCTGTCATTGGCTGACAGCTGATCACGTGGTAAGGGGTCGGGATCAATCCCTTACTCCGATCTGTGATCCAGCGAGTTTCGTGGACTCAGTGATCACAGAGCGCGCCGTGCGCACCCTGCAGGGAGCGTGCAGGCTGCTCGGGCATGGGAGGACGTCTAATGACCCCTCCCAGCAAAGTAGGTCCGCCCTGTAGCCGTCATTCGGCTATATCGCGGATCTGAAGCGGTTAATCATGATTGAGCACAATTGTACTGTGTGAAACGCGTCTACAAGACTGTGTGTTGGTGCCCCTTGGTGTCATTTTGGTGACTAATTAACGGCATTTGGAATCTACGGATGTGCAGCCATTTCTTCTTCATTTCAATATACCCGCGGAGGCGGGCCGGGGCCAGGACATGATTGGAGTTTCCATCAGGCTCAATCAATTCCCCTGGAGCGGCGAGTTCTTTATCCCTATCTTCTAAGACCATTACCTCTTTGTAGCATTTCATCTATGCCAAGAGTTCTTCATAAAGATTTCTTGATTGGGATTTGCACCTCGTAACGTAACTTCAAGTCATCCAAACGGTTTAGCTTCGTGTTAAACAATTGGCTTTTCTTAATGCAATGACCGTTTACAACGTAACAACAATACAATTTCAACCTAATGAACATTTCCCAACATTAATTCTTGTAAAGAAAATTCAGCGGACACATGAGGGGCGCTTAAATCTTTGTCACAATTTCAATTTTGCACAAAATGTTCCATTTGCTCGCCAGTCGAGGAACCATTTTGTGCTCCACTAACTTCAAATTAGATTTACGTCTCATAACGGCTCTAAACATTTCTATATTAAATGGTGATGTATTATAATACCTACCGAGAAACAATTCTAATTTTGTGGTTGCAGGAAAAAAAAAAAAAAAACTTTAATGAGGAAAATTCACTTCATAAATCACAGCCCTTGTAAAAAATGCTTATTGTTAACCCTTTTATTTAGAAATATCCTGCAAGGAGGTTATCTGCGACATTTTTATTTAGTTACAGTTAATTGAATCCTTACATTGCCCATAAAGACGTCATTCTTCTGAACTTGGTGGTTTAAGAGCCAAAGCTTTAATTTTTATGTGTAATGTTGTATTATTTCTCCTATTTTAAAGTGAACTTGTTTTGGGGTAAGTTATGTTCTGCATGTCTGGACAAAAAAAAAAAAAAAAAAAAAATAATATATCTATATCTATATATAGATATAGTTACATCTCTATGTATTTATATAGATCTCTCTCTCTCTCTCTCTCTCTCTCTCTCTCTCTCTCTCTCTCTCTCTCTATATATATATATATAGATATAGATATATAGATATATAGATATATATATAGATATATCTATATCTCTAAATATAGATATATATATATAGAGATATATATATATCTATATATATATAGATATATATATATATATTTTTTTTTTTTTTTGTCCAGACATGCAGAACATAACTTACCCCAAAACAAAGATAACGGTACAAAAACGAATGCGCAAAACCACAACCTCATATGTGAAATAAACAGTACTAAAATCCGGTACCAGATAAAAAAGCTGCCAACATAAATGGGGGCACTCAATACCCTAGTACATAATTAATAAAATAAAAATAATATGTGGCGCTATTCTACCCCCCCTGTACCACACTGCAGAAAGCAGATATAATCCTAATCTGTCAATCACCTTCCTACCATTCAACAAAGGGAATCTGCGAAGAACTCCAGTGTCTATCTAAATGATGGTGACAAAAAACTAACTTGATGATAAATACATATTGTAAAAATCTGAAAAATTCTTACATACCAACTAATAATAAAGTGACTGTGTGCACAAATGTAATTCCTAGTACAATGACCAAATCAAAAAATGACATAAGTGTCAAAAATATTAAAAATAGTGACATCAATAAGTGGCTGCAAATATATCCCAAACCACTTACTCAAGTGGTAATAAAGTGACTATGTGCACAAATGTAATTCCTATTAAAATGACCAAATCAAAAAAATGACATAAGCGTATAATACAATATGTAGTGACATAAATACGTGGCTGCAAATATATCCCAAACCACTTACTCAAGTGCAAAATTGTTCAGTGTGCAGATGATTCAAATGCTAACGTGTTGAATATCTCATCTCATCAAAATAAAGCAATGCAAATAACCCAAGTGAGCAGAAAATATCATAAATAAAAAATCGCAGCCAAAAATGCAGAAAAAAATTTCCCGCAGCAGCACATAAATACCATTTAAGCAAAAAGTGACAATAGTGCAACAATGTTGAAATAAAAATATATAAAAGTCCAAGAAGTGACAATAGTGCAATCTAGTCCACACCAATGTTAATGTCATGCAGAATGTGACTTCAGGTGTTCACACCAAAAAGTCAATTTAAAAGGTGCATATGGCAGTGACTTGTGCTGTTCTTCTAATTAGCTTCTGGTGCACACACCAATAGTTCCCCCCAGCCTCTCACCTCCAATAGCGGCCCCCAAATGAGCCAAGTAAAGCAGAAGGTTAATGTGATGGTAGAGGGGTTTCCTGCAGCGATACACCTTTCCTGAGGGATGCCCATGGATCTGGCTCTCCGTCTCACCACTCGCCTCTCACAGCAGTCCCACAGCAGTAGTTGAAAAGACAGGAAAAAACTCCCATAGTGTAGTAATTCAAGTAGCAATTTATTGAAACAAACGTAGTAACTTACATAGAAGTTTAAGAACAAACAGTAAAAGCAATGTTGCGGCTTCCGGGTTCGGCCGTCTCCGGGAAGCGTCGGCACCTGGCTCCTCCTACCCTGACGCGTTGCGTCATACCACGTGACTTTTATTTATATATATAAAATTAAAATAGTAATAATAGTAATAATATTGCTGCATCCTATGTAGCCACCCTTGCATGCAGGAAATATAGTACATAAAAAATGGGGTGTATACCGCGCTAAAGAAAGAATATAATAATAGTGTGAAATAAAGACTGCAGTGATTTAAACAGGTGATATAAACCAAGTAACAGATATAAATAATATAAAATTGGGCTAGTCAAAAATCAAATATATGAACAAAGACAGGTGCTAATAGTGCTGTGACACCCTCTTTAAGTGAATAATCATATAGCGTTTTAAGCGAACAGAGTAAAATAATGAAAATCTCATCACATAAAATAAATAAAAATAAAATAAATTGAAATGAACAGTGACTGAGTCCTTTTAATGCAATAAAGTGCAAAAAATAGTGAATATAGATTTTCCACCACCAAGTGACTTGATGCAAATTTTTTTTTTCTGTGGCACACCACACACGGTAGTCGGGGACTCTTACCGGATCGTCGGGACCACCTATCTCTAGGATGGACAGACAAGCAGGCAGAAGGCCTCTGCGGGGTTAGAGCAAGATGATGGCAGCCAAGCCTCCAGGGCAATATGATGATAGATGGATCCTACGTCTTAATCACCCCTCACAGCGGGACATCCAAAGTATCCAGGAGTGGAAGATGATCCTACAAGAAAAGAGCTCCAATAGTATAATACCATAGGAAGGAACTATACTTGTGTCTCCCTACACTGTGTGCATCAATAGAAACACACAGCCCCATAGCCTAGGTTGGCAAGGCTCCCCCCTGCCCCCCCCCCCCCCCACAGACAGCAGATGGAAACGCGTTTTAGCCTTGCGGGCCTTGTGTGTTTAAGGTGAACAAAGCCTGCATGGCAGAAACGTGTTTACATCTGCTAGCTGTGTCTTATATGGAGAATCAATACATTTTGAAGATTTTAAAAAACAAGCAAGGAGTTGCGGACCATCTTTTCTCATGATTGCTACTGCAGCTGTGCGTCTGCCTTTCCGCACCCAGGTAGCTCTAAACAATCTTCTGATCATATCGGGTAGTAGCACCCTACTTCTGCTCTAAACCATATGATTAGGCCCTGATGGTTGAGGGCAAAACGTGTCAGCAGGCATGGGCTTTGGCTAAGACTCATAGGCTGAAGCCATCTTGGATGGGCTTTCTGGCAGCCTGCACCCCTTACTTGAGTATTGTGGGAGTTCAGTCTCTGGCTTTGAGTGGCATTTCAGGTGTGGTATTTAGGTGAAGCCGTCTTGATGTCTATACTACAGCGGCTTGTTGTTTCACTGAGTTTAAATGAGACCTAAATACCACACCTTGAACGTCACTCAAAGCCAGAGACCGAACTCCCACGATCCTCAAGTGAGGACTACAGGCTGCCAAAAAGCCCATCCAAGATGGCTTCAGCCTATGAGTCTTAGCCAAGGCCCATGCTCATTAATACGTTTTGCCTCCAACCATCAGGGCCTAATTGTATGATAGCTATCCTATGATTAAGCACTGATGGTGGTGGCATTAGGTGGGGGTGAAAGCAAAATGAGTCGGAGTGTGTGGGCTTTGGCAGAGACTCCTAGGCTGAAGCCACCTTGATGTCTACACCAGAGTGGCTTGTTGTCTCACTGAGTTTCACTGAGATCTAAATACCACACCTGGAACGCCACTCAAATCCAGAGACCGAACTCCCACAATACTCAAGTGAGGGCTACAGGCTGCCAAAAAACCCATTCAAGATGGCATCAGCCTATGAGTCTCAGCCAAAGGCCTTGCCACTCTGATGAGTTTTGCCCCCCAACCATCAGGGCTTAATCCTATGGTAGCTACCCTATGATTAAGGTGGTTGTAAAGGCAGAAGGTGCATTCTGTTCATTAAGATAAAAAGCCTTCTGTGTGCAGCAGCCACCCCAGCACCCCCTAATACTTACCTGAGCCCCATCTCCATCCAGCGACGTTGCACGAGAGACTTGACCCTCCTCCTTGGCTGAGACAGCAGAGAAGCGCCATTGGGTCCCACTGTTGTCAATCAAAGTCAGTGAGCCAATAAGGAGAGAGAGGGGGCAGGGCCAGGCCGCAGCTCTGTGTCTGAATGGACACTCGGAGCTGCGGCTCAGCTCATGTGCCCCCATCTAGCTGCTTGTTGTGGGGGGGGGGGCATTTAACAGGAGGGAGGGGCCAGGAGCACCAAAGAGAGACCTGAGAAGAGGAGGATCCGGGCTGCTCCGTACAAAACCATTACAGAGCCGGTAAGTATAACATGTTTGTTATTTTGAAACAAACAAAAAAAAAAATGAGACTTTGGTATCACTTTAAGCCCCGGTTCTGGTGGTGTTGGGTGAGGGGTGAGGGCGAAACGCATCAGTCGGGCGTGGCCTTTGGCAGAGACTCGTAGGCCGAAGCCGTCTTGATGTCTACACCGCAGTGGCTCGGGTTGGGAGAGCGGCACTTTCCTGCTTTAAAAAACAGGAGCTTCAGTTTAAATAAATGTAATCACATTAGACACACTTTAGACTCCTGAGCGTCATTTTTTACATCGGCGCGTTTAAGGATAAACCCTCCTTACAGGATTTCTCTGCCATCGGGTAACGCGGACGGGAATAACTGATTATTAAACTGACATTTTTTTAAGCAGGCTGTCTCACGTCCTGTCACCTAACATGAAGCCGATAATAAATAAATAATAAGCGGGCGAACCTTAAATATGACACACATTTATTTTACGGGATTTAAATACCGGCTGTCATTTTAATGATCACGCCGACTGAATAAAAAAAATATATATATATATATAAAAGAAAAAAAAAAAAAAAGTGGACCTGCAGAGATTTGAAAGGTTCAGACTCAGCTGCAGAAATTCGACATTTTGTACACCGGTAAATAATTCATGTCGTTTTTTTTTTTTTTGGTTGTTATAAATTAAACATTTTTCTTTCATGAGTAAGGAAGCTTTAAGTGAGGAGTTTGATGGCTTTATGCTAATAGGAGCGCTCAGGGGGAGGGGGAGGGGAGGGGGCGAAACCGAAACGCCGCAATCTGGCAGGATCAATTCTTTTGACCTTAAACAATGAACTTAAGAGATTTGTATTGTCCGTATGTTTCTGGCTGAGTAGCGAGATCACCATACCAAGAAAAAAAAAAAAAAATATTCACAATTTTGTCGGCGTCGCATTTATTCCTTTTCGGCCGCTGATTCTAAGGCAGCCCAAATGAGCGAATAAATCTGACCGTCGGAAAGGAAGAAGTCAAGAAATAATCATCTCTAAAAAAATGATTACATGAATAAATCTGACCATAAGGAAATAAACAAACTTTTCGAATGACTGCGTGAATGAATACAATGTTGCATTGCGTTTTTGGGATTGTGTGACTTTTGGCTTGTTAAATCCTATAAGACAAGGGGGGTTGTCAACTGTCTTGAGCTAAAGGGGGGGGCCTAAAATGTGGCCCCTGAGATCACCATAGGGGGATGTTCAGTTTATTGTAATGCTGGAGAGGACAGTCAGAGACCTAACAGAGGACCTGAGGGTCAGAGAGTGAGGAGAAGACAAGTTGTTGGCTGGGGAGATGCTGGAGAAGACAATACAAGACTGGGAATATATTACATGAGGGTTGTAAAAATCAACGTTATTACCCTAATTAATGTTCCCACTACAGACTGCTGATTTCTGGGGGCCACATATCATATACAGTGCCTTGAAAAGTATTCACACCCCCTGAAATTTTCCACATTTTGTCACGTTAAAACCAAAAAACATAAATGTATTTTATTGGGATTTTATGTGATAGACCAACACAAAGTGGCTCATAATTGTGAATTGTCTGGAAAATCCACTTCAGCCCCAGATCATTTGGCTGTCCAAAGACCAGAGCACATATTGCGATTCGGCGCTGCGTTGCTTTAACTGACAATTGCGTGGTCATGCGACGTGGGTCCCAAACAAAATTGGAATCCTTTTTCCCCCCACAAATAGAGCTTTCTTTTGGTGGTATTTGATGACCTCTGTGGTTTTTATTTTTTGAGCTATAAACAAAAAAATAGCGTCAATTTTGAAAAAAACACATTATTTTTTACTTTTTGCTATAACAAATATCCCCAAAAAATATATAAAAAAAATGTTTTTTTCCTCAGTTTAGGCCGACACGTATTCTTCTACGTATTTTTGGTAAAAAAATTGCAATAAGCGTATATTGATTGGTTTGCGCAAAAGTTATAGCGTTTACAAACTAGGGGATAGTTTTATGGCATTTTTATTAATATTTTTTTGCATTGATTACTGTGTAAATGTGACTGGCAGTGAAGGGGTTAACCACTAGGGGGCAGTGAAGGGGTTAAGTGTGTCCTAGGGAGTGATTCTAACTATGCGGGGGATGGGCTGTGTGTGACACGACACTGATCACCGCTCCCGATTACAGAGAGCTGTGATCAGTGTCACTAGGCAGAATGGGGAGATGCTTGTTTACATCAACATTTCCCCGTTCTTCCTCTCCGTGAGACGATCGAGGGTATCTCCGCTGACATTGAGTCCACACGACCCGCGATCACACTCTTGGAGTATGCGGCGGGCACACGCACCCGCAAACCGCTCCTTAAAGGGCAACGTACAGGTACGTTAATATGCCTGTATGTGCCCTTCTGCCGATGTAACAAGCGGTTAATGTTCCCACTACAGACTGCTGATTTCTGAGGGTCACATATCATATACAGTGCTTTTATGTGATAGACCGACACAAAGTGGCACATAATTGTGAAGTGGAAGGAAAATGATAAATGATACAAATAAATATGTAAAAAAGAGTGGGGGGGCATTTGTATGGTGCCCCCCGGAGTCAATACTTTGTAGAACCCCCTTTCTCTACAAGTCTTTTTGGGGATGTCTCTACCAGCTTTGCACATCTAGAGAAGACATTTTTGCCCATTCTTCTTTGCAGAATATCTCAAGCTCTGTCAGATTGGATGGAGAGCGTCTGTGAACAGCAATTTTCAAGTCTTGCCACAGATTCTCATTGTGATTTAGGTCTGGACTGTGACTGGGCCATTCTAACACATGAATATGCTTTGATCTAAACCATTCCATTGTAGCTCTGGCTGGATGTTTCGGGTCGTTGTCCTGCTGGAAGGTGAACCTCCGCCCAGTCTCAAGTCTTTTGCAGATTCTAACAGGTTTTCTTCTAAGATTGTCCTGTATTTGGCTCCATCCATCTTCCCATCAACTCTGACCAGCTTCCCTGTCCCTGCTGAAGAAAAGCATCCCCACCACATGATGCTGCCACCACCATGTTTCACAGTGGGGATGGAGTGTTCAGGGTGATGTTGCAGTGTTAGTTTTCCACTTTCTTTCACCAATGTCTTTCTTCTTGTCACTCTTCCATAAAGGGCAGATTTGTGGAGAACACGACTAATAGTTGTCCTGTGGACAGATTCTCCCACCTGAGCTGTGGATCTCTGCAGCTCCTCCAGAGTTACCATGGACCTCTTGGCTCTTCTCTGATGAATGCTCTCCTTGCCCGGCCGGTCAGTTTAGGTGGACGGCCATGTCTTGGTAGGTTTGCAGTTGTGCCATACTCTTTCCATTTTCCGATGATGGATTGAACAGAGCTCCGTGAGATGTTCAAAGCTTGGGAGATTTTTTTATAACCTAACCCTGCTTTATACTTCTCCACAACTGGACAAAGAAGGTTTTTTACATTAAAGTGATACTAAAAGATCGTTGTTTTATTTTTTTAAAATAACAAACATCTCATACTTACCCTCACTGTGCATCTTGTTTTGCACAGAGTGGCCCTGAACATCCATTTCTGGGGTCCCTCGGCGGCTCTTGCGGCTCCTCCCTGGATTAGATAACCCCCTTGGAGAAGCGCTCTCTCGAGGGGGTTAGCGGGCGCGCTCCCAAGTCCAGTATTTGGCGTCCATAGAGGATGAATGCAGGACTCGGCCCTGCCCCCCGCCTCATTGGATTTGATTGACAGAAGCGGGAGCCAATGGCTGCGCTGCAATCAATCTATCCAATCCAGATCCGGGAACCCGTGGAGAGAGGGATGGCTGGGACGCGCCAACAAAAATTTGTGGCTCAGGTAAGTAAAATGGGGGGGGGGGGGGCATTGCCAGGTGTTTTTTTTACCTTAATGCATTAAGGTGAAAAAACACGAACCTTTACAACCCTTTTAATTCAGAGAATATATTAAGGTAAAAAAAATTAAAAAAAAGGCTTCAGAACCTATTTAATCTTCAGGATATGCAAGTTGCGATATTGTTTTTTGTTTTTTTGTTTTTTTCAATTTGCATTATATGTGTTATAAGAAAACAATGCCATTGTGTATTTCATTTTGTACTTTGATGTCAGTTTGCCTAAAAACCCAAACAAATGAAATGTAGGCTTGCTGGTGCGCAGAGGGGGGGAGGGGGGGTTTATTTGTTACTCTTCTGAGCCGTCATAAATGTACTTTCTCCTGACTGTTGATACATAATGTCTAAAGACATAAAACGCGTAGAAGACATGATCTGTGACCGGCATTTTGGGCTCCGGGCTAAGAAGACAAAATCTCTATGGGGGGTTCCTTGTCATCTATTTGTTTTTCTAGATTGGAAAGGATGCCATCATGGAAGACGAACGTATTTTTTGTTGGAGTAAGTGGGGGGTGAATTGTCTGGAAATAAGGAAGGACGGACAAAGTAAAAAAGTAACAAAGTAACAATGATCAGACCGTCTTCAATTGTTTGCCTTTGTTAACTTTTATTAGCCAGCATTTCCCAAACAATGATGAGCTCCAGTGTTGGTACGTTGTCTCACTGTTACACCGATAATAGATCGCGGCAGAAAATAATTACGTTTTGTGTTCTTACAAGAGTCTCTATTGTTACAAGAATTGCGCCTACTTCTATCTTTTTTTTTTTTTTTAATCAATAACCCCATGCTGTTAGCTTTTTAATTTATTACATTGTGGAATTGAATATTTATAATAACATTGAGACATGGCGGGGGGGGGGGGGGGGATTTACTAAAACTGGAGTGTAGAAAATGTGGTGCAGCTCTGCACAGAAACCAATCAGCTTCCAGGATTTATTGTCAAAGCTTAGTTGAAAAAGCTGCAGTTGGAAGCTGATTGGCTATCATGCACAGCTGATAGCCAATCAGCACAAGTTGAAAAAGCTGCAAGTAGAAGCTGATTGGCTATCATGCACAGCTCCAATCAGCTTCCAGGATTTATTGTCAAAGCTTAGTCGAAAAAGCTGCAGTTGGAAGCTGATTGGCTATCATGCACAGCTGATAGCCAATCAGCACAAGTTGAAAAAGCTGCAAGTAGAAGCTGATTGGCTATCATGCACAGCTCCAATCAGCTTCCAGGTCTTATTGTCAAAGCTTAGTTGAAAAAGCTGCAGTTGGAAGCTGATTGGCTGTCATGCAGAGCTCCAATCAGCTTCCAGGATTTATTGTCAAAGCTTAGTCGAAAAAGCTGCAGTTGGAAGCTGATTGGCTATCATGCACAGCTGCACCAGATTCTCAGTGCTCCAGTTTTAGTAAATCTCGCTGATAGGAAAATCGCATATTTCATACTCTTTATTAACCACATCCGGAACGCCCGCCGTCGTCGCTATACGTCGGCACTTTGACATTGAATACTGGTGTTATGGCTGCAGATAGCTGCCATAACCCCAGTATATTCTTCAACGGCGGGCGGTTCCCTTTCGAATAAAAGTGGTCTCTGCGGTGGGTTCGCCGTGAGATCACTTTTATCGGTGGCGGGAGAGTTGCCCATGCCGGGTTCAGGTCATCTCCGCCTCTTACCGGAGCCGTCGGTAGCGGCGGAGACAATCCGATCCTTTCCCCTCCGAGGCACTGTGTCCAGTGAGGGAATGATGGCCCCCACTCAGTTCTTTTTAATTGCAAAAAAAAAAAAAAGACTTTTTAAAAAAAAAAATAATTGCATTTAAGTGTAAGTGTAATGCCCTGTACACACAATCGGACTTTCCGCTAACAAAACAACACTTTTTTTGTTCGAAGGTTGTTGGCTCAAACTTGTCTTGCATACACACGGTCGCACAAATGTTGGCCAACAATTCCGAACGTGGGTTTTTTTTAAAGAACAGTGTAAAAATAAAAAATAAAAAGTAAATTAAATAAGAAAAAAATTTAAAATGTAAAGCGCCCCGTCCCTCCGTGCACCGAAGCAAACACATACGTAAGTCGCGCCCGCATATGTAAACGGTGTTCAAACCACACATGTGAGGTATCCCCGCGATCGTTAGAGTGAGAGCAATAATTCTAGCCCTAGTCCTCTTCTGTAACTCAAAACCGGTAACCTGTAGAAATTTGAAAGCAAATTCCAATACCTATAATTTAATAGTTAGTAATAGTTAAGTTATTATTAGTTAGTTATTATTTCAGATTTTTTTAATTTTCGGGTTTTCGGATTTTTGAATTTTCGAACTGACAAATTTACATGTTTTTGAATTTACGAATTTACGAGTGTCAAAATAAAAATAAAAATAGAAAAAAATTAAATTGCCCCGCTCCGCCGAGTTTACATGCAGAAGCGAAAGATTACGTAAGTCGCGCCCACATATGAAAACGGTGTTCAAACCACACATGGGAGGTATCGCCGCGATCGTTAGAGCGAGAGCAATAATTCTAGCAAAAGAATTTGGAAGTTAAGGTCACAGGAACTGGAAAGCAGCATAGAAAACGACCACAAAGGGACTCAAACCCTCAGTCTTCTGATCCGAAGTCAGACGCCTTATCCATTAGGCCACACGTTCTGCCACAAGCCCAGCCAAGGTCTAGCAAAAGACCTCCTCTGTAACTCAAACCAGTAACCTGTTGAAATTTTGAAATGTCACCGATGGAGAGTTTTAAGTGTCAAAGTTTGTCGCCATTCCATGAACGGGCGCAAAAGGTTGCAACATCCAAGATGGCCGCTGAAGTCTCATGACAGTTCATTGTCCAATCAGGCTACTATCCTCTCTCAAGATACTGCATGGAGGCTCTAAGGAACCAATTCCCTTATGAGACCTTCCTTCCCGTGCAATCATGGCACAAGGCCATCTACAGGTAAAGGGCCCTCTTATTTCTAACGGCAGCCCTGTCTTCAGGCATTACATTTTGCAAACGATTTACAAACAAGTTTTTTTTTAAAGTGTATATTATTCTTTTATTATATGTTTACAATGTTTGTGTCACACTTACCCCTAATGCAGGTGATCAGACACTATGGCTGGCTACTGTGTTCTTCACCTATAGCAGCCCCCTTTCCAGTGGGGGGGGCAAACAATCCACCCAGACACCCCCCCCCCCCGGGTCAGTTGGTCACCAGCCCCGCACTTACCCCATCTGGGTCATCTATTGTCACACAACTGGGTGTGCTCGGGTTGGGGTGCAGTGCTCTGCGCCCCAAGTCCACCTTTTTTTTAAGCCTATTAGAGCATCTGGTTCTAATCACGTGCTTCTAAAAGGAAAGAAAAAAAATTCCCATTGGAATTCATGCATCCGGCACTCCTCATACATCATGTACATTAGGGGGCCAGATGCATGGATCAGGGGGGCGGAGTCCCTGCACCCAGTGCCGGGACAAAGTAATTTGGTGCCCAGAGCAAAGTTGGCAAACTGCGCCCCCCCCGTCACCTGCCGCCAGGTGCAACATGTCACTTGCCATCCATAGCCTGGCTCTCTCTCCCTCCCCTTTATTTGGGCATGCTGGGAGCTGCAGTTTCCCTCTTAGGATTGCAATGGGCCAGTCCTTGGGACTATATGTCCCATGATCCTCCTTTGTGCTCCTTTTTTGATTGTTTGTTTTTTTTTCTTTCTGCCCAATAGGAAGGAGAGGGCACCACTCCCCGCTCCCAGGTACAGCAGCATGAGAAGGGGGAAAGAAGATCCTGCAGCTGCTCTCTCTACACAGAGACACAGCCGCTCTCCCAGCTTCTGACCGAAGGAGGGAGGGGGAATTGGCAGGAAACAGAGCCCTCTCCTGACAGCGGCGGATCGAGCGTGGGGGGGGGGGGGGGGGGCGGGGTAGGGGGCAGGACAGTTTCTCCTCCTCAGACCCGACTTTGGCGCAACCCCCCCTTTGCCTTATCTTGTGGCACCCACCTAGGATTGGCCCTGGTTACAACTATTACCGCCGCCGGCGGCTAGTTTGTACAGTCACACACACACATACAGTTGTGAAGCACACTGCTGGCACTTCACTTGCACTTCACTTGCGCCCCCCCCTCCCTCCAGCAAATTGTACTGCCCCATCCACCCACCCTTGTATCAGCCCTGCCTGCGTCCTGCATTACGGGCCGCCACTGCCCCTTTCCCATGAGGCAAGTAGGCCTACCGGTACTCGGTTGCCCCTAGGACTTATACACCATGCTATAGTGCCTGGCTACTACGCTTGGGCAGGCGTGAACTGAGCCAAGCAAATAGGCACAGAGGTTCAATGACAGTCCAGGTAAAAGAGTTCAGAGAATAGCCGATATGCAATCTGAGGTCACACACAGGGAAATCCAATCTAGCAGAGCAGGGCGGGCAGACAGGGGGCTTGATCAGTTATTACACACTCTAGCACAGGCATGGGACTGCAGGCTTGGCTGGCTTAAGGCCGGGTTCACACTGGTACGACACAACAGTCGTAGGACTGTGGATCTCGACTTTGCCCTGCGACTTGTAGTCTGACATCCATTCAACTTCAATGAACTGGGATCTGTTTTTGATCCCGACAATACCAAACACTTTGGGTCTGGTATGAATCTTTAGGGGGAAACTCCACGCCAAATAAAAAAAAAAAAACGGCATGGGGTTCCCCCTCCAAGACCATACCAGGCCCTTTGGTCTGGTGTGGGTTTTAAGAGGAACCCCCACGCCAAAAAAAAAACGGCGTGGGGGTCCCCCCAAATTCCATACCAGACCCTTATACAAGCCCTTCGGTCTGGTGTGGGTTTTAAGAGGAACCCCCGCGCCGTGAAGGTCCCCCCCAAAAATCCATACCAGACCCTTATACAAGCACGCAGTCTGGCAAGTCAGGAACGGGGGTGGGGACGAGTGAGCGCCCCCCTCCTGAACAATACCAGGCCACATACCTTCAACATGGGGGTTTGGTGCTTTGGGGCAGGGGGCTCTGCGCCCCCCCACCACAAAGCACCTTATCTCCATGTTGATGAGGACAAGGGCCTCTTCCTGACAACCCTGGCCGGTGGTTGTCGGGGTCTTCGGGCGGGGGGCTTATCGGATAAGGGTGTGGTATGGATTTTGGAGAGGGAACCCACGTTGTTTTTTTGGAGTGTGTGTTCCCCTTAAAATCCATACCAGACTGAAGATGGTCTTGGAGGGGGAACCCCATAATGTTTTTTTTTCTTAAATTTGGTGTGGAGTTCCTGTTCAAGATCCTCAGAGCACAAGTTGCATGCCAAAGCCGGATCAGTTAAGACGATGATCCGACTTTGGTCCGACTTCAATGATATTCAGTGGGCTGAAGAAGGATCAAAGTCGGACCAAAGTAGTGCAGGAATCTTTTTCAAAGTTGGACCAACTTGTGTCGGACCAGTTAAGACGGCTCTCGTAGGGAACCATTGATTTGCACAGGTCATACGACATGAGTTCCCAATGTCGGAGTGTTTGTCCTACAAGTGTGAAGATCAGGTTTGGTCTCCACCCAGAGACTGGCCACATTAATCACCTTGCAGGTGGACAGACAGACAAGGAGAATGTCATAAACCAGATTGCTGGAGCCAGCAGGTATGACGGAGCAGGAGCTCATACACTCCTGACAGCTTGAAAGGATGAAATGAGAAACTGGAAAATGAGAAATAAAAAAAAGACTAAACAAATTATTCTACAGTCAGTTCAGCGGGGAAAACACAAAGCCCCGCCGTTCTCACCCACCAAGGGGGCAAGGGCCGCCGAGGTTACACATCCGGCACTTTTGGTAACAATGTTTTACACAAATTAGACACAGATTTTAGATCATGAAATTGTTATGCTCTGCAAATGTGAAGATTCCAGGTGAATCATTTTTGATTCCAGACAAATGACATAATTCTCGGTGCGTGATGTTCCCGATTCAACAATCTGGTTCTGTGGTGTGTAATCACTGCACACCCTACAGTTAGCGGAAACATCATTACATAAAATGATGGTTTATTCATAAGTCAACAATGCAGCGGGGATTGGATGGGAATGAGAGAGGCCATGTTGGGACATGATATCCCTCTGTGTTCATTCAGCGATCGAAGTGAACAGAAATACAACAGAAGTTTGTTCTTTACTCCAGACCCCGGGAGTGTCAGTGATTCTTCTAATGGCCCTGGAAAGTGGCTGTAAGGATAAAGATTTTTTTTATAAAATAATAAACATGCTATACTTACCTGCTCTGTGCAATGGAAACCTTCTCTTCTGGGGTCTCCGACCGGCGCTCTGGACTCCTCCACTTTCTGTGTCCGCCACCATAGCTAGCCGCATGCTATGGGGGCTGATGTGCGGGCTAGTTGGGCTGTGTGTGTCCATAGCCGCACGCAGCACAGCCCAGCCCTGCCCCCTGCTACCTGCTCATAGGATTGGCTCCTGCTGTTGCTTCCCTGTGTCCTGCAGGGAGAGAAAAGAGTCGCTGCAGACAGACACAGCACCAGTGGCGGCTGGTGTTTTTTTTGGGGGGCAAACAACCACCCATCCCTCCAAACCCCCCCACCCCCGAGCGGCACCCCCCCACCCCCCGAGCGGCACCCACACCCCCCCACTGCTGTTTGCCGGTCGGTCCGGCACTTACCCCATCAACGGCGGCGGGTGGCAGGCAGCGTGGTGCAGCGGCTCCGTGTCCTCTCCTCCATGGTGGCTTCCAGCTCCTCCCCTCTTCCTAGGTGTCCAATAGGATCGCCCGTCCTTTCAAGCAATTGGGTGACCAGTGTCAAAACTGGCATCCTGATTGGCCGGGAGGAGGATCAGTGTTACAACAGCGAATTATCATTCCCTATTGTAACACACCTGGGTGGGATCAGAGCGCACTCTCTGTGACCTGAGACCACCCTATTTTGAAGCCTATTAGAGCCTCTGGCTTTAGTCGTTGCCTCAATAAACACCCCCTCCCCGCATTGGAAACCATGCACCAGTGTCCTGAAAGGGGCCGGACACATAGATTGGGGGGCGGCAATGGACAAGGCGGAGGGGGGGCGGCGCCCATGCGCCATTAATGGATCGGCCTCCCCTGCACAGCACTGGATCAAGTGAGGGCTTGGGTAAGAATAAGCGGGGGGGTTGAGGGTGGGGGGTAGGGGGGGTGAGGGGGCTTTATTGCTATTGGGATATTTGTTTACCTGTAGATATGTATTCAATCACTTAAATCACCTATAAGCTTCAATCACTTCCTGCCCAGCCTCAGCATCCCTTCAACAAGGGGGTGGTAAAGATCAGCTGATCATGTGACCACTGTGATTGGCTGTCACAGTGGCCACATGATCGGCAACCGGTACTGCTGGCCACCGATCATTAGCCGAGACCAAGTGCTGTCTTTGTCAGGTAAGTCCCTGTGCCGGGGGTGCACAGTGAGCATGCTCAGAGCACAGAAAGCACTGACCCCCATGGATACATATGTGGGGCGTGTGAGTGTTAAAGGGGGTTGTTAACCTCCATGGTTTGCATTCTATGCATTAAGGTGAAAAAGCTTCTGTAGTGCTGCAGCCCCCCCAGACCCCTCGTTTTACTTACCTGAATGATGTCATCCTCCAGCCGGGATTGAGCACACCAGCTCTATCTGGTGTCTCGTGTCCTGATTGGATAGATTGATAGCAGCGCAGCCATTGGCTCTCGCTGCTGTCAATCATAGTTACATAGTAGGTGAGGTTGAAAAAAAAGTCCATCAAGTCCAACCCATGTGTGTGATTATATGTCAGTATTACATTGTATATCCCTGTATGTTGTGGCCGTTCAGGTGATTATCTAATAGTTTTTTTAAACTATCGATGCTCCCCGCTGAGACCACCGCCTGTGGAAGGGAATTCCACATCCTTGCCGCTCTTACAGTAAAGAACCCTCTACGTAGTCTAAGGTTAAACCTCTTTTCTTCTAATTTTAATGAGTGGCCACGAGTCTTGTTAAACTCCCTTCCGCGAAAAAGTTTTCTCCCTATTGTGGGGTCACCAGTCCGGTATTTGTATATTGAAATCATATCCCCTCTCAAGCGTCTCTTCTCCAGAGAGAATAAGTTCAGAGCTCACAACCTTTCCTCATAACTAAGATCCTCCAGACCCTTTATTAGCTTTGTTGCCCTTCTTTGTACTCACTCCATTTCCAGTACATCCTTCCTGAGGACTGGTGCCCAGAACTGGACAGCATACTCCAGGTGCGGCCGGACCAGAGTCTTGTAGAGCGGGAGGATTATCGTTTCATAGGTATAATAGATAAAAATGGATGGACATATATGTAGCAGCTCATGGTGAGAGGGTACCCACATGTGTGTACCAGACCTCATATATACAGAAGAAATACAATGTGGATATTAAAAAATTGGTTAATAAATTGATCAATTAAAACAATTATTCTACAATAATCTAAAGGGATGTTTTTTAAATATAAAGCTAGCTTAAAAAAATATCTATATGTCCTACCTACAACCCCAACAAATCTGATAAAATAAGGCTCCCTTACCTAGATAATAAATGTCCACATACGTGAAACTTAGGGGAAACAAGGTCAGGCCACTAAGTATGGCCTAGCGCATAATTGATGGGGATTAATGGAAAAATATTATTAATATAAAAAGAGAAAAAAAGGGGGGAGAAGGAATCAGTGAAACATCACTGGACACTCGAAATTATTCTTTGCCATGCAAATAGAGGCTAAAGATAACATGCCCATGTGGCAATATAGAAACAACACCCCCTAGTGAACACATCTCTCGAGGACCATATTTTAATCCCAAAAAGGCCAACAAGGGGGGTAAAAGAGATGGAATGGGCTTAGAGGGGTGCAAGGTTTATTCCAACAAGGGGGTCATTGTGAGAGTGTCAGCACTGAGGCGGACTAGCCAGATTGCCAAGAGATCCTAGTGGGAATTTTACTACATTATATCATTCGATTCCCTCATTGAGGCCTTGAGGGGCCAAGGAACCGAGAGTGAATATCCAGAAGACCTCTCTTGTACATAATATTTGTTTCCATCCATCTTCCCATCAACTCTGACCAGCTTCCCTGTCCCGGCTGAAGAAAAGCATCCTCACCACATGATGCTGCCACCACCATGTTTCACAGTGGGGATGCTGTGTTTAGGGTGATGTGCAGTGTTAGTTTTCCGCCACACATAGCATTTTTTTAGGCCAGAAAGTTCAGTTTTGGTCTCATCTGACCAGATCATCTTCTTCCACAATCCTCTGTATGAAAGCATTTGTCCTGTCCTGAGAGAAGGTCAGTCTGCCCTTCGAGTCCTCTCCTTCGTATGATTCCCCAAATGGACGCATGGTCACATGATTCAATGATAAAGAGTGCTATTCCCTTTTTAATGCAGCAGATTCTGATATTCCTCTCCATTGCCCAGCTTTGTGGAACTGCTCTTACCCCCCATCTTTATGAAAGTCCTCTCCCTCACACGTCTATATGGACATCCTCTCCTCCCCATCTTTATGGAAGTCCCCTCCTCACCATCTTTATGGAAGTCCTCTTCCCCCATCTTAATGGATGTCCTCACCCCATCCATCTTTATGGAAATCCTCAACTCACCCATCATTATGGAAGTTCTTCCCCCCACCCATCTTTATAGAAGCCCTTTCCTCCCCCTTCTTTATGGAAGACTATCTCCAATCTTTATAGGTGTCCTCCCCGCCACCTGTCTTTATGGATGTCCTCACCCCATCCATCTTTATGGAAGTACTCACCCCCACACATCCTTATGGAAGTCCTCACCCCCACCCATCCTTATGGAAGTACTCACCCCCACCCATCTTTATGGAAGTCCTCACCCCCACCCATCTTTATTGAAGTCCGCTCCTCCCCTTCTTAATGAAAGACCCCCCCCCCCATCTTTATGGGTGTCCTCCTTGCCACCTGTCTTTATGGATGTCCTCACCCCATTCATCTTTATGGAAGCCCTCTCCTCCCCCTTCTTTATGGAAAACTCTCTCCAATCTTTATAGGTGTCCTCCCTGCCACCTGTCTTTATGGACGTCCTTTCCCCATTCATCTTTATGGAAGACCTCACCCCCACCCATTTTTATGGAAATCCTCACTCCCACCCATCTTTATGGAAGTCCTCTCCTCTCCATCTTTATGGAACCCCCCCCCCCCCATCTTTATGGGTGTCCTCCCTGCCACCTGTCTTTATGGACGTCCTCACCCCATTCATCTTTATGGAAGACCTCACCCCCACCCATTTTTATGGAAATCCTCACCCCCACCCATCTTTATGGAAGTCCTCTCCTCTCCATCTTTATGGAACCCCCCCCCATCTTTATGGGTGTCCTCCCTGCCACCTGGCAGGGAGGACACCCATAAATTCCTTTGTAGGCAGAGAAAAATCCAATCCTATGGAGACGATCTGCGGTTTATTATTTTGTATTCATTGTCTTTTTCTCTCGGTTTTTGTGTTTGTGCTGATATATGTGCGGTTAGAACTCGAAAAGATTTCTAACACCAACAATAAATTTGTAATAAAATCGTAATCATGTTTATTACCTGGAAGCTGCGCCTGTCCCTCTTGGGAGCACCAAAATTCCGTGAGGGAAGCACTAGATGGCCTGATGTCCAAGGGGAACAAGGGTTCATGCACGTGGCGTTTAAAGGCATTTTAATTGTCGAGCGTAAATTTCCTGGTGCTTTCCCCATGGCCGGGACCATTCACCTTTATGGCAGGCTATACATGGCAGAATAAAAAAAACGCCACTCACACTGGAGTCCCAATGAATCCTGATAGAGAGTTTTAGAAGTACTTTTCATTAAACGTCCTTATAAATATGTGAAAAGTGTGGGGGGCATTTGTATATCGTCAATACTTTGTAGAACCCCCTTTTTCTGCAAAAACAGCTGTAAGTCTTTTTGGGGATGTCTCTACCAGCTTTGCAAATCTAGAGAGGGACATTTCTGCTCATTCTTCTTTGTAAAATATCTCAAGCTCTGTCAGATTGGATGGAGAGCGTCTGTGAACAGCAGTTTTCAAGTCTTGCCACAGATTCTCAATGGGATTTAGGTCTGGACTGTGACTGGGCTATTCTAACACATGAATATGCTTTGATCTAAACCATTTCATTGTAGCTCTGGCTGTATGTTTCGGGTCATTGTCCTGCTGGAAGGTGAACCTCCCCCCAGTCTCAACTCTTTTGCAGACTCTAACAGGTTTTCTTCTAAGATTGTCCTGTATTTGGCTCCATCCATCTTCCCATCAACTCTGACCAGCTTTCCTGTCCCTGCTGAAGAAAATCATCGCCACCACATGATGCTGCCACCACCATGTTTCACGGTGGGGATGGTGTGTTCAGGGTGATGTGCAGTGTTAGTTTCCCACCATACATAACGTTTTGCTTTTAGGCCAAAAGTTCAATTTTGGTCTCATCTGACCAGATCACCTTCTTCCACATGTTTGCTGTGTCCTCCACATGGCTTCTCACAAACTACAAACAGGACTTCTTATGACTTTCTTTCACCAATGTCTTTCTTCTTGTCACTCTTCCATAAAGGGCAGATTTGTGGAGAACACGACTAATAGTTGTCCTGTGGACAGATTCTCCCACCTGAGCTGTGGATCTCTGCAGCTCCTCCAGAGTTACCATGGACCTCTTGGCTCTTCTCTGATGAATGTTCTCCTTGCCCGGCCGGTCAGTTTAGGTGGACGGCCATGTCTTGGTAGGTTTGCAGTTGTGCCATACTCTTTCCATTTTCCGATGATGGATTGAACAGAGCTCCGTGAGATGTTCAAAGCTTGGGAGATTTTTTTATAACCTAACCCTGCTTTATACTTCTCCACAACTTTATCCCTGACCTGTCTGGTGTGTTCCTTGGCCTTCATGATGCTGTTGGTTCACTAAGGTTCTCTAACAAACTTCTAAAGGGCTTCACAGAACAGCTGTATTTATACTGAGATTAAATGACACACAGGTGGACTCTATTTACTAATTAGGTGACTTCTGAAGGCAATTGGTTCTACTAGATTTTAGTTAGGAGTATCAGAGTAAAGGGGGCTGAATACAAATGCCCCCCCCACACACACACACACACACACTTTTCGCATATTTATTTGTATCATTTAACATTTTCCTTCCACTTCACAATTATGTGACACTTTGTGTTCGTCTATCACATAAAATCCCAATAAAATACATTTACGTTTTTGGTTGTAACATGACAATATGTGAAACAAAAAGATACATTTATCCTTTAGTACATTTATTTAAAAAACATGATTAAAAACTACTCACAAAGGTAGAAAGAAAGTCACACTTATAGCAATTTTATGGCAGTTAGTCCACTGATAGCAGTTTCCAGGTCCTAGAGAGAGGACGTACGAAGCGCTGCTGTCTGACGCGTTTCGAAGGTGTCCCTTCTTCTTCAGAGCCTTCAACAAAGTGACAAAATGTGGAAAGTTTTCAAGGGATATGAAGGGGTATAAATACTTTTTTCAAGGCACTGTACCTGCTGAGTTCCATCAACAACTGTGTGCAAGCCTACCTAGAAGAATTGACGCTCTTTTGAAGGCAAATATTGATTGAATTGGGATTTCCCTTCTCTTCATTTAGTTTCTATTTTGTTAATTGATAAAAAAAATAAACAATGGGGGTTATTTACGAAAGGCAAATCCATTTTGCACTACAAGTGCAAACTACAAAGTACACTTGAAATTGCACTGAAAGTGCACTTGGAAGTGCAGTCGCTGTACATCTGAGGGGGACATGCGAGGAAAATAAAAAAACAGCATTTTAGCTTTCACATGATTGGATGATAAAATCAACAGAGCTTCTCCGTCATTTCAGATCTACCCCCCTCAGATTTACAGCGACTGCACTTCCAAGTGCACTTTCAGTGCAATTTCAGGTGCACTTTGCACTTGTCATATGAACTTGTAGTGCAAAGTGGATTTGCCTTTCGTAAATAACACCCCCAATGACACTTCTATTTCTGAAAGCATTCTTCATTTACGGCATTACCTGCCTAAAACTTTCGCACAGTCCCGTACCTTTGGTGTAGTTACACATCAATGTGTTCCTTGCGGTGAGCAAATGACATTTTCTTTTGTTTTCGGTCCCCTGTAGATCCTGAGAATCTTTTACACATTTTTATGAATCAATCCATAAAATGCAATTAAACATCCGCCTTCTTTTTTTCTTTCTTTAACTCTTGTTTTTCCCAAACGCCGACAAATCATTCAATTAAAATCCGATTCCGTTCGTCAAGTTGGCGGGGAATCATCAGGCCCGTTTGCCTCTCTTCTCCCAAGAAACGCTTTGTACTTTGTGTGTTTATTCAAATGTTAATTTATATTACAACAACATGGAGCGCGGCAAAGCGGTTCCTTTGAATATGAATGACTCTGGGTATCTCCATCCCGAGCACTATAAGGGAATATTTTATTCCAAGAGATCTTCAGTAACTGAGGGCCGGGTCATCTTTTAATTACTGTACCGATCGGCAGGAAGGTTTACACTAATTGCTAAACATTTTCCTCTGGGAAATGTACGTTTTTTTTATTTTTTATTTTCGAGTTACTTGTTTAATTAATCTTTTGCTCTTTGATGTTTCTCTTATAATTGAAAACTCACATCACTGAGAGATAAATGTGATTAGTTTCTATGGATATGGCCCCCGTAATCTGCAAGTTGGTGTCCCCCCCCCCCCCCCCCCATGCCTCACCTGAACCCAATCAATGGTGAACTCCGGTTAATACGCTCAAGGGAATGAAAATGGTCCGGGACGTCTTTGTTTAATAGTCAAGCTCTATCTTGCTGGGAGCCGGCTTTTATCTCGCTTTTCGTGTTAAGAGAAAATTAATAAAAAACTGCAACTTGATAATAAGCTTATCAGCTTTAAAAGCAATGCTATAGAACTTAAAGAAGAACCTCTCTGTATACACCGGGTGCAAGGATCCTGGGATAGATCCAAGCGGGAGATATTTTGTCTTTGAAGCACCAGCAGGTTGAATTGGAAATAGTCTTTGACTAAAGGTGTAGACTTTTTGGAATACCTGGTGTTTATCAGAGGCCCTGGTGGTGGGGTCATGGCTTGTCTTCATTTTATCTGAGCATATTATTGTCAGAAACCATGAAATCAGGCCGAGGCAGAAGTACGGTTAAATCACACTTGTTTAGTAGTAAAATAAAAAGAACAATTGTAGTCAAAACATAGCCAAAGTTCAGTAACCAGAATGGATGGTCAGCCAAGCCAGAAGTCAGGGATCAATGTAGTAGAACAGCAAGCAGGATCTGGAGCCAGAAGGGATGTCAGCAAAGCAAGTATTGAACAGGATCGCAGGAGTTTCTGTGATGTTGACCAAGGCGAAGGCAGAGCTCCTCTGGACTGGACGGCTTAAGTAGGCAGGACTGATGAGCAGGATATCATCAACAGCTGAGTAAGTGTGGAGAGATAGGAGCTGGCAATTAGCTGACAGCTGAGCAGATAGTTCAGAGAAGGAAAGGCTGAGCCCAACACTGACAATTTTCATGAGTTCTCTGTATACACTGGGTTCAAGGATCCTGGGTTAGATCCAAGTGGAAGATGCTTTGTCTTTGAAGCACCATCAGGGTGAAGAGGAAATAGGGTTTGACCAAAGTGTAGACCTCGGGAGTACCTAGTCTTCATCAGAGACACTGATGGTGGGGGTCATGGCTTATTTTCATTTCTTTGAGCATGATAACAATAGTTCTCTGTACACGCTAGGTGCAAGTATCCCCGGATAGAAGTGGAAGATCCTTTGTCTTTGAAACACCAGTAGGGTAAAGTGGAGATTGGCTTTCACCAGAGATGGGTCTTCATCAGAGTCCCTGATGGTGGGGCTCACCGGCACGGCCTTTTTTCATTTCTTTGAGCATGTTAACTTGAGTTCAACAGTAGATGGTTTCGCTGGTAGCAGTTGAATGGTGGACAAGCTATATCTAGCCAGGTGATTGCCATAATAACTTGAGTTCTCTGTATACAATAGCTGCAAGGATCCTGGGATAGATCCAAGTGGAAGATACTTTGGGGTTGATTTACTACAACTGGAGCGTACACAATCTGGTGCCGCTCTGCATAGAAACCAATTAGCTTCCGTTATTTTTTTTTTTTAGTCAAAGCTTAATCGAACAAGCCTGAATATGGCAGCTGATTGGCTACCATGCACAGCTGCACCAGACTTTGCACTCTCCGGTTTTAGAAAAATCAACCCATTTGTCTTTGAAGCACCAGCAGGTAGAACTGGGGATAGCTTTCACCAAGGTGTAGACTTCTGGAACACCTGGTCTTCATCGGAGCCCCTGATGTTGGGGATCATGGCTTTTTTTTCATCTTTTTTCAAGCATATTAACTTGAGTTCAACAGTAGATGGTTTTGCTAGTAGCAGTCGAATGGTTGACGGGATAAGAATATCTAGCCAGATGGTTGATACTGGAAGATGAGTGAGAAGCTTAGTTTGTTCACAAACCAAGGCAGACAGCAGACACATGGTCAAGAATACAGCTTGCACCCAGGGCTGGTGAAAGGATTTTTGACACCCTAGGCGAAACCTCATTTCGGCACCCCCCCCATTGGATCCACCCCTGACTCTACCTCCTTTCCCCTGCCCATGTGAACCCCACCTTTTTAGTGAAGCACCCATCAAATGCAGCCTCACCAGAGCCCATCAAATGCAGCCTCACCAGCGCCCATCAAATGCAGCCTCACCAGTGCCCATCAAATGCAGCCTCACCAGTGCCAATTAAATGCAGCCTCACCAGAGCCCATCAAATGCAGCCTCACCAGTGCCCATCAAATGCAGCCTCACCAGTGCCCATCAAATGCAGCCTCACCAGTGCCCATCAAATGCAGCCTCACCAGAGCCCATCAAATGAAGCCTCACCAGTGCCCATCAAATGCAGCCTCACCAGAGCCCATCAAATGCAGCCTCACCAGTGCCCATCAAATGCAGCCTCACCAGAGCCCATCAAATACAGCCTCACCAGTGCCCATCAAATGCAGCCTCACCAGAGCCATTCAAATGCAGCCTCACCAGTGCCCATCAAATGCAGCCTCACCAGCGCCCATCAAATGCAGCCTTACAGCCTATCAATGAATGTTTGCTTGCTTCCATTCATTTAGGAGTTGGGACACAGACACAGTCCTCCGCCACCGCTGCACCTCTGACACTATGTGCGAACGGAGCGGCGGCTGCCTGCTGATGCTGAGACTTAGTTGCTTGCTGCAGAGAAAAGAGAGTAGAAATACCAGTGGCCAGGTGCCCTAGGTGGCTCCCTAGTTTTCCTAGTGGTAGCACCGGCCCGAAGTTTAATGCAGTGTACAGCATCTCTTTGGAGTTATAAAATGTCACCAGCCAAGACAAGAGTCCGTAATGTCCTGTCTGTTTGGATAGTGTCCTCTAAAAGTCTATTTTGAACCTGTTTAGAACCTGACCTCCTAAGGCCTCGACTAGAGGCTTCCTTTTGGTGATCGTATCAATTGAATTGAGTGAATGTATCAGTTAGAAGCTAATGGAAGACCTGTGAGGCAGCTAGGGCCAGGAAAAACAAGGTCAGCAACCGAGACCAACCTGAAGCGCATTAACAGCATACCTCCCAACTTTATGAGAATGAGGGACACCTATTTGCAAAAGCAAGTAGTCATAGGACACCACTCTGACACCCCCCCCCCTTAAAAAAGAAACTGTACAAAATAAAGATTAGTTAAACCCACAAGTGCTTTTTACCACTAATATTCCTTTGTATTGGCTTTTCCAATTTACAAATGCAGCAATTTAGAAATTTGATGAAAGGTTTAGCGCTGGGAAACTCTTTTTGATAGATAATTTGTGTATTTTATATACAACTATAAAGATCAGACCAAAATGAGGGACACATGAGGAGGAAAGAGGAACAGATGGGACTTTGTTCCAAATGAGGGACACTCCCTCGAAATCCGGCACAGTTGGGAGCTATGTAACATTCAAACCTGTAAATTAAAAGAAAAAAAAAAAACTCTACAAAGAGCAAATGGAGATTGTCTCAAGAAGATTATATGAAGGAAGTTGGATTATTCAGATAGTAATAACATTCGATAATGCTTATGGCTGCCTGCACATGGACAGGACATGCAAGGCTGTAATAAGGAAAATAGATGCGGGTATGGTGGTGACACCTGATGGGACTCTGAAGTGTGAACAGGCCCATTAGATGGAGCCAACATCAGCGGGATCCGGGAGGAGCAGCAGATGGATTCTGAGGCAAAGTAGCTGAGGAGGAAGCGTCCATAGAAAGAGGAAGAGAAGACATCCGACATAAAGTCATTGAAAGAACAAAGAACTGCACCATATATATATATATATATACTAAAGTGGTGTAGGATAAAAAGAAATAGACAGTCTTGGAACAAAAGGACATTGATTCTTCAATACAGTACCCAGATATGCTTTAAGCTTTGCTGTTGTCTTCAGACTGGGGAATTTTTTAACTTTTAAGGGCAAAACAAGAAGAAGGTTCCACCAGCCTGGTACAAGGACTATTTATTGAACGGATTTTGTTGTCGGAAAATTTGAGATCCAGATCTCAAATTTTGTGTGACGGAAATTCCGATGGAAAATGTCCGATGGAGCCTACACACGGTCGGGAATTCCCGACCACAAGCTCCCATCAAACATTTTCCGTCGTAAAATCCGACCCGTGTGTACGGGGCATAAGAGTCCTTTTAAACTATTGGCTAAACTTCCCACTGACACCTGATCTGATCGTGGAAGGGAGTTCCACATCCTTACCGCTCTGACAGTAATGAACCCCCTTAGGTTAAAGGAGAAGTCCAACCTGAGCTCATTCAGCTGACCTTCTCCTCTGGATCACAGGAGTGAAAGTCGTTTTGCACTCCTGTGACCCGTTTTCAGCAGAGAGCCATCTGAAGTCCACTCTCCGCTGACGTCACCAAGATCAGTCCAGGCACCGCGTCATCCCGACTCTGAGATTCTGCATCCACCAGCTGCCTGGACTGATGGCTGCCTCAGCCTCTCTGCGAGCCGCTGAGATGGCCGTTCCCCGCCCCTCCACAACTTAGCTCTCCAATGAGCATGGAGGAGCAGAGCAGGAGAGCTGCTGACTGACAGGCAGCAGCTCTCCACTCGGGGAGGTGAGAGAACCGAGCCATCGGCGGTGTTCAATGGCTCGGATCTCAGTAAAGAGGCAGCGGGGGACAACCACCAAGGAAAGAGGTCAGGTGTTACCCAAAAAAATATTAAAAAATGCTCCATAGTGTAAAACGTATGGATTTAATGGGTTTAAAGGGTACACTTACAGAATAGAAGATAAAAACGATCATAAAACACAGCCGGCCAGCAAGCGAACACCCGTCCACTGAGTACAGCACAATGACGTCAGCACGTCAACCTCCCTGCACGCGTTTCGTCACAATCTGCCGTCGTCTCGGCTCAGCTCAGCTACTATACCTGTGTATGGTAACAGGTGCCGACACCCCCCCGCATGTGATGAGTGAGGGGTGTCTGCCGGAGCACCAGAATGCCCCCCACAGAATCCCTCGTGCGCCTCCTTTTTTCTTCTACCCTGCTTTGTTCTCTCTTTTTATGACCGCATTTCTCTCTGCCCTCACCTTGTACCAAAGGCCCGTTTTATTCCGATGGTACATAGTTAGCATATCTAGCCTGCTGCACTCCATTAGTTACAAGGATATACGTGATACTCGAGTACTTTTTACAGAAGGCCTCCTTTAGATGACCTCACAGTTATGAGAAGCACAAATCATTATGGTTATCACTATTCTCCGTCCTTGAGAAGCTCTTACCATTTACTGGTATTAGTGTTTGTGTGACATGTTCAAAATTCTTTTTTCATGGCAAAATTCTTTTTAAATTAAATAAAAAAAATAACTTTTTGAACAGATAGAACTGTTAGGAAAGGTTGGGGCCGCAGATGGGAGCAAAACTAAGGGCAACTTCTACAGGAAATGTTAAAATTTGAATTAGAAACATTTCTCACTGACAGCAACCTTGACTGAGGTGTTATATATATATATTTTTTTCTTCAAATACTCTGAATTGGGAAGGTCTAGTATGTCACATCCTTCTACCCAACTGCTACTCCCCTCCTGGCACCACCCAACTGTCACTCCTGTGCAATTACAGCAGCTAAATACCAGCTACCAATGGCACATTTTTTTAAGCATTTTAAACAAGATACCAAGTAACATTGTTTATAAACATTGACCAGACAGGAGATAGAGAGATACAAAGTAACATTGTTTATAAACATTGACCAGACAGGAGATAGAGAGATACAAAGTAACATTGTTTATAAACATTGACCAGACAGGAGATAGAGAGATACAAAGTAACATTGCCTATAAAACATTTTCAGACAGGAGATAAAGAGATACAGTGTAACACTGTTTGTGGAGAGAGATAAAACATAACATTGTTTATAAACATTGTTCAGGCAGGAGATGGAGAGATACAAAGTAATATTGTTTTTAAACACTGATCAGACGGGAGATAGAGAGATACAAAGTAAAATTGTTTATGGACATTGATCAGATGGGAGATAGAGAATTACAAAGTTGCATTGTTTATAAACATTGTTCAGACAGGAGAGAGATAAAAAGTAACATTGTTTATAAACATTGTTCAGATATGAGATAGAGAGATGCAAAGTAAATTTTTTTTATAAATATTGTTCAGATAGGAGATAGAGAGATACAAAGTAACATTGTTTATAAACATTGACTAGATGGTAGATAGAGAGATACAAAGTAACATTGTCTATAAAACATTTTTCAGACAGGAGATAAAGAGATACAGTGTAACGCTGTTTGTGGAGAGAGATAACAAGTAACATTGTTTATAAACATTGTTCAGACAGGAGATAGATACAAAGTAACATTGTTTATAAATATTGATCAGACAGGAGATAGAGAGATACAAAGTAACATTGTTTATAAACATTGGTCAGACAGGAGATAGAGAGATACAAAGTAACATTGTTTATAAACATTGATCAGACAGGAGATAGAGAGATACAAAGTAACATTGTTTATAAACATTGATCAGACAGGAGATAGAGAGATACAAAGTAACATTGTTTATAAACATTGATCAGACAGAAGATAGAGAGATACTAAGTAACATTGTTTATAAACATTGATCAGATGAGAGATAAAGAGATGCAAAGTAACAAACTATAAATAGACCAAAACAGAGTAAACTTGCAGAACTGGAAGTACCAATATTTCCATCTATAGGTCATCTGATTTAGGAAAATGTGTTGTTTTTGGGGGGTCTGTAGTGAATGTTCATACTGTGCTGGTCAGTATTTTTGTGAAACATACAAAGTGTCCCACCAGCCAAAGGGTTAAAATGATGGGGGGGGGGGGCACTGATGTGTCATTGGCCCATATTTATAATTTTTACTTTCGCTGTTACCTAAAAAAAAAAAAAAAATTGCCATGATGTAATTAATCTCCCATCACCCAATGACTCCAGAGTTTAATGTATGGAGAATCCGGCGTTCGGTCCCTCGGTGGTTTTACCTTCATTTGTGCCGAACTGCTGATTAAAATTGCCACCTCTGAATATGCAGCAAATCTGAGCCTAATAGATCAGCACTGCAAATCTGAGCCTAATAGATCAGCACCGCAAATCTGAGTCTAATAGATCAGCACCGCAAATCTGAGCCTAATAGATCAGCACTGCAAATCTGAGCCTAATAGATCAGCACCGCAAATCTGAGCCTAATAGATCAGCACTGCAAATCTGAGCCTAATAGATCAGCACCGCAAATCTGAGTCTAATAGATCAGCACCGCAAATCTGAGTCTAATAGATCAGCACCGCAAATCTGAGTCTAATAGATCAGCACCGCAAATCTGAGCCTAATAGATCAGCACTGCAAATCTGAGCCTAATAGATCAGCACCGCAAATCTGAGTCTAATAGATCAGCACTGCAAATCTGAGTCTAATAGATCAGCACCGCAAATCTGAGTCTAATAGATCAGCACTGCAAATCTGAGCCCAATAGATCAGCACCGCAAATCTGAGTCTAATAGATCAGCACCGCAAATCTGAGTCTAATAGATCAGCACCGCAAATCTGAGTCTAATAGATCAGCACTGCAAATCTGAGCCCAATAGATCAGCACCGCAAATCTGAGCCTAATAGATCAGCACCGCAAATCTGAGCCTAATAGATCAGCACCGCAAATCTGAGCCTAATAGATCAGCACTGCAAATCTGAGCCTAATAGATCAGCACCGCAAATCTGAGCCTAATAGATCAGCACCGCAAATCTGAGCCCAATAGATCAGCACCGCAAATCTGAGCCTAATAGATCAGCACCGCAAATCTGAGCCCAATAGATCAGCACCGCAAATCTGAGCCTAATAGATCAGCACCGCAAATCTGAGTCTAATAGATCAGCACCGCAAATCTGAGTCTAATAGATCAGCACCGCAAATCTGAGCCCAATAGATCAGCACCGCAAATCTGAGCCCAATAGATCAGCACCGCAAATCTGAGCCCAATAGATCAGCACCGCAAATCTGAGCCTAATAGATCAGCACCGCAAATCTGAGTCTAATAGATCAGCACCGCAAATCTGAGTCTAATAGATCAGCACCGCAAATCTGAGCCCAATAGATCAGCACCGCAAATCTGAGCCCAATAGATCAGCATCGCAAATCTGAGCCTAATAGATCAGCACCGCAAATCTGAGCCTAATAGATCAGCACCGCAAATCTGAGTCTAATAGATCAGCACCGCAAATCTGAGTCTAATAGATCAGCACCGCAAATCTGAGCCCAATAGATCAGCACCGCAAATCTGAGCCCAATAGATCAGCACCGCAAATCTGAGCCCAATAGATCAGCACCGCAAATCTGAGTCTAATAGATCAGCACCGCAAATCTGAGCCCAATAGATCAGCACCGCAAATCTGAGCCCAATAGATCAGCACCGCAAATCTGAGCCCAATAGATCAGCACCGCAAATCTGAGCCCAATAGATCAGCACCGCAAATCTGAGCCCAATAGATCAGCACCGCAAATCTGAGCCCAATAGATCAGCACCGCAAATCTGAGCGTAATAGATCAGCACCGCAAATCGGAGTCTAATAGATCAGCACCGCAAATCTGAGTCTAATAGATCAGCACCGCAAATCTGAGCCTAATAGATCAGCACCGCAAATCTGAGCCTAATAGATCAGCACCGCAAATCTGAGTCTAATAGATCAGCACCGCAAATCTGAGCCCAATAGATCAGCACCGCAAATCTGAGCCTAATAGATCAGCACCGCAAATCTGAGCCTAATAGATCAGCACCGCAAATCTGAGCCCAATAGATCAGCACTGCAAATCTGAGTCTAATAGATCAGCACCGCAAATCTGAGTCTAATAGATCAGCACCGCAAATCTGAGCCCAATAGATCAGCACCGCAAATCTGAGCGTAATAGATCAGCACTGCAAATCTGAGTCTAATAGATCAGCACCGCAAATCTGAGTCTAATAGATCAGCACCGCAAATCTGAGTCTAATAGATCAGCACCGCAAATCTGAGCCCAATAGATCAGCACCGCAAATCTGAGCCTAATAGATCAGCACCGCAAATCTGAGCCTAATAGATCAGCACCGCAAATCTGAGTCTAATAGATCAGCACCGCAAATCTGAGTCTAATAGATCAGCACCGCAAATCTGAGTCTAATAGATCAGCACCGCAAATCTGAGTCTAATAGATCAGCACCGCAAATCTGAGTCTAATAGATCAGCACCGCAAATCTGAGCGTAATAGATCAGCACCGCAAATCTGAGCGTAATAGATCAGCACTGCAAATCTGGGTCTAATAGATCAGCACCGCAAATCTGAGCCTAATAGATCAGCACTGCAAATCTGAGTCTAATAGATCAGCACCGCAAATCTGAGCCTAATAGATCAGCACCGCAAATCTGAGCCTAATAGATCAGCACCGCAAATCTGAGTCTAATAGATCAGCACCGCAAATCTGAGTCTAATAGATCAGCACCGCAAATCTGAGTCTAATAGATCAGCACCGCAAATCTGAGCCCAATAGATCAGCACCGCAAATCTGAGCCTAATAGATCAGCACCGCAAATCTGAGCCTAATAGATCAGCACCGCAAATCTGAGCCCAATAGATCAGCACTGCAAATCTGAGTCTAATAGATCAGCACCGCAAATCTGAGTCTAATAGATCAGCACCGCAAATCTGAGCCCAATAGATCAGCACCGCAAATCTGAGCGTAATAGATCAGCACTGCAAATCTGAGTCTAATAGATCAGCACCGCAAATCTGAGTCTAATAGATCAGCACCGCAAATCTGAGCCTAATAGATCAGCACCGCAAATCTGAGCCTAATAGATCAGCACCGCAAATCTGAGCCTAATAGATCAGCACCGCAAATCTGAGCGTAATAGATCAGCACCGCAAATCTGAGCCCAATAGATCAGCACCGCAAATCTGAGCCCAATAGATCAGCACCGCAAATCTGAGCCTAATAGATCAGCACCGCAAATCTGAGCCCAATAGATCAGCACCGCAAATCTGAGCCCAATAGATCAGCACCGCAAATCTGAGCCTAATAGATCAGCACCGCAAATCTGAGTCTAATAGATCAGCACCGCAAATTTGAGTCTAATAGATCAGCACCGCAAATCTGAGTCTAATAGATCAGCACCGCAAATCTGAGTCTAATAGATCAGCACCGCAAATCTGAGTCTAATAGATCAGCACCGCAAATCTGAGCCTAATAGATCAGCACCGCAAATCTGAGCCTAATAGATCAGCACCGCAAATCTGAGTCTAATAGATCAGCACCGCAAATCTGAGTCTAATAGATCAGCACCGCAAATCTGAGTCTAATAGATCAGCACCGCAAATCTGAGCCTAATAGATCAGCACCGCAAATCTGAGTCTAATAGATCAGCACCGCAAATCTGAGCCTAATAGATCAGCACCGCAAATCTGAGTCTAATAGATCAGCACTGCAAATCTGAGTCTAATAGATCAGCACAGCAAATCTGGGTCTAATAGATCAGCACCGCAAATCTGAGCCTAATAGATCAGCACTGCAAATCTGAGTCTAATAGATCAGCACCGCAAATCTGAGCCTAATAGATCAGCACCGCAAATCTGAGTCTAATAGATCAGCACCGCAAATCTGAGCCTAATAGATCAGCACCGCAAATCTGAG
The DNA here is from genome assembly GCF_042186555.1 of Aquarana catesbeiana. Classification (NCBI taxonomy): domain Eukaryota; kingdom Metazoa; phylum Chordata; class Amphibia; order Anura; family Ranidae; genus Aquarana; species Aquarana catesbeiana. The sequence goes on along the minus strand of NC_133327.1, from coordinate 688,001,410 downwards.
CCCAATAGATCAGCACCGCAAATCTGAGCCTATTAGATCAGCACCGCAAATCTGAGTCTAATAGATCAGCACCGCAAATCTGAGCCCAATAGATCAGCACCACAAATCTAAACCCAATAGATCAGCACCGCAAATCTGAGCCTAATAGATCAGCACCGCAAATCTGAGTCTAATAGATCAGCACCGCAAATCTAAACCCAATAGATCAGCACCGCAAATCTGAGCCTAATAGATCAGCACCGCAAATCTGAGCCCAATAGATCAGCACCGCAAATCTGAGCCTAATAGATCAGCACCGCAAATCTGAGTCTAATAGATCAGCACCGCAAATCTGAGCCTAATAGATCAGCACTGCAAATCTGAGCCTAATAGATCAGCACCGCAAATCTGAGCCCAATAGATCAGCACCGCAAATCTGAGTCTAATAGATCAGCACCGCAAATCTGAGCCCAATAGATCAGCACTGCAAATCTGAGTCTAATAGATCAGCACCGCAAATCTGAGTCTAATAGATCAGCACCGCAAATCTGAGTCTAATAGATCAGCACCGCAAATCTGAGTCTAATAGATCAGCACCGCAAATCTGAGCCCAATAGATCAGCACCGCAAATCTGAGCGTAATAGATCAGCACTGCAAATCTGAGTCTAATAGATCAGCACCGCAAATCTGAGTCTAATAGATCAGCACCGCAAATCTGAGTCTAATAGATCAGCACCGCAAATCTGAGCCCAATAGATCAGCACCGCAAATCTGAGCCTAATAGATCAGCACCGCAAATCTGAGCCTAATAGATCAGCACCGCAAATCTGAGTCTAATAGATCAGCACCGCAAATCTGAGTCTAATAGATCAGCACCGCAAATCTGAGTCTAATAGATCAGCACCGCAAATCTGAGTCTAATAGATCAGCACCGCAAATCTGAGTCTAATAGATCAGCACCGCAAATCTGAGCGTAATAGATCAGCACCGCAAATCTGAGCGTAATAGATCAGCACTGCAAATCTGGGTCTAATAGATCAGCACCGCAAATCTGAGCCTAATAGATCAGCACTGCAAATCTGAGTCTAATAGATCAGCACCGCAAATCTGAGCCTAATAGATCAGCACCGCAAATCTGAGCCTAATAGATCAGCACCGCAAATCTGAGTCTAATAGATCAGCACCGCAAATCTGAGTCTAATAGATCAGCACCGCAAATCTGAGTCTAATAGATCAGCACCGCAAATCTGAGCCCAATAGATCAGCACCGCAAATCTGAGCCTAATAGATCAGCACCGCAAATCTGAGCCTAATAGATCAGCACCGCAAATCTGAGCCCAATAGATCAGCACTGCAAATCTGAGTCTAATAGATCAGCACCGCAAATCTGAGTCTAATAGATCAGCACCGCAAATCTGAGCCCAATAGATCAGCACCGCAAATCTGAGCGTAATAGATCAGCACTGCAAATCTGAGTCTAATAGATCAGCACCGCAAATCTGAGTCTAATAGATCAGCACCGCAAATCTGAGCCTAATAGATCAGCACCGCAAATCTGAGCCTAATAGATCAGCACCGCAAATCTGAGTCTAATAGATCAGCACCGCAAATCTGAGCGTAATAGATCAGCACCGCAAATCTGAGCCCAATAGATCAGCACCGCAAATCTGAGCCCAATAGATCAGCACCGCAAATCTGAGCCTAATAGATCAGCACCGCAAATCTGAGCCCAATAGATCAGCACCGCAAATCTGAGCCCAATAGATCAGCACCGCAAATCTGAGCCTAATAGATCAGCACCGCAAATCTGAGTCTAATAGATCAGCACCGCAAATTTGAGTCTAATAGATCAGCACCGCAAATCTGAGTCTAATAGATCAGCACCGCAAATCTGAGTCTAATAGATCAGCACCGCAAATCTGAGTCTAATAGATCAGCACCGCAAATCTGAGCCTAATAGATCAGCACCGCAAATCTGAGCCTAATAGATCAGCACCGCAAATCTGAGTCTAATAGATCAGCACCGCAAATCTGAGTCTAATAGATCAGCACCGCAAATCTGAGTCTAATAGATCAGCACCGCAAATCTGAGCCTAATAGATCAGCACCGCAAATCTGAGTCTAATAGATCAGCACCGCAAATCTGAGCCCAATAGATCAGCACCGCAAATCTGAGCCTAATAGATCAGCACCGCAAATCTGAGTCTAATAGATCAGCACCACAAATCTGAGCCTAATAGATCAGCACTGCAAATCTGAGTCTAATAGATCAGCACCGCAAATCTGAGCCTAATAGATCAGCACCACAAATCTGAGCGTAATAGATCAGCACTGCAAATCTGAGTCTAATAGATCAGCACCACAAATCTAAACCCAATAGATCAGCACCGCAAATCTGAGCCTAATAGATCAGCACCGCAAATCTGAGTCTAATAGATCAGCACCGCAAATCTAAACCCAATAGATCAGCACCGCAAATCTGAGCCTAATAGATCAGCACCGCAAATCTGAGCCCAATAGATCAGCACCGCAAATCTGAGCCTAATAGATCAGCACCGCAAATCTGAGTCTAATAGATCAGCACCGCAAATCTGAGCCCAATAGATCAGCACCGCAAATCTGAGTCTAATAGATCAGCACCGCAAATCTGAGCCCAATAGATCAGCACCGCATGAATGAAACCTCAACAACAACAACAACAACACGCCCCACTCCGGGGTAAATGAGCACCAAGAAAGAATTCCTTTATTTTAACAAAGAGTAATTCCTTCTATTATCCCAAATCTCACAAATCTCTTCTCATCCTCAACTCGGGAAGAAGATTAAAAAAAAACGTTTTTAATGCCCCGTACACACGTTCGGACATTGATCGGACATTCCAACAACAAAATCCATGGATTTTTTCCGACGGATGTTGGCTCAAACTCGTCTTGCATACACACGGTCACACAAAGTTGTTGGAAAAGCCGATCGTTCTGAACTTGTATCATTAAATTTATATTATTTTTTATACCTACTGTCTATACATATAATTTTTGGAGTCATTGCCTTTTTTAATGGAACGTAACTAATTAATAATAACAAATAACAAGAAGAATACCAAGAATATTAAAAACTTTTTATTAATATTATTATTTATTATTAATTCATTCCGGTCCATTCGTTTATATACGGCATTCGTTATTTTGGATAATTTGTAACTTGGGATAAATTCGTATTCGTGACTTTCACTAACAGCCATATTTGAAAGGAAATTCCAATAACTATAATGTAATAGTTATTATTAGTTTGCTAGTTTGTTATTCTTTAGAATTTTCAGGTTTACTTTCAGATTTTCAAATTTTCGAACTTATATGAATTTACGAATTGCGATCATAACGAATGACCCGAAAAATGTAAAAAAAAAAAAGAATGAAATGAAAACAAACACATTTTTTCGGCAGTGCACATGTCTAGACCTAAACTTGAACCACTGCCCGTCTGCATGTACGCGCGGGATCTCCATGCCTGGTTTCTGTTGCCTTTGCATATAGATGTGTGCTAAGCGTACACGTGTGCAGAAATACCCCCGCGCGTGCTGCCGAATCTCCACCAGCTCCAGTACTTCCCATTATACTAAAAAAAAACACCACAAAATTACAAAAAAACAAAAACAAAAAAAACAAAACCCCCAAAAAACGGCCTCTGGGGAATCCCCTTATATAATTAAATATGTCTAACCATCTCCTCCTTCCCTTTATACTAAAAAAAGAAAAAAACACAAAATTACAAAAAAAAAAAAAAAACAAAACAAAACCCCAAAAAACCTAAAAAAAAAACCAAACACCGCAAAAAAAAAAAAAAAAAAAAAGGAGGAATCCCATCTCAGCTCCACTCCCACCCCCAAGGGCTGGCCACCAGAGGCCTACTCCCTCGTATAGTCAGTCAGGATCAGGAGGGTATGACACCCCTATTTCTTCAATTATTGGAGCTCACATCTATGAGAGTCCTTCCCTCCTCCAGAATTAATAGAAAAGATTCCATAAGGCTTCTGTGTTTTCAGATACATCTCTCGTTTCTGCCGGGGCTGTCCAAACCAAGTCTTCCATACTATTCAATTCCTCCAGCCTTTTTTTTGAGCCACAATCCCACAGAAAGGGGTTGTGTCTGCTTCCAGGGCCGTCTTTAACATGGGACAAAAGGGGGCAGCTTCCCCCTGGGCCCAGTCATTGTTGTGGGGGGCCCAAAGCAGCTGCCCCTTGAGGCCCACACTGCCTCAAACAGTTGACAAGTGGATTCGGGAAGGCCCGAGAAAATGTTTGCCAAGGTTCCAAGCAATATTAAAGAAGGTGCATCCCTGTGCGCACACCTATGACTCTCGGTATGAACAAGTCAAAAGGAGGGTTGTGTCTGCTTCCAGGGCCGTCTTTAACACAGGGGCAAAAGGGGGCAGCTTCCCCCCCCGGGCCCAGTCATTGTTGTGGGGGGCCCAAAGCAGCTGCCCCTTGAGGCCCACACTGCCTCAAATAGTTGACAAGCGGATTTTGGGAGGGCCCAAGAAAATGTTTGCCCAGGGTCCAAGCAATATTAAAAAAGGCGCACCCCTGTGCACACGCCTATGACGCTCAGTATGAACAAGTCAAAAGGGGGGTTGTGTCTGCTTCCAGGCTGTCTTTAACACAGGAGCAAAAGGGGCAGCTTCCCCCCCGGACCCAGTCATTGTTGTGGGGGGCCCAAAGCAGCTGCCCCTTGAGGCCCACACTGCCTCAAATAGTTGACAAGTGGATTTTGGGAGGGCTCGAGAAAATGTTTGCCCAGGGTCCAAGCAATATTAAAGAAGGCGCACCCCTGTGACTCTTGGTATGGACAGGTCAAAATAGAAGAATGTGAAGCCTACTGAGAAAAAAGGAAGGAGGGAGAAGCTCCCATTTTTTGGTTTATTTTGTAGTTTATATACAATGTCATTTTTGATGGAGACACCATGGCAAAAAAATAAATAAAAAAGCATGCAGACACGGTAGAAGGAAGGATTTTTTGTTTTGCAGTTCCTCAGCACTTCTACCAGCAGCTGGAATGTAATTAAAGTCTTGTGTATCTGCAGAGGTCCTCTGTATTATGCTTTGAGTAGCAGACCTCCAGGCAGCTGTTCCTGTCTCCAGCAATCTTTTCAGGAGAAATGTATGTTGTGTGATGATGTGATAATAGTGGGCAGGTGAGGACGGTAGCTTTACACTATATACAGTAATTGCTTCACTAGGCGATGATTGATTCGATCCTTTGTGACGTGAAGAAGGAAGGAAGAACATCGCGGAGAGGAGACGTCTTCTCAGCAGAGATGGATGAAAGAAACATTTTCATAAAAAAAAAAAAAGAGTGAGAACCGTTACAACGTTTCCTCTCCGCTAATCAATTCTCTGAGCCCCGCTTAACAGACAAAACTGTGATTGTGATAATAAACCCGTATTTATTTTTACTACTTCAGCTCCAGAAGATATACAGTATACAGAGTGCCTTGAAAAAGTATTCATACCCCTTGAAATGTTCCACATTTTGTCATGTTGCAACCAAAAAATGTAAATGTATGTTTATTGGCATATTATGTGACGTCACCAACCTGGGGAGGAGCTGGTAACGCCACGCTGCAAAAACCAAAAGTGGACGGTCGGCCATTTTGTTGGTGGCTTACATTGTTATGTGTCTGGATACTGATGTGCACTGATGTGCGATCTGCATTGCATTACATTCAGTGGAGCGCAGGGCAGATATCTGGAGACCCCTGAATGTCTCCTTAAACCACCTGCCGCCCGGCCCCCGCCAAATGAGGGAGGGACGGTGCGACTCCCATTCTGGGCTGACATCATATGACGGCGCTACCTGAACGGCTGGCCCCCATGCGCCCGCAGGGGGAGCATGGCACGCCGACCACAGCCGCACCGTGTTGCTAGGACACTGCACAACCCGAACTCTGTAAAGAGCCGCTGACGCGGCTCTTTAACCATGTGATCAGGTGTGTCCAATCACAGCCGGTCACATGTAAATGTTGGAAGTGCCGGTAATCGGCTCTTCTTGCCTCACACTGACAGAGCATCTCCTCGGAGGGAACATCAGAACAGGTCATCAGGACACTGATTACAAAAAAGCGCAATCCATGCCCACCAGTGCCAGCAATCAGTGCCCATTAGTGATGCCAGTCAGTACTGGCTTTCAGTGTCCATTGGTGCCGCATACCAGTGCTGCCCATCAGTGCCACCCATCACTGCACTTCAGTGCCGCCTATCGGTGCCCACCAGTGCCACCTATCAGTACCACCCACCAGTGCCACCTATCAGTGCCCACCAGTGCCAGCAATCAGTGCCCATTAGTGATGCCAGTCAGTACTGGCTTTCAGTGTTGATCAGTGCCGCATACCAGTGTTGCCCATCAGTGCCACCCATCACTGCCCTTCAGTGCCGCCTATCGGTGCCCACCAGTGCCACCTATCAGTACCACCCATCAGTGCTGCCTATTGGTGCCCACCAGTGCCACTTATCAGTGCCCACCAGTGCCAGCAATCAGTGCCCATTAGTGATGCCAGTCAGTACTGGCTTTCAGTGTTCATCAGTGCCGCATACCAGTGCTGCCCATCAGTGCCACCCATCAATGCCTATCAGTGCCGCCTATCGGTGCCCACCAGTGCCACATATCAGTACCACCCATCAGTGCTGCCTATCGGTGCCCACCAGTGCCACCTATCAGTGCCCACCAGTGCCAGCAATCAGTGCCAGCAATCAGTGCCCATTAGTGATGCCAGTCAGTACTGGCTTTCAGTGTCCATCAGTGCTTCATAGCAGTGCTGCCCATCAGTGCTGCCCATCAGTGCCACCTATCAATGCCCACCAGTGCCATCCATCAATGCCCACCAGTGCCACCCATCAATGCCCACCAATGCCAGCAATCAGTGCCCATTAGTGATGCCAGTCAGTACTGGCTTTCAGTGTCCATCGGTGCGGCATTCCAGTGCTACCCATCAGTACCACCCATCAATGCCCATCAGCCCCGTCTATCTGTGCCGCCTATCCGTGCCCACCAGTGCCACCTATCAGTGGCATATTAGTGCCTCCTCATCACTGCCACCTAATCAGTGCCCATCAGTGAAGGAGAAGAATGACTTATTTACAAAATTTACTGACAGAAACTAAGAAAAACTTTTTTTTTTCAAAATTTTCGGTCTTATGAGTACAGTGTTACATGACTGCGTAATTGTCATTCAAAGTTTGAGAGCGCTGAAAGCTGAAAAATTGGCCTGGTCAAGAAGGGGGTAAAAGTGCCTGGGACTGAGGTAGTTAAAGAGAACCTGTTGCCAAAAAAACATAAAAAAAAAAAATTCTCCCCCAAAAATGTTGAGCCCCCCCCCCCCCCCCTATATATACACATGTACAAATGTAAACACCCGAGTCAGAGCGTCTACACATGAAAAAGTCGATCGCTCAACACATGTTACATATTGGCATTTGGCACTGAAGTGAGAGCGATAATTCTATCACCAGACCTCCTCCGTAACACTAAACTGATGACCTATAGGGGGCTTTTAATGCATCGTCTGTGGAAAAATATCGGGGGCTGAAGTTTGTCACCATTTCATGGGTGAGTGCCAATTAAGACTCCATGTACACTATGAGCTAAAAAAGGAAAAATGCCAGAAAAACGCGGGATGAAAAATGCTGATAATATCATATTTGATGGGGATTATGGTGTGGGGGGAGGGGGGATTATGGTGTGGGGGTTGTTTTTCAGGGGTTGGGCTTGGCCCCTTAGTTCCAGTGAAGGGAACTCTTAAGGCGTCATCATACCAAGACATTTTGGATAATTTAATGCTCCCAACTTTGTGGGAACAGTTTGGGGACGGCCCCTTCCTGTTCCAACATGAATGCCCACCAGTGCACAAAGCAAGGTCCATAAAGACATGGATGAGCGAGTTTGGGGTGGAGGAACTTGGCTGGCCTGCACAGAGTCCTGACCTCAACCCGGCAGAACACCTTTGGGATGGATTAGAGTGGAGACTGCGAGCCAAGCCTGCTTGTCCAATATCAGTGTTCCCAACCTACCAGACTAAAATTTACTGACACAAAATTCAAAATTTACTGGCACAGCTACGTTTTTTACTGGCTTTTCCAAAAGTTACAAAAGTACAGGTTTAAGTGCAAATGTCAATATTTAGGCTACAAACAAGTACAATATTCAATTAGCAATGTGATTTATGGTAGATATTAAGTAAATAGCTCAGGGACAGGACTGGACAGGCACATACACATGAAATTGACTCTCACAGTGACACTGACAGCCGTGTGCAGCAGCACAGATGATGGTGACATCACACTGACACGTCCCCTCCGGAGTCACCATGACAGTCTCTCTCCATGCCAGGTGGACTCTTCAGTCTACTCCGGTCCAAACCGCACTGACAGTCCCGCTCCTGGCTTGCCTTGCTCCCGTCCCGCAGACCCGCACACGAGGCTCCGCCCGCTCTGCTTGGCTCGGCTCCCTTGCACTATGACATCACATGACACACTCAGGTGGCTCCTCCGCCAGACCCGCCCCCTGCCTGCGCCACAAGAACACACTGTAGCAGGCACTCAGATGGTCTCTGACGGCTCTGGACTGGAACTGTGCATGCGCAGTTCTGAAACTGAATGCCACAGGCATATTTTTTGCTGGCAACCTTTTCCTGTCACTGGCATCTACTGGCAGGAGAAAAGTGCCCATTTTTTTACAGGCTGCCAGTAAAAATACTGACAGTTGGCAACACTGGTCCACATGCGCTGGTCAAACCTTCCCATAGACACCCTCCTAAACCTTGTGGACGGCCTTCCCAGAAGAGGTGAAGCTGTTATAGCTGCAAAGGGCGGAGCCAACTCAATATTGAACCCTCCGGACTAAGACTGGGAGGTCATTAAAGTTTATGTGTGTGTAAAGGCAGGCGTCCCAATACTTTTGGTAATATAGTGTAGCTGCTGTTCAAGACGCAACTGTGGTTCCCTGTACTGTTTATATATATTTTTGTAGCTGAAGACTTCTTCCTCTATGGTTGGTTGAAAGCCGCCTACAAACCCGACTGTTTTATGATTGCTCAACAAAAGTATAATATCGGCAGGAACTTTACCATTGTCGCCTTTTGTGAGGGATGTGACACCTTCCGGTGTTGCTCGGCTTGTCTCACATTTTATGAGTCACGATAGAACTCCGTGTTCTGACCCACTTTCCTCATCCGGCATTCATAGCGGCTGTACGGCTCCTTGATGTCCGTGGGGGGAGAACGTTTTTCCCCGATGGTGACGATAAATAAGGGCCACCTTCTCCTGCTCCTCTTCTGACTTCACAGATCTTATTATTATTATTATAAAAAAAAAATTAGAACAAACTTGGTGAACTGCGGATGTTTTAATTTTTTTTAATCTCACCGCGTTCCTTTGATGCGCTGCGTGGTGGAAATGGTGTTGAAATGACATTTTCTATCTTCTGTGTCGGAGAGACGATCATAGCTCTGGTCATATAACAATGGCACTCTTTAGGTACTAAACCGCGGTGAGAGCGTTACACCCGCCGTCCCCTCCACCGTCCCCTCCACCGTTCCCTCCGCCATCACCTCCGCCGTCCGCTACGCCGTCCCCTCCTCCGCCCGCTCCATCGTCACCTCCACTGTCACCTCCGCCGTCCCCTCCACCGTCCGCTCCGTCGTCACCTTCACGTCCCCTCTGCCATCCCCTACACCGTCCCCTCTGCCGTCACCTCCGCCGTCCCCTCCGCTGTCCCCTCCGCCGTCCCCTCCACCATCCCCTCTGCCATCCCCTACACCGTCCCCTCCGCTGTCCCCTCCGCCGTCCCCTCCGCCATCCCCTCTGCCATCCCCTACACCGTCCCCTCCGCTGTCCCCTCTGCTGTCCCCTCCGCCGTCCCCTCCGCTGTCCCCTCCGCCGTCCCCTCCGCTGTCCCCTCCGCCGTCCCCTCCTCCGTCCCCTCCACCGTCCCCTCCGCTGTCCCCTCCGCCGTCCCCTCCGCTGTCCCCTCCGCCGTCCCCTCCTCCGTCCCCTCCACCGTCCCCTCCGCCGTCCCCTCCGCCGTCCCCTCCGCAGTCCCCTCTTCTGTCTCCTCCACCGTCCCCTCTGCCATCCCCTCCACTGTCCTCTCCGCCGTTGCCTCCGCCGTCCCCTCCGCCATCCCCTCCGCCCTCACCTCCGCCGTCCCCTCCGCCGTCCCCTCCGCCGTCCCCTCCTCTGTCCACTCCGCCGTCACCTCCGCCATCCCCTCCGCTGTCCCCTCCGCTGTCCCCTCCGCCGTCCCCTCCACCATCCCCTCTGCCATCCCCTACACCGTCCCCTCCACTGTCACCTCCGCCGTCGCCTCCGCCATCCCCTCCGCAGTCCCTTCTGCTGTCTCCTCCACCGTCCCCTCTGCCATCCCCTCCACTGTCCCCTCCGCCGTTTCCTCCGCCGTCCCCTCCGCAGTCCCCTCCACCGTCCCCTCCGCCCTCACCTCCGCCGTCCCCTCCGCCCTCACCTCCGCAGTCCCCTCCACCGTCCCCTCCGCCATCCCCTTTGCCGTCCCCTCCACCGTCACCTCTTTAATGGCGGATTGCTGTACACTTTGGTACGGTATACAATTTACAGCGATTTTATTTGCTGCTATAAAAGACTCCCCACTTATAAAGACTGACACATAATAAAACAATGACGAACCGTGACCTCGGGGGGCCGCACTTCTGGCTCTATCTCTTCTGTGAATATCATGCATGTGGATTATGGGAAATGTATGGGGGATGGGTGCTGGCCGGAGGTAGATCCCAAGTTCATTTTTTTTTTTTTTTTAATCTAAAAGAGTTTTTGCAGTATTATTATTGGAATGAGCATAAAGTATCAACATCAATGCTGACAAACACACCTATCTAGTACATATTCAGAGGAACAGATATATTGGGGCTCTGCAATATAGAATACATGGAAGGAATGCAATACATAGACCAGGGGGTCTCCAAACTCTGGCCCTCGGGCCGCAAGCAGCCCTTTGCTTGCATTTATTCGGCCTTTGGGGCGCTAATCCTCCCACTGATAGGAGGCACTATTCATACTACTGAAACCAGCAGAGGGGAATAATCCCCCCCATGATGGAACAATATTCCTCCCACTGACACCAATGATAGGGCGTGATTCCTCCTATTAAAACCAATGATAGAGCACTATTCCTTCCACTGATACCAAAGATGGGACACTATTCCTTCCACTGATACCAAAGATGGGACACTATTCCTTCCACTGATACCAATGATGGGACACTATTCCTTCCACTGATACCAAAGATGGGACACTATTCCTTCCACTGATACCAATGATGGGACACTATTCCTTTAACTGATACCAATGATGGGACACTATTCCTTCCACTGATACCAATGATGGAGCACCATTCTTCCCACTGACACCAATAATGGGGCACTATTCCTCCCACTGATACCAATGATGGGGCACTATTCCTCCCACTGACACCAATGATGGGGCACCATTCTTCCCACTGACACCAATGATGGGGCACTATTCCTCCCACTGACACCAATGATGGGGCACCATTCTTCCCACTGACACCAATGATGGGACGCTATTCCTCCCACTGACACCAATGATGGGCCACTATCCCTCCTACTGATACAACTATGGGGCACTATTCCTCCCATTGATATGAGGCACTATTCCTTCTACAGGCACTAACAGAGGTGAATAATTCCCCCCATGGAGGAACACTATTCCTCCCACTAATACTAATGATGGGCCACTATTTCTCCCACTGACACCAATGATGGGGCACTATTCCTCAGACTGATACTAACAACGGGGCATACTTCATCCCATTAAATTGTATTTTATGTGACAAGTTGTGTGGCATGTGTTCTTGGCACCTAAAAAATCTCTTATCCAGTTGAAGCAGGGGTCTCCAAACTTTCTAGCAAATGGCCAGTTTACTGTTCTTCATACCTTAGGGAGGCAGACTGTTGCAAGTGGGAGATGAAAATATTCCAGCCGGTGGTCAGTAGGAGTGGGGAACAGTGTCTCATCATTGGTATCAGTGGGAAGACCAGTGCTCCAGCATTGGTAGGAATAGTGCCCAATCATTGGTATTAGTGGAAGAAATAGTGCCCCATCATTGGTGTCAGTGGGAGCAATAGTGCCCCATCACTGGTGTAAGTAGAAGGAATAGTGCCCCATTATTGCTGTCAATAGGTGGAATAATGTCCCATTGTTGATGTCAGTAGAAGGAATAGTGCCCCATCATTGGTATTAGTGGGAGAAATGGTGCCCCATTAGTAGTGTCAGTAGAAAGATTAGTGGTTAATTGCTTATATCTGTCGAAGGAATTATGCCCCATCTTTGGTGTTAGTAGAAAGAATAGTGCCCCAGTGTTGGTGTCAGATGAAGAAATGGTGCTTTGTCATTGGTGTCAGTGGAAGGAACAGTGCCCCACTCTTGGTGCCATTGGAGGAAATGGTGACCAAGGGCCAGATAAAGGCAAACAAAGGACTGGATCTGTTTGGAGACCACTTGGGTTAAAGGATGTGGTTTGTAATATGTGATAACTATAGAGATGTGATGCCCAATGTCCATTATCCGCACCAATACGTTATAGTGTAATTGTTAAATAAAGTCTTCTATTACCAAATTTCATATCTAAACCCAAGAATGAACATGTGATCTAGTGTTGCTTACTTGTCCATAAATGTGATGGAAAAGAGAAGAATACACAATAAAGATCTGGATACAGGAAATCTATTTTTGGGTTCTTTGTATTTTCCATATTTAATGGTAAACTACAAGTGTTGATGAAACAAGGAACATATTGCTTGTCTGGCACATCCAACAAACATTCAGACAAGAACAATGTCACCACCACATGCTGCATCTGTCAGTGATGGAAATCTCATTGTCTGACATTTTCTGTATTGTCTAACAGATGAAGGGAACCCCCCCCCCCCCCATTTCCAACAACTTCAACTCCGGAAATGAATATAATATTAATCCAGTGAAAGTAGTGAACACTGGTATTGTGATTGGATTGCATCCACCTCGGGTCATCTTATGCCATGTACACACGACCGGTTTTACTGTCGGAATAAACTCCGAAGGTTTCTCTGACGGAACACCGATGGAATTCCACTCAAGCTGTCTTGCATACACACGGTCACACCAAAGTCTGACCATCCAGAACGCGGTGACGTACAGCACATACGACGGGACTAGGAAAATGGAAGTTCAGTAGCCAGTAGCCAATAGCTTCCGCCTCGTACTTGCTTCAGAGCATACGTCGTTTTTGGTGCGCCGGAACATCATACAGACGATCGGTTTTCCCGATAGAAAATTGGTTCCATCTGAAATATTTAGAACATGTTCCATCTCTAGGTCCGTCAGAGTTTTGGAAAAAAAAAGTCCGATGAGGCCAACACACGATTGGAATAGACGATGAAAAGACTCCGTCTGACTTTTTCTGTCGGACATTTCACTTCTGTGTACACGGCATTAGAATTATTAATTCACACACATGTGTGTGTTCTGTGTCTCTATCATTTTCATGCACTTCTGAAAGAGCTGGTTGATCCTGCCAGTCACCTTTCTTTCTTGTTCTAAACCGACCACACAAAGTACAGAAGCTGATCTGCGTTAGGTGGTCAGTGTTCAATCTTTTGACTGGACATTCAGAGGAACTGAACACTGAGCATGCCTGGATTGGGGAGTTTGTTCAGCCACCATGCCCCACTACCAATCATAGCCTGCCTCTGTCACACGCCCCCTCCCAATTACAGCCTGCCTCTGTCACACGCCCCCTCCCAATTACAGCCTGCCTCTGTCACACACCCCCTCCCAATTACAGCCTGCCTCTGGCACCCTTCTCCTCCCAATCACAGCCTTCTCTGGCACACGCCCCTTCCAAATACAGCCTGACTCTGGCACACACCTCCCAATCACAGCCTACTTATGGCATACTCCCTCCCAATTACAGCATGTGTCTAGCACACACACCAACCCAGTCATAACCAGCATCTGGCACCCACCCCCTTCCCAATTACAGCCTGCCTCGGGCACACACCTCCTCCCAGTCACAGCCTGCCTCTGGCACACACCTCTTCTCAATCACAGCCTGCCTCTGGCACACACCTCCTCCCAATCACAGCCTGCCTCGGGCACACACCTCTTCCCAATCACAGCCTGCCTATGGCACACACCCCTCCCAATCACAGCCTGCCTCTGGCACACACCTCCTCCCAATCACATCCTGCCTCTGACACACACCCCCTCCCAATCACAGCCTACCTCTGGCACACACCCCCTCCCAATCACAGCCTGCCTCTGGGGCACTTCTCCTTCCAATCACAGCCTACCACAGGCACACACCCCTTCCCAATCACAGCCTACTTATGGCATACACCCCTCCCAATCACAGCCTGCCTCTGACACACACCCCTCCCAATCACAGCCTGCCTCTGACACACACCATTCCCAATCACAGCCTGCCTCTGGCACACACTCCCTCCCAATTACAGCATGTGTCTAGCACACACACCAACCCAATCATAACCAGCATCTGGCACACACCCCCTTCCCAATCACAGCCTGCCTCTGGCACACACCCCCTTCCCAATCACAGCCTGCCTCTGGCACACACCTCTTCCCAATCACAGCCTGCCTCTGGCACACACCTCTTCCCAATCACAGCCTGCCTCTGGCACACACCTCTTCCCAATAACAGCCTGCCTCTGGCACACACCTCTTCCCAATCACAGCCTGCCTCTGGCACACACCTCCTCCCAATCACAGCCTACCACAGGCACACACCCCCTTCTCAATCACAGCCTGCCTCTGGCACCCATCTCCTCCCAATCACAGCCTGCCTCAGGCACACACCCCTCCCAATCACAGCCTACCACAGGCACACACCCCCTTCTCAATCACAGCCTGCCTCTGGCACCCATCTCCTCCCAATCACAGCCTGCCTCAGGCATACACCTCCTCCCATCACAGCCTACTTATGGCATACACCCCCTTCCAATCACAGCCTTCCTCTTGAACACACCCCCTCCCAATGACAGCATGTGTCTGGCACACACACCAACCCAATCATAACCAGCATCTGCCACACACCTCCTCCCAATCACAGCCTTCCTCTTGAACACACCTCCTCCCAATCACAGCCTGCCTCTGGCACACACCCTCTGGGTGCCCTAGGTAGCAGTTCGCCCTAGGTGGATGCCTAGTCTGCCCAGTGGTAGCACCAGCCCTGACTTCATGTGTCCCCCACTCCATGTTGCTCCACCATAATGAGATAGAAGTTGAAGGATGGAGCCAATGCATGCCATGAGGAACATAGACATCCAACACTCTCTGAAGTGTTGAATGACTAAGAAACTGGCAGAGGCTGCAAGGCTAGAATGGAGGAGAGACAGGCCACCAAGTATAAGAGTATAATTAGAGCTTTTCTATTGCAGATTTCTTTAGCCTGACATGGTCACTTTAAGGCAAAGCCTCTCACTAAGCACTCACTTTTGGCAAGCATGTTGAATGACCCAACTGAATATCTCCAGAACAGGAGATGATAAGAATCTGCAACAGAATTTGCTTCACTAAACTTTATAGGATTGCTTTTCTCCTCCTGAGTTTCACTTTAACTTTTCCAATGTTCAGTAAATTGGATTGCCAAGTTTTGAATAAGTTGTTAAAGTTTTTGTTTTTTTGTTTTACATCTGCTAGAGAGTGGCGTCTCCAAAGAGCAATAAAAGTGCAGCAGAGAATTCTCCCGTGCGCAGATCCACAAATCTGACTTATTATTTCCTAGCTGGCCTCCCCTGTGACTTCTTCCTTTCTGCAAATCAGATCCACTGCAGAGGAGCCTACTGTAAATATCCATATTTTAAAACCTTTTTTTTTTTGCGCAAAGTCTAACTCTTCCCGGATACGTCGCCGGACAGAGCGTATAAAAAAAAAAAATAGTGAAGATGAGCAGCACGGCCGAGATTCACAGGTTCAATTAGCGAGTAGATAGTTTTCCCTGGGCATGAGCATACTGCAGTCTTTGCTATTGCGGCTCTGCTTGATCCGTTCCACTACATGGCGATAATTCCCAGGTCTCCGGCAATAACTGATGGAGTGAAGCTACCTAATGCCGGTATATTGAGGTTGAGAATTCCTGAGCTTACATGCAATGGATCTTGACATACATTTCCATTTAAATAGAGCCGGGGAAATTTGGGCTCATGCTAAAATCTGAATATTCGTTCTTAACCACTTGTCTACCAACGTTCGCTTGTAAATGGCATGGTAGACGGTGGTTAAATCAAGCTCACGGCTGCTACTGCAGCTCTGAGCTTAGTACCAGCTTTAACAGGTGTGAACCACTTTAAATACGCAGGGGTAGAGATGATAAAATTGCATTTTATGTGAATGACAGAGGGTGTTGAAGGCCCTCCCCCCCCGCCATGTTCAGTGATGGTTGTTGCTGGTTGACATAGATGGCCTTGTAGGCAGGTGCAGTCTACTTTCTCCACTGCAGGTGGCACTCTTCTGCAGTGGCACAGCAGTTGGAGAGGAAGTTAAGGGGAACACTCTATGATTTCCTGGGTCACTGGGGAAGCACCCGATTGGATGCTGATGCCCCATGTGACTTCAGCAGATATCTTGGGTCAGGCAGAGCCTACTTAAGGCCCTGACTTCCAGGCTTGGCGCGCTTTGTGTGAGTTGGTAGAGTACAGACAGGTACCCCGCTTATTAGGGACAGTAGTAGCGACAGGGAAAGGTTCCTGTCAAGAAGGAAAAGTGTAGGGCCACAACTGCTTTGGACATCTACCCGTTTGGGCACTGGTTGACCAGATCGCATTCCGCTCTCTTAACAGACGCTGTCAATATGGCTGATACCTATCATCTTCACATAATTGAAATTCGTGAGTGTACCCTGTTGGGCAGTTGGTCCTCTGGGTTGTTGTAAACTGTTGTTACTTTTCTTCAACACAAGTTTTTCATTGCACTTGTCTGTGTGAGTTTCTGCCGCCACACCCCACGTACAGCCTCTTCCATGCTTCTTGTAAACCTCTGGCTCTCTCTGTCCAAAATGTGCTCCTCACTGTCCTCCAAAGAATGTCCCCTTTTCTATAAATCTCTACATTTTTTATAAATCTCCAATCTCCAGAATGTTGGGTGTTCGGTCTTTTGGATGTACAAGCTTCTGTACAGCAATGTTGGGCTTGAAGGACACAGGGATGAGATGTTTGCTAAAGGTCCTTTCAAGTTTTTCCAACACTCCAGCTACATATGAGATGATTATATTACTAAGTGTGTTTGTTGTGCTTTTGCTCTCTGTTCAGAAGTCCTGTGTTTTTGCTTGCCCTTGCAAATGTTTTTTTTTTTTATATGCAATCAGTTTTATTCTTGCTTTCAAAAAGCAAAACAGTACCGCAATACAGAATAAAATAGGGGCTAAAAAGCAATACATCAGCTGCGCACATGAATTCACATTCGACCAATACAACAAACAGTACACATGTCATTGGCTGAGCCTGGGGAAGAATGTTCCTTACATTGGTGGTCAATTGGAAGAATGTTCCTTACATTGGTGATCAGTGAGAAGAATGTTCCTTACATTGGTGATCAGGGAGAAGAATGTTCCTTACATTGGTGATCAGTGGGAAGAATGTTCCTTACATTGGTAATTAGTGGGAAGAATGTTCCTTACAATGGTGATCAGTGAGAAGAATGTCCCTTACATTGGTGATCAGTGAGAAGAATGCTCCTTACATTGGTGATCAGTGAGAAGAATGTTCCTTACATTGGTGATCAGTGAGAAGAATGTTCCTTACATTGGTGATCAGTGGGAAGAATGTTCCTTACATTGGTGATCAGTAGGAAGAATGTTCCTTACATTGGTGATCAGTGAGAAGAATGTTCCTTACATTGGTGATCAGTGGGAAGAATGTTCCTTACATTGGTGATCAGTGGGAAGAATGTTCCTTACATTGGTGATCAGTGGGAAGAATGTTCCTTACATTGGTAATTAGTGGGAAGAATGTTCCTTACAATGGTGATCAGTGAGAAGAATGTTCCTTACATTGGTGATCAGTGAGAAGAATGTTCCTTACATTGGTGATCAGTGAGAAGAATGTTCCTTACATTGGTGATCAGTGAGAAGAATGTTCCTTACATTGGTGATCAGTGAGAAGAATGCTCCTTACATTGGGGGTCAGTGAGAAGAATGTTCCTTACATTGGTGATCAGTGAGAAGAATGTCCCTTACATTGGTGATCAGTGGGAAGAATGCTCCTTACATTGGGGGTCAGTGAGAAGAATGTTCCTTACATTGGTGATCAGTGAGAAGAATGTTCCTTACATTGGTGATCAGTGGGAAGAATGCTCCTTACATTGGGGGTCAGTGAGAAGAATGTTCCTTACATTGGTGATCAGTGAGAAGAATGTTCCTTACATTGGTGATCAGTAAGAAGAATGTTCCTTACATTGGGGGTCAGTGAGAAGAATGTTCCTTACATTGGGGGTCAGTGAGAAGAATGTTCCTTACATTGGGGGTCAGTGGGACAAATGCCCCCCCATCCTATAGTGGCAGTCAGAATACCATATTTGGTCTCAGGGAACTCCTGCTAATAATTAGTCTATCTACTGTTCATGGTACATTAGTGTGAAGGTCAGTGGGAAGAATGCTCCTTACATCTGTGGCCATTGGGATGAATTCCTCCTTACAGATAACTAAAAAATATTGATGATGTCGATTGTTACTTAACCAAAAGGCAAAAATTGATCATTACTCAAGGAACCTCCAACAATCTCCACAGAACCCTGGTCGAGAATGGCTTCCCTAGAGAGACCTTGGTTGAGGATTAATGCCCTAGACATTTTAGCCAAGAATTTAAAGAGTGTAAATCTGTCTTTAGTCCTGGTGGTCTTACCTACCACCAATAGGAAGGTAGGAGAGCCCATTAAAATCTAAGCAGCTCCTAAGGGGGGCCCAGGGCAGTACAGAAAGCACTCTTGTATAGGGCCTGGGCCCCATCAGTTCAAAAGGGGGGCCTTGGCAGGAAGACTGGCTGTAGGGTCTTAATGCAAACACCAAACTTCTGCTCCCCCTTGCAGCTCTGCCAGCTTCTCTTCCTCTTTCTCCCTCCGGCTGCACTGAAGGGATTTTGGTTCTAGCACATGCGCCCCTTCCATCTTATGTCCAGGCCCCCCCCTGTGTGCCCCTTTCCCTGGCAGCTCTACCGACTTCTCTCCTGTCCTTTCCATCCAGCAGCTGCTGCGGGCACAGAGGGGGGATGCTTCAGGGTGGAGAGCAGGGGAAGGGGCCCAGTAAAAATGTCATTCACTGGCCCCTTCCTTTCCCGAATAAACACAGTGAGCGATTGGTACCAATCACTCATGTGTCCATGCATCACTAAAGCATAGTAAACTGTGTTTATTATGCTTCCATTTGTGAATGAGCATGAAGCCTCAGAGCGCTTCCCAATCATTCATCTGTGCAGCTGAGGCTACAGAGAAAGGGACTGATGAATCTATGTCCTCAGTCACTTTCGGCTGGGGGTGGGGGGCCCTGTCAGGTAGGATGTATGGGGCCCCCGGGCCCTTGTCAGGTAGGATGTATGGGGCCCCCGCGGCCTTGTCAGGTAGGATGTATGGGGCCCCCGTGATTTCTAACAGCAGCCCTGGGGGGAGGGGTCAGTGAACTACAGTTGCAATATTTATCAGTGATGGCGAAGGAATTTTTTTTTTTACAGGGAATTCAACGAGCAATTTTACAGTATAAAGCAGCCAACGGCCCTTATCATTCTGCTTTGTAGAGATGTAAAGACGATGGAGAGGTTGGTGCTCCGTACAGGATCTCATTATTAAACTCATTATGAATAGTGATAATAATTTGCCAGGAACCGTCTCCTTCTATTCGCTCCGTCTTCCTACCCGTAATATCTGCAGCTTGAATATTTGTGTAAATTTTAAACAATTCCATACAGGCTGAAATTATTCCTGGAAAACTCATTTCACTTGCTGTGATTTCCATCCCGCCTCACCGAAAACGGACGACCTTCCCAAGTGAAAAGATTGAGCTTAAATCAAATACCCGAAAGAAAAAAGAAAAATAGAAAAAAAAAAAAAAATACAAGAGACAAGATTTTTCCTTCTCAGGCACATACACGCAGCATGCAAATTATTTCGCCATTTCTACCAAAGAAAAGTTAAAAGCCCGGCAGGGAATGGATGCCATTGAAATTGTGAGCCATCCAGCTGACTGGCCGCCGCTAAAAAAAAAAAAAATACGTTCGCACAGCGGAAACATTTAAAAAAAAGTCATTTTAGGCCTAATGTTTCAAAAAGAAAAGCAAAAATAAATAAATAAACATTGAAAGAGGTAATTTTTCCCGCCCTTGGTAACCTTTTTTATTTATTTATTTTTTTTTTAAATAATATATTTAGTTTTTAGACCCAGGGAAACGGTATGGTGGAAAGTAAAGTGTGCGCAACTATCGCAGGGGGGGATATTATTTTCTGCGGCGGACGCTCAGCGTGCGGATCGTTTGAATTTTTAGTTTACCGTTATTGTCACTGTAGGTGTACGTTTATTTAGAAAATTACCGTCGTTGAGATTAATAGCTTTAACTGCTGTTAAGTGGACGGAAATAGCGCTAATTAAAAAGAAAAAAAAAAAAAAAAGATGAAAAGAAGGCTTTCAATGCGTGAATGCGAAATGCCAGGGAAGGCGGAAAACGCAGCACAGATCATCGAACTTAATAGTAGAGCAACATAAAAATGAAGTAATGCCGAGCCCTGGACCGGTTTCATGGCCAGATAGGCGAAAGCTTTCAGTAAACTATATGAATACATTGGATAAATGGCTCTATATTTAGGATGTATCCGGTCTATAAACCAGAGGCTCTGGATGGACAGTTGGATAAATGGCTCTATATTTAGGATGTATCCGGTCTATAAACCAGAGGCTCAGGATGGACAGTTGGATAAATGGTTCTATATTTAGGATGTATCCGGTCGACAAACCAGAGGCTCTGGATGGACAGTTGGATAAGTGGCTCTATAGTTAGGATGTATCCGGTCTATAAACCAGAGGCTCTGGATGGACAGTTGGATAAGTGGCTCTATAGTTAGGATGTATCCGGTCTATAAACCAGAGGCTCTAGATCAGGGGTCTTCAAACTACGGCCCTCCAGTTGTCCAGGAACTACAATTCCCATCATGCCTAGTCATGTCTGTGAATGACAGTGTTTTACAATGCCTCATGGGATGTGTAGTTCCGTAACAGCTGGAGGGCCGTAGTTTGAGGATCCCTGCTCTAGATGGACAGTTGGATAAGTGGCTCTATATTTAGGATATAACCGGTCTATAAACCAGAGGCTCTGGATTGACAGTTGGATAAATGGTTCTATATTTAGGATGTCTCAGGTCTATAAACCAGAGGCTCTGGATGGACAGTTGGATAAATGGCTCTATATTTAGGATGTCTCAGGTCTATAAACCAGAGGTTCTGGGTGGACAGTTGGATAAATGGTTCTATATTTAGGATGTATCCATCTATAAACCAGAGGCTCTAGATGGACAGTTGGATAAGTGGCTCTATATTTAGGATATAACCGGTCTATAAACCAGAGGTTCTGGGTGGACAGTTGGATAAATGGTTCTATATTTAGGATGTATCCATCTATAAACCAGAGGCTCTGGATGGACAGTTGGATAAATGGTTCTATATTTAGGATGTATCTGGTCTATAAACCAGACGCTCTGGATGGACAGTTGGATAAATAGCTCTATATTTAGGATGTATATGGTCTATAAACCAGAGGCTCTGGATGGACAGTTGGATAAATGGTGCTATATTTAGGATGTATCTGGTCTATAAACCAGAGGCTCTGGATGGACAGTTGGATAAATAGCTCTATATTTAGGATGTATCCGGTCTATAAACCAGAGGCTCTGGATGGACAGTTGGATAAATGGTTCTATATTTAGGATGTATCTGGTCTATAAACCAGAGGCTCTGGATAGATGGTTGGATAAACTGTCCATCCACCCCTTCATATCTTGTTCAGGTTGACATCCGTACAATTCCTTTTTTTTGTTGTTGTAACAAGTCTCCTCCACCACACACCTGATGACAAATCCCGCCGCAGGACAATGGAGCGTTTCAGATCTGATCCAAGCCCAAGTCCGAGGCTTCCTAGACCTAAAATCAGGCCTGGAGACGATCTCCGCAGACTGGCCCCGGCGTCAGGCTCGGGACGAGCGAGCTTCACATCAGCAGAACACACGACTGAAAGAAGCTTCAATGCGAATGAATTACTTTAATGTACAATTGCTCATGGAAGCGAAAGACCACATCTAATGTGATTGTATAAGACTTGTGTTACGCTGCCGTCCCGGCAATATCGTCCCCCTCGGGGAGGAATTAATCATAAGAATACACGGTATGAAAGTTAAAAAGCTTAAACCAATCCGGGCCTACAGAATGGAACATTCACTTCTGCTTTGTTAGAGCTGCGAGTGCGGCTGCAGTAACGATGAATGGCGGCTGTCCTGTCCCCCCCCCCCCCCGATTGGTTTAATTGACGGAGATTTGGTGGATTGCAGCCTCATTGGGCTTATTTGACCATTTCGATTTGTTTTTTTTCTTGCAGTGAGTTGTTGCAGCTGCACACTTGTCAATCAGGATCTTCACGCAGTGCAGGAAAATCTGGGTCATATTTTATGAAAAATGCTCTCCTCAATAATATGTGTAGCACCCTCCTAGGTAGGTTTCGAGGATAATAGGTAAATGTAGTTCTTTTTGGCTCCTCTGTATTCTTCGGGGCAGCCAGTGCCGGGACAAGGTAATCTAGAGCCCAGGGCCAAAAATGCCAAATTGCAACCCCCCCCACTCCACCCAAAAGATCTACGAGCATTATATGTCAGCAACAATCCCCTCCCCCCCCAAAAAAAAAATTGAGCGCTGATCTGCAAAGCTTAGCTCAAATCCTCCCATTCCACACATGTCCCCCCCCCCCCCCAAAAAAAAAAATTCCCCCTTCCTACCACAAATCCTTTACCTCTCAAATTTCTCCTCTGAGCACAAATCCCCCCCCCCACTCCGAATCCCCCCTCCCAGCACAAATTCCCCTCCCCCAATCCCCCATCCTAACACAAGTTCCCCTCCAAATGTCTCCTCCTAGCAGACATGCCCCCCACTCATCCCTACTAGTACAAATCCCCCCCCCCACCACCACCACCACCACCATATTTCCTTTTGTAGCACAAATCCCCAAAATTCCCTCAATAACTCTTTTGCAGACTCTAACAGGTTTTCTTCTAAGATTGTCCTGTATTTGGCTCTATCCGTCTTCCCATCAACTCTGACCAGCTTCCCTGTCCCTGCTGAAGAAAAGCATCCCCACCACATGATGCTGCCACCACCATGTTTCACAGTGGGGATGGTGTGTTCAGGGTGATGGGCAGTGTTAGTCTTCCCCACACATAGAAACTTGCTTTTAGACCAAAAAGTTAAATTTTGGTCTCCTCTGACCAGATCACCTTCTTCCACATGTTTGCTGTGTCCTCCACATGGCTTCTCACAAACTACAAACAGGACTTCTTATGACTTTCTTTCACCAATGTCTTTCTTCTTGTCACTCTTCTATAAAGGGCAGATTTGTGGAGAACACGACTAATAGTTCTCCTGTGGACAGATTCTCCCACCTGAGCTGTGGATCTCTGCAGCTCCTCCAGAGTTACCATGGACCTCTTGGCTCTTCTCTGATGAATGCTCTCCTTGCCCGGCCGGTCAGTTTAGGTGGACGGCCATGTCTTGGTAGGTTTGCAGTTGTGCCATACTCTTTCCATTTTCTGATGATGGATTGAACAGAGCTCCGTGAGATGTTCAAAGCTTGGGAGATTTTTTTATAACCTAACCCTGCTTTATACTTCTCCACAACTTTATCCCTGACCTGTCTGGTGTGTTCCTTGGCCTTTGTGATGCTGTTTGTTCACTAAGGTTCTCTAACAAACCTCTGAGGGCTTCACAGAACAGCTGTATTTATACTGAGATTAAATGACACACAGGTGGACTCTACTAATTAGGTGACTTCTGAAGGCAATTGGTTCTACTAGATTTTTATTAGGGGTATCGGAGTAAAGGGGGCGCCATACAAATGCCCCCCCCCCACACTTTTCACATATTTATTTGTATCATTTATCATTTTCCTTCCACTTCACAATTATGAGCCACTTTGTGTTGGTCTATCACATAAAATCCCAATAAAATACATTTATGTTTTTGGTTGTAACATGAAAAATGTGGAAAGGGAGCCAATGGCTGCACTGCTATCAATCTATCCAATCAGGACCTGAGACACCAGGTAGAGCCGGTGTGCTCGTTCCTGGCCGGAGAAGGATTGGGGTCAGGTAAGTTAAATGGGGGCTCGGGGGGGGGGGGGGGTTCTGCAGCACCACAGAAGGTTTTTCACCTTAATGTATAAAATGCAAACCATGAGGGTTTACAACCCCTTTAAGAGCGGTATGGACTCCAGAGAAAGAGATATCATTATCAATGGAGCATCGGGCTATAAAGGGGGCAGAAACAGCTGGCTCAGGCTCCCAGTGGCATGCTGAGAGGCTGGGCCAGCTGCCAATCAGGCATCTGAGCGGATCTCGACATTATTGTCAGGATCCTTTTAAGAGCCTGGTGAACTCTTGTGACCCAGAAGAGAAGCATCCCCCCCAACTTTTTGAGATGAATGAGGGACACCTATTAGCAAAACTATGTAGGCATAAGACACACCCTCTGCCACACCCCTTTAACCGCTTGCCGACCGGCTCATGCAGATATACGTCGGCAGAAGGGCACGTACAGGCATATTAACTTACCTGTACGTTGCCCTTTAAGAAGCAGTTTGCGGGCGCGTGCCCGCCGCGAGCTCCATGAGTGTGATCGTGGGTCCCGCGGACTCGATGTCCGCAGGGATACCCGCAATCGTCTCACGGAGGGGATGAACGGGGAAACGCTGATGTAAACAAGCATTTCCACGTTCTGCCTAGTGACAGGACACCGATCACATGACCCTGTAATCGGGAGCGGTGATCAGTGTCATGTCACACGTAGCCCCTCCCCCCCACAGTTAGAATCACTCCCTAGGACACACTTAACCCCTTCACTGCCCCCTAGTGGTCAACCCCTTCACTGCCAGTCACATTTACAGAGTAATCAATGCATTTTTAATCGCACTGATCGCTGTAAAAATGTGAATGGTCCCAAAATAGCGCCAAAAGTGTCCGATCTGTCCGCCATAATGTCGCAGTCACAATAAAAATCACAGATGGGCGCCATTACTAGTTATTATTATTATTATTATTATTTAACAATTATTAATAAAAATGCCATAAAACTATCCCCTATTTTGTAAACGCCATAACTTTTGTGCAAACCAATCAATATATGCTTATTACGATTTTTTTTTTTACGAAAAATATGTAGAAGAATACGTATCGGCCTAAACTGAGGGTAAAAAATTTTTTTTAATATATTTTTTGGGGATATTTATTATAGCAAAAAGTAAAAAAGAATGCGTTTTTTTCAAAGTTGCCGCTCTTTTTTTGCGCAAAAAATAAAAACCGCAGAGGTGATCAAATCCCAACCAAAAGAAAGCTCTGTTTGTGGGGGAAAAAAAAAAAGGACGTCAATTTTGTTTGGGAGCCACGTCGCACGACCGCGCGACTGTCAGTTAAAGCGACGCAGCGCCGAATCGCAAAAAGTGCTCTGGTCTTTGGCCAGCCAAATGGTTCCGGGGCTGAAGTGGTTAAAGGAGAATTGTACAAAAAAAAGAGAGAGAAAGCCTTATTATGGGTTTAAAAAATGTATAAATCTTGCCAGCTACTCCAGAGCAACCTGAGACTGCAATCAGTGTCAGGTATAAAGCAACCCGAGGTTACAACCCAGCGTCAGGTATAAAGTAACCCGAGGTTACAACCCGGCGTCAGGTATAAAGTAACCCGAGGTTACAACCCAGCGTCAGGTATAAAGTAACCCGAGGTTACAACCCAGCGTCAGGTATAAAGTAACCCGAGGTTACAACCCAGCGTCAGGTATAAAGCAACCCGAGGTTACAACCCAGCGTCAGGTATAAAGTAACCCGAGGTTACAACCCAGCGTCAGGTATAAAGTAACCCGAGGTTACAACCCAGCGCCAGGTATAAAGTAACCCGAGGTTACAACCCAGCGTCAGGTGCGGCATAACAAATCCTGTGAAACAAAGTGCAAATTCACAGCTCTAAGCATTGATCACAATCCCATCATCTGTGAGAACATATATACAAAAAACAAAAAAAAATGCAGCGTCACGTGATACTGAACCTTACAAATCCATAGATAGTGCCATAAACAATGAAAATCAATATTGCTAAAAAAAAAATAAAAACTATGAACATAAAAAAATATATATTTTTATGTAACAAGCAAGCTCACAGTGAACTAAATTTTCTATTATTCCTTAACCACTTGCTTACCGGGCACTTAAACCCCCTCCTATCCAGACCAATTTTCAGCTTTCAGCGCTGACGCACTTTGAATGATAATTGCGCGGTCATACAACACTGTACACAAATGAAATTTTTATCATTTTTTCACCAAAAAAATAGAGCTTTCTTTTGGTGGTATTTGATCACCTCTGCAGTTTTTACTTTTTGTTAAAAAAATGTAAAAAACTGAATTTTTTCACAAAAATTTTTTAAATTTTTTTGTAAAAAATTTAAAACGGGTAATTTTTCTCCTTCATTGATGTACGCTGATGAGGCGGCAGTGATGGGCACTGATAGGCGGCAGTGATGGGCACTGATGGGCAGCACTGGCAGGTGGCACTGATTGGCACTACAGGTGGGCATTGATAGGTGGCACTTGTGGGCACTGTTAGGTAGCACTGTGGGCACTGTTAGGTAGCACTGTGGGCACTGTTAGTTAGCACTGTGGGCACTGTTAGGTGGCACTGTGGGCACTGTTAGTTAGCACTGTGGGCACTGTTAGGTAGCACTGTGGGCACTGTTAGGTAGCACTGTGGGCACTGTTAGTTAGCACTGTGGGCAGTGTTAGGTGGCACTGTGGGCACTGTTAGGTGGCACTGTGGGCAGTGTTAGGTGGCACTATTTGGTGGCACTGATGAGGCAGATGTGCCTCTTCCACTTGGGGACCGATGTCCCTCACATCCGAGCCGGTGATCGGCTTTTTTTTCTACTCACACTGTCAGCGTGAGTAGAAAATTAAAAAAAAACGATTACCGATCTTTTGTTTACATCATGTGATCAGCTGTCATTGGCTGACAGCTGATCACATGGTAAGGGGCCGGGACCGACCCCTTACTTGGATCGGTGATCAGCAAAGTCTCAGTGACTCGGTGATCACAGCATGATCGGCGCGCGCCCTGCAGGGCGCGCGTAGGGAGCGTGCACAGGGGAGGCCGTCATACGACGGCCTCCCGGGAATTCAGGTCCGCGCTGTAGCGGTCATTCGGCCATAGCGCTGTTGTGTAGTGGTTAATATCCAAAAAAAAAGAGATTTTTTTTTTCTCCCAATTTTCATCAATCCACAGAGACAAAAGTGCAAATTGGGATATTATACATATTACTGTCCAAAAAGTGACTCTAGTGGTGACAATCCTGATCAGAAGAGGGTGACTTCACGCACGTCCTCCCCCTCCCCCTCCCCCATGTGAATGCGCTCACCTCCAACACTGTGACCGCACACTTATGTTTGGCCCACATAAGCAGTTTGAACCAATCCTGGGCCCTAAGTGAAAACCGGCTCAGCAGGATCCCAGAGAAGTAATACGTATAATTCCCCGATTTGCACTTTTGTCTCTGTGGATTGATGAAAATTGGGAGAAAAAAAATCTCTTTTTTTTTTTTTTGGACACTTGATATTAACCACTTCAGCCCCGGACCATCTGGCTGCCCAAAGACCAGAGCACTTTTTGCGATTCGGCGCGGCGTCGCTTTAACTGACGATTGCGCGGTCGTGCGACATGGCTCCCAAACAAAATTGATGTCCTTTTTTTTTCTCCACACAAATAGAACTTTCTTTTGCTGGTATTTGATCACCTCTGCGGTTTTTATTTTTTGCGCTATAAACAAAACAAATAGCGACAATTTTGAAAAAAAAAAAAAAACACGCATTATTTTTTACTTTTTGCTATAATAAATATCCCCAAAAAATATATAAAAAAATTTTTTTTTTCCTCAGTTTCGGCCGATACGTATTCTTCTACATATTTTTGGTAAAAAAAAAAAATCGCAATAAGCGTTTATTGATTGGTTTGCGCAAAAGTTATAGCGTCTACAAAATAGGGGATAGATTTATGGCATTTTTATTAATAATTCTTGGGTTTTTTACTAGTAATCAGCGATTTTTATCATGACTGCGACATTATGGCGGACAGATCGGACGCTTTTGGGCGCTATTTTGGGACCATTCACATTTATACAGCGATCAGTGCGATTAAACATGCATTTATTACTGTGTAAATGTGACTGGCAGTGAAGGGGTTAACCACTAGGGGGCAGTGAAGGGGTTAGGTGTGTCCTAGGGAGTGATTCTAAC
Organism: Aquarana catesbeiana; assembly: GCF_042186555.1. Lineage (NCBI taxonomy): Eukaryota > Metazoa > Chordata > Amphibia > Anura > Ranidae > Aquarana > Aquarana catesbeiana. The sequence continues at coordinate 687,972,828 of NC_133327.1, read as the reverse complement.
TATGGGTGGGATGGGCTACCCGTGACACGACACTGATCACCGCTCCCGATTACAGGGATCTGTGATCGGTGTCCTGTCACTAGGCAGAACGGGGAAATGCTTGTTTACAGTCCCCGGGACCCGCAATCACACTCACGGAGCTCGTGGCGGGCACGCGCAAGCAAACCGCTTCTCAAAGGGCAACCTACAGGTACATTAATCTGCCCGTACCTGCCCTTCTGCCGACGTATATCGGCGTCAGCCGGTCAGCAAGCGGTTAAGGAATAATACAACATTTTTTTCACTGTGAGCTTGCTCCTTATTATGGATTTACCTGTAGGTACAAGTAAAAAAAAAAAAAAAAAAAAGACTTTACTTCCACGTTAAATCCACAAGTGCTTTTTTTTTACCACTACTATTCCTTTATACTGGTTTTGAAACTAACAAATGCAGCAATTTGGAAAGTGGATGAAAGCCTCAGCGCTTTTTTTTGAAAGCTATAAAGTGTATTTTATATACAACTATATAGATCAGACTAAATTAAAGGGACAAATGAGGAGGAAAGAGGGACAGAGGGACTTTATTCCAAATCAGGGACAATCCCTCGAAATCCGGGGGCAGTTGGCAAAGCGCTGTCAGGACAGACAGGGTTCATTTTGGAAGTCACGGCTCACCAGCCTCCTCAAAACAAAGAAAAAAAGAAATAAAAATCTGAAATAGGTGAGATGTAATGTTAGATTGTTACAATGTCACAGCTCTGCTATGTGAATGGGAAGATGTGATAAATATAAAGCAGGTGTTGTGTCAATTTGGCTGCAAAAGTGAAAATACATCTTTAAAGCCGCACGTTGCTGTAAAATGAGAAAACTGTTAAAATATGTAAATATAACCTCAGAAAACTGTTATTTTCTATTCCTAGCAATGGGAGAGTGGCGGATAATCAAACTCACATCCTAACAGCGTACAAGGTGCCTCTTCCCATCCCCCACCACTTACCTCCTGCTATCAGACAGCAGAGCTCGGGCAGACGCAGTGCAGGGAAATCCCAAACTGCTATTTCTGGGTGCAAAACTTGGCATGGATTTTAAACACGATTCCATCCGGCTGTAGCCTTTAGTGCGCATTCCTGCTCTGTGCACATGACCTGCATTATTCTTCATGGAAAGAACGCAGGTAACTACAATGGTACATAGAAAACTGCAGCTTTCATACCAGAGCTCTGCGTTCCAGACCAGAGCAATATCATGAAACGTGTTTGCATAATATTTAGGGTTGCACCGATACCGATACTAGCATCGGTGCCGATACCAAGCATTTGCATGAGTATCGGTACTCGTGCAAATGCTCCAATGCCTGATCCAATACCTGTTGTATTGGACCAGGTGTCCTCAGTGTAGCGGGGGGGGCAAACACCTATCCCCCTCCTGGACCCCCAACTGTCCCCGTGTCCTCTTCCGGCTCCCCGGGTCCTCCTCTGGCTTCAGGTGTCCCCCTCCCTCTCTCTGGTGTCCTCCTCCGATCCCTGTCCTCCTCTGGGTCCCCCTCTGTGCTCAGTGGGTCCTGCTCCAATCCCCGTCCTCCTCTGAGTCCCCCTCTGTGCTCAGCGGGTCCTGCTCCAATCCCCGTCCTCCTCTGAGTCCCCCTCTGTGCTCAGCGGGTCCTGCTCCAATCCCCGTCCTCCTCTGAGTCCCCCTCTGTGCTCAGCGGGTCCTGCTCCAATCCCCGTCCTCCTCTGAGTCCCCCTCTGTGCTCAGAGGGTCCTGCTCCAATCCCCGTCCTCCTCTGGGTCCCCCTCTGTGCTCAGCGGGTCCTGCTCCAATCCCCGTCCTCCTCTGAGTCCCCCTCTGTGCTCAGAGGGTCCTGCTCCAATCCCCGTCCTCCTCTGTGCTCAGAGGGTCCTGCTCCAATCCCCGTCCTCCTCTGTGCTCAGAGGGTCCTGCTCCAATCCGCGTCCTCCTCTGTGCTCAGAGGGTCCTGCTCCAATCCCCGTCCTCCTCTGTGCTCAGTGGGTCCGGCTCCAATCCCCGTCCTCCTCTGAGTCCCCCTCTGTGCTCAGAGGGTCCTGCTCCAATCCCCGTCCTCCTCTGTGCTCAGAGGGTCCTGCTCCAATCCCCGTCCTCCTCTGTGCTCAGAGGGTCCTGCTCCAATCCCCGTCCTCCTCTGGGTCCCCCTCTGTACTCAGTGGGTCCTGCTCCAATCCCCGTCCTCCTCTGGGCCCCCCTCTGTACTCAGCGGGTCCTGCTCCAATCCCCGTCCTCCTCTGGGTCCCCCTCTGTGCTCAGTGGGTCCGGCTCCAATCCCCATCCTCCTCTGAGTCCCCCTCTGTGCTCAGTGGGTCCTGCTCCAATCCCTGTCCTCCTCTGAGTCCCCCTCTGTACTCAGCGGGTCCTGCTCCAATCCCCGTCCTCCTCTGAGTCCCCCTCTGTGCTCAGCGGGTCCTGCTCCAATCCCCGTCCTCCTCTGAGTCCCCCTCTGTGCTCAGAGGGTCCTGCTCCAATCCCCGTCCTCCTCTGGGTCCCCCTCTGTGCTCAGCGGGTCCTGCTCCAATCCCCGTCCTCCTCTGGGTCCCCCTCTGTGCTCAGAGGGTCCTGCTCCAATCCCCGTCCTCCTCTGAGTCCCCCTCTGTGCTCAGCGGGTCCTGCTCCAATCCCCGTCCTCCTCTGGGTCCCCCTCTGTGCTCAGAGGGTCCTGCTCCAATCCCCGTCCTCCTCTGGGTCCCCCTCTGTGCTCAGTGGGTCCGGCTCCAATCCCCGTCCTCCTCTGAGTCCCCCTCTGTGCTCAGCGGGTCCTGCTCCAATCCCTGTCCTCCTCTAAGTCCCCCTCTGTGCTCAGCGGGTCCTGCTCCAATCCCTGTCCTCCTCTGGGTCCCCCTCTGTGCTCAGCAGGTCCTGCTCCCATCCCCGTCCTCCTCTGGGTCCCCCTCTGTGCTCAGCGCATCCGGCTCCAATCCCCGTCCTCCTCTGAGTCCCCCTCTGTGCTCAGCGGGTCCTGCTCCAATCCCTGTCCTCCTCTGGGTCCCCCTCTGTGCTCAGCGGGTCCTGCTCCAATCCCTGTCCTCCTCTGGGTCCCCCTCTGTGCTCAGCAGGTCCTGCTCCAATCCCCCTCCTCCTCTGGGTCCCCCTCTGTGCTTTGCGGGTTTTGTAAAAAAAATTGTAAAAAATAAAAATTGTAAAAAAAAAAAGTAAAAAATAAATTATAAATAAAACACGACTGACACAGTCCACACCTCATCAGTGCCACCTATCAGTGCCCATCAGTGCTGGATATTAGTGCCACTGTCACATGACATTAAAAAAAAAAAGTATCGGTAATCAGTGTATCAGTGAGTACTTGAAAAAAAAGTATCAGTACAGTACTTGTACTCGGTCTTAAAAAAGTGGTATTGGTGCAATCCTAATAACATTGCACCGCTCTGCATGGTCCTACATCCCCTAACACAGTAAGCGCAGTGCACCACGCCGCTGTGCAGTGGCACAAATGAAGTGTCTGTTTGTACACTTCTAATAAAGTTTGACCAAAAAAAAGTGAGCTGTGTGATGCGTTAAAATATGCATAACACTGCCCCCTGCTGGACGGCTCTGCGGCACAAAACGCTGCGTGGGCAGTAGCATTATGTACTGCAGATAAGTGTGAATGGGCCTTTAGCAAAAAAATACTCCCAAAGCCCTTTTTTTACCTTCTCAAGTCCATCATCAGATGACCCCTTTGGGGGTAAATACAGGTGATCCAGCACCGCAGTAAATTTTTTTTAAAGTTCCACTTTGAAGCAGTTTTTTCACATGCACAGAATAAAATGTGCTAGAAAATTACTTAAAACCCTCAGAACATTGTATATTTTCTGAATGCAAAGGCCATGTAGAATTAATATGGTAGTTGCAATTTTTTAAGTCACGTGAGATTTGCAAAACTGTTAATCAAATCTATATTTTCAGTAAAAAAAAAAAAAAACACTAAAATGGATTTTAGCACACACAAACACAATGTAATCCCAATTTTTTTGCTTCACAAAACAAAAGATGAGGTAGTATAGAGCAAATAGATAGCAAACATGCCCAGCCTCCAAGTTGCAGCCAAGAGGAGTGATTGGTAGAACGAGCCAAGGTGAGAGCAGACAGTTCAGATAAGTGGCCGGTAGGTGGAGCCAAGGGAAGAGCTGGCAGAGTTGCAGTTAATAAAAGTGGATGGAAGACGGAGCCAAGAGGAAAGCAAAAGATCAGGAGAGTGGTTGGTAGATGGAGCCAAAGTGAGCGCAATCATTCAGAAGAGTGGTTGGTGGATACAGCCAAGGTGAAAGCCAGCAGTTCAGATTTCTGGTTGGTAGAAGGAGCCAAAGCGAGAGCAGACAGTTCAGAAGATCAGATGGTAGATGGAGCCAAGGTGAAAGCAATCATTCAGAAGAGTGGTTAGTGGTTATAGCCAAGGTGAAAGCAGACAGTTAAGATTTCTGGTTGGTAGAAAGAGCCAAAGTGAGAGAAGGAGAGAAGACACTTAAGAAAAGTGGTTGGTAGAAGGAGCCAGAGAAAGAGCAGACAGTTCAGAAGATCGGATGGTAGATGGAGCCAAGGGGAAAGCAAAAGGATCAAGAGAATGGTTGGTAAAAGAAGCCAAGGTGAGGGCAAGCCATTCAGAAGAGTGGTTGGTAGAAGGAGCCAGAGTGAGAGCAGGCAGTTCAGAAGAGCGAATAGTAGAAAGAGGCAAGTGAGCAGGCAGTTCTGGAGAATGGTTGGTAGACGGAGCCAAGGGTAAAGCAAATGGATCAGGAGAGCGGTTGGTAGAAGGAGCCAAGGTGAGAGCAGACAGTTCAGAAGAGTGGTTGGTAGAAGGAGCCAAGATGAGAGCAGACAGTTCAGAAAAGTGGATAGTAGAAAGAGACAAGGTGTGAGCAGGCAGTTCTGGAGAATGGTTGGTGGACGTAGCCAAGGGGAAAGCAAATGGGGATCAGGAGAGTGGTTGGTAGAAGGAGCCAAGGTGAGAGCAGACAGTTCAGAAGAGTGGCTGGTAGAAGGAGCCAAGGTTAGAGCTGACTGTTCAGAAGAGTGGTTGGTAGAGCCAAGAGGAAAGCAGACGGATTAGGAGAGTGGTTGGTGGAAGGTGACAGAGTGAGAGCAGGCCATTCAGAAGAGTGGTTGGTAGAAGGAGCCAAGGTGAGAGCAGACAGTTCAGAAGAGTGGTTAGTGGAAGGAGTTAAGGTGAGAGCTGACAGTTCAGAAGCGTGGCTGGTAGAAGGAGCCAAGGTGAGAGCTGACAGTTCAGAAGAGTGGTTGGTAGACAGAGCCAAGGGGAAAGCAAACGGATTGGGTGAGTGGTTGGTAGAAGGAGGCAAGGTGAGAGCAAGCCATTCAGAACAGTAGTTGATAGATGAAGCCAAGGGAAAAGCAGGCATTTCAGATTTCTGGTTGGTAGAAGGAGCCAAGGTGAGAGCAGACAGTTCAGAAGATTGGTATGCAGAGCCTAGGTCAGGTCAGGAAGGCAGGTAAGAAAAGTGGGTGGTAAAAGTAGCCAAGGTGAAATTAGGCAACGCAGGAGGTAATGATTTGTATACAGAACTTGGTCAGAAAAAACAAGAGCATGATTGGTAGAAGTAACCATTAGGCAGATCAGATGAGCGGTTGAGTGGCAAAATCAAACTCAATGCTCTGGAGCAGTAATATCCATGAAAACATCCCTTGGCAAATATAAGAGATGTTGTCTATAGTAGCTCAAAGTACCAAAAGCTTTACAAGCAGGGAGAACCGGAGTACCACAACAAAACTCGGACAACTAACACCGAGAGAACGCAAGACTCGACTTTCATGAAGTGTATCTTTATTGACATGTATTTTGGCTCCTGTGAAATTCTTTTCAGTTACAGCTGTGGTTTAGCCATGCTAGATCCTATAACTCCCTGTAATCAGCAGAAGTAGGTCACCATGGCTGATGTATGGACGAGACATAGCGTAAAAAGAACAGGGTGTACAATGTGATGGTGAATCATGCAACCAATTCTGCTGAGGGTAATCGTCCTTTTGTCTTCAGTAAATGGTTTCAGAAACTCTGCAGGTATTAATGAATCTTCTCTCATTATTCGTTCAGCATGCACAACCGGTCTTCTGCCTAAACAAGTAAAAACGAATGACTCACCTTATTTCTAGACCAATGCTGTGGCATTCGGAATCCTGCTGGTTACAATATCATCCTGGGAAGCTGATGCTCTGATGGGCACATATGGGTGTAAGGGGAGGCTCTGCTGGGCACACAAGGATTAAGAGGGGGGGGGCTCTGCTCTAGGCACACATAGATGTAAGAGGGAACCGTTTACAAAAACTTCCCAATAGGGGAACAGAACTTCCATATACAACTATGTAGTAGATGTGTTTACAACAAGCCATCCCTGACCTCTGTAGCTGCTTGTACTCTGAAGTAATTCATTCTTAGAGATCCTCAAGGACCCCAACTAAAGACTAGAAAGTCAGATTATAATAATTTTCTAGCAGCTTAAGTGCCTGCTGTGTAATTTCATTAGAGGGCTATCAGAGCAGATGTCACAGTCAGGGGTTAGTCTCGGAGACCAGTAGCTGTAGCAGTAGAAAGGCTCCCACTGAACAGCTGGATAAGTACACAAGCAGGTCACTCTGGCGGATAAAACAGGCTCACCTGAGTTGGGGGGGTTCTAAGCACTAACCGGTGTTCACCAGAGCTCCTGATGGTGGGGATGGGTTTTGCTGCATGTTAGTACCAGGTCGCGGTCCTCAGTATTGCTTCACCAGGTGAGCAAGTGGGAGTCCACTAGCAGATATAGCAGGTTGGGGTCAAGCAGAAGCATAGTCAGTAAACAAGCCATAGGTCAGTAACAAATGGCTGCAGGTCGGGATTCAAGAGGTAGAGCAGTCAAGGAACAAGCTAAGGTTGGTAACAAATGGTTGAATGTTAGGATCGGGGGGAAGCGCAGTTGAGGAACAAGCTAAGCTTGGTAACAAATGGTTGAATGTTAGGATCGAGAGGAAGCGCAGTTGAGGAACAAGCTAAGGTCAGAAACAAATGGTTGAATGTTGGGATCGAGCGGAAGCGCAGTTGAGGAACAAGCTAAGGTCAGAAACAAATGGTTGAATGTTGGGATCGAGCGGAAGCGCAGTTGAGGAACAAGCTAAGGTTGGTAACAAATGGCTGAATGTTGGGATCGAGCAGAAGCGCTGTTGAGGAACAAGCTAAGGTTGGTAACAAATAGCAGAGAAGATACGGACAGCAGCAGGAGAGACGAGAGCAAGATATTGGCTGGAGAGAGCACAATAATCTGGAAAACAGGAAGTGCAAAGGCAGGGCTTAAATCAGGAAGTTTATGGGAGAGCAATGAGTTCAAGGTTCACGAGAAACAAGGCACAAAGGTAGGTTTGTTCAAAGGATCAGAGAGGGAACTGTCCAGCATTTTTTAGGAGCAGCAGAGGTTGTGGGTTCAGATCCTGGTTTCTCACACTGCCAACATCTGCTCTACATACAAAATAGATGAGGTTTTAGTGCCTGTGGCGTAAACTTTGAAGATGGTTTTTTTCCATAATGCCTATAGCTACAGAGGTGATTCAGGACTTGTTTTAAAAGTGATTTTACATCTTGTTCAGATTTTGTAAACACTTTGGCGTGAATAGTCTGGGCTACTTAACATGCACAATCGCGAACACGAGGGTTCTTCAAAAAGTTTCCGCATTTTTTTTTAAACTCTATTAAATCTAAAATATTGAGGAAACTTTTTGAAAAGCCCTCGTATTTATAATGCTTTGGATGTGTACAAAAAAAAGTATATAAAAAGACCGTTACAAGCCGGAATATAAATTATGCATAGAGGCTTCTGGAAAACATTCCAGGAAGTATAATCTAGGTCAATATAAAATAAATTGGGCGATAATACGGCACATTTTGTCATAATGTATTTTTTCTAATGTCTCCCACATGTAAAACATATGATGTATAAATATAGAAACTACAAGGTATGTTTTTTCAGTGTGGATGTCTTTAAAGTTAGAACATTGGTATTACCAAATCACCAACACCTCATATACACCGGAAGGTGCTAATTTAATCGAAATAAATCATTTTCAGTCATTTAAAATCTAAAGCTTTTATTAGAGTGTTTATAAACCTTAAAGTGGCATTAAACTCAAAAAAATCTATTCAACTATATATTACTAAAGTGGTTGTAAACCTCAGACATGGAATATGAACAAAGCACATCCCTCTATAGTGTGTACTTGTCTTATTCCAGAGCACTAAGTGTCACTTCTGTCCGCTGCCTCCTTCCTCTGCTATCTGCATGAATTACTTCTGACAAGTTTTCTCAAGAAAAATGGTGACAGGGGAGAGAGCTCCAGCACACAGCCTGTGATTGACAACCACAGCTCTGTTCCTGTGTGCTGTGTGAAGGGGGGAGGTGTGTCCCTTCCCTCCAATCAGCTCCGCTCTGCTCACTGAGCTCTGCAGAGTGCAACTTCAGCTCTCCGCCCCCTGCTTTCTGGCCGCTCAGGCAAGCTTCGTAAATTCTGCACTGAACTGACCAGTGGTGGCTGCTCCCCCCATCCATGCGTCTGGCCCCCTCATCTGCTTGCAGGGATGTCAGATTCCAATGACGGGGGGTTATTTTTTTTTTAACCACTTCAGCCCCGGAAGGATTTACCCCCTTCCTGACCAGAGCACTTTTTACAATTCGGCACTGCGTCGCTTTAACTGCTAATTGCGCGGTCATGCAATGCTGTACCCAAACGAAATTTGCGTCCTTTTCTTCCCACAAATAGAGCTTTCTTTTGATGGTATTTGATCACCTCTGCCGTTTTTATTTTTTGCGCTATAAACGGAAAAAGACTGAAAATTTTGAAAAAAAATGATATTTTCTACTTTTTGTTATAAAAAAAATCCAATAAACTAAATTTTAGTCATACATTTAGGCCAAAATGTATTCGGCCACATGTCTTTGGTAAAAAAAATGTCAATAAGCGTATATTTATTGGTTTGCGCAAAAGTTATAGCGTCTACAAACTAGGGTACATTTTCTGGAATTTACACAGCTTTTAGTTTATGACTGCCTATGTCATTTCTTGAGGTGCTAAAATAGCAGGGCAGTACAAACCCCCCCCAAATGACCCCATTTTGGAAAGTAGACACCCCAAGGAAATTGCTGAGAGGCATGTTGAGCCCATTGAATATTTATTTTTTTTGTCCCAAGTGATTGAATAATGACAAAAAAAAAAAAAAAAAAAAAAAATTTACAAAAAGTTGTCACTAAATGATATATTGCTCACATAGGCCATGGGCATATGTGGAATTGCACCCCAAAATACATTCAGCTGCTTCTCCTGAGTACGGGGATACCACATGTGTGGCACTTTTTGGGAGCCTAGCCGCGTACGGGGCCCCGAAAACCCAGCACCACCTTCAGGATTTCTAAGGGCATACATTTTTGATTTCACTCCTCACTACCTATCACAGTTTTGAAGGCCATAAAATGCCAAGATGGCACAACCCCCCCCCCCCCAAATGACCCCATTTTGGAAAGTAGACACCCCAAGCTATTTGCTGAGAGGCATGGTGAGTATTTTGCAGCTCTCATTTGTTTTTGAAAATGAAGAAAGACCAGAAAAAAAAATTTTTTTTTTTCTTTTTTCAATTTTCAAAACCTTGTGACAAAAAGTGAGGTCTGCAAAATACTCACTATACCTCTCAGCAAATAGCTTGGGGTGTCTACTTTCCAAAATGGGGTCATTTGGGGGGGTTTTGTGCCACCTGGGCTTTCCATGGCCTCCGAAACTGTGATAGGCAGTGAAGAGTGAAATCAAAAATTTACGGCCTTAGAAAGCCTGAAGGCGGTTCTTGGTTTTCGGGGTCCCGTACGTGGCTAGGCTCCCAAAAAGTCCCACACATGTGGTATCCCCGTACTCAGGAGAAGCAACAGAATTTATTTTGGGGTGTAATTTCACAAATCCCCATGGCGTGTTTGAGCAATATAACATTTAGTGACAACTTTGTGCAAAAAAAAAAAAAAAAAAAAAAAAATTTGTCTCTTTCCCGCAACTTGTGTCACAATATAAAATATTCCATGGACTCGACATGCCTCTCAGCAAATAGCTTGGGGTGTCTACTTTCCAAAATGGGGTCATTTGGGGGGGTTTTGAACTGTCCTGGCATTTTATGCACAACATTTAGAAGCTTACGTCACACATCACCCACTCTTCTAACCACTTGAAGACAAAGCCCTTTCTGACACTTTTTGATTACATGAAAAAATTATTTTTTTTTGCAAGAAAATTACTTTGAACCCCCAAACATTATATATTATTTTAAAGCAAATGCCCTACAGATTAAAATGGTGGGTGTTTCATTTTTTTTTTTCACACAGTAATTGCGCAGCGATTTTTCAAACGCATTTTTTGTGGAAAAAACACACTTTTTTAAATTTTAATGCACTAAAACACACTATATTGCCCAAATGTTTGATGAAATAAAAAAGATGATCTTAGGCCGAGTACATGGATACCAAACATGACATGCTTTACAATTGCGCACAAACGTGCAGTGGCAACAATTTAATACATTTTTAAAAGCCTTTACAGGTTACCACTTTAGATTTACAGAGGAGGTCTACTGCTAAAATTACTGCCCTCGATCTGACCTTCGCGGTGATACCTCACATGCATGGTGCAATTGCTGTTTACATTTGACGCCAGACCGACGCTTGCGTTCGCCTTAGCGCGAGAGCAGGGGGGACAGGGGTGCTTTTTTTTTTTTTTTCTTTATTATTTTTTTGCTTTTTTATCTTATTTTTAAACTGTTCCTTTCATATTTTTTTTAAATCATTTTTATTGTTATCTCAGGGAATGTAAATATCCCCTATGATAGCAATAGGTAGTGACAGGTACTCTTTTTTGAAAAAATTGGGGTCTATTAGACCCTAGATTTCTCCTCTGCCCTCAAAGCATCTGACCACACCAAGATCGGTGTGATAAAATGCTTTCCCAATTTCCCAATGGCGCTGTTTACATCCGGCGAAATCTAAGTCCTAAAATGCTCGTAGCTTCCGGTTTCTTAGGCCATAGAGATGTTTGGAGCCACTCTGGTCTCTGATCAGCTCTATGGTCAGCTGGCTGAATCACCGGCTGCATTCTCAGGTTCCCTGTTGAGACAGGAGAGCCAGAGAAAAACACGGAAGACGGTGGGGGGGGGGGGGGGGGCATTCCCTCCCACTGCTTGTAAAAGCAGTCTAGAGGCTAATTAGCCACTAGGATTGCTTTTACATGAAAGCCGACCGCTGGCTGAAAAGAATGATACCAAGATGATACCTAAACCTGCAGGCATCATTCTGGTATAACCACTCAAAGTCGTGAATGACGTACCTGAAGACAAAAAAATGGTTAACAATAAAGCACAGTAAACGGTAAAGTATAAAAAATTGCATACCTGAAAAGCAAACATGATAAAACATAATAACAATAAAACATTGCAGAATAGAATACAGTAAAAAAGAGCAGAACACCAGAGAGAGAATAGAGAGAGAGAGAACAATAAAACGACAACTATTTTTTTTTATTTTTGTTTGTGTTTTTTTTTTTTTTTTACACTTTTTTTTTGTAACTGTAACTTTTATAACTGTAACCGGTTCCAGGTTCGGGTCTCTCAAAATGCGATGGCATCTTAGGAGACCCTGTGAAAGTGTGCCTAGTCTGTGCAATGCTGTACCCTACGCTAATACTCAACTAGTGAATGGTAGCGTTCAAAACATTCACCAATGCAAAGACCAGGATTGTCAGGACAGGAGGGACAATAATAGCGGGTGTCACGTCTATATCCGCGCTTGCTGCAGACACATCTTTTTTGGGGGGGTTCGTTGGGTAGGGGTACTCGGGAGGACATATAAATGCCTCTCATGCAGCCGACTGCATTTGGTTGGGGATGTGAATGGGGGAAATACGGGCGCTGCAGAAGTGGTGTGTTCCCAATTAGGATTGGCGAATGCAGCAGGAAGGGCACTATGGGCACGACGGGCCTGTGTTTGTCTTTTTGGTGGCAGCGGGACACTACTTGTGCTTGCCACCTCACCAGCTTGAACTGCACTTATGGGACTCGCCACGTCACCAAGTGTTACTGCAGTGCTGGTATGACTACGACTGGGGTGTACTAGGCCGCTGGCGCTTGCCAGTTCACCAAAACGCTACAAAAAAAAGTGACAGTGATCGATCGATACTGCACTTGGGTGGGCTGGGCTGGGCCGGGCGGAGGGGCAAAACGCAGGTGCTAGCAGGTATCTGGGCTGATCCCACTAACACTGCGTTTTTGGGAACCCTAAACTGCTGGGGACGCTAGTATAGATCTGATCGGATCAGATATTGATCCGATCAGATACTATACCACTAAGGGAGGTGTACGGTGCATGCGTGGGTGTTAGTGGTACTGGCGCTAATCTGACGCTGCTTGGGGCTGGTGCTTGCCAGTTCACCAAAATGCTACCAAAAAAACTGTTAGCGATCGCAGGGATCAGGCCTGACTCTGCGAACGCTGCAGTTATGCGTTTAGTGTTTTGTAAGTGACAGTGATCGATCGATACTGCACTTGGGTGGGCCGGGCGGAGGGGCAAAACGCAGGTGCTAGCAGGTATCTGGGCTGATCCCGCTAACACTGCGTTTTTGGGAACCCTAAACTGCTGGGGACGCTAGTATAGATCTGATCGGATCAGATATTGATCTGTACAGATACTATACCACTAAGGGAGGCGTATGCTGCGTGCGTGGGTGTTCGCGGTACTGGCGCTAATCTGACGCTGCCTGGGGCGACGCATATCACCGCCGGGCGATCAGGGGGCTAAACCTTTATTCGGTAATAAACGGCGGGTGCCCTGACACTAAAAAAAATAAACGAACTAACCAACGTCACCCGTAACGGTTATACAGTGATCAGTGGTGAAAGGGTTAACTAGGGGGCAATCAAGGGGTTAAAACATTTATTAGGTAGTATATGGGGGTCCCTGTCGCTATAAAACGCTGACAGCGAACCTAAATATTTACGTTCCTAACTAGCGTCACCAGCGACACTAATACAGCGATCAGAAAAATGATCGCTTAGCGACACTGGCGACAGGGGGTGATCAAGGGGTTAAAACTTTATTAGGGGGGGTTAGGGGGGTACCCTAGACCTACAGGGGGCCTAACACTCACTGTCCTACCACTGCTAACTGTCACAAACTGACACTATGCAGTAATCAGGAAAAAAACAAAACAAAACAAAAAAACCTGCTTGGTGTCAGTTTGTGACAGGGGGGGGGTGATTGGGGGGGGATCGGGGGTGTTTAGTGTGCCTGGCATGTTCTACTGTGTTGTGTGTGTGTTGGTGCACTTACATGTCGTCTCTCCTCGGTGCTGGAACGGAAACTGGCCAGCCGAGGAGAGATGACATCACATCCTCTGCCTCTGTGTACTATACAGAGACAGGGGATGTTTCTCATTGGCTGGGAGCGATCGCGAGGGGGGGGCCACGATCGGATGGTCTCCCCCTCGTCTCTCAACTCTCCCAGCCAAACGCCGACCGCCGATGGCACCGGGGGGGGGTCCGATCGGACCCCCCGCCCGCGGGAAGGCAATCACGTACCAGGTACGTGATTTTGCCTGCCCGTGCCGCTCTGCTCACGTATATATGCGTGAGGCGGTCGGCAAGTGGTTAAGCATGTGATTAGAGCCAAAGGCTCTAACAGGCTGTCAAAGCAGGGTGGGCAGAGCACTGTGCTCCAATCCCACCCAGTTGTGTGACACTAGCAAATGAATATTCGCTATTCTTCCTCATTCTCCTCCCGGCCAATCAGATAGCCCGTATTGGCCAGGGAGTCTTTGGCGGCTTCTCCTCCCAGCCAATCGGGTCTTAAGACGCGCTTCCTGATTGGCCAGGAAGAAAAGCAGGAAGACAATAGCGAATATTAATTTGCTACTGTCACACAAGTGGGTGGACTTGGGGCGCAGTGCTCCACGCACCCTAAGCCCACCCATTCTGAAGCCAATTAGGGGCCCAGGCTCTAATCACGTGCTTCTAAAAAACAAACAAAAAACAAACCCCACAGAAATCCATGCGTCCGGTGCCCTGCATGGAGATTAGGGGCCAGGCACATGGAGATTAGGAGGGCAGCGCCCCTGTGCCATGTATGAGCAGCCACCACTAAGCAGTAGTTGTCAGAGCAGATGTGAAACTGTGGCCCCTGGTTGATAGCCACTGATTGGAGATTTCATGGTAAGCCCTGGGCCGCTGTCCCTCCTGCCCACCCCTTGTCCCAGCCCTGGAGCTCACCAATTGGAAGAGAGAGCATAGAGATTACATTTTCAGTGGCCTCCTGCTCATTTGATATGCAATCACAGCCTTGACCTGGCTGCACAACTTGGCCTGTAGTTGGTGGGTATGGTGACCAGCAGAAGTGCGAAGGTTAAAAAAAGAAAACCTGAACAGGAATTTGATTTTAAAAATATGAACCCACGTTTCTTTTGGCGGTGTATTGATGTATTTAGCCTACAATCACACCTTCAGACGCGGGGGAATTGATGTCTTTCTACATGCGGAGGTGAGGCCAGGTACGGGAGCTTTATTAAAATGAAAGCTTCACCATATTAAAAGGCATCATTAGCGTCGGCAGACCTTGACGCGGGAAGCCAGTGATTGAAGTACGAAGAGCGGACTGAGATCAAACGGCAGGTCAGCTTCACTGCTCTACACTTCCTCCATCCAGCAGAGAGTCCTCGCTAATCACCAGCCCGATCATTTGCATGCATTTCCATAAGACGGAACAATGTGGTTGCCAACGCGGACGCAAAGCCGCCCAAAAAAGCCATCTTGCACAACAATTTAAAGGGAGGATTCACTTAGTCCATGCAGCAAAGTGAAGCCAGCAACCAGGTATAAACCCTTTAATGGCTACATAGTGAGTAGCAGAGGTCTAACGCGTTTAAACTAGGAAGCCTTACTTGCAGCAACCTATTCTTACAGCAGCCCTTCCAGCACACAGCAGGTGACTGATACCCTACACCACCATCTTCAGCTATGCATGTTTCCCTATCAGACTTTGTAGGGGTGGGGTGTGTCCATTCCCTCCACTCAGGTCTCAGATTACACTCAGCTGTCTGCTCAATGCTGTGCAGTGTGTGACATCAGATCCCTGTCCCCTGCAAAGGCAAGGCTGCAGACAAGCAACTCATGTAGGAGAATTTGTTTCATCTCTGTGTATCACCTGAGGCCAGTCACTTCAATGGGTATATGGAAGGGTTTACCTTTAAAGGTGAACTCCGGGCACAACTTTACATACATTCACTAATAGACAAAAAGGCTATAAATCCACTTTGTGGGCACCAAATGTCTTTGCAAACCCAGTTATTACCTGGTAAAAGTAGACCTGACCTCATCCTTGTGCAGTACATAGCCTGTCCAGAGAGTAGAGCTGTGGGAGGAGCCCAGCAAACTCCACCCACTACAAACTATCTACAGAGAAGTACAGTAGGGAGCGGAGACAGGACCAGCCATCCTGCACATAGAGAGAGAGCTGAGCTGTCAGAGGAACCTAACAGGCCCCACCCACTACAGGCTGCCTGCAAACAATTACAGGAGGGGGCGGAGACAGGACCAGCCACCCTGCACATAGAGGGAGAGCTGAGCTGTGGGAGGAACCTAACAGGCCCCACCCACTACAGGCTGCCTGCAGACAATTACAGGAGGGGGCGGAGACAGGACCAGCCACCTTGCACATAGAGGGAGAGCAGAGCTGTGGGAGGAACCTATGTGCAGGGTGGCTGGTCCTGTCTCCGCCCCCTCCTGTAATTTTCTGCGAGCAGCCTGTAGTGGGTGGAGCCTGCTGGGTTCCTCCCACAGCTCAGCTCTCTCTCTATGTGCAGGGTGACTGGTCCTGTCTCCGCCCCCTCCTGTAATTGTCTGCAGGCAGCCTGTAGTGGGTGGAGCCTGTTAGAGAGAGACCTGAACTGTTGGAGGAACCCAACAGGCTCCACCCACTACAGGCTGCCTGCAGACAATTACAGGAGGGGGCGGAGACAGGACCAGTCACCCTGCACATAGAAAGAGAGCTGAACTGTGGGAGGAACCCAGCAGGCTCCACCCACCACAGGATGCTTGCAAAAAATTACAGGAGGGGGAGGAGACAGGACCACCCACCCTGCACATATGTTCCTCCCACAGCTCAGCTCTCTCTCCATATGCAAGGTGGGTGGTCCCGTCTCCTCCCCCTCCTGTAATTTTCTGCATGCAGCCTGTAGTGGGTGGTGCCTGCTGGGTTCCTCCCACAGCTCAGCTCTCTTTCTATGTGCAGGGTGACTGGTCCTGTCTCTGCCCCCTCCTGTAATTGTCTGCAGGCAGCCTGTAGTGGGTGGAGCCTGTTAGAGAGAGAGCTGAGCTGTGGGAGGAACCTAACAGGCTCCACCCACTATAGGCTGCCTGCAAACAATTACAGAAGGGGCGGAGACAGGACCAGTCATCCTGCACATAGAGAGCAGGGCTGATGGAGGAACCCAACAGGCTCCACCCACTACAAGGTGCCTGCAGAAAACTACAGGAGGGGGCGGAGGCAGGACCAGCCACCCTGCACATAGAGAGCAGAGCAGTGGGAGGAACGCATTAAGCTCCACCCTCTACAGGGTGTCTGCAAAAAAAACTACAGGAGGGGGTGGAGACAGGACCAGTCACCCTGCACATAGAAACCAGAGTCAGTGACCAGTCTTTATTACCGGTCTGTTGCTGAATCCTGCCCCACAGCTAAGCCCCACCCCTTTCCAGCGGTGCCTGCCCCTGAGCTTCCTGACGCCAAGCACCTTCACCTCCAAATGGGTTGTTGGGAAATGAATACAAATGATGAGTGAGAAGTACAGCTTTACATAATACTCACACTGTGCAAATGTATGCAGAAACCGTACAACTGCTGATGTAATTCTGCACACCCCGGGCTAATACTCCACTCGACAGGACTCAGGTTTTTAATCTGTACAGGAAATTCATTAAAAATGCACACAATCAGCATCCAATCACATGTCAATCAGATGGAAAACAATTCTTCAAATGTAGCGCTACCCCCATACAGGCAGCTAAGCGATTCCTGTCCTCTGGAGGTGCCCTGACCTTGTCAACACCTCGACCCTTCTAACACCCCAGGTTCAGACGTGAATCTGTCAAATACGGTTTAGTAACTTTGCCGTGAACAGTACCCGGCACAAAAGTGAAGGCAATAAACATCAATGTCAAACCACGCTGCTGTATTGAATAATTCAAAGTAGTTCAGAATGACAATAGGAACAATCAGCTTGCAGCAATACACAGTCAGATAATATTAGACAAGTAATCAGATGACAATAGATAAGAAGGAACCTCTGAGCCGGGTTTCACAGTCTGTAGCAGAGCTGTATAAAAGGTGCGGCACTGGCTGTGGGAAGGAGGCCTGCCACCAATATCAGGGCCTCTGATAGGGCAGTACAGCCGGCCCTCCTGTACCGGGCCCGGGTCCCATCAGTTCAATAGGGGAACCCAGGCACCCGCTGAACAGGAGGGCTGGCTGGAGTGTCTAGAACAGTCTTTCACAACCTTTTTACCCCAGCGGAATCCTTGAAATCTTTTTCAGGTCTTGAGGAACCCTTACTAAAACCAATCCATTGGTGGTTATTGAAAAAAAAAATGCTCTTTACAATCTGTGGTCATGCGGAATAAGGCAGCCCTTACAGTGGTTGTCAAAATGCAAACCCTATGGCTTAAAAGATTGTTAGCTTCATGCAACTACCAAGTGGCGTTGACCCCAGAACTATGCAGAACCCAGAACTCAAGTGGTGTTGACCCCAGAACTATGCAGAACCCAGAACTCAAGTGGTGTTGACCCCAGAACTATGCAGAACCCAGAACTCAAGTGGTGTTGACCCCAGAACTATGCAGAACCCAGAACTCAAGTGGTGTTGACCCCAGAACTATGCAGACATCTTAAGCTAGAAGGTCAATCAGCCACAGCTCAAGGAACCCCTAACAACCTTTGGAGCAACCCTGGTTGAGAATGGCTGGTCTAGAACAAAGAGAGCTGGTATAGACATGGGAAGGGGCACGTCTCAGTCCCCAATTTGTACATCCACAATCAAAGTTTCATTGACCACAGAATTATTATTTTTTTTTTAACTCAATAATTTTTAGTAAACATTTTCAATAGGTACAAACCTGTATATCAGCTATTCTTACTTTGGAAGGAGATGAATAACTTGAAAATTGTGGGGTGTTCAAACATGCAGCATAGGTACACCATGAATAACAAAAGGGTAAGTATACATCCGGGGCGTTAACGTTACCAATTACAGCTTAAGACGTTCACACAAGTATAACACGAGTGAGCCCTGGTTCACATTGATGCGATTTGGCATGCGATTCGACATGTCAAATCGCATTGCCCATTCGGCGGAATTGTCCGCGTCCGAATCGGTGCGACGCCGCATTTGCAAAAGTAGTTCCTGTACTACTTTTGGCAATTCGGGGTGCGATTACCATTGACATCTGTGCAGAAACCCGCACAGATGTCTCTGAAATCGCCCCCCCCGAAGTCGGGACTGACATGCAGGAATGAAACTCAGCTGAACTTGTGCGATTTAGTTCCCGCAGTCAGTGTGAACCTGGGCTTAAAGCGGAGTTCCGCCTGAAAAAATAAAAATAAAAGTCAGCAGCTATAAATACTGCAGCTGCTGACTTTTAAAATAGGGACACTTACCTGTCCAGGGCGCCCGCGATGTCCTTACCCGAAGCCGGCCCGTCCCTCGGCTCCAGGTGGAGGCGCCGGCATCTTAAGTAATAGAAACAGCCTGTTTCCTACTGCGCATGCTCGAGTCACACTGCGCGTCCTGAGTGGTCCCTGCTATCTTCTGGGACCTGTGTGTCTCCAAGAAGACAGCAGGGGGGGGCGGACATGGCGTAGATCGCCTTGGATACTGCGGCAATCTTTCCCCAGAAGTGGGAGCAAATACCTGGATTAGACAGGTATCTGCTCCCCCCTGAAAGGTGCCAAATGTGACACCGGGGGGGGGGGGGGATCTGGACAGAGGAAGCTCAATTTTTGGGTGGAACTCTTCTGCTTTAAGGTAAAAAAAGCTCTCAGTGCTTTTTATGGCTAAGAGTGTCAACTCATATAGCCCAGTTACGTTCAAAGGTAGTATTGTAAGGAAATTTATAGCCAACAGGTGTTCAAAAGTGTAATTCTGTTGGACCGAAGCCATGACTTCTGAGATGTTGAGGGAATCTTGTGACTTCCATTTTCTGGGTATGAGTGTTCGGGCAGCTAATAATGAGTGTGTAAATACTTGCCTTAAAAGAGCTGGGGTAGGCATCAATACCAATATGCAGCATGGCCAGGCCCGGTGTTGGTGGTAGAAGAATTTCCGGTGATTGAAGGAATCACCATTCGCCCTGTCAAACATCTACAGGAGATGATTGCAAGGCTCATAGGGCCTTTTATGTGATAAGGATCATATGTCTGAATTTTTAGCTGACTTGACGTTACCTTTCTGATTTATAAGAGGGAAATTGTTCATCTCAGCTGAAGGAAATAATTATCTGGAAGACCTAGTCCCGATCAGGCCACATATCACTACTTGAAGTAGATACGTGAAGTGACGCTACCATTGATCCTCATTCCCTTGATCCTCTTTAAACATGGTTTGTTTTGAAGGGGTTTACGCCCTCTATGTCACACCGATACTCCGCTGATTTGCCGGGAAGGCCTTGATGGTCCTCTGGAGTTTCTGTTTTCGGGTGATATTAGGGTCTTACAAAAGCTCAGGAAAAAAGCGATGATTACGGCGAAGCATGTAGAGCAGACTTTCTCAACCTTTTCAACAAGGAGGAACCCTTGAAATGACATTTCGGTCTCAGGGAACCCCTGTTAAAAGTGGCTATATCTACAACTCATGATACGTTGGTGTAATGGTCAGTGGAAGAGTGCTCCTTACTTCTGTGGTTTTGGGGAAGAATTTCCCCCCTACAGATAGCTAAAAAGATCATTGGCGTCACTGGGAACTTATCTGAGAGGCAAAAATTGGTCATTGCTCAAGGAACCCCTAGCAACCATTGGAGGAACCCTGGTTGAGAAACCCTGATGTAGAGGCTTCCTACTTTTGTACTAACCTTTATGTGTTGACCGCCTAACTTTTATGCGATGGTTTTTTTCAATTTAACTTTTTTTAATCATGTTTTGTATAAATAAAATTGCTGAAACTGTCATTGTTTCTTAAATTAATTTGTTCTGCACCTTAAAACTCCCCATTCTCGCTTTTCATTTGTTCTATTATCACTACAGGGAGGCGGTGCATTTGATAAGACCACTTATCCTTGGATATCAAACCAATTTCCTTAACTTGGAAGACTTGGTTCCAGAAGCTTGTCAGACTAGGGCAGGGGTAGACAACCTGGGGCCCTCCAGCTGTTGTGGATCTACATTTCCCATGAGGCATTGCAAGGCTGGCAGTTACAATTACTCCCAGAGGCATGATGGGACTTGTAGTTCTGCAACAGCTGGAGGGCCCCAGGTTGATGGAAGTTTTTTCAAGTCTGATTGTTTCAAAATTGTATACTTGTGCACTTTCAATGTTGGTAAATATATATGACAGTGTGTTCTATTTTTGTTTTGGGTTAATACATTTTGTTAAATTTTATATCTTTGGGGTATGACTCGTTAAAATCCCATGGGCAATGACACTTTGATGTACTGCCTTATTGCGGACACCAATTCTCTTCTGCCTCCCCCTGCAGCGCTCCCGGCTTCTCCTCCTCTTTCTCCCGCCGGCTGCACTGCAAAGGGATTGGTTCTAACACATGCATCGCTTCCATCTGTTGTCCAGGCCTCCCTGTGTGCCCCTTTTCCCCCACAGTGCTACCAGCCAGTGGCGGCCCATCCATACAGGGCGCAGGGGCACCGCCCCCCTAGTGCACCGCTTCCATCTGTTGTCCAGGCCTCCCTGTGTGCCCCTTTTCCCCGCAGTGCTGCCGGCCAGTGGCGGCCCATCCATAGAGGGCACAGGGGCGCCGCCCTCCTAATGCACCTCTTCCATCTATTGTCCAGGCCTCCCTGTGTGCCCCTTTTCCTCGCAGTACTGCCAACCAGTGGCGACCCATCCATACAGGGTGCAGTGGCGCTGCCCCCAATACACTGCTTCCATCTGTTGTCCAGGCCTCCCTGTGTGCCCCTTTTCTCCACAGTGCTGCCGGCCAGTGGCGACCCATCCATACGGGGCGCAGGGGCGCCGCCGCCCTAATGCACCACTTCCATCTGTTGTCCAGACCTCCCTGTCTGCCCCTTTTCCCTGAAGTGCTGCCGGCAAGTGGCGGCCCATCCATACAGGGCGCAGGGGCACCGCCCCCTTAGTGCACCGCTTCCATCTGTTGTCCAGGCCTCCCTGTGTGCCCCTTTTCCCCGCAGTTCTGCCGGCCAGTGGCGGCCCATCCATAGGGGGCACAGGGGCGCCGCCGCCCTAATGCACCACTTCCATCTGTTGTCCAGGCCTCCCTGTGTGCCCCTTTTCCCCACAGTACTGCCAACCAGTGGCGACCCATCCATACAGGGTGCAGTGGCGCTGCCCCCAATACACTGCTTCCATCTGTTGTCCAGGCCTCCCTGTGTGCCCCTTTTCCTCACAGTACTGCCGGCCAGTGGTGACCCGTCCATACGGGGCGCAGGGGAGCCGCCGCCCTAATGCACCACTTCCATCTGTTGTCCAGGCCTCCCTGTCTGCCCCTTTTCCCCGAAGTGCTGCCGGCCAGTGGCGGCCCATCCATACAGGGCGCAGGGGCACCGCCCCCTTAGTGCACCGCTTCCATCTGTTGTCCAGGCCTCCCTGTGTGCTCCTTTTTCCCCGCAGTGCTGCCGACCAGTGGCGGCCCATCCATACCCCCCAAAAAAATGGAGCACAACCTGCCACTGCTTCCAGCTCCTCTCCCACCAGCAGCTGCTGCAGGCACACAGGGAGACGTTTCAGGATGGAGAGTATGAGAAGAGGGGTTGGTAAATATGTCATTTTCTGGCCCTTTTCTTTCCTGAATGAACACAGTGAGTGATCGGTACAAATTACTCATGTGTTCATTCATCCTGTATTTGTGAATGAGCAGGAAGCCTCAGACCGCTTCATAATCATTCATCTGTGCAGCGGAGGCTACAGAGAAAGGGACTGATAAATCTATGTCTTCAGTCACTGGGCCAGGGGGACTCTTTCAGGTAGGCTGTATGGGCCCCCGTGATTTCTAACACGGCGGCGGCGATGTAAGGCGGCCAGTAACCACCAGACTTAGATTTCCCCAGATGAGGTCTTTACTCACCATTGCAACTGTAGCTGAGTTAGCGCTTTTAGTACACTTGCTTCTCTTACTTGTTACTGGATATATTTTCTACATACCAATATTGGGATAATCCCCTCTTCTCCCTCCTCTCTCCCCTTGATCCTCTGGTCGCTGGGACCTTTGAGGTAGCGTTGTCCCCCTTTTGTGGTGATACACTGGGACCAGTGTGGAGAAGGTGGGGCCAGAGACACGCCTGTTTCCCTATTTGGTTTTCTGGCGTCCGATGCGTAGCTGCCCCTGAGAATGCCTCCGACGGTTGGTCTCCTCTCCTGTTCATGCTTGGTGTAAAGTCTGCTTACCATTTTGCCCCTGATGAAGGGACTTCAACAGTCCCGAAACGCGTAGGCCCAGGTAGAAGACTACATGAATACACCGTTTGTTCATTCACCAGCAGAACATTGTTTTTACTGTCAAATTGATCTACATGTTTGTATTTGGATAAACTCTTGTCAATATGTTTCATTTTATATAATTGTAATAATAAAACCCGTTTTTTTTATTCTTATTTCCGTTGCCTTCAAAGTCCCACCACTCTTTGAGGGGTCTTTTTCTTTTCTCGTATGCTAGGGATGGTGGCAACTCTTGTGACACTGTTGGATGGTACCCTTTTCCTCTTGCTGATTTCTAACAGCAGACCTGACCAATGCAGTCAGTCTCCACACACATGTGGAGGAAATGAGGGAGGAACCATCTAGTGTAGTAGTTTTGCCAATCAGTTTAACAAAAAGTGCTTACATACTCCCAGAGGAACAGACAGGCATTAACACAGCAACAAACGCCTCCTGTCGAAACTGGCGTGATGATGTCTCCGCTTGACCCCAACCTTATGTGTTTCGTTCCAGAGAGCGTCCTCCAAGGATTGCTGGAGGGACTCCTGGGGATTGTTCACTGCAACTTCATAGAACACAATACAGCAGTCAACCAACATTGTTACTTGAGAACTCTGAAAAGGTTACGGAGGGGATCTATTGTTGCTGGCTGCTGGACAATCTATTGATGTTAGTTGCTTGGGGATGTATTGTTGCTGGGGAGATCTTTTGTTGCTGGTGGGGATCTATTATTGCTTGGGGGGTATTTTGTTCCTGGGGATGTCTATTGTTTCTGGTTGGGGATCTCTTATTGCTGGGGAGTATTTTGTTACTGGGGTTATCTATTGTTTTTTTGTTTTTGTTTTTTTGGGGGGGGACTATTGTTTCTGGAGGAATCTATTGTTGCTGGGGGAATCTATTCTTGCTGGGGGAATCTATTCTTGCTAGTGGGGGGTCTAATGCTGCTGGGGTAAATCTGTTGTTGTTGGTGGGGAATCTATTATTACTGGGGGGGATATTTTGTCCCTGGGGGGGACTATTGTTATTGTCTAGGGGGAAACTATTGTTCTTGCGGAAGATCTATTGTTGTTGGTGTGAGATCTATGTTTGCTGGGGGGGGGGTATTTTGTTCTTGGAGGGGGCTATTGTTTTTGGCGGGAAACTATTGTTTCTGGGCATGATCTATTGTTACACAGTTAGTCTGGCTGAAAGAAGATGCAAGTCCATCTAGTTCAACCAATAAATTGTTGCTGGGGGGATCTATTGTTGCTGGGGTTGTCTTTGTTGCTGGGGTGATCACTTGTTGCTGGGATGATCACTTGTTGCTGGGGTGATCTATTGTTGCTGTGGTGATCTATTGTTTCTGGGGTTATCTATTGTTGCTGGGGTTGTGTATTTTTGCTGGGGTTGTCTATTGTTGCTGGGGTGATCACTTGTTGCTGGGGTTGTGTATTGTTGCTGGGGTTGACTATTCTTGCTGGGGTTGACTATTGTTGCTGGGGTGATCACTTGTTGCTGGGGTTGTGTATTGTTGCTGGGGTGATCACTTGTTGCTGGGGTTGTGTATTATTGCTGGGGTGGTCACTTGTTGCTGGGGTTGACTATTCTTGCTGGGGTTGTCTATTGTTGCTGGGGTGATCACTTGTTGCTGGGGTTGTGTATTGTTGCTGGGGTGATCACTTGTTGCTGGGGTTGACTATTTTTACTGGGGTTGACTATTGTTGCTGGGTTGTGTATTGTTGCTGGGGTTGTCTATTGTTGCTGGGGTTGACTATTGTTGCTGGGGTGGTCACTTGTTGCTGGGGTTGACTATTCTTGCTGGGGTTGTCTATTGTTGCTGGGGTGATCACTTGTTGCTGGGGTTGTCTATTGTTGCTGGGGTGATCACTTGTTGCTGGGGTTGACTATTGTTGCTGGGGTTGACTATTGTTGCTGGGGTTGTGTATTGTTGCTGGGGTTGACTATTGTTGCTGGGGTGATCACTTGTTGTGAATCTGTTCAGCCGGTCCCCACACATTACAAAATAAAAGTCGCTGGTGACAAGAATTCCAGTTAGTCTTCTCTATAAATGAACCAGATGGAACTCCCCTCCATATGTAGGATGGTTGGCCTCATTGGCCTCATTGGCCTCATTTCCTGCTCATGTTTGTGCAGCTATTCTGTCGGGTTAAAAACGCGCGGCGGAACGCCGACACATTCGAGGTAAATAAATGGCAAAATGATCAGAAAAAAACATTCTGTTTATTAACACTTACTAATGAAATAATGATTTGTTTTGCCGTTCCCGTAATCATCTTCCTGTTCGGGAATGTTGACAGCTCCGTTGCCTAGCAACAACACATGCTGCCCTTAGATTAAGTAATACACGTTTCACGGAGGTAAGAAAAAAACCCAAAAAACTACCGATTGAAGCTCGCCGTGTGCGTTCGCTGTGGCCATTCGGGACCAAGGTGCGCTGCGCAGACAGACGTTCAATGATCTCCGATTAACTCAAATATAAAGTGTATAAAATAAATATGATCTCATTTACTGTCACATTTGGATACTAAATGAAGAAATTTATCGTTTTGTCTTTCTTGGTAATCGCATGTTTTGCGATCTCTCCTCGATGCCTTTCTTCCTAAATGATTATTCTGGCCAATGAAATGAAATGAAATAACAGCCAAGCGCTTGACGATATCTGAATGCGTTGCTCGTGTTTACAAGCGTCCAGCGTTTTTTTCTCCCAAATGGCGATACTCGGGGATTGGCGCTGGCTGTGGGGTCTTTTCTGCCTCTAAACGCCTATGTGTGCGATATGGGGGCGTTTAGAGGCAGGCAAAAGAAGAACGCCGGATGCCCCTAAGAGCAACATTAACCACTTGCCGACCGCGGTATACCTGAATGATGGCTACAGCACAGCCGGCTACTCCTCGTACGCTGTCATATGACAGCATGCCGTGATCCCGCCGTGCACCCGCTGCAGGGCGCGGGCAGGGTGCCATTTGATGGCAGTGTCTGGAGGACACGGCTGATCACAGATTGAGGTAAAGAGCCAATCGGTGGCTTTTTAGCACATCATCAGCACTGCTGATCCAGGATATAAACAGAAGCCAGTTATCGGCACTCGTTTCCTCGCGCTAACAGCACGAGAAGAGAAGAGAGCCGATAGCTGGCTTCTCTAAAAGGGACATCTACACTGATAATCAGTGCAGTCCCAACGTTGCTGCCATCTGTGCCCACCAGTGCTGCCAATCAGTGCCCACCAATGTTGTCAATCAGTGCCCATCAGTACTGCCAATCAGTGCCCATCAGTACTGCCAATCAGTGCCCATTAGTGCCTCCTCAGTCTCACCTACCAGTGAACATCAGTGCCACCTATCAGTGCAGCCTCACCAGTGCCCACCAATGCCGCCTCTTCAGTGCAGCCTATCAGTGCCCATCAGTGCTGCCTCATCAGTGCTGCCTCATCAGTGCTGCCTCATCGGTGCAGCCTCTCAGTGCCACCTCATTAGTGTCAGCTCCTCAGTGCCGACTCATCAGTGCTCACCAATGCCACCTCATTAGTGCAGTCTATCGGTGCCCATTCGTGCCTCTTCATCAGTCTCGCCTACCAGTGAACATCAATGCCACCTATCAATGCCCTTCAGTGCCACCTATCAGTGCAGCCTCATCAGCGCAACCTATCAGTGCCGCCTCCTCAGTGCCACCCCATCAGTGCCCCTCAATGAAGGAGAAAAATGACCTGTTTGCAAAATCTTATAACAAACAATGAAAGTTTTTTTTTAATATATTTTCGGTCTTTATTAGTTTATTTAGTAAAAAAATAAAAACCCCCAGAGGTGATTAAATACCACCAAAAGAAATCTCTATTCATGTGAAAAAAATTATAAAAATATATATGTATATGTATATCTATATGTATATCTATATCTATCTATCTATCTATCTATCTATCTATCTATCTATCTATCTATCTATCTATCTATCTATCTATCTATCTATCTATCTATATCTATATCTATATCTATCTATCTATCTTATCTATCTATCTATCTTATCTATCTATCTATCTTATCTATCTATCTATCTTATCTATCTATCTATCTATCTATCTATCTATCTTATCTATCTATCTTATCTATCTATCTATCTTATCTATCTATCTATCTTATCTATCTATCTTATCTATCTATCTATCTATCTATCTATCTATCTATCTATCTATCTATTTGGGGGGGGCTAAATAGTTTTCTAGCAAAACATTACTGATTTTTAAGTGTCAGAATAGGCGTGGGCATTCTAATGGACAGAATAAATTCATATTCCTCCCTTTAGATTGTAAGCTCCATGAACAGGGCCCTCCTATTCCTTCTGTATTGAACTGTATTGTAATGGTAACTGTCCCCCTGGACAGTAAGCGTTGCGTAAACTGTTGGCACCATATAAATCCTGAATGATAATAATACTAATATTCTGGCCAATGAAATGCATTAACCGCCTGCTGACCAGCCACCATCATTACACACCGTAGGTGTACGTCGGCCACCTTAAGAGCGATAGCAGGCATGTCGCCGGAGCGGATGCGTGTGGGTGACAGCCGTGATGTCCGCTGCCCCCCCCCCCCCCCCGCGAGCGCTCCACAGAGAGCCAGAACGGGGATCTGTCAATGTAAACAGATAGATCCCCCGTTCTGTCAGGGGAGGAGAGACAGATCTTCTGTTTCTAGTGATCAGGAACAGCGATCACTCTCCTCCTCCTGTCAGTCCCCTCCCCCTCACAGTTAGAAACACCTCCCTAGGGAACACTTAACCCCTTGATCGCCCCCCTAGTGTTAACTCCTTCCCTGACAGTGACATTTATACCGTAATCAGTGGCTATTTTTTAGCTCTGATCGCTGTATAAATGTCACTGGTCCCAAAAAAGTGTCAGAAGTGTCCGATCTGTCCGCCGCAATGTCACAGTCCCATTAAAAATCACAGATCACCGCCATTACTAGTAAGAATTAATGCATAATAAAAATGCTATAAATCTATCCCCTATCTTGTTGATGCTATAACTTTTCCGCAAACCAATCAATAAACGCTTATTGCGATTTTTTTTTTTACCAAAAATATGTAGAAGAATACATATCGGCCTAAACTGATGAAGACATTTTTTTGGGATATTTATTATAGCAGTAAAAAAAAAATATATTGTTTGTTTTTTTTTCAAAATTGTCGTTTTTTTTTTGTTTAAAGCGCAAAAAAATAAAAACTGCCGAGGTGATCAAATGCCACCAAAAAAAAGCTTTATTTGTGGGGGGGGGAAAAAAGGACGTCAATTTTATTTAGGTGCAGCGTCGCACGACCGCGCAATTGTCAGTTAAAGCGACGCAGCGCCGTATCGCAAAAAATGGCCTGGTCAGGAAGGGGGTAAATCCTTCCGGGGCTGAAGTGGTTAATGCCGAATGCGTGCAAGCGAATGAAAAGGCACGCTTAGGCACTTTTTTTTAAGCTGTGCTTTCCTCTCCTGGACCAAAGGTCTCGGAAAAAAAAAACAAAAAAAAAACTGTCCGGTGTACATGAGGCCTTCTAGGAAGAGCGCTAATGGCGGACACTTTGTGTAGAAAACCTTTAATCGCGCCGCGCTTTCCTGCAATTTATGACCTTGTTGTTATGCAAAGTCCAATGTTTGTGTTTCTTGGACAGGACTGCACAGAGATTTACTAACAACATCTTTTCTTCAGTAATCTCAGAAATAAAACCCGATACATTGTAATCATTTTCAAAATAATGCAAAACCTTTCCTCCGCAGGGCCGGCGCCGGGGGTTTGCTTGCCGGAGGGTTTCGATTGGCTGCAGTCCCTAGCACTGATTTATAGGGAATCACATGGAGCCTGCAGGACAATCTACATCTCATTGTGTAATTCCCGCGTTCTGTATGACTCGGGTCTCTGGTTAGTGATTTTTCAAGACTAAAAGATTAAAGGCTCAATTTAGCTAAAAATGCGATATTCCAGTGATCGGACGGATTTGATTGGCTAAAGGCCATTAAAGTTCAACTTGTTCAAAGTCTTAACCACTTGCTGACCGCCTAACTGGGAAAATACATTATTTCTATGTTTAATACTGGGGGGGGGGGGGGTTATGGTTGCAGTTAGCTGCCAAATCCCCAGTGGAACCTTGGTTTACGAGTAACACGGTTAACGAGCGTTTTGAAAGACGAGCAACTTTTTTCTTTTTTAAATTCTGACTCGGTTTTGCGGGTGTTGTCTCGCAAAACGAGTAGCATTCAAGCTAATGGGGTGTGCAGTACCGCAATCGGCCAGAGGTGCGCGGGGGCGCTGGTGACACTTGGAACGGTTCGAAGCCGTCTGTAAATACATGGAACCACTCGGGAATACTCAGAAACACTCCGTTCCCGAGTGTTTCCGAGCCTTTCCGAGTACAGCCGAGCTGCCCCCGAGTATTTCCGGGGCTCTCCACCCCCCCCCCCCACCTCTGGCCACATGCGGTATTGCATGCAATAGAAGTCAATGTGGAACAAATTATCTTCATTTCCATTGACTTCTATGGGGAAACTCGCTTTGATATGCGAGTGCTTTGGACTACAAGCATTCTCCTGGAACGGATTATACTCATAATCCGAGGTTCCACTGTATTAAAATTTTCTTTCTGCTAAAAGTGATTCAAGAGGCTGATTAGGCTGGATCACTTTTAGAAGCAGTGGGAGGAGTTCCCCACCACCACCGCTTTCCCATAGCTCCCAACTGTCCCTGATTTCGAGGGGGTGCACTCACTTTTGTTGCCAGCGGTTTAGACATTAATGGCTGTGTGTTGAGTTATTTTGAGGGGACAGCAAATTTACACTGTTATACAAGCTGTACACTCACTACTTTACATTGTAGACAAGTGTCATTTCTTCAGTGTTGTCACATAAAAAGATAGAAGAAAAGAACACAAATGTGACTGAGGGGTGTACTTACTTTTGTCAGATACTGTAGCTCGAGATCTCCAAACACTAGGAAGCATAAGCTATAGGTCTGACTCAGTAGGGGGCACATCAGACCTGTGCAGAGGGACCACTGCTTCCTGTCACCTGGCATGCTGGCAGGTGACAGACTTTTTTTTAGGCTGTGGCTGCCTTCCAAAAAAAAAAAAAAAAAATGAAATGTAAGACTTTGTAAACATTTTGATTTGATGTGCCTGCAATGTATTTAAATGGTTTAACCGACTTGCCACCTGCCCACCGTCAAATGACGGAGGATCGGTGCGGCTCTCGTTCTGGGATGACGTCATATGATGGCGCCCCAAAACAACCTCTCTCTGTTCCTAGGACATGGCGCGACCCCCATCTCTGTAAAGAGCCGATGAAGCTGCTCTTTAACCATGTGATGAGCTATGTCCAATCACAGCCAGCCGCATGTAAATGCGGAAGTGCCGTTAATTGTCTCTCCTCGCCTCACGCTGACAGAGTGCATCTCCTCACAGGGGAGAACAAGGACAGGTAATCGGGGCACTGATCATCAGTGCCCTGATTACAGTAAAGCCCCAGCAGTGCCCATCAGTGACACCAATCAGTGCCCATCAGTGACACCAATCAGTGCCCATCAGTGACACCAGTGCCCATTAGTGATGCCGGTTAGTGTCTTCCATCGGTGCCCATTAGTGCCGCCCATCAGTACTGCCTCTCCGTGCCGCCTATCAGTGCCCATAAGTGCCACCTCATCAGTGCCCAACAGTGCAGCCTATCAGTGCCCATAAGTGCCACCCATCAGTGCCAATAAGTGCCACCTCATCAGTGCCCATCAGTGCTGCCCACCAGTGCCCAAAAGTGCCACCTCATCAGTGCAGCCTACCAGTGCCGTCTCTCCATGCCGCCTATCAGTGCCCATAAGTCCCATCTCATCAGTGCCCATCAGTGCAGCCTCATCAGGAGAAAAAAAAATATTTACAAAAGTTACTGACAGAAACTAAGAAAAACTTTTTTTTTTTTTTTAATTTTCGGTCTTTCTTTTTTCTGGTAAAAAATAAAAAACTGAGCAGTAAATAAATACCACCAAAAGAAAGCACTATTTGTGTGAAGAAAATGATTAAATGTTCATTTGGCTACAGTGTTACATATGACCGCGCAATTGTCATTCAATGTGTGACAGCGCTGAAAACTGAAAAATGGCCTGGGCAGGAAGAGAGGGGGGGGGGGGGGGTTAAGTGCCTGGTATTGAAGTGGTTAAAGTGACTGCAAAGGCAAAATGAAAAAAAAATAAATATAAGAAACATGTTATACTTACCTGTTCTGTGCAGTAGTGTTGCACAGAGTGGCCCCAATCTTTCTCTTCAACCGGCGGAGCTCCTGGGTCCTCCCTTCCCCCTGCTGAGCTCACCCATAGCAAGCCGCTTGTTATGAGGGCATTTGTGCGGGATCGCTCCCAAGCTGTGCTCCGTGTGTCAATCGACGCACACACACACATTACGGCTTGGCCCCACCCCCTTTCCTTCCTCACTGGCCAATGGCTCCTGCTGGTGTCTCTCTGAACCAGTAAGGAAAGAGACAGCAGTCTTGTGCACATCACTTACTGTATAAGGGGGGGGGGGTGCATAGCTTGCATTAAAGTAAAAAAAAAAAAAAAAAAACCTTCTCTCTTTAGAACCATTTTATGTTGGAAATTTTGAGTTTTACCTGAGTTCTCTATAATCCACTGGAGCAAGAATTCATTCAGCACCTCACAGGTTCATTGGGGGGGAACTTCCTGAACTTTGGTCTATGCTTCCTGTATCACCAGGGTTCAATTTGATTGGTGGCCATGAGAACGTCTTATTATTGGCATTAAGCTTTCTGTATGTAGGTGCCAGCAAGAAGCTTGCATTGGTACCTTTAGGGAATTCCTTTATCTCCATTAGAAGAAGGTGTTCCCAGATGGCCGTGTGAATTACCAAAGGCGGCGGGGGTTGGTCTGGATAAGAAAAAACCGACCCTGTGCCTTCAACAATTGCTCTCCCCAAGTGTCTCAACGTTCAGTTTTGACTGGAGCCTACAATACCTTCAAGAAAACATTAGCAGAGATTTCTTTTTGCCTCGGAGACCGCTCTATTCAGAGTTGTTATTATGTGGCATTTAATGTGCACTTAACGCTTCGGTAATTGCTGTTTTCCAATCAATTTTCCCCTTTTGAAGAGGCCTGAGAGCCGGGCGGGACAATGAGGCGGATTCAGGCTGAATGGCTGACTTTCAGAAAGATTTCCACTAAGAAAGCACCTGAAAAAAAAAAGAATAGTGCCGCGGGCACGCAGGGCGCGACAATGCCGGAGGACGTCGACGGGGTCGTAATTCCGAGGACAAAAGTCACCCGGAGAGAGAGTGAAAATCAAACTTCAGGCGCTGCGCCAAGAACGGGGGAAATTTTTTTTCAGACCTCCTTATGGCTTCCGTCCTGTTCATTGTACCTGCAGTACATCAGGAGCGGGTGGGAAGCCATTTAGCGGCGTGCCTTGTACAGTGCCGAGGACATGCAGAACCCGTATTTCTGTTTCAAGGTCAGAAAACACAAGTGAGGTCTCTGCAATAATAAGTTCTCCACTGAAATACAGACGAAACAGCCACAGCTGAGCGAATAATAGAAGATCCACTTTTACCAGATCCTCGTTATTCTCTCTGCTAGGTGATGAGATGTTTTAGTAAAGTGACTTGGATTTGCCGTCATTTCCTGCCAACCTGGCCTAGAGTATCACCCCTATTCTTCCATCCGCAGGACTCTAGCAGGGTGCGTACCTACCTGTATTAGGAATCCACTCCGTCCATCTTGGTGGCTCCTGCTCACCTGGCCTGAGACCCTTTACCCCCCGAAGGAGAGATTGTAATAAATTATTGTTCACTCCAACTGCTTTTCTAAATTTTTTACTCAAGTCAAAAATGGCTTGTTCCAACTTGCAGCAAATTGTCAAACTTCTTTTCAACTTCCAGAACCCACAAGCTTTATGCAGTCTTCCCAGAATTCCATATTTCTTCACTTTTTATCCTAATTGTAGGTCCCTTCTTTTTAGGAGTGTTACCAAGGCCTGTCCCAGAGGGGCCTCTCCTCAACTTCCTTCAGCCATCGATCTGAGACCAACTCTTCCCAATATCTCTCCAACTCCACCCTATCGAGACACTATATAGATAACAGGGTGACCTTTCCATATGACACAATCCAAGGTGGGATTTAAAGCGGTAGTAAACTCAGCCGCTGTACTAAAAAATAAGGCCACTATTCCATTCGTTTATAGACACATTTCAGTATTAATTTTCCCCTTATCCTGTTTTTTGCAGTCATTTTTGCTTACTTTCAGTTTGAAGTCTCCTTACCGAAGCCTACACCATCTTAGTTGTTCTCTTCCGCTTCCATCATGTAGTACAGGGGTCTCCAAACTGCGGCCCAGGGCCAAATGTGGCCCTTTGCTTGCCTGTATCTGGAACTTTGGGCATTATTCCTTCAACTGAAACTAGTGATGAGCCATCATTCCTTCCATTAAGGCCATCAATGGAGCACTATTCCTCCTACTGATATCAACAATGGGGCACTATTCCTTCCACTAACACCAATGATGGGACACTATTCCTCCCACTGACACCAATGATGGGACACTATTCCTTCCACTGATACAAATGATGGAGCACTATTCCTCCCACTGATATCAACAATGGGGCACTATTCCTTCAACTGACACCAATGATGGGGCACTATTCCTTCCACTGACACAATGATGGGACACTATTCCTCCCACTGATACCAATGATGGGGCACTATTCCTCCCACTGATACCAATGATGGGTCACTATTCCTCCAAATGACACCAATGATGAAGCACTATTCCTCCCACTGATACCAACAATGGGCACTATTTCTGCAACTGACGCCAAAGATGAGGCTGCGAGTGCTGATGACGTAGGCACTGCAACAGGATGTGAGAATGGCTGTCAGGGCTGGGCTCATCCCTTCCTTCTCTGAGCTGGCTGCTCAGCTCTCGGCTAATTGCCAGCTCCTATCTCTCCACAGTTACTCACCTGTTGATTATATCCTGCTCGTCAGTCCTGCCTGCTTAAGCTGTCCAGTCCAGAGGAGCTCTGCCTTTGCCTTGGTCAACATCACAGAAACTGAGACGCTCTCCTGCGATCCTGTTCAAGACTTGCTTTGCTGACATCCCTCCTGGCTCCAGATCCTGCTTGCTGTTCCACTACATTGATCCCTGACTTCTGGCTTGGCTGACTATCCATTCTGGTTACTGAACTTTGGCCATGTTTTGACTACATTTGTTCTTTTTACTTTTATTATTAAACCAGCGTGATTTAACTGTACTTCTGTCTCGGCCTGATTTCATGGTTTCTGACAATGGCACACTGAACATGCCTGGGGGACAAAATGCGCCAGTGACTTCACTATACTAAAGATCTGACTATTTCTACTGAAGGGTGCATTTCTGGACGCTATGAAAGACAGTGATGTGTAAGTAACAGCACACAGCTTAACATGGAGAAAACTTTAGAATGGCGGTTTACTACACAGAGGCTTAAACACTGTTGCAAAATGGCAAAGAGATCTAATGGGCCGTTTACCAGTTTACTTTTGTATTATTATTATTATACTTGATTTATATAGCGTCAACAGTTTGCGCAGCACTTTACAACATAAGGGCAGACAATACAGTTACAATACAATTCAATACAGGAAGAATCAGGGGGCCCTGCTTATTAGAGATTACAATCTAAGAGGGAGGGTCAAGTGATACAAAAAGGTAATAACTGTGGGACATGATCTGATGGAGAATAATTCATGGGAAAATGGTAGTGGGTCCTATTCTAATCCACTTCCACTCTCATCACGGCCAGCGTCATCCAAACCCCATCCTGTGAGCCCAGGATCAGGGCCATAGATAAGGAGGTACCACCAGTCCTCCTGTATGGGGCCTGGGCCAGCAGGGGGACCCAGGCAACAGGGTAAAGCGGATGTGGGCAGGCAGGGTGATCAGTTTGCAAAGGGGGCAATTACTGGAACTGATCCTTTATATGGCTCTCTCTACAGCAGGTGAAAGCTGGCTTCTTCTCTTCTCCCTCCCATTGGCTTTCAGCTGCTGCAGAGAGAGCCATATAAAGGATCATTTTCAGTAATTGTTCCCCCCCCCCCCCCGCAGCGCTGCTGACTTCCCTCCTCCTCTTCCTGCTAGCAGCTGCAAGCACATAATAGGATCCTTCAAGATTGAGAATGGGGGAAGGGTTAGGTAAACATGTCATATTTACCAGCCCCTTCCTTTCCTGAATGAACTCAATGAGTGATCGGTACCGTATGGCTGTATGGGGCTCCATGGTTTCTAACAGCAGCCCATGCCAAGAATGTCAATGATAAACCCCTCTTGAGTTCATCGTCATCACACATCCTGGGCTAAAAGTGTAGTCCTGCATGGATTGGCCTTGGAGAAGTAAAAAAAGAAGACAGCACTTTCCATATAACCCCATAAAAAACACCAGGAATTAAGGCATGTGTGTTCCAAATTGTTTAACTCCACTGGATGGCTGGAGGCCACCATGGGTAAGGGTCACTCCTAGGAATAATTGTGCCATGAGTTTAAATAGCCTGTTTGGTGGCAGCATCCAGTAATAATTCCTTACTAACTGGAGGAACCTACATACCCCAATACATCTAGACACCAAATGTATAATTTTGGCATCTTCCATCGTGCATTTACAGTTTGGAAATCCAACAAAAACCGAGCCCTTCCCAAGGGCCCACTGGAGGTGCTTCAAACTTCATTACCTTGAATTATACCCTGACTTCAGTACTATTTACAGGAAATTCTAGACATAGTCCTTGTAAACACCATGGGAACAGTTGCAAGTCCTGTACATTCTAATAACCATTATACAAAAAGCAAAACAAAAAAAAAAAAGCTTAACTTTATGTGTCCTCCTAAGCCTTGAGCTTGGTGTGATTAAGTCCGGCTGACTTTCCTCTCTGCTAGAGTTGTAATTTCCATTAGCTCCAGACAAGGCCATATCTAAACAAGACGATAATTTATGACATTGTGATAAGAGAGACTTAAATGCACCTAAAATGTGTTTCTGCGTAGGAGAGTATGCTCTTTGCTTGTTAAGGAAGCTCATTAAATATTTATTAGATACCATTATACTTATTTATTACATAGATTGGTGGTAACCTTTTACCGTGATTAGCTTGGCCTGTCCTAGACGTTATCTGTGATACATCAATGATGTTATTTGCCTTGTTTCTTTAGAATACTTTAATTCCCATCAGGTCTTTCCATTCCCTTCCTTTAATACATAAATTAACTGCTATTATCCACAAATACATAAATGTGTATTTCTTAGGATATTGTGGCTGAAGAGCCGCCTGCTTGACTGCCACAGGAGCTACCGATTCTCCTTCCGCCGAGCCATTTATGTGTAGCTAATACAGGGGGCTCCAAACATTCTAAACAAAAGGGACAGTTTACTGTTCTTAGGACTTTTGGAGGGCCAGACTGTGGCCATTGGGAGAAGAAAAGGTTCCGATGTCAGTGGAAACTGACCAGGGGGTGGCTGTGAGTGCATTGTTGGCCACCCCCCAAAAAAATGTGCCACCAGCCGCCACTGATTGAGAGTAGAAAAGATCCCGATGTCAGTGGAAAAAAAACAATGCCCCATCTTTGCTGTCTAAGATACATCGATGATGTTATTTGCTTTGTTTCTTTAGAATACTGTAATTATCATCAGCTCTTTCCATTCCCTTCTTTCAATACATACATTATCTGCTATTTTCCACAAATTCATAAACAAATGTGTATTTCTTAGGATATTGTGGCTGAGGAGCCGCCTGCTTGACTGACACAGGTGCTGCCGATTCTATTTCCACCGAGCCATTTATGTGTAGCTAATACAGAAGGCTTCAAACTTTCTAAACAAAGGGCCAGTTTACTGTTCTTAAGACTTTTGGGGGGGCGGACTATGGCCATTGAGAGCAGTGGCGGCCCGTAATGCAGGGCACAGGAGCGCAGCCCCCCTATCCATGCGTCCGGTCCCCTAATCTACATTCCGGGGCGCTGGACACATGGACTCCAAAGGCTCTAATAGGCTTCAAAAAAGGGTGGGCTCGGGGCGCAGAGCACTGTGCCCCGAGCACACCCACTTATGTGAGGAAAAAGGGCAAATCACTGCGCTAGACCAATATAGGTGAAGCTGCTAACACCCACTTATGTGAAAATATTGCATTAATAGTCGCTATTGTCTGCCTGATTCACCTCCCGGCCAATCAGGAAGCGGGTCCTGAGACCCATCACCCAATTGGCCGATAGCAGAGGCAATCCTAATGGTCGCCTAGTAGGAGGAGGGAGGAGATGCACGTCGGAGGATGCCATGATGCCGAGGAGGTGGAGATGCATGAGCAGCCACCTCCAGGAGGAGCGCTGCACGCAATGGGGTAAGTGTGGGGGGACTGGGGTGGTGGGTGACCCGACTGACCAGGGGGTAGCTGTGGATGCATTGTTAGCTACCCCCCAAAAAAATGTACCACCAGTCGCCACTGATTGAGAGTAGAAAAGATCCTGATGTCAGTGGAAAAAAAATAATGCCCCATCTTTGGTGTCTAAGATACATCGATGATGTTTTTTGCCTTGTTTCTTTAGAATACTGTAATTATTATCAGCTCTTTCCATTCTCTTCTTTTAATACATAAATGAACTGCTATTATCCACAAATGCATAAACAAATGTGTATTTTCTCCTTCCACCGAGCCATTTATGTGTAGCTAATACAGGGGGCTCCAAACTTTCTAAACAAAGGGCCAGTTTACTGTTCTTAAGACTTTTGGGGAGGTGGACTATGGCAATTGAGAGCAGTGGCGGCCCGTAATGCAGAACACAGGAGCACAGCCCCCCTATCCATGCGTCCGGTCCCCTAATCTACATTCCGGGGTGCTGGACACATGGACTCTAAAGGCTCTAATAGGCTTCAAAAAAGGGTGGGCTCAGGGCGCAAAGCACTGTGCCCCGAGCACACCCACTTATGTGAGAAAAAGGGGAAATCACTGTGCTAGACCAATATGGGTGAAGCTGCTGACACCCACTTATGTGAAAATAGCCCATTAATAGTCGCTATTGTCTTCCTGATTCTCCTCCCAGCCAATCAGGAAGTGGGTTCTGAGACCCGTCACCCAATTGGCCGATAGCAGAGGCAATCCTAATGGCCGCCTAGTAGGAGGAGAGAGGAGATGCACAGCGGAGGATGCCATGATGCCGAGGAGGTGGAGATGCACGAGCAGCCACCTCCAGGAGGAGCGCTGCCCACAATGGGGTAAGTGTGGGGGGGACCGGGGAGGTGGTGGGTGACCCGACCGAACAGGGGGTTGCTATGGGTGCATTGTTAGCTACCCCCCCAAAAAAATGTACCACCAGCCGCCACTGATTGAGGGTAGAAAAGATCCCGATATCAGTGGAAAAAAAACAATGCCCCATCTTTGGTGTCTAAGATACATCGATGATGTTTTTTTCCTTCTTTCTTTAGAATACTGTAATTATTATCAGCTCTTTCCATTCCCTTTTTTTAATACATAAATTAACTGCTTTTATCCACAAATGCATAAACAAACATGTATTTTCTCCTTCCACCAAGC
The DNA here is from genome assembly GCF_042186555.1 of Aquarana catesbeiana. NCBI lineage: Eukaryota > Metazoa > Chordata > Amphibia > Anura > Ranidae > Aquarana > Aquarana catesbeiana. Next base: position 687,934,614 of record NC_133327.1, on the reverse strand, counting down.
CATTTATGCGTATCTAATACAGGGGGCTCCAAACTTTCTAAACAAAGGGCCAGTTTACTGTCTTTTGTGGGGCCGGACTGTGGCCATTGGGAGAAGAAAAGGTCCCAAAGACAGTGGAAAAAAAAAAAACAATGTCTCATCTTTGGTGTCTATGATACATCAATGATGTAATTTACCATGTTTCTTTAGAACACTGTAATTCCCATCAGCTCTTTCCATTCCCTTCTTTTAATACATAAATTATCTGCTATTATGCATACATAAATGTGTATTTCTTAGGATATTGTGGCTGAGGAGCCGTCTGCTAGATTGACAAAGGAGCTACTGGTTTTCCTTCCACCGAGCCATTTATGTGTAGCTAATACAGGGGGCTCCAAACTTTCTAAACAAAGGGCCAGTTTACTGTTCTTAAGACTTTTGGGGGGCCAGACTATCAAGAGTAGAAAAGGTCCCGCTGTCAGTGACATAAAAAACAATACTCCATCTTTGGTGTCAGTGAGGGGAATTGTGCCCCATTGTTGGTGTCATTGGGCCCATTGCACTCCGAAACGGCCATCATTTCTCAATGCATTTAGCTGTAAATTTTGCCAAAGCATCCTGATCTTTCATTCAAATTTTTCTCATCTTCAGTCATAGCAAAGTTTTCCATCGACTTGAGCCAAAAAAGTCCATTTGTCCCTTGAGGACAGGAGTCTGCGGCGTTTTATCTGTCATTATTGTGGTCCTCATATCCCAACTTGACCTAGCACCCAACTTTTTCAAACAGAAAATCCAAAACTCTTTTCTCGGCAATGACACCTCAAAACTATTTTTGTTCTTCTGCCTGTGTTCTATTTCCTGATGGATTCATTAGTAATCAGTTTATATGGTACATTTCTATTTATGCATGCATATTAAACAGGATGCTATACATATCTGCACAGGCAGGAGAGAGAAGCATAATACGTGCTTGTGATCTTTTCCAAACTCCCTGAAGGCTGCCTGGCCCAGGGGGAAAATCACATGAATTATAATGCGCTTCTCTCTCTGGAGAGCAAACGGCATAAATTATGTTATGGAAATGTTGCTGTCCTGCAAAAATCATTAGTGCATTAAAGAGAGGGTCAGGTTCGGTCCTGAAAATGGTTTACTGTTTGTAAAGTCGAAAAATAAGGTGAAACACAGTTATGTAGATAAAGCAGCCATATCACCCCAATAATAACCCATTGAGGTTGAATATTAAAAATAGAAATATATACAGTGGGGATGGAAAGTATTCAGACCCCCTTACATTTTTCACTCTTTGTTATATTGCAGCCATTTGCTAAAATCATATTTTTTTTCCTCAATATTGTACACACAGCACCCCATATTGACAGAAAAACACAGAATTGTTGACATTTTTGCAGATTTATTAATAAAGAAAAACTGAAATATCACATGGTCCTAAGTATTTAACTCAGGTGCTGTCCATTTCTTCTGATCATCCTTGAGATGGTTCTACACCTTCATTTGAGTCCAGCTGTGTTTGATTATACTGATCGGACTTGATTAGGAAAGCCACACACCTGTCTATATAAGACCTTACAGCTCACAGTGCATGTCAGAGCAAATGAGAATCATGGGGTCGAAGGCACTGCCTGAAGAGCTCAGAGACAGAATTGTGGCAAGGCACAGATCTGGCCAAGGTTACCAAAAAAATTCTGCTGCACTTAAGGTTCCTAGGAGCACAGTGGCCTCCATAATCCTTAAATGGAAGACGTTTGGGATGACCAGAGCCCTTCCTAGAGCTGGCCGAAATTGAGCTATCAGGGGAGAAGAGCCTTGGTGAGAGAGGTAAAGAAGAACCCAAAGATCACTGTGGCTGAGCTCCAGAGATGCAGTCAGGAGATGGGAGAAAGTTGTAGAAAGTCAACTATCACTGCAGCCCTCCACCAGTCGGGGCTTTATGGCAGAGTGGCCCGACGGAAGCCTCTCCTCAGTGCAAGACACATGAAAGCCCGCATGGAGTTTGCTAAAAAAAATCTGAAGGACTCCAAGATGGTGAGAAATAAGATTCTTTGGTCTGATGAGACCAAGATAGAACTTTTTGACCTGAATTCTAAGCGGTATGTGTGGAGAAAACCAGGCACTGCTCATCACCTGTCCAATACAGTCCCAACAGTGAAGCATGGTGGTGGCAGCATCATGCTGTGGGGGTGTTTTTCAGCTGCAGGGACAGGACGACTGGTTGCAATCGAGGGAAAGATGAATGCGGCCAAGTACAGGGATATCCTGGATGAAAACCTTCTCCAGAGTGCTCAGGACCTCAGACTGGGCCGAAGGTTTACCTTCCAACAAGACAATGACCCTAAGCACACAGCTAAAATAACGAAGGAGTGGCTTCACAACAACTCTGTGACTGTTCTTGAATGGCCCAGCCAGAGTCCTGACTTAAACCCAATTGAGTATCTCTGGAGAGACCTAAAAATGGCTGAGAGAGAGAGAGAGAGTTATAGTTTTTATTTTTTATTTCCTATAATACCTATATAATTCCTATAATTTTTTTTTTCTCATACTGTAACCGGTGCAGTGAAGCATTGTCATGTAACTGTTGTGGGGGTGATCAGGAACACTGACTAGTGATAGTATGTAAAAAGAAAAAAAAAAATTTATATATAGATTATTTTTTTTTAATAATTTTTTTTCTCTTCGTATAATGTTTTTTTTTAACATACATAAAGTATTGCCACTGTACTCTGGGGAGGAGATCAGGTTTTTTTTTTTTTTTTTTTACACACTACGATTGCTTATAAACATTTTGAATGAATGAAATTGATCCATCCAATGTGTATTGTTGTGATTAGCTGTGATTGGCCCTCTCTGTACCATGTGATCACTGTGACCAATCGCAGTGAACAACTCAATAGTACACAATGAATGGCATGGATGAAAGTGCTCATATGGTACCAGCAGTGGGCCGGTGCACTGATCTGTCATCGGTCTATGTCCGGTGGACACAGCGGGTGACAGATCACGCCGGAGCGCGGCCCGTGGGGGCGTGCGCGAGGTGTGTTCCTCGGAGTGACGTCACCTGGCATCCTCCCAGAATAACCGGGCTCCCGCTCCGGCCTATTGTACAATAAAGTGTAACTTCATCCAAAGTAACTTTTTTTTGTTTTGTTTTGGATTATGATAAAGGATGATGAAGGTTCCTTTCTTACCAGGGGCACCATTAGAGAGATATCCCCCGACTTGCTGTCAAGGTGACACTGGTTTCACCAAACAGGAAATGTTTCTTCTTGCCTCTATTGCAAAAGGTGCGGTTAAACTACTGCAGCTCTCTAACCTTACCTCGGGCTATTCGCAGGTACATTTACTCTTTAACTACATTGACTGACGTGTTTGTATGTTTGTTGGTTTCAAGGGGCGATGTCATTCCTGCAAGCACAGTGATCTGGTGTAGAAGGCAGCCATATATATATTATTCAGCCCCGTTATTAGTTCATGACGCAAGATGATCATTAACCAGAAAAGCAATCTTCGAATGCAAAAGCTGCTTTATAAATGCAGCGCGGAGCGACCGCAGGCATAAGACGGAATAATTGCGATCTTCAGCGATCAGAGGCATATTTTATGGAAAGGTCCTGAATTATTAGAAATGCAACACATTACCGCTCTCTGTGTCATTCTTCCGCAGTAAAAAAAAATTCCTGCTCACCAAAGTGTGACTTCAAAGCTGAAATTGTGCTGCAGTCAGCAGATAAGTCCGTTAATTTATGAGTGAGCCCGTCTGAGCGCTTCCTAGGCAGGGAGTTCGGGAAAATTGCAGAATTTGTTGTTTGCTTTGTTGGGGAAGTTAGCAAACGTCAACAATAACAATGAGCTCAACTGTTCCAAAACCTCAGCCAAGGCGCCAATTTAGCGAGTCAGCCATCAGACAGGCATTGTGGAAGGTAAAGCGAAACTCTGGACATACTTTTTGCTTTAGTTTTATATGGGGGGGGGGGGCAAGGTGGCAAACTAGTGTCTTGTTTTTATTTTTGGAAGGCGCAGACCAGGGGTAGGCAACCTGGGCCCTCCAGCTGTGGTGAGACTACAAATCCCATCATGCCTCTAGGAGTCATGCCTCTGATTGTCGGGGTCTTGCAATGTCTCATGGAACTTGTAGTTTCTAAAACAGCTGGAGGGCCGAGGTTGCCTACCCCTGGCAGAGACGGAGGGTGCTGGAGCCAAAGCTTATGTGAATTTAGGTAGGAAATATTTTAGTAGAGTGACTGGTTATTCATCACTCATACACAGAGGGGTTTCTGGGAGGTGCCCCAGGTGAAAACCAAGACGTTTTGGAAGAGAAAGAATGCTACATCAATGTGAAAAGAAAGACACCCCACCAATGGAAAGAAAAGGGGGCTCAGCCAATGGGAAGAGAAAGAGCTCCCTACCAATGGGAAGAGAAAGGGGGACCCAGCCAATGGGAAGAGAAAGGGGTCCAGCCAATGGGAAGAGAACGAGCTCCCCACCAATGGGCAGAGAAAGGGGGCCAGCCAATGGGAAGAGAAAGAGCTCCCCGCCAATGGGAAGAGAAAGGGGCCCAGCCAAAGGGAAGAGAAAGAGCTCCCCACCAATGGGAAGAGAAAAGGGGGCCCAGCCAATGGGAAGACAAAGGGGATCCAGCCAATGGAAAGAGAAAGAGCTCCCCACCAATGGAAAGAGAAAGGGGGCCCAGCCAATGGGAACAGAAAGGGAGCACAGCCAATGGGAAGAGAAAGAGCTCCCCACCAATGGGAATAGAAAGGGGCCCAGCCAATGGGAAGAGAAAGAGCTTCCCACCAATGGGAAGCGAAAGGGGGGCAGCCAATGGGAAGAGAAAGAGCTACCCACCAATGGGAAGAGAAAAGGGGGCCCAGCCAATGGAAAGAGAAAGGGGGTCCAGCCAGTGGGAAGAGAAAGAGCTCCCCACCAATGGAAAGAGAAAGGGGGCCCAGCCAATGGGAAGAGAAAGGGAGCCCAGCCAATGGGAAGAGAAAGAGCTCCCCATCAATGGGAAGAGAAAGGGGGCCCAGCCAATGGGAAGAGAAAGGGAGTCCAGCCAATGGGAAGAGAAAGAGCTCCCCACCAATGGGAAGATAAAAAGTGCCCTACCAATTCAAAGAGAAAACACGCAAAACCAATGGGAAGGGAAAAAAGTGCCACACCAATAGAAAAAGACAGAGCAGCGCACCAATGCAAAGAGAAAGAACAACAAACCAATGCTAGGAGAAAGAGTGCCACATCGATGGGAAGAGAAAGTGCCAAATTAATCCAAAGAGAAAGTGCCAAACCTATACAAAGATAAAGAAAGCCATATCAATGGGAAGAAAAAGAGCACCACATCATTGGGAAGATAAAGAATACCTTACCAATGCAAATAGACAGCACGCCACACCAATGCGAAGAGAAAGTGGCAAACTAATCCAAAGAGAAAACATGCCACACCAATGCGAAGAGAAAGTGGCAAACTAATCCAAAGAGAAAACATGCCACACCAATGGGAAGAGAAAGAGCCCCACATCATTGGGAAGAGAGAGAACACCCTACCAGCAAAGAGAAAGCACACACACCAATGCAAAGAGAGCACCACACAAATGCAAAAAGAGCTCCACACCAATATGAAGAGAAAAAGTGTCACACCAATGCAAAGAGAAAGAGCTCCACACCAATGCAAAGAGAAAGTGCCAAACTCTTTCAACGAGAAGGAGTGCCCCAACAATGGGAAGAGAAAGTGTCCCACATCATTGGGAAGAGAAAGAACTTCCTACCAATGCAAAGAGAAAGCATGCCACACCAATGGTAAGAAAAAGAGTGCAAACACCAATTGCCACACCAATTGGAAGAGAAAGTGCCTATATATGAAGATGGTTATTCTGGAAGAGTCACAGGGAAGGCACCATGTCCTTAGTACAAGAGAGGAGGGGCAGAAAAGACTAGCGCTATAAGGAGGTCTTATAATCAAAACAAAAAATACAAAGTGCCCAGTATTGAAGTAGTTAATCAGCCAACCAGCCAGGAAGCGGGTGACATGGCCTGGGAGACAGAGATGCTGATAGCGAAGGGGTTTGATGCTTGGCCCCTTTTACTGGTGACCAGTTCCCCACATACTGGGACTTTTCAAAATACCTAGGGACCTAGCCTGGGAGTCGCAAGCCTTGTAGTGAGGCCTCAGGAAGGAGAACAAGCATGGGTTTATGAGTAGTGTGCTTCTAGTATCTAATAGCATCATACATATCATGGTCACGTGGGGTCATGGAACTGCTGGGTTGTCGGAGACACACTCCACGGTAGTGGCTCAGAAATGCTGCCCACTTAGGAAGAGGTAAACGCTAACGGAAGTTGTGTTCATAGTGCACATGTGTCAAGAGGGTAGAAGTTTGGCCACGGATTACAAAAGGGTTAACAGTGTTCTCTCGGAGGAGTCTCGCTTTTAACTAAGAGAGTGACAGAGACCTCAGCCTGCCATGGGGGGGGACTAGCTAGAGCTCGCTTTGGTTTGCCTAACTGGGCGTGTTAAGCAACGCCCACACATTTATGAGTCATAAGAATGTCCAAAAGAAGACAACGTGTTTTGGAGGTTCTTCAAGGCCACCTTTATGAGGACAACCAGCCTCCATCATAGTACCAAACGTGAAAGGATCATAGCACCAAATGTGTTCACCTTCCATACTCTATTAGATATTAGTCTGTGTATCCGCTCGGCTTCTGGCCTGGTGTTATGCCGCGTACACATGAGCGGATTTTCCATTGGAAAGAACTTGGATGGTTTTTCCGACGGAATTCCGCTCAAGTTTGCCTTGCATACACACGGGTCACACAAAAGTTCTCTGAACTTTCGACCGTCAAGAACACGGTGAGGTACAACACTACGGCGAGCCGAAAAAAAATTAAGTTCAATACTCCCGAGCATGCGTCGAATTGTTTCCGAACATGCGTAGGAATTTTGCGCGTCGGAATTTGCGTACAGACAATCGCATTTTCGGATAGGAACTTTTCCCGACCGAAAAATAGAGAACCCCCTCTCAATCTTTTGCTGGCTGGAATTTCTGCCAGCAAAAGACCGATGGAGCGTACACACGGTTGCATTTTCCGACCAAAAGCTCTCATCGGAGTTTTGCCGGCGGAATTTCCAGATCGCGCGAACGCGGCATAAGGCGACATTTAGAAGGACGTTGTTTTTGAACGTTCTACCCAATGGTTATACCGGGACGTTTGTCACCGGTCGGGGGTCTCTTTCCTTTTACACTATAATGATTTGATTCTGTAGGGTAAAGCTGCCCAGGGAGATAATGTATCGGTTGTAAGTTTGATTTAACCATAATAATAATTTGGGCAGCAATAAAAGGAAAATTCTAATCCTCCGCCTGAGGGGCAGACCGGCTGGAACAGGAAATATCGCTGGAGAACATTCTCAACATATTCAGGTTTCATCTAACTGAAAGAAAAATGTTTTTGTAATGTATGCAGAAAAAAAGTATTGGGACGCCTGCCTTTACACACACATGACCTTCAATGGCCCCCCAGTCTTAGTCCATAGGGTTCAATATTGAGTTGGCTCCGCCCTTTGCAGCTATAACAGCTTCAACTCTTCTGGGAAGGCCGTCCACAAGGTTTAGCAAGGTTTAGGAGGGTGTCTATGGGAATGTTTGACCATTCTTCCAGAAGAGCATTTGTGAGGTCAGGCACTGATGTTGGACGAGGCTCACAGTCTCCGCTCTAATTCATCCCAAAGGTGTTCTATCGGGTTGAGGTCAGGACTCTGTACAGGCCAGTCAAGTTCCTCCACTCCAAACTCTCATCCATGTCTTTATGGAGCTTGCTTTGTGCACTGGTACAAATCATTTGGTGGAGGGGGGATTATGTTGTGGGGTTGTTTTTCAGGGGTTGGGTTTGGCCCCTTAGTTCCAGTGAAGGGAACTCTTAAGGCGTCAGCATACCAAGACATTTTGGACAATTTCATGCTCCCAACTTTGTGGGAACAGTTTGGGGACGGCCCCTTCCTGTTCCAACATGGCTGCCCACCAGTGCACAAAGAAACTCCATAAAGACATGGATGAGTGAGTTTTGGGTGGAGGAACTTGACCAGCTTGCACAGAGTCCTGACCTTAATAATAATAATAATAATAATAATAGTGATAAAAATGCATTCCCTTTATCAAAATTAAAATTTAATCTGCTTATAGATTTCCTTCCCTTTTACCACCCTTCCCTTTCATCAGCATGCTAATGAAATTGGGAAACAAAACCTTTCTATTTTTATTATATACCTTATTTTATATCCAGTGACATCATCATTGGATCTCTGTGCTTCTCTCTGCAATGCAGGCAGATCATGGCTGGTGGGAGGGGCTGGCAGGGTGCTGTACATAGCTTGCTGAATTATTATTATTATTATTATTATTATTATTATTATTATTATTATTATCACCATTACTTTTGCTAAAGCAATCAACATGATACAATAATAATAATAACAATAATAATAATTGTGTCAGGTGAATTGCATTTATCTAAAATATTTGTAATATTATTCATATAAAAATTATAAAATAATAATGATAATAATAATAAATGGTACCATTATTTTGGATAAAAACAACAACTGCATTGTGTTAATTGCTTTAATAATAATAATAATAATAATAATAATAATAATAAAATTATTATTATCACCATTACTTTTGCTAAAGCAATAAACATGATATAATAATAATAATAATAATTGTGTCAGGTGAATTGTATTTATTTAAAATATTGTTAATATTATTAATATAAATATTATAAAATAGTTGAATGATAATAATAATAATAATAATAATAATAATAATAATAATAATAATAATAATAATAATAATAATAATTAGCTAAAGCAATAAACATGATATAATAATAATAATAATAATAATAATAATAATAATAATAATAATAATAATAATTGTGTCAGGTGAATTGTATTTATTTAAAATATTGGTAATATTAATAATATAAATATTAAAAAATAGTTGAATAATAATAATAATAATAATAATAATAATAATAATAATAATAATTAGCTAAAGCAATAAACATGATATAATAATAATAATAATTGTTTCCGGTGAATTGTATTTATTTAAAATATTGGTAATATTATTAATATAACTATTATAAAATAATTGAATGATAATAATAATAATAATAATAATAATGATAGTAATAATAATAAATGGTACCAATATTTTAGATACAGCAATTAACACAGTGCAATTGTTGTTGTTGTTCTTCTTCTTCTTCTTATTATTAGTACTAATAATAATCATCATCATAAATATATTCCCTTTATTAAAATTAAAATGTAATTTGCTTATAATTTGTCTTCCCTTCTACCTCCCTTCCCTTTGCATGCTAATGAAATTGTTAAACAAAACCTTTCTATTTGTATTATATACCTTATTTTTATACTCAGTGACAACATCATTGAGTCCCTGTGTGTGTGTGTTAGGTGAATTGCATTTACCTAAATTATTGGTAATATTATAATTTTAAATATGATAAAACAATAATAATAATAATAATAATAATAATAATAATAATAATAATAATAATAACAATAATAATATTAATAATAATGATGATATTTTATATTATATTTTATAATATAATATTTATAATAATAATATTATGGCCAATATTTTACATAAATGCAGTTCCCTGACACAATTATTATCATCATTATTAACACCATTAATAACAACAACAATAATAATGTTTCCATTCACGTAGATGAAGTGGTTCTCCTGACACAATGCAGCACATAATTCTGAATTGCAGGTGATTTTTGCGGGTTTTATGGCGGCTCCCACTCCTTTCCCTTTTTATTACGATATATAAAACGTACACAATAGCTCAGATCAATCAATAAGTTTTACAGCTCATAAACATTGAGCCAATTAGTCTTCGCTGAACTGAAATGTCACCTATAATGCAAACAGAATAATATAGTGCCGCAGACACGCCTTCCGCTGCGAGCGCAGTGATAAATTGTCCGCCTTTAATTGCTGCAAGAGGCTTCGTCGGCCTGCTTTGCGTTTGATCATCTTTCGGCGCGGTATATTACGGCATAGATTTTTGGCCATAAAAAATAATTGCGGAATTATTAACACCCGGCATTCTGCGGGCTTTTTTACAACACCTAAATTGGATTATAATTGCTGTCAAATTTTCACTTGAAAGGAGGCGCTCGGGTTCACCCCCGTGCAATGGAATCCAGGCGCTTCTGTCGTTTTTTGCTCACAGCTGGATTCATCCACCTTATTCGCAAGCCTCAAAGCGCCCGGGCCCCGTCACACGGTGAATTCATAGAAGAAGGTTGTAGAATGCTCTTCTTCTTCTTTTTTTTTTTTTTTTTTTTTTTGCCGCTGTCTCTGAGATCTCTCTTCAATGAAGTGATCTGAGGAATGCGATCCCCAGGTACCTCGCCCACAAGCTGTAGGTAATGTAGAAATGTAACACTGAAGGGATTCTTAAAAAACGACAGGTGTATTGTACTTTGGCTTCAATTGCCGACATAAGCACACATTTTGGTTAACTTTTCTCTTTCAGTGCGTTAAAAAGAATTTTTATCATTTAAAAATGCGGCGTCGCTTCTCAAGGCCGTTTTACCCTTGCCGGTTTTTCCTCCAAAGGATAAAATAAGAAGAACATTAAGTAGACCCCTGATCTCCACCACCCATCACTGAGTAGACATAACTTTTTTTTTTACGATGATGTCACGGTCTTTACTCTCATACAGAAGAGCATTTACATAAGCGCCATTCAAAGGATAAAAGAAGAATTGCGGCCTCCAGTAGACCCCCTGATCCCTAAAATTCCTCATTGAGTAAACGTAGATTTTTTTACGACGACCTCATGGTCTTTACTCTCCTACTGAAGACCATTTGCAAGAGCTCCATTCTTGTCTTGTATCCTTTGTATGGAACCATGAGCACCACACAAAGGATAAAATGAGAGCCCCAGCCTTAAGTAGACCTTAAGCGCCATGCAAAGGGTAAAAGAAGAACTGTGGCCTTCAGTAGACCCCTGATCTCCACCACCCATCACTGAGTAGACATAACTTTTTTTTTTACGATGATGTCACGGTCTTTACTCTCATACAGAAGAGCATTTACATAAGCGCCATTCAAAGGATATAAGAAGAATTGCGGCCTCCAGTAGACCCCCTGATCCCTAAAATTCCTCATTGCGTAAACGTAGATTTTTTTACAACGACCTCATGGTCTTTACTCTCCTACCGAAGAGCATTTGCAAGAGCTCCATTCTTGTCTTGTATCCTTTGTATGGCACCATGAGCACCACACAAAGGATAAAATGAGAGCCCCAGTCTTAAGTAGACCTTAAGTGCCATGCAAAGGGTAAAAGAAGAACTGTGGCCTTCAGTAGACCCCTGATCTCCACCACCCTTCACTGAGTAGACATAACTTTTCTTTACGTTGATGTCACGGTCTTTACTCTTATTACAGAAGAGCATTTACATAAGCCCCATTCAAAGGATAAAAGAAGAATTGCAGCCTCCAGTAGACCCCTGATCTCCAACATCCCTCATTGAGTAAACATACATTTTTTTATGATGACCTCATGGTCTTTACTCTCCTACCGAAGAGCATTTTCAAGAGCTCCATTCTTGTGTCATTTTGTATAGTGCCATGAGCACCAAAGAAAGAATATAAGAAGATTTTCAACCTTAAATAGACCCCCTGATCTTCATCATCCCTCATTGAGTGAATATACCTTTTTACGATGATGTCATGGTCTTTAATCTCAAACCCATATCATTACATGACCGCCATTCTATAATCCTTTGTATGGCACTATGAGCACCACACAAAGGATAATATGAGAGCCCCAGCCTAAAGTAGACCTTAAGCGCCATGCAAATGGTAAAAGAAGAACTGTGGCCTTCAGTAGACCCCTGATCTCCCCCATCCATCACTGAGTAGACATAACTTTTTTTTACGATGATGTCACGGGCTTTACTCTCATTACAGAAGAGCATTTACATAAGCGCCATTCAAAGGATAAAAGAAGAACTGCAGCCTCCAGTAGACCCCTGATCTCCAACATCCCTCATTGAGTAAACGTAGATTTTTTTACGACGACCTCAAAGTCTTTACTCTCATACCGAAGAGCATTTGCAAGAGATCCATTCTTGTATCCTTTTGTATAGTGCCATGAGCACCATAGAAAGAATAAAAGAAGATTTTCAACCTTAAATAGACCCCCTGATCTTCATCATCCCTCATTGAGTTAATATACCTTTTTTACGATGAGGTCACAGTCTTTACTCTCAAACCTGACAGTGTTTACATATCATTACAGGAGTGCCATTCTTTAATCCTTTTGTATGGCACCATGAGCACCACACAAAGGATAAAATGAGAGCCCCAGCCTTAAGTAGACCTTAAGCGCCATACAAAGGGTAAAAGAAGAACTGTGGCCTTCAGTAGACCCCTGATCTCCACCACCCTTCACTGAGTAGACATAACTTTTTTTTACGATGAGGTCACGGTCTTTACTCTCACACAGAAGAGCATTTACATAAGCACCACTCAAAGGATAAAAGAAGAACTGCAGCCTCCAGTAGACCCCTGATCCCCAACATCCCTCATTGAGTAAACGTATATTTATTTACGATGACCTCATGGTCTTTACTCTTATACCGAAGAGCATTTGCAAGAGCTCCATTCGTGTATCCTTTGTATAGCGCCTTGAGCACCACACAAAGGATAAAATTAGAGCCCCAGCCTTAAGTAGACCTTAAGCACCATACAAAGGGTAAAAGAAGAACCGTGGCCTTCAGTAGACCCCTGATCTCCCCCATCCCTTGTTGAGTTATTATACCTTTTTATGATGACATCATGGTTTTTACTTTCATACCGAAGAGCATTACACAAGCGTCATTTTTTAATGAGAATCTCAGCCTTAAGTAGACCTCTGATCCCCATCACCGCTCATTGAGTGAATATACCTTTTTACGATGATGTCACTGTCTTTACCCTCACACCTAACAGTGTTTACACATCATTGCATGAGTTCCATTCTTTTGTCCTTTGTATGGCACCATGAGTACCATACAAAGGATAAATGAAGAACTACAGCCTTCAGTAGACCCCTGATCCCCTTCATCCCTCATTGAGTGAACATACCATTTTTATGTCTTTACTCTCATACTGAAGACCATTTACACATCATTACATGAGCGCCATTCTTTCAACTGTTTTATGGCACATTGGGCGCCATACAAAGGATAAACGTAGATCTCCAGCCTTAGGTGGACCCCTGATCCCCACCATCCCTCATTGAGTGAGCATACCTTTTTATGATGACGTCATGGTCTTTGATCTCATACTGAAGAGCATTTACACATCATTACATGAGCGCCATTCCTTTATCTTTAGCATGGGACCATGAGCACCATACAAAATTAGTACCCCAGCCTTCAGTAGACCCCTGCTCCCCACCATCCCTCAAAACATCTTTTTTTGATGACGTCATGGTCTTTGATCTCATACCAAAGAGCATAAACACAAACCTTACATGAGCGCCATTCCTTTATCTATTGTATGGCACCATGAGCACCATACACATGGTAAAATAAGAACTGCAGCCTCCAGTAGACCCCCATAACATACCTTTATACGATGATGTCACAAACTTTGTTCTCACACCAATGAGCATTTACACATCATTACAGTTGAAAAATACTTTTATCCTTCAAGAAAGAACCCCAGCCTTAAGTAGACCCCCGAATCCCATCATCCCTTACTGACTGAACATACCATTTTTATGTCTTTACTCTCATACTGAAGACCATTTACACATCATCACATGAGCGCCATTCTTTTAACCGTTTTATGGCACATTGGGAGCCATACAAAGGATAAAAGTAGATCTCCAGCCTTAGGTGGACCCCTGATCCCCACCATCCCTCATTGAGTGAACATACCTTCATATGATGACGTCATGGTCTTGGTTCTCATACCGAAGAGCATTTACACATCATTACATGAGCGCCATTCCTTTTTCTATTGCATGGCACCATGAGCACCATACAAAGGATAAAATTAGTACCCCAGCCTTCAGTAGACCCCTAATCCCCACCATCCCTCATTGAGTGAACATACCCTTTTATGATGATATCATGGACTTTATTCTCATACTGAAGAGCATTTACACAAATGCTATTATTTTCTCCTTTGTATGGCGCCTCGCCTTCAAACTTCCCCATAAATATGGCTTTCTTAGCCGCCATGCTGAGATCAAATTTGTTTTGTTTTCTGTAATGTTTTTTTTTTTTTTTATTTTTTTTTTCTATCTGCTGTAGTTCTAATTTCAGATGTTTTCCTCTATACATACAGTAAAACGACTTTTTCCCTCCTCCTCCTCCACATGTCACATTGTCTTTCATTAAAAAGAACTCACTACAATGGATCGGCAAGGTTCATTGTGTTTTGTTTTCTGTATGTGTTCAAGGTAACGCTTCAGAATTTACCAACAGATGAGGGTTGTGTATATATAGAGTTCAGAAAACACGGGCAAGGATGAGAAGTCCTCTCAATAGCTGGAAATACAGCATGTTCTGCTCCAGGGTGGGAGGATGACATTATCTTGCCAGTATTCTTGTTTTTTTTTTTTGCTATAAAGCAATAGTAAATCACAACCAACATCTGTTCACAAAGGGAAAGGGCGGCCGCCGTGTAAGACTGAACATGCATGAAAGAAAATGCAACCTATTTTCTGCTAATTGTAACAAATATAACCTATCCTGTTCTATACTATTCTATTCTATACTGTGCCAAACATATTATAGGCTAGTGCTAATGATACAAAGGACACAATGGGGTCCTGCAAAAGGCCTTCAAGTGCATGCCTATAGCTTATGTCCACGTTGAATTATGAATGCTAGTGTAACACAAATCTTGATGCCAAGGTCAAGAACTAGAGCTAGTGGGTGTCTATAAAAAGTCCTGGTTTCCATGGGGTTAAAGCAAGCCTATGGCTAAAGCCCCGTACACACGAGCGGAATGTCCGACAGAAAAAGTCAGACGGAAGCTTTTCATCTTCTATTCCAATCGAGTGTGGGCCTCAACGGACTTTTCATTTTCGAAAATCCTGACTGACCTAGAAATAGAACATGTTCTAAATATTTCCGACGGAACCAACTCCTATCCGGAAAACCGCTCGTCTGTATGCTGTTCCGACGGACCAAAAACGACGCATGCTCTGAAGCAAGTACGAGACGGAAGCTATTGGCTACTGGCTATTGAACTTCCTTTTTCTAGTCCCGTCGTAAATGTTGTACGTCACCGCGTTCCGGACGGTCGGACTTTGGTGTGACTGTGTGTAGGCAAGACCGCTTGAATGGAATTCCGTCGGAGTTCCATTGGAGAAACCTTCGGAGTTCATTCCCGATGGCAAAACCGGTCGTGTGTACATGGCAAAAGGCTGCAGCTTGGTGTGGATTCATTGGCGATGGGCTGTAAGTGCCGCCAGCCCAGGGGGTGGTTGTTTGCCGCCCCCCCCCCCCCAAAAAAAAAAAAACACCAGCCGCCACTGTTATCTATAAAGACATGAGTAGACTTGAGTCCTGACCTCAACCCGATAGAACACCTTTGGGAGGAATTAGAGTGGAGACTGCGAGCCAGGCCTTCTCGTTTGACATCAGTGCCTGACCTCACAAATGTTCTTCTGGAAGAATGGTCAAACATTCCCATAGACACACTCCTAAACCTTGTGGAAGGCCTTCCCAGAAGAGTTGAAGCTGTTATAGCTGCAAAGGGTGGGCCAACTCAATATTGAACCCTACGGACTAAGGCTGGCATGCCATTAAAGTTCATGTGCGTGTAAAGGCAGGCGTCCCAATACTTTTGGTAATATAGTGTATCCACAAACTACAATCTTTTTGAACTTTCCTATGAATCTTCTTTAATCATTTGGTCTTACTTATATGTGTCTTGACATCTGACACATAGCGCTGCTGCAATAAGGAATCAGAGACTTGGCACCATTGATTTATACTTTATTGCTAATGTATAAATGTTTGGGGGTTCTAAGTAATTTTTTAGCAAAAATTTTACATATTGAAGAGAAAACACAGAATTGGCCTAGTTGGCAAGGGTCTCGGTTTGATTGGCTGCTTTGGAGGGCAGAGGAGAGATCAGGGGTCCAATAGACCCAGCATTTCTCATTACAAAGTAACGGTCACAGCCCATGCTATCACAAGGGATGTTGTTTCTAGATGGGAATAGTCGAAAACAGTCGATGACCAAGCCAAAGGTTGGTAACAAGTGGTAGCGAAGTAAAGGACAGCAACAGGTATGCAAAGGAGCAAGATTGTGGAGAGCACAATAATCTTGCAAACAGGAAGTGCAGAGACATGGCAGGAAGTTCATGGGATGTCATAACATTTTGTGTGCGTGTAAAGGCAGGCGTCCCAAAACTATTGGCAATATAGTGTGTATGTGATTCGGCTCACAGTTGCCACCCTGTAGCAATATACCTGCTGTAGGGTGGTCAGCAAGTGGTTAATGTATTTTTTTTTTCCTGAAAATACTGTATGTGTTTGATAAACATGAATTTTTAATGTGAAGTAAAAGAAAAAAGTAAGAGGGGGAGGTGAGTATTCCATGCCATCTTGGTATTATCTACAATTATTATAACGGCGGTGTTTTTGAGATGCCACCTTCTTGTGGAGAGCATGCATGGAATTTCAGTTTCCAGCGAGCTCAATCTGCTCATCTGTATTCGGAGCACACCATCAGCTTTATTATTATTTCTTTGATGTTGTGAAATGGCTAAAAGAAATTTGTAGACAAAGAGATGTGTTGATAAAAGCATTTGCTACAAAATAATTTGCATTGTATAATGTCCGAAAAAGGTAATGCACATCATGTTAATAATAGCATCTTTTTTTTTTTTTCTTCTCGTTGCAGGTATCATTGCCTGACTTACAATGGAAAAAATCCTCTGCGGTCTTCTGGTATTCGGAATGACAGTAATGGTCAACTCATGTCCAAAATACTGTGTGTGTCAAAACTTGTCGGAATCCCTGGGAACATTGTGCCCAACGAAAGGATTACTTTTTGTACCAGTAGACATTGACCGAAGGACAGTTGAACTTCGACTTGGGGGTAATTTTATCATAAGCATCAGTCGGCAAGACTTTGCCAACATGACCGGTCTGGTAGACCTGACCTTGTCTAGAAACACCATCAGTTATATCCAACCTTTTTCTTTTGTGGACCTAGAGAGCCTTCGATCTTTGCACCTAGATGCTAACAGGATGACCAACCTTGGAGATGACATATTTAGAGGGCTAATCAATCTCCAGCACCTGATTATGAATAATAACCAATTGAACAGTATCGCGGAGGATGCATTTGAAGATATTTTGCAGACTTTGGAGGATCTTGACCTTTCTTACAATAATCTCAAAACTATTCCATGGGATGCCATCAGACGGATGATTAATTTGCATCAGCTAAGTTTGGACCACAACCTTCTATCTTATATTACAGAGGGTACATTTCAGGACCTGAATAAGTTGGCCAGGCTTGATTTGACTTCGAACAGGCTACAAAAACTACCTCCCGACCCAATATTTGCAAGGTCACAAACGTCGATGACTTCTGCAACGCCTTTTCTCCCTCCCTTGTCTCTCAGCTTTGGGGGGAACCCACTTCATTGTAACTGTGAGCTTCTCTGGCTTCGGAGGCTGGAGAGAGAAGACGACATGGAGACATGCGCTTCACCCTCTGCTCTAAAAGGAAGGTATTTTTGGTACGTTCGCGAAGAGGAATTTATCTGTGAACCACCTTTGATTACCCAACACACTCAGAAGCTGCTTGTCCTTGAAGGACAAACTGCATCTCTAAAGTGTAAAGCGATTGGAGATCCCCCTCCGGTCATACATTGGGTCGCCCCCGATGGTCGCCTAATTGGCAACACTTCGAGAACAGCAGTCTATGACAACGGTACCCTAGATATTTTAATAACCACATCCAAGGATTATGGAACCTTTACCTGCATAGCAGCAAATGCTGCGGGCGAGTTGACAGCCCCCGTTGAGTTATCCATCGTTCAGCTGCCCCATCTGAGCAACGGCACCAACAAAACAGCACCACCTAAATCGAGGCTTTCCGACATTACCAGTTCCACCAAATCCAACAGAGGGGAAGTTAAGACTCAACCAGAGAAAGCTGTCGTGGTGTCCGAAGTGACGACTACCACGGCTTTGGTTAAGTGGTCAGTAAGCAAGTCTGCCCCAAAAGTTAAAATGTACCAACTTCAGTACAATTGCTCAGATGATGAAGTTCTCATCTACAGGTAAAGTATATTTCGACTTTATACTTTTTTTTTTTTTTTTTTTAAACGTCTTTCCTTTTCAAAAAGTCTTTTCAGGATGTTAAAACTACATGAGAAATAAGCAAGAAAATTGTACAAAATGTATGAAAAGACAGAAAGGTAAGAGCTTGTTTTTTTCTTTGGAAAACCCATTTGCTGTGCATCTCTGATATATATATTGACTTAATTCCGGAGAACTGCGTTATTCAACAGACATCGCCGGACATCTGAGGTCCTCGGTAGGTTTGGGTGTGTCACACAAATTTCGCAGCTACTTGACTTGTCTTGACGTCACAAAGTTTGAAACTTAAACAATGTCACTGTAATGTTCTTAAAATTCCATGGACAAAAATGGTTGAGGTCCACTTTACAAACAGAAGGAAAACTCCAAGTCTGAAATAAAAACGTTCTATTATTTCCAATGCCGATGTTGATTAAATTGTAAGAAGATTGGTTGATGCTTCCTTGATTGCTGTGGTAACACATTATTGGCTATTTGATAATCCAATAACCGCTACAGTGTGTGTGGTATTATGAGCACCTCACGTTATGTGCCATCCATAGTCCTGCCAGTTGTGCCAGTGTTAGTCCAAGAATTCGATCTCCTATTTATGTTATTGATTATATTTTCATGTATGACCCATTCAGTTTCTGAAGCCAAGAGGGATATCAATTGATTTGTTGAAAGACTGGAGATAAGAGAGCCCCTTAGAAATAGAGGGCCCCCCTCAAAACAAATGACTTTTATAAAGAAGATATCAGGTGTGGACGAGCGATTGTAATTGCTTGCACCATTACCATGTTTTAGGTTTGTAATTGCAACTTTTCCTAGGAAGTATATATATTTATTACAGGCACAGATCTTTTTCGTCAGGAACGCAGGAGAACACAAGTACTTCAAGCAAGGGGTGGTGGGGTGTGCTGGAAGGTCTATTGTTGCTGGCTGCTGGGGGATCTATTGCCACTGAGGGATCTATTTTTTCACAGGGGGATCTATTGTTACTGGTGGGAGATCTATTGTTACTGATGGGAGATCTATTGTTGCTGGTGGGAGATCTATTGTTACTGGTGGGAGATCTATTGTTGCTGTTGGGAGATCTATTGTTACTGGTGGGAGATCTATTGTTGCTGGTGGGAGATCTATTGTTACTGATGGGAGATCTATTATTGCTGGTGGGAGATCTATTGTTACTGTTGGGAGATCTATTGTTACTGGTGGGAGATCTATTGTTGCTGGTGGGAGATCTATTGTTGCTGGTGGGAGATCTATTGTTACTGGTGGGAGATCTATTGTTGCTGGTGGGAGATCTATTGTTGCACGGGGGGTCAATTGTTGCTGGGAGGGATTTACTGTTAAGAGAGGTGGTCTATTGTTGCTGGCTAATTGGAGTTTTCGAATTTACGAATTTACAAAATTCATAAATTCGTAGATTTGAAAATTCAAAAATCCAAAAGAAAAACTAACTAACTAATAATAACTAATAATAACTAACTATTAAATTATAGGTATTGGAATTTCCTTTCAAATTTGGCTGTTAGTGAACGTAACGAATACGAATTTATCCGAAGTTACGAATTATCCAAAATAATGAATGCCGCATCTAAACGAATAGAACGTAACGCATATAATAAAAATAAATAACAATAATAATAATAAAAATGTTTTATTATTATTATTTATTATTAATGTGTAACGTTCCATTCGTTGCGGCATTTGTTATTTCGGATAATTCGTAACTTTGGATAAATTTGTATCCAGTTGTATCTAACAGCCAAATTTGAAAGGAAATTCCAATACCTATAATTTAATAGTTAGTTATTATTAGTTAGTTTGTTTTTCTTTTGAATTTTTGATTTTTCTTTCTTATTTTTGGATTTTCAAATTTACGAATTGCAATCATAACAAATGACCCGAAAATACAAAACAAAACAAAAAAAAAACGAATGAAACTGAAACAAACAAATTTTTCAGCAGTGCACATGTCTAACTCCAGTTATATTTTTATTATTATTATTGTTATTTATTATTATTATATGTGTTACGTTCCATTAGTTTAGCTACGGCATTCGTTATTTCGGATAATTGAGGAGGAGAGGGGATTGGACAAGGGCTACTCCAAAAATTTTTGGAGTAGCCCTTGTCCAATCCCCTCTCTTCCTTACTATATCATTACAGGATGATGGTACCCACTATTCTTTATCTAATTAACCTACCTTTCGATTTCGGATAATTCGTAACTTCGGATAAGTTTGTATTCGTTACGTTCACTAACAGCCAAATTTGAAAGTAAACTCCAATACCTATAATTTATAGTTAGTTATTATTTCAGATTTTCACATTTTCGGATTTTCGAATTTACGAATTTTTGGATTTTCAAACTTCCGAATTTTCAAATTTACGAATTTTCAAATTGACAAATTAACGAATTTTCGAATATTCGAATTTTCAAATATTCAAATTTATGAATATTCAGAAAAATTCATCAAACTGGTTTTCGTTAATTCGGATATTTCCGAGCTAACGAATTTGTAAAAATGTGTTAAAAAAAAATAAATAATTTGCAACGAAATGAATTGCACATTTCTAATTGGAGTTGCTAGGCCTGGTGCTCATTAAGTGGTCCATGAGCACCATATATATTTTTACTTATGCCACGTTCTCATACATTGGAAATTGGGGGAAAGTAATGGACTTTAAAGGCACATATAAAACTTACCAAATGTATTAGTCTACATAAACATACAATAGTACAGTAGAAAGATACAAACATGTACAATGTAAATTTACATTTTATATGTTTGTATCTTTCTACTGTACTATTGTATGTTTATGTAGACTAATACATTTGGTAAGTTTTATATGTGCCTTTAAAGTCCATTACTTTCCCCCAATTTCCAATATTGTTTCTGGCTGCTGGGGATCTATTGTTGCACAGGGGTCTAGTGTTGCACAGTGGGATCTATTGTTGCCGGGAGGGTCTTATGTTGCTATGTTGCTGGGGGGGGGGGGGGGTATTTGTTGCTGGGTGGAATTTACTGTTAAGGGAAAGGTCTATTGTTGCTGGCAGGGGTGTATTGTTGTTTGGGGGGGCACAAAAGTTTTAACACTGGACTACATTTATTTAATTTAAAATTGCTTGCACCAATTGCACGCTACTTTTTCAGGAAGCTTACATATATTTATTTCAGGCAGGGCTCTTTTTTCAGCGGGAAGGAGGGCACCTCAAGCATTGAATGTATGTATTGTAAGGGGTGGTGGGGTGTGCTGGAAGGTCTATTGTTGCTTGCTGCTGGGGGATCTATTGTCACTGGGGATCTACTTTTGCTGACGGGAGATCTATTGTTGCACAGGGGTCTATTGTAACGCCAAGGGGTGGTGGGGTGTGTTAGAAGGTCTATAGTTGCTGGCTGCTGGGGGATCTATTGTTGTGCTGAGGAGGTCTTTTTCTGCTGATGGGGATATATTGTTGCTAGGGGGTATTATGTTGCTGGGGGAGGGGGGCTATTGCCGCTGGGAGGTATCTACTATTAAGGGAGTGTTACATTGTTGCTGGCTGCAGGGGGGTCTGTTGAAGCTGGCTGTTGGGAGGTCTATTGTTGCTGGGGTGGATCCGATGACTGGGGGTATTTTGTCAAGATGGGGTCTACTGTTCTTGGTCTATTGTTGCTGGGGAGTTATTGTTGTTGTGGGGATCTATTGTTGCTGGAGGGGGTGGGGGTATATTGTTGCTGACCACAGAGGATCTATTTTTCTGCCTTTCTTGTTATCATTAACAAATTTCATAGAAATTACTCCTAAAAGGGGCAGTACTGGGAGATGCTTTGGGGGTGGAACCAAGGAACGGTGCTCAGAGATGGGTGGGGGGTGGAGACGGAGTGATTCAGAAGGGGGAAGTACCCGAACCTAATCTCTATGAAACCCCCCCCCCCCTCAATTACAGGCATTTATTTAGCGCCAACAAGTAGCCATGTTCAATACTATAGATTCACATCGATCCCCAAGTAATTCTATCACATGAACACACAATAAGGGAGTTTGCCATGTGGTGAGGAGGTGATATCTCACCTTTTCACCGCCTGTTTAACTCCCTGAATGCTGCACCGACATGCCACACCACCATGCCACACCACCATACCACACCACCATGCCCCGCCACTGTACCACAGCACCATGCCACACCACCGTACCATACCACACCACCATACCACACCACCATACCACACCACCATGCCACACCACCATGCCACACCACCATACCACACCACCATGCCACACCACCATGCCCCGCCACCGTACCACAGCACCGTGCCACACCACCATACCACACCACCATACCACACCACCATACCACACCACCGTGCCACACCACTGTGCCACACCACCGTACAGGCATGTACTGGCCATCGGGACTACCGGGAGTTTCCCGGTGGGCTGATGGCTCAGTAGGCCGGTTTCAGTGACAGCCTGTCAAAATAATGGCTGCGCAGGCTGCGCAGCCATTATTTTGAGCACTGCTGTACTGCCTAGGGCCGGCCCTACCATGGGACCGAGGCGGCAATTCAGGAGTGGTGGGTTGGGATGATACTTCAGTGTTTTACTGCATCTGTTGCCGGCCCGAACACCACCTGTAGCACAGAGCCGATAGGCTCTGCCGCTGCAATAGGTGTCTGAAATGTCACGCTGGTGGGCGGGGACAGAAGTTCTCTGACGGCCGCTGCATTCTCTGGGACATCCCTGGTGTCAGTGTGTAGGCAGCGGTACGGTGCAGCTGCCCTAGAAGAGGGGGTTCGCACAATGCTCTCAGGCTCAGCTGTGAATGAGCCAGCTTGTGACACACCGCTTCCCGACCCTCTCTCCCTGCCTGCGCGTTACATTGATGAAGAGCAAGAGGGAGCGGGAAGATTAAACAAGTAGTCGACTCGACAGCCACATTAAAGTCCCTGCTGCACCATTCAAGTGAGTGATATGAGCACTGTCACTGTGCAGACCCGGACCCCTCTCTCTGCCCCCTCCCTTCTCTCTCTCCCTGTCCCCCCTCTGTCTCTCCCTGCCCCCTCTCTCTCTCCTTGTCCCCCCTCTCTCTCTCTCCCTGTCCCCCTCTCTCTCCCTGTCCCCCCCTCTCTCTCTCTCTCCCTGTCCCCCCCTCTCTCTCCCTGTCCCCCCTCTCTCTCCCTCCTCCCTCTCTCTCTCCCTGTCCCTCCCTCTCTCTTTCCCTCCCCCCTCTTTCTCCCTGCCCCCCCTCTCTACCCCCTCTCTCTCCCTGTCCCCCTCTCTCTCTCCCTGCCCCCCCCCTCTCTCCCTGTCCCCCTCTCTCTCTCTCCCTGTCCCCCCTCTCTCTCTCCCTGTCCCCCCTCTCTCTCCCTGTCCACCCCCTCTCTCTCTCTCCCTGCCCCCCCCCTCTCTCCCTGTCACCCCCTCTCTCCCCCTGTCCCCCCTCTCTCTCTCCCTGTCCCCCACTCTCTCTCCCTGTCCCCCTCTCTGTCTTTCTCTCTTTCCCTGTCCTCTCTCTCTCTCCCCGTCCCCCCCTCTCTCTCTCTCCTTGTCCCTCCTCTCTCTCTCTTTGTCCTCCCCCTCTCTCTCTCTCCCTGTCCCCCTGCCCCCCTTTCTCTCTTTCCCTGTCCTCTCTCTCTCCCTGCCCCCCCTCTCTCTCTCTCCCTGCCCCCTCTCTCTCTCTGTCCCCCTCTATCTCTCTCTCCCTGTCCCCCTCTCTCTCTCCCTGTCCCCCCTCTCTCTCTTCCTGTCCCCCCTCTCTTTCTCTCCCTGTCCCCCCTCTCTCTCCCCTCTCTCTCCCTGTCCCCTCTCTCTTTCCCTGTCCCCCCTCTCCCTGTCCCCCCTCTCTCTCCCCTCTCTCTCCCTGTCCCCCCTCTCTCTCTTTCCCTGTCCTCTCTCTCTCCTTGTCCCTCCTCACTCTCTCCTTGTCCTCCCCCTCTCTCTCTCCCTGTCCCCCTCTCTCTTTCCCTGTCCTCTCTCTCTCTCTTCCTGCCCCCCTCTCTCTCTCTCTCTGTCCCCTCTCTCTCTGCCCCCCCCCCCTCTCTGCCCCCTCTCTCTCTCTCTCTCTCTCTGCCCTCACAGAAATAATGTGATTTGATCATCCTGACACCATATTAAGCATGGTGTTGGGATGTTTTCAGTGCTAGCACCAGCCATTCACCCGACAAATTACCCCCACCGCTGAATTCCCCGTCAACCCTGAGACTACATTTTTCCCCCCGGTCCTTGGCAAAATTGTCCCTGAATGGCAGTCTGGAAGTGTGGTCACCCTACCAGGGGGCAAGGTGTCAATTTTCCCCCCAGGTCGCTCTGATGCCCCATACAAAGGCCGCACCACTTCCCTCAGATCCATCCCAAACTCAATAAGTATCCATACTGCGCAATTGCGTATGGTTTTATATACTGGTTATGTGCATGTTTTCAAAATTAAAGTGGGCCGCTCTGGGTGAAGTCCAGGGCCAAATTTTTGTCCCAGTCCAGCCCTGCCACCGTACCACACCACCATGCCACACCACTGTGCCACACCACCGTACTACACCACTGTGCCACACCACCGTACCACACCACCGTGCCACACCACCATACCACATCTGTGATTGCAGAGCAGCCCCATTCACCTGATTTGAGTCAGATAGGGTGGGTGGTAATGACCGCCAAATGCAACAGTGGGTCAAACCCCTGTTGTAGCTGTGGCATGCCTTATCAGGTCAACAATGAGCCATTGGTGGGGGGGATGGTAAAACAGAACCTCAGCTGTGGGCTTTTGCCACAATGCAGTTTTTATTAAAATAATACCCGGTGGTCCTGCCGTGAAGGTCCTTGTGTTCAGACTACTACTGGAGCTCAAATTGCTTAAAAAAGGTAATGCCGGTTCTGATGGAAAGGTGTCAGAACACACAGAGCCTCGCAGGTTGTTGTGTATGGGTCTGAGTAGCCGGTCAGGGTGCCCATGCTGACCTGTGTCCACAGCCAAATGCACCTACAATTTGGGCACATGAGCATCAGAACTGGACATAAAGGGCAATGGAAGAAGGTGGACGGGTCTGTTGAATTCAAGAATGGTTTGAGGAACACAACAATGAGTTTGAGATGTTGACTTGGCCTTCACATTTTCCAGATCTAAATCCAATACAGCAGGGGTCTCCAAACTTTCTAAACAAGGGGCCAGTTTACTGTCCTTCAGATTGTAGGGGGAGCCGGACTAAGGACAGTGAGAGTAGAAAATGTTCTGGCCTCCAGTGGGAGGAATAGTGCCTCATCCCTGGTGTCAGTGGGAGGAATAGTGCCCCATCATTGGTGTCAATGGAAAGAATTCTGCCCCAATCGTTGGTGTCAGCGGGAGAATTTGGGCCCTTTCGTTGGTGTCAGTGGGATAAATAGTGCCCCATTTTTGGTATCAATGGAAGGAATTGTGCCCCATAATTGGTGTCAATAGAAGGAATTGTGCTCTTTTGATGGTGTCAGTGGGAGGAATACCTGTAGTGCGCCATTGTTGGTGTCAGTGGGAGAAATAGTGTCCCATCATTGTTGTCAGAGGGAGGAATAGTGTCCCATCATTGGTGTCAGTGGGAGAAATAGTGTCCCATCATTGGTATCAGTGGGAGGAATAGTACCCCATCATTGGTGTCAGTGGGAGAAATAGTGCCCCATCATTGGTGGAGGAATAGTGTCCCATCATTGGCATCAGTGGGAGAAATAGTGTCCCATCATTGGTATCAGTGGGAGGAATAGTACCCCATCATTGGTGTCAGTGGGAGAAATAGTGTCCCATCATTGGTATTAGTGGGAGGAATAGTACCCCATCATTGGTGTCAGTGGGAGAAATAGTGCCCCATCATTGGTGGCGGAATAGTGTCCCATCATTGGCATCAGTGGGAGGAATAGTGCCCTTTCGTTGGTGTCAGTGGGAGAAGTAATGCCCCATTTTTGGTGTCAGTTGGCATAATATTGGCCCATTGCTGGTATCCGTGGAAGGAATTGTCCCCGATCATTGGTGTTAATAGAAGGAATAGTGTCCCATTGTTGGTGTCAGTATGAGGAATAGTGCCCCATTGTTGGTGTTAGACTGAGGAATAGTGCCCCATCATTGGTGTCAGTGGGAGGAATTGTGCCCCATTGTTGGTGTCAGTGGAAGGAATAGTGGCCCATCGTTGGTGTCAATGGAAGAAATTGTGCCCTTTTGATAGTGTAAGTGGATGGAATAGTGTCCCAAGGGTCAGATAAAGGCCCCAGGGCCGCAGTTTGGAGACCTCTGCAATTGAGCATCTATGGGATGTGATGGAAAAACAAGTCTGATCTATGGAAGCCCCATTTCACAACTTACAGGACCTAAAGGATCTGCTACTGATGGCTTGGTGCCAGATACAACTAAGACGACTACGACTAAGGCTCTTGCCGAAACGCGTCAGCTTTATTGTTTTATGGTCACTCTGATGTACCAATAAATGACACTTCAAGGATTACAGTTTTTCCGGCTCTTCTTACCACTGCCAGATACAACAGTGTACCTTCTTAGGTCCAGCGGAGTCCATGCCTCGATGGGGATATGGTAGATGGTCATAATATTAGGGCTGATTGGTGTACCTGCTTAATAAAAAAAAAAAGGATTAAAAACAAAAAATGCTTCTATTAATATAATAGATTTCACATTTCTCATACACATCATAGAAAACCATACTGTGCCGGTAACGGTGCACATCAACCTGACCGACACATGAGCTCCTATTGGTTGATGAGAGCAGATTGTATTGATTGTTTTCTATGAGTCCTGTCCAATAGGAAGTATAGCCAATCTCAATGTTCTATTTTTTTATCATTATTATTATTATTATTTCATTTCATAGAAGCACATGGACCTCCACAGGGACCCTCAACCTCCCCCCACCAACAAGTGTTTTCTTTCCCTAGGAAGAGTCATTGTCTTTATTCTTGAAGGAATACAGTAGATTAGTAATTATGTATCTAAATTGCCGGCGAAGGGTAAGTCCTTATCAATGCAGCATTGCCCTTGCCTTCCAGTTCTTGTTTTTTGAGAACTACGGGGGCAGAATCCATATTTACTTCTATTTGTGTCAAATTTTTCTCCGCTTACTTGAAGCGCCACCGGCAAAGACAAAGACGGGAATTGAAAATGACATAAATAATGATTTCAAAAAACAATTATCTCATGTGGAGAAAGACGAAGGCAGGTGAAATTTTGGTGGCTGGTAACAAAAAAAATAAAAGATCACAAATGTCTTTAAAGAAAAGAGTGGCACATTGACCTATGGGCTTCCAAGGTGTGACAAACCTCCATCAGGTGCCCTCCCCCCCGCAGGAGCGAGACCCTTCCAATCTCTGAAAGAGGAATTCGAGACCTCCTACCTTTATGGTATTTAGATACTTGCAGTTACGCCCTACAGACATAATTCCCGGAGATTATATATTTTTAGATGCCAGCTTTTCTTTTTCAAATTTTTTTTTTTTTTTTAATATTTGGCATGAGGTTCCCACCAAAATCCATATTAGACCTGAAGGGCCTGGATTGGATTGGGGAGGGAGCAGGGGTGCCATGCTGTTTTTTTTTTTTTTCTTTTTTCAATGACAGCTTTTTCTTTTGTTTACATTAATGGTTACATGAGTCATGGTTGTTAAGGATGCGGTGGGTGCCAGCTCCTTAACAACCAGCAATTCACTGGTTGTTAAGGACGCCGGCGGGTGCTTTGACAACCAGCTAAAATCTCATTTATTCCTTAAATATCACATGCCTGGACCCCTACTTATTTGACACATACATTTATTTATTTATTTATTACATATAATGAATTGAATGCTGTTTCATGCGGTATTTACCAAGCGTTTTTGCTTTTTTGTGGTGAATACCATATAAAGGGAAAGTTTATTGACATTTTCAGTATCGCATGCAAAATTTGGGAAAAATGTGCCACGTGACCCAAATACAACATGTGATCGCCTTTCGTAATTGGACCCTGTGTTCCCAGGTTGGCCTTGATGACGCTCCCCCAAGAGTTCCCCAATGCGTTTGATACCCTGGGCTCACAGGAAGTAGGTGGGACAACACTTGTCATCATTTAACATGGCAGAGGAGTGGTGGCCTGGGAACAATGAAATGCTCTGCTGGAATTTCGAGAGGTTCTGCTTTGGGACTTTTTTTACACCTTCCCGTCTGGCCTATAGCAGAATGACGGCCGGGTGGTGGCTCGCTTATCCTGACTAGACATCATATGTTATCCTTCACTTTACGGTGCTGGTGCGTGTCCCCGGGGGGTGATCGGTGCTGAGCCTTGTCCCTCAGACACAGTGCATCACTGATCAGGGTAAATAGCCAATGACATAGGATCTTTACCATGTGATCGGCTGTGTCCAATCAAAACCGATCACATGTGAACAAATACCGGTTATCAGCATTTCCTCACCGCTGTCAGTGTCTGAGGAAAGGAAAGCTGATAACTGGCTTTCCAGTCACAGGTGCCATTTTCATTAATCATCAGTGCCTTGATTATCAGTGCAGCCCCATCAGTGCAGCATATCAGTGATGCCTTATCAGTGCAGCCTCATCATTGTCCAGTGTAGCTTATCAGTGTCCATCAGTGCGGCTTCATTGGAGCCCATCAGTGCCGCCTATCAGTGCCCATCAATGTTGTCTATCGGTGACCAATATGGCCGTCTATCAGTGCTCATCACTGCCGCATATCAGTGCAACCTCATTGGTGCCCATCAATGCAGCCTATCAGTCCTCTTCAGTGCAGCCAATCAATGCTCATCAGTGCAACCTCATTGGTACCCATCAGTGCAGCCTATCAGTGCTCTTCTTTGCAGCCTCATTGGTGCCCATTAGTGCAGCCTATCAGTGCTCATCAGTGCAGCCTCATTGGTGCCCATCAGTACAGCCTATCAGAGCTCATCAGTGTAGCCTCATTGGTGCCCATCAGTGCAGCCTATCAGTGCTCTTCAGTGCAGCCAATCAGTGCTCATCAGTGCAGCTTCATTGGTGCCCATCAGTGCAGCCTATCAGTGTTCATCAGTGTAGCCTCATTGGTGCCCATCAGTGCAGCCTATCAGTGCAGCCTCATTGGTGCCCATCAGTGCAGCCTATCAGTGCTCTTCAGTGCAGCCAATCAGTGCCCATCAGTGCAGCCTATCGGTGCTCATCAGTGCAGCCTCATTGGTGCCCATCAGTGCAGCCTCATTGCTGCCCACAAATGCAGCCTATAAGTGCTCATCAGTGTAGCCTCATTGGTGCCCATCAGTGCAGCCTATCAGTGTTCATCTGTGTAGGCTCATTGGTGCCCAACAGTGCAGCCTATCAGTGCTCTTCAGTGCAGCCAATCAGTACTCATCAGTGCAGCTTCATTGGTGCCCATCAGTGCAGCCTATCAGTGTTCATCCGTGTAGGCTCATTGGTGCCCATCAGTGCAGCCTATCAGTGCAGCCTCATTGGTGCCCATCAGTACAGCCTATCAGTGCTCTTCAGTGCAGCCTCATTGGTGCCCATCAGTGCAGCCTCATTGCTTCCCACCAATGCAGCCTGTCAGTGATCATCTGTGTAACCTCATTGGTGCCCATCAGTGCAGCCTATCAGTGCTCATCAGTCCAGCTTCATTGGTGCCCATCAGTGCAGCCTATCAGTGTTCATCAGTGCAGCCTCATTGGTGCCCATCAGTGCAGCCTCATTGCTGCCCACAAATGCAGCCTATAAGTGCTCATCAGTGTAGCCTCATTGCTGCCCATCAGTGCAGCCTATCAGTGCTCATCAGTGCAGCCCCATTGGTACACATCAGTGCCGCCTATCAGTGCCCATCAATGTCGTCTATCAGTGCCCATTATGGCCATCTATCAGTGCTCATCACTGCCGCATATCAGTGCAACCTCATTGGTGCCCATCAATGCAGCCTATCAGTCCTCTTCAGTGCAGCCAATCAATGCTCATCAGTGCAACCTCATTGGTGCTCATCAGTGCAGCCTATCAGTGCTCTTCTTTGCAGCCTCATTGGTGCTCATCAGTGCAGCCTATCAGTGCTCATCAGTGCAGCCTCATTGGCACCCATCAGTGCAGCCTATCAGTGCTCTTCATTGCAGCCTCATTGGTGCCCATCAGTGCAGCCTATCAGTGCTAATCAGTGCAGCCTCATTGGTACCCATCAGTGCAGCCTATCAGTGCTCATCAGTGCAGCCTCATTGGTGCCCATCAGTACAGCCTATCAGTGCTCATCAGTGTAGCCTCATTGGTGCCCATCAGTGCAGCCTATCAGTGCTCTTCAGTGCAGCCAATCAGTGCTCATCAGTGCAGCTTCATTGGTGTTCACCAGTGTAGCCTCATTGGTGCCCATCAGTGCAGCCTATCAGTGCAGCCTCATTGGTGCTCTTCAATGCAGCCTATCAGTGCTCTTCAGTGCAGCCTATCAGTGCTCTTCAGTGCAGCCTATCAGTGCTCATCAGTGCAGCCTCGTTGCTGCCCACCCATGCAGCCTATAAGTGCTCATCAGTGTAGCCTCATTGGTGCCCATCAGTGCAGCCTATCAGTGCTCTTCAGTGCAGCCAATCAGTGCTCATTGGTGCCCATCAGTGCAGCCTATCAGTGTTCATCTGTGTAGGCTCATTGGTGCCCAACAGTGCAGCCAATCAGTACCCATCAGTGCAGCCTATCAGTGCTCACCAGTGCAGCCTCATTGGTGCCCATCAGTGCAGCCTCATTGCTTCCCACCAATGCAGCCTGTCAGTGCTCATCAGTGTAGCCTCATTGGTGCCCATCAGTGCAGCCTATCAGTACTCTTCAGTGCAGCCAATCAGTGCTCATCAGTCCAGCTTCATTGGTGCCCATCAGTGCAGCCTATCAGTGTTCATCAGTGTAGCCTCATTGGTGCCCATCAGTGCAGCCTATCAGTGCCCATTAGTGCAGCCTATCAGTGCTCATCAGTGCAGTCTCATTGGTGCCCATCAGTGCCGCTTATCAGTGCCCATCAATGTCGTCTATTGGTGCCCATTATGGCCGGCTATCAGTGCTCATCAGTGCCGCATATCAGTGCAACCTCATTGGTGCCCATCAATGCAGCCTATCAGTCCTCTTCAGTGCAGCCAATCAATGCTCATCAGTGCAACCTCATTGGTACCCATCAGTGCAGCCTATCAGTGCTCTTCATTGCAGCCTCATTGGTGCCCATCAGTGCAGCCTATCAGTGCTCATCAGTGCAGCCTCATTGGTACCCATCAGTGCAGCCTATCAGTGCTCTTCAGTGCAGCCAATCAGTGCTCATCAGTGAAGCTTCATTGGTGCCCATCAGTGCAGCCTATCAGTGTTCATCAGTGTAGCCTCATTGGTGCCCATCAGTGCAGCCTATCAGTGCAGCCTCATTGGTGCTCTTCAGTGCAGCCTATCAGTGCTCTTCAGTGCAACCAATCAGTGCTCATCAGTGCAGCCTCATTGGTGCCCATCAGTGCCACCTCATTGCTGCCCACCAATGCAGCCTATAAGTGCTCATCAGTGTAGCCTCATTGGAGCCCATCAGTGCAGCCAATCATTGCTCTTCAGTGCAGCCAATCAGTACTCATCAGTGCAGCTTCATTGGTGCCCATCACTGCAGCCTATCAGTGTTCATCAGTGTAGGCTCATTGGTGCCCATCAGTGCAGCCTATCAGTGCAACCTCATTGGTGCCCAACAGTGCAGCCTATCAGTGCTCTTGAGTGCAGCCAATCAGTGCTCATCAGTCCAGCTTCATTGGTGCCCATCAGTGTTCATCAGTGTAGCCTCCTTGGTGCCCATCAGTGCAGTCTATCAGTGCTCATCAGTGCAGCCTCATTGGTGCCCATCAGTGCGGTCTCATCAGCGCACATCAATGAAGGAGAAAAATTACTTATTTACAAAAGTTGTGTAACAGAAACTAAGAAAAACTTTTTTTTCAAAATTTTTGGTCTTTTATTTATTTGTTTAGCAAAAAAGAAAAAACCTTAGTGGTGATTAAATACTGCCAAAAGAAAGCTCTGTCTGTCTCAAAACAATGATAAAAATGTCATATGTGTACAGTGTAGCATAACCGCGCAATTGTCATTCAAAATGTGACAGCGCTGAAAGCTGAAAATTGGCCTGGGCAGGAAGGGGGTGAAAGTTCCCAGTATTGAAGGGGTTCATGAGAGGAAAGAGATTTTAGATTTTCTTTTTTCCTTGGAGTTGGGTTTTACCACAACATGGGGGGGGCAGTTTTTGTTGATGGGCGTGTACCGTAAAGCTGACTATAAAACTCAGGGCCATCTTTAATGCAGGGCAGCTGCCCCTTGAGCCCATTCATTGTTGTGGGGCCCAAAACAGCTGCCTATTGAGCCCATTCATTGTTGTGGGGCCCAAAGCAGCTGCCCCTTGAGCCAATTCATTGTTGTGGTGCCCAAAGCAGCTGCCCCTTGAGCCCATTCATTGTTGTGGGGCCCAAAACAGCTGCCCCTTGAGCCCATTCATTGTTGTGGGGCCCAAAACAGCTGCCCCTTGAGCCCATTCATTGTTGTGGGGCCCAAAACAGCTGCCCTTTGAGCCCATTCATTGTTGTGGGGCCCAAAGCAGCTGCCCCTTGAGCCCATTCATTGTTGTGGTGCCCAAAACAGCTGCCCCTTGAGCCCATTCATTGTTATGGGGCCCAAAACAGCTGCGCCTTGAGACCATTCATTGTTGTGGGGCACAAAACAGCTGCCCCTTGAGCCCATTCATTGTTGTGGGGCCCAAAACAGCTGCCCTTTGAGCTCATTCATTGTTGTGGGGCCCAAAGCAGCGACCCCTTGAGCCCATTCATTGTTGTGGTGCCCAAAACAGCTGCCCCTTGAGCCCATTCATTGTTGTGGGGCCCAAAACAGCTGCGCCTTGAGACCATTCATTGTTGTGGGGCACAAAACAGCTGCCCCTTGAGCCCATTCTTTGTTGTGGGGCCAAAAACAGCTGCGCCTTTAGACCATTCATTGTTGTGGGTCCCAAAGCAGCTGCCCCTTGAGCCCACACTGCCAGCAAAGATTTAATAACTGGATTCGGGAGGGCCCAAGAAAATGTTTGCCCAGGGTCCAATCAATATTAAAGACGGCCCTGTACACACTATACAATTTTCTTCCTTTAGATTTACCAAAACGATAAAATATGAGGTCAAACCCAAACCTTTTCAATTCGTATGCAATCAGGCCGGCCCTTGCACCGCATAGTCGAAGGTAAATCTAAAGAAAATCAAACAACAAAAGTTGTATAATGTGTATCCAGCTCAAGCTTTATAAATTATTTTGCAGGTTTTGTGTTATATATTGTGAGATTGATATAACAATGTATCAGAATTCTCTGATGGCTGTCACATTTCAGAAGCTTGTATGAGAATCCTGGTAGCACTTTCCAAAATGCCACATGTGGTTCCCCATAGAGTACATAAAAACACAATAAAAAAAACAAAAAACAAAGTTGCCGTAATAAGTTCCTTCTGACAATATCGTTTTCTTGGACTGCACTGCGGAGGATAATCCTGATTACAAATCCCCATTATATTCAGATTGGCAGTCGCATTTTACACCAATTTAAATTCCAATTAATACATAATTTAAATCTTAATTTGCTCATCACAGACCGATTCCCCAATTGTAAATATTACATAACCTTCTCTTCTTTCAAAGTGAAAGGCTGAGCTTGATTTTCATTTTTCCTCAATGTCTCGGTGAAGTCAAACAAAAATTAACCGCTTCATCCCTGGGGCCAATGAACAAGCGAACTCCGATAATATTGTTACAATGTATCACTTGCTGTATTTTTTACTATGCAGTATTCCTCTGTACTATCATATTTTTCTGAATAAAAAAATGTTTGTATTAAAAAAAAAAATCTTTATCTTTTATTCATATTTTATGGGTGAATTATAATGGAATTGGGTAAATATTATTTATTATTTTTAGGTTTTTAACCACTTGCTGCAAAATAATGTACAGTAAAACCTTGGTTTGAGAGCGTTTTGCAAGACAAGCTACATTTTTTAATAATTTCCGACTTGATATACAAGCGATGTCTTGATATACAAGTAGTGTCATGTCACTGGGTATAAAAGAGAAGAGAGGCTCCTCTAAGTGTAGTAATATGATTACATTTAATGAAGGTACAACATATTGCTACACTTAGAGGCTCCTCTCTTCTCTTTTATACTCTGGAGCTCCTGCTGGTTTTTGCTTCTAATCCCCTTGTGGAGGCTTCCATTTGTGGATGGACAGTTTATGGTTACACAACCAATCACATTGCTATAATCTTTTTATATGAACTATAAACTGAAGGATTTATGAATAAATGGTTGTGGAACGAATCATCTGAGTTTCCATTATTTCTTATGGGGAAATTCGCTTTGATATACAAGTGCTTTGGATTACAAGCACGTTTCCGGAACGAATTATGCTCGCAATCCAAGGTTTTACTGTACGTCATTGTGCTTCAAGTGGTTGTAATGGGGTGATGCCCGCAGCTGTGGCTTTCATATGATAACATCGGATGCGGCTTAGGCAGACGCTCGATTCTTACACAACCACTATTAGTAATGGCGGCAATCTGCGATTTTTATCGGGCTTGCAACATTGCGGCGGACACATCGGACTCTTTTGACACTATTTTGGGACCATTGTCATTTATACAGCGATCAGTGCTATAAAAATGCACTGATTACTGTGTAAATTACACTGTCAGGGAAGGGGTTTACCACTAGGGGGTGATCAAGGGGTTAAGTGTGTCCTAGGGGGTAATTCTAACTGTGGGGGGGGAGGGGCTTCAACTCGCATGACAGTGATCACCGCTCCCGATGACAGGGGCCAGTGATCCCTGTCTTGTCACAAGGCAGAACGGGGAAATGCCTTGTTTACATAAGCATCTCCCCGTTTTGCAGCTCCGTGACACGATCGCCGGGAGACCGGCGGACATCGAGTCCCCGGGACCTGCGGTCACCCACGGTCGCTCTGTGATAGCCCCGCCAATTAAAGGGGACGTACAGGTACGCTCCTTTGCCCACCACTACCATTGTGCCGACATACATCGGCGTGAGGCGGTCGGCAAGTGGTTAAAGCATCACATGTTACTGTAGGTATCAATTTACTCGGCGTATCATCATCTTTCACGTTATGCAAAAAAAATCAGTCTAACTTTACTGTTTTTTTGTTTTTTTTAATTATTGAAATGCATTTTTTCCAAAAAAATTGCGTTTTAAAGAACATTGCGCTGGCAACTATGGATTGATACATTTATGGCAAATTAAAGAGCTGTTATGTTCTTATGTTCTTCTCTGATAACTTAACAGTAAGTTTAAGAAGTGTAATACCTTTGGTTATAATAGATCTTTACATGAAAGACAGCCTTATATTTTGGACCTAACCTGTATGTACTTTCTTTATGTCATTTCTTTATACAAGTTACATCCACTTTGTATTTTTTGTACAATTTTGTATTTCATAACTTTGAAATTAATAAAAAGAATGAAAAAAAAAGAAAGATCATTGACCAAATACAGTGTTACATAAACTTGGCTAAATATATATATATATATATATATATATATATATATATATATATATATATAATGTAACAAGTTTCAGAAAAAGGCCTGGCCCTTAAGTAGTTAAGCTAATGTTTTCTATCAGGCTTCACACCCTCTCTCCAACATACACCGATCAGCTATAACTTTATGACCACCCACCTTTATATTGAGTAGATCCCACTTTTGCCGCCCAAACAGCCCTGACCTGTGGAGACATTGCCCCTGCCTGCCTGACCTACGGTGGGTTTTCTCACTGGGGGGCCATTTATAAAGCAGTGATATACACCAATTAGCCAATCAACACTATGACCACCCAGCTAATATTGAGTAGGCCCCGAAAGACTCCTGACCCACAGAGTCATGGACTCCACTAGATCTTTCATGTTGATGATACCCATAGGTATGCACAGTCTATGGCATTAGGGTGTGCACCCCAAAGCTCAAACACATATGCATGCCTCCATCTATCCATCCATGTCTTCATCCGTGTTTCCATCCATGTCTCCATCTATCCATCCATGTCTCCATCTATCTATCCATGTCTCCATCTATCTATCCATGTCTCCATCCATCCATGTCTCCATCTATCCATCCATGTCTCCATCTATCTATCCATGTCTCTATCCATCCATGTCTCCATCTATCCATCCATGTCTCCATCTATCTATCCATGTCTCCGTCTCTCCATGTCTCCGTCTCTCCATGTCTCCATCCATCCATTCATGTCTCCATCTATCTATCCATGTCTCCATCCATCCATCCATGTCTCCATCTATCCATCCATGTCTCCATCTATCCATCCATGTCTCCATCCATCCATCCATGTCTCCATCTATCCATCTATCCATGTCTCCATCCATCCATGTCTCCATCTATCCATCCATGTCTCCATCTATCTATCCATGTCTCCATCCATCCATGTCTCCATCTATCCATCCATGTCTCCATCCATCCATCCATGTCTCCATCTATCCATCTATCCATGTCTCCATCCATCCATGTCTCCATCTATCTATCCATGTCTCCATCTATCTATCCATGTCTCCATCTATCTATCCATGTCTCCATCCATCCATGTCTCCATCTATCCATTCATGTCTCCACCTATACATCCATATCTCCATCCATCTATCCATGTCTCCATCTATCCATTCATGTCTCCATCTTTCCATTCATGTCTCCATTTATCCATCCATGTCTCCATCTATCCATCCATGTCTCCATCTATCCATCCATGTCTCCATGCTTTATTTTGCTGATAAATCACTTTCTAGCATTTCTAGCTACGGCCATCTTGGGTAAGGGCAGATGATTCATGTAGCATTTACTTCTTGGAATACATCTGTCCTTAGCTCAGGCATGCAGACAGGAGGGTGTGGCTTAGCTGAGAAAGCCCCTCCTCCCATCAAGACTCCTGGGATGTTTGACTTCATTTTGGCTGATTTCTAGCTGAGGGCATCTTGAGTAAGGGCAGATGGTCCATGTAGCATTTTCTGCCTGGCATCCATCTGCTCTTAGCTCAGGCAGGCATGCAGGTAGGATTGTGTGCTTAGCTAAGAAAGCCCCTCCTCCTATGAAGACTCCTGGGATGTTTGGCTTCATTTTGGCCCATTTCTGGCTGAGGCCATCTTGAGTAAGGGCAGATGGTTCATGTAGCATTTTCTGCCTGGCATACATCTGCTCTTAGCTCAGGCATGCAGGCAGGATTGTGTGCTTAGCCAAGAAAGCCCCTCCTCCTATGAAGACTCCTGGGATGTTTGGATTCATTTTGGCCCATTTCTGGCTGAGGCCATCTTGAGTAAGGGCAGATGGTTCATGTAGCATTTTCTGCCTGGCATCTATCTGCTCTTAGCTCAGGCATGCAGGCAGGATTGTGTGCTTAGCCAAGAAAGCCCCTCCTCCTTTGAAGACTTCTGGGATGTTTGGCTTAATTTTGGCCCATTTCTGGCTGAGGCCATCTTGAGTAGGGGCAGATGGTTCATGTAGCATTTACTTCCTGGAATCTGTCCACCTTAGCTGAGAAAGCCCCTCTTCTAGGGATGAGCTTCGTGTTCGAGTCGAACCCATGTTCGACTCGAACATCGGCTGTTCGATCGTTCGCCGAATTGCGAACGTTATGGGCCGTTCGCGCTAAATTCGTGTGGCGCGTCACGGCCCATAATTCACTGCGGCATCGCAGTGCATTGCTGGCTGATGATTGGCCAAGCATGCACTATGACCCGCATGCTTGGCCAATCACAGCGCCGTCAGTAGAGAGAGCTGTAATTGGCCAAAGCCAGGGTGGCTTTGGCCAATTATGGCTCAGGGGATTTAGTACACACCCCACACTATATAAGGCCGCCTGCATGGCGGCCCTGTGTAGTGTGTGTTCCGGTGTGCTGAGAGATAGAGAGAGAGAGAGACAGTGTCATTTGATTTGAGTTAGATAGATTAGGCAGAACAGTCAGTCAGTTAGCTGCACTTACAGTGTATTGTGTATATATATGCATCCCAGGTGTTGCATATATATATATACACTGTATTCAGTTTAGCTAGATCCGTTCCTGTTATCTTCTATCTAGACTATTTACATTTAATGCAGTGCGTCCTGCTCACAGTGTTCAGCTAGATCCGTTCCTGCTATTTACATTTAGTGCAGTGCGTCCTGCTCACAGTGTTCAGCTAGATCCGTTCCTGTTATCTTCTAGACTATTTACATTTAGTGCAGTGCGTCCTGCTCACAGTGTTCAGCTAGATCCGTTCCTGCAATTTACATTTAGTGCAGTGCGTCCTGCTCACAGTGTTCAGCTAGATCCGTTCCTGCTATTTACATTTAGTGCAGTGCGTCCTGCTCACAGTGTTCAGCTAGATCCGTTCCTGCTATTTACATTTAGTGCAGTGCGTCCTGCTCACAGTGTTCAGCTAGATCCGTTCCTGCTATTTACATTTAGTGCAGTGCGTCCTGCTCACAGTGTTCAGCTAGATCCGTTCCTGTTATCTTCTAGACTATTTACATTTAGTGCAGTGCGTCCTGCTCACAGTGTTCAGCTAGATCCGTTCCTGCAATTTACATTTAGTGCAGTGCGTCCTGCTCACAGTGTTCAGCTAGATCCGTTCCTGCTATTTACATTTAGTGCAGTGCGTCCTGCTCACAGTGTTCAGCTAGATCCGTTCCTGCTATTTACATTTAGTGCAGTGCGTCCTGCTCACAGTGTTCATCTAGATCCGTTCCTGCTATTTACATTTAGTGCAGTGCGTCCTGCTCACAGTGTTCAGCTAGATCCGTTCCTGCTATTTACATTTAGTGCAGTGCGTCCTGCTCACAGTGTTCAGCTAGATCCGTTCCTGTTAAATTCCTACTGACCGGCAGGCTTGTCTGGTTACAGTATATAAAGCTACCTGAAGAAAATTACAGGTGTTCTATTTGATCCTATTAGTGCCACGGTCAGGCAGCTAGACTATTTACATTTAGTACAGTGCGTCCTGCTCACAGTGTTCAGCTAGATCCGTTCCTGTTATCTTCCTACTGACAGGCAGGCTTGTCTGGTTACAGTATATAAAGCTACCTGAAGAAAATTACAGGTGTTCTATTTGATCCTATTAGTACCACGGTCAGGCAGCTAGACTATTTACATTTAGTACAGTGCGTCCTGCTCACAGTGTACAGCTAGATCCGTTCCTGTTATCTTCCTACTGACAGGCAGGCTTGTCTGGTTACAGTATATAAAGCTACCTGAAGAAAATTACAGGTGTTCTATTTGATCCTATTAGTACCACGGTCAGGCAGCTAGACTATTTACATTTAGTACAGTGCGTCCTGCTCACAGTGTTCAGCTAGATCCGTTCCTGTTATCTTCCTACTGACAGGCAGGCTTGTCTGGTTACAGTATATAAAGCTACTTGAAGAAAATTACAGGTGTTCTATCCCAGCTTAGTGCAGCTACAGGCCATTAGTATGTCTGGAAGGCCAAGAAGGAGAGGCAGACAGTCACAAGCCAATAAGAGAGGGCAAGCAGGCTCTGTGTCTAGTGCTGGTCATGGAGACGGTGCATCCTCATCAGCACGTGGCCATGGGACACGCTTGGCCTTTTTTTCGGCAGCTGGCCATGTTGAGCCGCAACATGCGGAAGACTTGGTCGAGTGGATGACCAAGCCGTCCTCATCCTCCTCATCCTCTCTCACCCATGCCCAGGGTGCTTTGTCTGGCAAAGCAGCGGCCTCTTCCCTCAGCTCAATGTCATCAGTGACTCCTTCCCTAGCTCCACCATGTCCTCATGAGGATTCCCTCGAACTGTTTGACCACAGTGTTGGGTACATGCTCCAGGAGGATGCCCAGCGTTTGGAAGGCTCTGATGACGATACTGAGCTCGATGAAGGCAGTAACATGAGCGCGGACAGAGGGGGTGCCCAAGAAGGACAGCAATCTGGCAGTCATGCTCCCCCTGCTGCAGCATACTGCCAGGTTTGCTCCAGTGATGAGGAGGGAGGGGATGATGAGGTCACTGACTCAACGTGGGTGCCTGATAGGAGAGAGGAGGAGGAGGAGGAGGAGGAGGAGGAGGAGGAGGAGGAGGCGGCAGCACATCACCAACGAGGCAGGATGCCCTCCAGGGGCCAGCCTAAGGGCAGCACATTGACTGCATCACACCCCAAAGCTCCACATGTGCAGGGCGCTGCAGTCTCTGCGCGTTATTCAAAAAGTTCTTTGGTGTGGGCCTTTTTTGAGACGAGTGCATCAGATCGCACCGCTGCTATTTGCAACATATGTCTCAAGCGTATCTCGCGTGGCCAAAATATCTCCCGCTTGGGTACCACATGCTTGACCAGACATATGTTGACCTGCCATGCAGTTCGTTGGCAAGCGTATCTAAAAGACCCACACCAAAGAACAAAGAGGATCTCTCCTTGCTCCTCATCAGCTGAGATTTCCAACCCCACTAGACCTTCAGTCCTCTCTGAGACCTGCAGTGAGAGGAATGAAGGTGTAGAATTAGGTGT
Source organism: Aquarana catesbeiana (assembly GCF_042186555.1). Taxonomy (NCBI): domain Eukaryota; kingdom Metazoa; phylum Chordata; class Amphibia; order Anura; family Ranidae; genus Aquarana; species Aquarana catesbeiana. The sequence continues at coordinate 687,893,762 of NC_133327.1, read as the reverse complement.
GTCACAGCCAAGTACTTGTGGGCAATCTGCTTTTGGTACACCGACGTCAGATTGTACCAGGCAAATTTCCCTGCCCCAGCTGCTGCACCGCCGAAAGAAGTTTGCTCCCAGCCATCCACATGCCCAGCGGTTGAATGCTAGCTTGGCAAAATTGCTAGCACTTCAACTGCTGCCTTTTCAGTTGGTAGACTCTGCCCCCTTCCGTGAGTTTGTGGAATGTGCGGTTCCTCAGTGGCAGGTACCCAAACGCCACTTTTTCTCACGGAAGGCGATTCCGGCTCTCTACCGGCATGTGGAAGGCAATGTCCATGCCTCGCTGGACAGGGCGGTCAGCGGTAAGGTGCATATTACCGCTGACTCATGGTCCAGCAGGCATGGACAGGGACGTTACCTAAGTTTCACGGCGCATTGGGTGACTCTGCTGGCAGCTGGGAAGGATGCAGGACAAGGTGCAGTAGTGTTGGAGGTTGTTCCGCCACCACGCCTCCAAAATGCTGATTGTGACACACCTCTCTCCTCCACCCCCTCCTCTTCTTCTTCCTCCATGGCCTCTTCCTCGGAACCAGCGGTGCTCCGTAGGCGTTCAAGGGGCTACGCAAGTACGCAGGCCAAAAGATGCCATGCGGTGCTTGAGCTGGTGTGCTTGGGGGACAGGAGCCACACTGGGGCAGAGGTTCTGTCAGCTCTGCAGGGGCAGGTTCAGAGGTGGTTGACGCCACGCCAACTTAAGGCAGGAATGGTGGTTTGCGACAATGGCACCAACCTCCTCTCTGCCCTCCGACAGGGACAAATGACCCATGTGCCCTGTTTGGCTCACGTCCTTAACTTGGTGGTGCAGCGGTTCTTGGGCAGGTACCCGGGCTTACAGGATGTCCTGAGGCAGGCCAGGAAAGTCTGTGTGCATTTCCGCCGGTCATATAATGCCAGTGCTCGGCTGACGGACCTCCAAAAGGAGTTTAACCTGCCCAAGAACCGCCTAATCTGTGACATGCCCACCAGGTGGAACTCAACGTTGGCCATGCTGCAGCGGCTGCACACGCAGCAGAGGGCCATCAATGAGTACCTGTGCGACTATGGCACCAGGACAGGGTCAGGGGAGCTTGGTTTTTTTTCCCCACGCCAGTGGGCCATGATCAGGGATGCATGCACTGTCCTGTCACCATTCGAGGAGGCCACGAGGATGGTGAGCAGTGACAGTGCATGCATCAGTGACACTGTCCCCCTTGTCCACCTGTTGGAGCACACGCTGCGTGGAATAATGGACAGGGCACTTGAGGCAGAACAGAGGCAGGAAGAGGAGGACTTCCTTAGCTCTCAAGGCCCCCTTTATCCAGACAGTGTTCCTGCGTGCCCGCCGATCACACAGGAAGAGGACGAGGAGGAAGAGGAGGAGGAGGAAGATTGTGTCAGTATGGAGGTGGAGCCTGGCACTCAGCATCAGCAGCAGTCTTTAAGGGATCAGTCCCAAGAAACACATGGACTTGTACGTGGCTGGGAGGAGGTGGCTGCGGACCATGTCGTTCTTAGTGACCCAGAGGACTCCGGACCGAATGCCTCAGCAAACCTACGCTGCATGGCCTCCCTGATCCTGCAAAGCCTGCGTAAGGATCCTCGTATTCGTGGTATCAAGGAGAAGGACCAATACTGGCTGGCAACCCTCCTTGATCCACGTTACAAGGGTAAGGTTGCGGACCTTATCTTGCCATCGCAGAGGGAGCAGAGGATGAAACATCTTCGGGAGGCCTTGCAGAAAGGTCTGTGCAACGCGTTCCCAGAGACTGGGAGGTTACAAACTCCTGTTTCTGGACAACGTGTTGCTGAGGCTTCGGTCAGTCAAAGAAGGAGCGGTGGAGAAGGTGGCCGTCTGACCGATGCGTTCAGACAATTTTTTGGTCCGCAGCCCCAAGGTATGATCGGTTCCAGCAACCATCGCCAGCGTCTGTTTTACATGGTGCAGGAATACCTAGGGGCAAGATCAGACTTGGACACCTTTCCCACCGAAAATCCTCTGGGTTACTGGGTCTTGAGGATGGATCACTGGCCAGAGCTTGCACAGTATGCAATTGAGCTACTGGCCTGTCCTGCATCCAGCGTTCTTTCGGAACGCACATTCAGTGCTGCTGGAGGCGTGGTAACCGATCACAGGGTGCGTCTGTCCACCGACTCGGTCGATCGGCTGACCTTCATAAAAATGAATGAGTCTTGGATCACCACCAGCTACCAAGCACCTGATGCTGATGTAACCGAATAATTTTTTTTGAAATCTCAGATCCCTTCAAAGACTGCCTATGCTGATGCTGAGTGACTATCCCTGAGTAATTATCCTCTTCCTCCTCAATCATCACGCTGATAGCTTGTAAGAACATTTTTGGTTCTGGGCGCCACCACCAGTGCCTAAGGCACAATTTTTCAGCCCCTGTTTAACAGGGGCGTGTAATTACAATTTTTGATGTAATACTTTGCAGCAGGGCTCGTTCCTGCATTCCAACTAGAGTGTCTGTGAGGGGTTGCAGTGTTGTGGCACCAGCACCAGTGCCTAGGGCCCAATTTTTCTGCCCCTGTCTAACAGGGGCGTGTAATTACAATTTTTGATGCAATACTTTGCAGCAGGGCTCGTTCCTGCGTTCCAACTAGAGTGTCTGTGAGGGGTTGCAGTGTTGTGGCACCAGCACCAGTGCCTAAGGCCCAATTTTTCTGCCCCTGTCTAACAGGGGCGTGTAATTACAATTTTTGAAGCAATAATTTGCAGCAGGGCTCGTTCCTGCGTTCCAACTAGAGTGTCTGTGAGGGGTTGCAGTGTTGTGGCACCAGCACCAGTGCCTAAGGCCTAATTTTTCAGCTCCTGTTCAACAGGGGCATGTAATTACAATTCTTGATCTAATATTTCACAGCAGGGCCCTGTGAGGGCTTACAGTGTTGTGGCCACAGCAACACCTAAGGCCCAAATTTCTGCTGAGTATATAGGGCAGGACCCTACTTTCAAACATCTAACTTACAAACGACTCCTACTTGCAAACGGAAGGAGACAACAGGAAGTGAGATGAAATCTACCCCTAGGAAGGGAAATTCTCTCCTGTAAGAGTTAATATGGGAAAACAATTTCTCCTTTCCACTGATGCTTTCCAATCCTTGTTCCACAAAAAAACCCAAATTTTCAAAAAACATTTTTCATTGGGACAAAAAAGTGAGGTGAAATCTTCTGAAGAGGAGGAAAGACAGCAAAACAAATGTCACAGGGGTGATAACCCTTCCCTATGTTTTCCAAAAAGCTTAGAAAAGATTTTTTGGCTGGAGCTAAACACGTTAAAAATGTTCAAAATTACAAACAGATTCTACTTAACAACAAACCTACAGTCCCTGTCTTGTTTGCACCGCCTGTATACTGCTGTTCAGAGTATATAGGGCCTGGTGGCCCCACACCTTTCCTTATTTTAATTTGGGTGCGGGGTTCCCCTTAATATCCATACAAGACCCAAAGGGCCTGGTAATGGACTGGGGGGTACCCATGCCGTTTGTCTCACTGATTTTCATCCATATTGCCATGACCCGACATGACATTAAACCCGCAAGCAGTTTTAAATGAGATTTTTTCCTTTAAAAATGACATTTGGTGCAGGGACTGTTCTAAACATGGGAAACACGCGTCACTTTACAGGCATACTATAGACACCCCCCAGGTACGATATTTAAAGGAATATTTCACTTTTTTTTTTTTACTTTAAGCATCATTAAAATCACTGCTCCCGAAAAAACGGCCGTTTTTAAAAGTTTTTTTTGCATTGATACATGTCCCCTGGGGTAGGACCCGGGTCCCCAAACCCTTTTTAGGACAATACCATGCAAATTAGCCTTTAAAATGAGCACTTTTGATTTCGAACGTTCGAGTCCCATAGACGTCAATGGGGTTCTAACGTTCGTGCGAACTTTCGGTCCGTTCGCGGGTTCTGGTGCGAACCGAACCGGGGGGTGTTCGGCTCATCCCTACCCTCTTCCTATGAAGACTCCTGTGTGCAATGTATGATATCATTTTGGCCCAGGCCAGAAACCAGGAAGTAACTGAAAAAAAAAAAAGAAAATGTGATATACCAGGGATATGCAATTAGTGGACCTCCAGCTGTTGCAAAACTACAAGTCCCATCATGCCTCTGCCTCTGGGTGTCTTGCTTGTGGCTCTCAGAGTCTTGCTATGCCTCATGGGACTTGTAGTTCTGCAACAGCTGGAGGTCCGCTAATTGCATATCCCTGTGATATACCTTCCTATCTATTTACTAATACTAGCAGCATAAGAATTACAAATAGTTCATGTTGATTGAGAGAGTTTTTAGTTCCACTTTAGGAGGCTCAGGAGATGAAAAATGATTAAATAAATAAACAGAGAAAAAAAAAAAAAAGAAGTGAGTATGAAATGCGAGTGAAGAGTTAGCTGGGAATTTGGAGGCACAGGTAAGAGAAATCAATAAATCAATAAAAGTAATAAATTAAATGAAAGGGGGGGGGGGGGATCGTGTCCCAGGGTGGGCGGAGCTCAAAGAGAACTTTCTTTAACGTGTTCCCCAATTCCTCATCAGTTCTGTGATTGGACGGAGAAAGTTGCGGCTCGGCTCCTGACATTTGTGGGCGAGAGGCGGTGAAGATCGGTTATTCGGCATCGGAGTCAGTTCATGTTCCTCAGACGCCGGGTGCTTAATGATCTCATTTATCTTGGCTGTGGAAGTTCTGGGAGAGGAAGCCGCATGCATACATCAAATTCTCAGAAAATAAACAGTCAACTTTTGGAAGCTCAGACCAATATGAGTTGATTTATGATTCCACCGGAGAGATGACATAATCATAATTACCGGGATTATTTTCTCATCTCTGCTTCTCTAGTGTGGCGATTCCAGAATTAAATAAACTGATGGGAAATGTGAAGAAGTGCTACAGAGACGCCTTCAGCTCCCTCGTCTTCTCTTTCCAGAACTAGCAATGGTGCCGCAATAACCCTCAGGGGCCGGTCTCTGGGCGGGGAGGATACAAGTGGGCGGGGCGAGCACACAATGTTGCAATATGTGCTTGATTGTATCTTATTAGTGTCTTTCCAGCTAACCGGAATGACCTGGAATCAGTCATTTGGAGACCTGTCTATACACTAATGGCGTTATAATGTCCTTATATAATGTATCTAACATACGCAAATTCATTTAAAGTTTTTTTTTATTGTATGTAATTTACACATTTATTTAAATGCATCAATGCAGACCTTACCCCCCCCCCCCCCCATGTTAAATCTGGGGGTTACTTGAACTCAAGGTTGACAACTGCTGCTTTGGAACTTGTGTGGCAAATAGAATTATGTTAGTTAAAAAAAGGAGAAATTAATACAAAAATAGGTGCTGGTAATTTCCAATGTAATAGTGTGGAAATGGTGAGAGGCAGTGGTGGCTGCTGCTCTAAATTTTCGGGCTGTCAAATCCCCACCCCGTCATTTGGTCGGTCAAACCCCCCCATCACTCGATCGGTCTGTCAAATCCCCCCCCCCCTGTCGTTCGGTCGGTCAAACCCCCCCATCACTCAATCGGTCTGTCAAATCCCCCCCTGATGCTCGGTCATTCAACCCCCCGTCACTCAATCAGGTCCTTAAACCCCCCCCACTCAGTCAATCATCCATCCGTCCATCTATCAGCCCTGCACTTAACTCCATGTAGGCCGCAGGGAAGCTTTGGCGGCTTCCTTCTGTGCCTCCCCCCTTGGCGCCTCCCCCCTGCTCCCAGCCAATAGGGTCACTTCTCCTCTCAGCCAATCGTGTCTTAAGACCCCCTTCCTGATTGGCCAGGAGGAAAAGCAGGAAGACAATAGTGAATATTATTCACTATTATTCAGCCCCCCCCCATTTTACTTACCTGAGCCCCTTCATCTCCTTGGCGGGGAAGCGCTGTCCCTCTCTCCATGGGGTTCCGGCTCTTGACTGGATAGATTGATAGCAGCGCAGCCAATGGCTCCCGCTGCTGTCAATCAAATCCAATGACGCAGACGCCGGGGGGGCGGGGCCAATCCGGCATTCGTGCCTGTGGACGCAAATGCTGGACTCGGGAGCGCGCTCGCAAGTTAACCCCCCCGGGAGAGCGCTTGTCCTAGGGGGTTATCTGATGTGGGGAGGAGCCACGAGAGCCAGTGGGGGACCCCAGAAGACGAGGATCGGGGCCACTCTGTGCAAAACGAGCTGCACAGTGGAGGTAAGTATAACATGTTTGTTATTTAAAAAAAAAAAAAACATCCTTTACAATCACTTTAATTCGTTATTGCGCAGAGCCCACCCTTTTTTGAAGCCAATTAAAACCTCTGGCTCTAATTACGTGCTTCAAAAAGAAAAGAAAAAACCCCATAGAAATCCATGCGTCTGGCACCCTGCATGTAGATTAGGAAATATACACATATGCTAGCGCTCAGGATATCAGTAAAAAGAAAGAATTAAAAATGGGCCCAGTGGGTAAAAGTAGATCAGTCCAGGGATAGGGATTTAAGAAAAGTCCAGGTAGATTTGAGACAGTCTGTCTTTAAAGGTGGATGTTTGTTCATGAGTGTGTGACGTCACCGGAGTATGGGAGAAACACAACGCATTTCAGAGCATGCGCGAGACTCACGCGGAGCATGCGCACTCCTTTCTCAAGTGTCACTCGAGAAAGGAGCGCGCATGCTCCGTGTGAGTCCGGTGACGTCACACGCTCACGGGCTTACTCACAGAGAGGAATACCTCCATCTCCTCCAGCCACTCAGAGGATTAGCCGGCTTCCTCCAGGATATTGCGGTTAGCGCAGCTGGACACTCCGCTCATACAGGACACACCAGAGATGTTGAAGACCGATCTAGGAGATTTCATCTTCCATGAGCTTGTCATCCCTTACTTCTATGTAAGTGTTGGATAACATATTATTGTACACATTAAACCTTGCACTCAGAGGCACTTTTCTGCTTTTTTTCTTGCACGTAGATTAGGGGCCGGACACATGGATTGGGGGGGGGGGCGCCACTAGTGGGAGGGGTCCTTTTCCTCCCAGGTAGATTCTGGCCTGCTCCTTCAGGGTTGTCCCCAGTTGCAGGCAGGACCCTCCCTAAGTGCCAATGCCTTTCTGGTGGGGATGTCTACTTCATTTATTGGGTCAGCGCTGGAAGGTACAAGGAGCTCCCATTGATGTGCCTCGGGAGTGGGGTCCCGGGGTGCCAGAAAAACACTGTGGCAGCCTTTCTCAACCTATTTACCCTGGAGGAACCCTTAAAATAATTATCAAGTCTAGGGGAACCCTTGCTAAAAACAATTAATTGACGCAGCGAGAAAAATGCCCCCTTTACAGTGGTGATCACAATGCAACCCATACAGACAGATGAAAAGATCATTGATGATTGCTCCCCTTCTTATCCAAACTCCTCGAACGTCTGGTCTACAACCGACTGAGCGTCCACCTCACTGATAATGGCCTTCTCGATCCCCTTCAGTCTGGATTTCATCCTCAACACTCCACAGAAACTGCTCTCCTAAAACTAACAAACGATCTACTAACGACCAAAACCAATCAACACTATTCTGTACTCCTACTCCTGGACCTCTCTGCTGCCTTTGATACGGTTGACCACCCCCTCCTCCTCAAAAAACTACACGCCTTTGGTCTCCGTGACTGTACACTTCGCTGGTTCTCTTCCTACTTATCCAACCGCACCTTTAGCGTTTCTTATAACTCTACTTTCTCCTCTCCTCTTTCTTTCTCTGTTGGAGTCCCTCAGAGTTCTGTTCTTGGACCTCTACTATTTTCAATCTACACTGCCTCCCTGGGTCAACTGATAGCCTCCAATGGCTTCCAATACCACCTCTACGCTGACGACACCCAAATCTATTTCTCTACCCCTCAGCTCACTCCCTCTGTCTCCTCACGTATCAGTAATTTACTCTCAGATATATCAGTCTGGATGTCTCACCACTTCCTTAAACTCAATCTAGCCAAAACCGAACTTCTAATTTTTCCTCCCCCCTATGCCTCTTCCCCTGATCTCTCTGTCAAAATCGATGGCACAACTATAAGCCCATCCCCACATGTCAAGGTTCTAGGTGTAGTCCTAGACTCTGAACTCTCCTTCAAGCAACACATCCAATCACTGTCAAAATCTTGTCGCCTCAACCTCCGCAACATCTCTAAAATACGCCCCTTTCTAACCAATGGCACAACAAAGCTATTAATTCACTCACTGGTCATCTCTCGCCTCGACTACTGCAACTCCCTTCTCATTGGCTTACCTCTACATAGTCTATCACCTCTTCAATCCATTATGAATGCCGCTGCCAGACTCATCCACCTTACCAATCGCTCTGTGTCTGCCACTCCTCTCTGTCAATCCCTCCACTGGCTTCCGCTCGGCCAAAGAATTAAATTCAAAATTCTAACAACTACGTACAAAGCCATCCACAATTTCGCCCCCAGCTACATCACTAGCTTGGTCTCTAAATACCAACCTACTCGCTCTCTTCATTCCTCTCAAGACCTCCTGCTCTCTAGATCCCTTGTCACCTCCTCCCATGCTCGCCTCCAGGCCTTTTCCAAAGCCTCTCCAATCCTATGGAACTCCTTACCCCAATCTGTCCGCTTATCTCCTACTTTTTTAGCTTTCAGAAGATCCCTGAAAACCCTTCTCTTCAGAGAAGCCTACCCTACCCAAACCTAACAACTGTACTTTCATTTTTTTTTTTTTTTTTCCATCAGCTCATCCCCCACAGTTATTACCTTTTGTCTCCACTTGACCCCCCCTTCTAGATTGTAAGCTCTAACGAGCAGGGCCCTCTGAGCCCTCCTGTATTGATTTGTATTGTAAGTGTACTGTCTGCCCCATGTTGTAAAGCGCTGCGCAAACTGTTGGCGCTATATAAATCTGGTATAATAATAATAATAATAATGAAAGGCCACTGGCTGTTACAATGCAATCTTCATCAAATAGAAGGTCAACCGACCACAACTGCAGGAACCCCTAGCAACCTCTGGAGGAACCCTGGTTGAGAATGTCTGTACTATGGGTTTGGGACTCCACTGAGTTTCACTGGCACTCAGTTACGTCAATCATTGCTTTTCTTTTCATGCACATGTCTTGTGGACGGCCTTATGCTTTGTCTGGAGCATATTCATACTGGCCGAACGGTCTGCCTTCTGTCTTAGGCTGGGTTCACACCTGATTCGGATGCGGCTGACAGCGGGGGTCCGGTGCATCCCTGTTCTCCGTTTCAGGGACGAATCGGGCCCAAATTTTTGCCTGAATTTAGACCTGAAACAGAGCCAAAGACACACAGGATCATTGTGCAATTCGCTCCGCAGCCGCTCCGGAGATGTGTGAACCGGCACCATTAAGAGCAGGTCACAGTCTTCTGTCATGCGAATTGGATGCGAGGAAATCTGCATTCAATTCGCATAAGTGTGAACCCAGCCTTACACTTGCCACTTTTTATTTCACTCAGTTATCACAGGCACTTTGTAGACTGGGGGTGCAGGTTTGTCAGGGCTTGCCCTGATGACGGGGTAAGGATCGGTGGCCTGCAGATCTTTTTTCCCTTCCCAACTGTCAGTCTCTCTTTTGGAAAGCCCCCACCAAGTACTTAGAGTACCAGGTTTAGCAGATTTCAGCCTAGGTAGACCATAGAGTGCCATGCCCCTCTCAGGAGCCTTGCACCCTGGGGCTTTAGGGATTGAGGCCTTTCCTCTTCGGAGGTTGGTTCATTACTGTACCCTCATGTAATTTTTTGTGTGGTGAGATTTCACGGTTCATTTTTTTTTCGTTTGATGGGGATCAACTCATTGATTATGAGCCTGTCAGAAACCATGAAATCAGACCGAGACAGAAGTATACTTAAATCACACTTGTTTAATAATAAATGTAAAAAGAACAAACGTAGTCAAAACATAGCCAAAGTTTAGTAACCGGAACGGATAGTCAGCCAAGCCAAGAAGTCAGGAATCAATATAGTGGAACAGCAAGCAGGATCTTGAGCCAGAAGGGATGTCAGCAAAGCACGTCTTTAAACAGGAACGCAGGAGATAGGCTCTGCGATGTTGACCAAGGCAAAGGCAGAGATCCTTTTGGGCTGGACGGCTTAAGTAGGCAGGACTGACGAGCAGGATATCATCAACAGCTGAGTAACTGTGGAGAGATAGGAGCTGGCAATTAGCCAACAGGTGAGCAGCCAGCTCTGAGAAGGAAGGGCTGAGCCCAGCCCCAACAGGACCTTTACACTGCACTTGTTTGTGTTGGGTTTTTTTTTGCACAGAGACTAAGGGTGCAGGTTTGTCAAGGCCTGCCCGGATGTCTGGGAGAGGATCAATGGCCCTCAGGTCTTTTTTCTCTTCCCAACTGTCGGTAACTCCTTAGGAAAACCCTGTACTCGGAGGACCATCTTTAGAAGGTCCCTAAGGAACAGGTCCTCCTGGTTTCGGTTTAGGTAGACTAGAACACCTTGCCCCTCCAAGTAGCCTTGCACCCCAGGAGGTTTAGGGATTGAGGCCTTTCCTCTTCAGAGGGTTGGTTCATTGCTGTACTCTCATGAACTTTTTTTGTGTGCTGTTCATTTTTTTTTTTTTGGTGGGGATCAACAAAAATAAAAAAAAAAATAGATTTTTCATGATCTCTGACATCTCAGTCCAAGAAGTAGATGGTGACCCTGAAGGGGTGTTATCTACATATGAAGAAAAAAGCCAGCTAAAGCAAAGCCAGAGGAAGTACTAGAGAGGCAATAAAATACCTGGAAGTGTTACATTGATGCATTACTTAGCATGCTACACTTAACAGAAAAAAAATAAATATCTAATGCTGAGTCCACTTTAAAAAACTGACAGCTGGGATTTGATTGCTTATTATTACGGCAACACAGCCGTGTATTTTGACTTTAAAAACTCAGCGGCGCCGTTCTGCGAAGAGCCAGCTCAGCCTTAATTTTTTTTCTTATGACATTTAGAATATTTTACATTCTAGGCCTTTCGGCAGCTCAGCGTCAATTTTCTACCTCCACCCTCCGATGCCCCCGTTAAGTTCCTTTCCATAACTCTCGTCTCATTGGTTACCGAACTGTTTTAATAAGGCGGCTGAAGCCGGTCGGAATGTGCGCGTGGTGTAAGCACTGGAACTATTTAATAAGACTGTTAGGACGGGGCATAAAATTAGATGAATTCCTATTATTCCAATAATGCACAGATGGATAGGCAATGGATTTGGCTGCAAACTTGTTTTTCTGATGGCTGAAACTTTTCTGAAGCCGCCTCTCGTCTTACATACTTAAGTCGGCCATATGCTTGCCAATTTTTGGGACAATTTTGGAAATTTATATCAGTATTCAAAAAAAAAAAAACATGCAAACAAATAGAAACTGACATTGCAGAGTCACCCAAAAATACGTTTTTCTGTTGATTCCCGCCACGATATTCATCTTTTGGTAGCTGAGATTTGATAATTAGGGGAATTCAAAATGGCCCCAATAACAGTTTTCTGGCGGTAGATCCCCAAGGCCTTATGCACAAAAAAATTCTGCTTTTATAGGCATCCCAATTTTTTTTTATTCCTTTAACCTTTTCACTGCTAGAGCTGTTTTTTGGCTTTTTTTTTTTTACCCATATTTAACCACTTCACGCCCTTGGAAGGTATATAAATGGCCTTGGGTTGAAGTGGTTATACCGGGATCATAAAAAAACATAAATGAAGCGCTAAAAGAGAGGGAAATTTTGGGACTTTAACTGAAGCACATGTGCTATGTGCCTCCATCCCGGGTTCATGTAATATAGAAAAAAGGAATTTAGGACTTTGAATGAGACTAAGGACACTGTGGAGGAGATTAGTAGGAAACGTATTTAACCACTTCAATACCGGGCACTTATGCCCCTTCCTGCCCAGGACAATTTTCAGCTTTCAGCGCTGTCGCACTTTGAATGACAATTACACGGTCATACAACACTGTACCCAAACTGCATTTTTATCATTTTCTTCCCACATATAGAGCTTTCTTTTGGTGGTATTTGATCACCTCTGGGGTTTTTATTTTTTGATAAACAAACAAAAAAAGACCAAAATTTTTGAAAAAAAAAAAGTTTTTTTTAGTTTTTTTTTATAAAATTTAGTTTTCCCCTTCACTGACGGGCACTAATGAGGCGGCACTGATGGGCACTGATGAGTTGGCACTGATAAGGTGGCAATGATGGGCACTGATGAGGAGGCACTGATATGTAGAATTGATGGGCACTAATAGGCGGGACTGATATGCAGCACTGATGGGCACTTATAGACGGCACTGATAGGTGGCACTGATGGGCACTGACAGGTGGCACCAATGGGCACTGACAGGTGGCACTGATGGGCACTGATAGGTGGCTGTGATGGGCACTGACAGGCGGGAGTGATGGGAACTGACAGGCGGCACTGATTGGCACTGATAGGTGGTACTGATTGGCACTGACAGGTCGTACTGACAGGTGGCACTGATGGGCAGGACTGATGTGTTACTGACAGGTGATACGGCTGGGCACTGATTGGCACAGTGGTGGGCTCTGATTGGCACTGTGGTGGGCACTTGAAGGGTTTTTTATTGGGGGAATGCTGGGCACTGATTAGTAGTGTTTTTTTGTACATTTGAGGGGGCTGTGCTGTCTGATAATCAATGTGCTGATTATCAGCACAGACCCCCCCCTCCGATCGGCTCTCCCTGTCAGCGCGAACCGAGGAATGCCGTTTACCGGCACTTCCAGGTTCATGCTGTGATCAGCTGTGATTGGTCACAGCTGATCACGTGGTAAGAAGCCTCTGACAGAGGCTTCTTATCACGATCGGAGATGCGGGGTGTCAGACTGACACGCCGCACTCGCGAACGCCGCGATGCACGCCCCCGCATGTTATCCTGCGGGACATCATATGACTCCCAGTCAGGATAACAGAACCACTTCCCGGCCGTCAATCTGCTATAGGCCGGGTGGGAAGCGGTTAATGACATGTAAAGATATAAGATTCATAAAATATTACAAAAAATATATGGCAAGTGTGTATAACTCATATATCTACATGTTGTCTAAGGCAGTGGTCATCAACCCCTGTCCTCAGGGCCCACTAACAGGCCAGGTTTGCAAGACAACTGACATACATCACAGGTGATATCATTTTCTGCTCAGTGGTTGCAGTATTCTAGTCTGCATCTCCCCCAAGGTAATACATAAAACCTGGCCTGTTAGTGGGCCCTGAGGACAAGGTTGATGACCACTGGTCTAAGGGATCAGGCAGGGAACTGTCCGCCACTCCTGGTGGCACGGTGAGAAGAGCCACAGCCAGACCCCACAGAGGTCCCGGGTACAGACCTGGATCCTGACACAGTGAGCCAATCACACAAACAGGAAATGACATTTCTGGGGATATTTCCCACGCCAACAGTTTACAGAGCGCCTTCCAGGTTCCCATATTGTATTGAATTTAGCAAATTGAAAAGTAAAGGTCATTTTTAATAACATTGGCTTATGTAACAATTGCATATGTTACATTATTTTCCTTTTCCTCTTTATTTGTATGTAGCGGTAACCCCATAGGGGCTGCTGAGTTGGTTGTAGCAATTCGCCAAATCACCCTGCTTCCGATCTCCCATCACCAAGTATAAGACACCAGTCAGTAGTTCAGTTTTCTTGCTTTTATTTGCGGGTTATCAACGAGGAAAGTATGAGATGCCCCAATGAATTTCACTCTATAAGGGTATCATCCATGGCCGTGGCCTCTATAACTGGACTTTCCCTGTATAATCCCCTCTTGAGACTATTACTTCTTGTACAATTCGGACTATCCGACTATAAATTTCCCCATACGGTGCTTCCAAGTTGAACAGAAGGGATCACTCTGAATAATTCCTCTGTTTGACTGAAATGACTTCTCTGGTTATCAATTCTAGAGTCAAAAGGCCTGCACCGCTTATCTTCCATGACTCCATTACCGGACAACCTCTCAGTCTTTGGAAGTTACTGTCCATTGCTGGTTATACTGAGTTCCGTAGCATGCTACTCTACTCACTCCTGCTCTGGCGTCTTTACGTTGCACTGACCTTTTCCTCTTGATCAAAGTTCTGTGTTCCCCGGTCATAGAAAGTCGGCCCTGCGGTCTACTTCCTCCGCACACCCGGCACATCCCCCACTTGGGGATGTCCAGCATGATCCCCAGCGCTACATGCTGTCTTCCCTGTACTCCAGGCCTCCAACCTGGACCTTCCTTGAGAAGTTTCTGACGACTCTCCTCCTCCAGTGCCCCAGGCCCTCAGCCACTTGGACAGGGCCATCTTTAATATTGATTGGACCCTGGGCAAAACTTTTCTTGGGGCCCCCCCGCCATGCAGTTTCGCTCTCCACCAGCTCTGAGACATACAATAAATAGCAGCTAGACTCAAAATCAGTTTACTGAATCAGATCAGGCAGCTATTGCGATTGGTTGCTAGAGGTTACAGTGTATCATTACCGCTCACTGACTGGTTGCTAGAGGTTACAGCACACATTACGGCTCACTGATTAGTTGCTAGAGGTTACAGCGCATGATTTCTGCTTGTTGATTGGCTGCTAGAGATTACTGTGGATATGACCTCAGGGGGGTATGATATACATATCAATTCCACCGGCCGCCACTATGCCGCTATTTACATATGAATGCCGCTAATTTACATGTAAACACAGAGTCTGCAGGTGAGGCATCTGTACACAACAAAAGGGCAGAACTAGGCAGCATTAGTAGCAGCACTTCACACTGAGATATTGGCACACAGCACGGGACTAAAACCTCAAGGGACGAGGGAATTTAAACCAGGATAGTTGGGTTGAGGCAGCTGCTTTGGGCCCCACAACAATGACAGAGCCCAGGGCAGCTGCCCCTTTTGCCCTGCCTTAAAAACGGCCCCACACTTGGAACTCCAGGCCCCGGACTCCTCTTCTCTTCCCCCTAGGCTGGAACACCCCTGGAGGCATGTGACCCCATCTTATATGAGAGACCCACCCCCTACCAATGCAAGTTAATGATTGGTCAGAGCTCTCACATGAGCTGCCTGCCACTCAGGTCTCAGGTCCAACCTCCCTTCCAGAAAAATCCTTCTACAAGCAGAGGAGGTATCTATGAGCCCAAGCGTAGGTGGCCACACCCCCCCCCACTATACTGACACTCCCACTCCTAGATCAAAGCAACCAGGCCTCGAAAAAACACAGGCCTGGCTAAATTTACCATTACCTCAGCCCTGCACTATAAAACACTAATATAGCACCTACCTGAAAGTAGAGGGCGCTACATGTATATCTTTTTTCCCTGAAAGTGGAGTTATCCTTTACGTTCTAATAGAAGGGGGTCAGAAGAGTAGATGCAGAGTCAGGGAGGAGTTTAGGTGAGGAGTAGGTCCCCCCCCCCCTTAAAATCTGTCTAGAAATAACTGAAATGCAATGTGGAAATTCATTTTGACCACAGATGTGCTTTAAGGACGAATGTTCTGTTTTAATAATTGGGATTCTACTGATATGATAATTATAAATATGTGTGATTTCATGGTGGGAAATAAACCTTCATGAAGACACCTGAGAGCAGCCGACTCCGGGAGAAGTAAACAGCGCGGTTATACCGAGGAGCAATAATGCTGAGAATGTGTAATGAGATAACAGGAGGTCCAAAATAGCAATACAGAGCAGCCAACAAAATAATTAAAGAGCGTAATAAAACTGGAAACAAGTGGAAGATCCTGAAATTCAAATTAGAAACCACAAATAGGCAACAATAGAAGGATGTAGGGGTTTTATTTCTTTTTTTGATGTGTGTGTGATAGAGCTGGACCCACAGGAGTGAGGTTTGGTTCTGACGGATATACAGTGGGGACGGAAAGTATTCAGACCCCCCTAAATTTTTCACTCTTTGTTATATTGCAGCCATTTGCTAAAATCATTTAAGTTCATTTTTTTCCTCATTAATGTACACACAGCACCCCATATTGTACACACAGCACCCCATATTGTACACACAGCCCCCCATATTGTACACACAGCCCCCCATATTGTACACACAGCACCCCATATTGTACACACAGCCCCCCATATTGTACACACAGCCCCCCATATTGTACACACAGCACCCCATATTGTACACACAGCACCCCATATTGTACACACAGCACCCCATATTGTACACACAGAACCTCATATTGTACACACAGCACCCCATATTGTACACACAGCACCCCATATTGTACACACAGAACCTCATATTGTACACACAGCACCTCATATTGTACACACAGCCCCCCATATTGTACACACAGCACCCCATATTGTACGCACAGCACCCCATATTGTACACACAGCACCCCATATTGTACGCACAGCCCCCCATATTGTACACACAGCACCCCATATTGTACACACAGCACCCCATATTGTACACACAGCCCCCCATATTGTACACACAGCACCCCATATTGTAAACACAGCACCCCATATTGTACACACAGCACCCCATATTGTAAACACAGCACCCCATATTGTACACACAGCATACCATATTGACAGAAAAACACAGAATTGTTGACATTTTTGCAGATTTATTAAAAAAGAAAAACTGAAATATCACATGCTCCTAAGTATTCAGACCCTTTGCTGTGACACTCATATATATAACTCAGGTGCTGTCCATTTCTTCTGATCATCCTTGAGATGGTTCTACACCTTCATTTGAGTCCAGCTGTGTTTGATTATACTGATTGGACTTGATTAGGAAAGCCACACACCTGTCTATATAAGACCTTACAGCTCACAGTGCATGTCAGAGCAAATGAGAATCATGAGGTCAAAGGAACTGCCTGAAGAGCTCAGAGACAGAATTGTGGCAAGGCACAGATCTGGCCAAGGTTACAAAAAAATTTCTGCTGCACTTAAGGTTCCTAAGAGCACAGTGGACTCCATAAACCTTAAATGGAAGACGTTTGGGATGACCAGAACCCTTCCCATTGGGGGTGGGGGGGTGGGGGGGCTTTATCAGGGGTCTAAACAGACCCCTGACATTTCGCCCTTGAGACAGAGAAAGGAGATTGAGGATTTCAATCTCCATCTCTGCAGCTTCAGCTGCACACAATGGATGGACAGGAATAGCTCTGTACAGAGCTTTCCATTCATTCATAAACTGAAGCATAATAAACAAAGTTTACTATGCTTCAGTTTTGAATGGACAGCATCAGTGATCATATTTACCCGCCACCCCCTCCCGCTCTCTATTCTTACAGAAAGAAAGAGAGAAAGAGAAAAGGGAAGAAAGGAAAGAAACAGAAAGGGAAGGAAGGAGACAAGGAAGGAAGGAAGCAAAGAGAAAAGGAAGGATGGAAGGACCCTTACATTACATCCCATCCCTTTAGATTGTAAGCAGGGCCCTCTTTTCCCTTCTGTATTGAACTGTATTGTAATTGTACTGAGGGGGGGGGGTAGACTACACTCACAGTGAACGGATAGATCGGCAGGCTGTACCTTTCCTCCTCTGGCTGCTGGGCTTTAAACTTCCCGATCTGAAGGAAGGAAGGAGGGGAAGTAAAAGGAAGATAGGAAGGAAGAAAGGGTCCTTACATTAGAGTACTCATTGGGAGGCAGGAGAGAGAAGGGGGGGTAGACTACACTCACAGTGGATGGATAGATCGGCAGGCTGTAAATTTTCTCTTCTGGCTGCTGGGCTTCAAACCTCCCAATCTGTCCATTTCTCTCCTGCAGCCGCTGAATGCCTGCAGGAGGGAGAGGAGGGGAAGCGGGCATTTAGTGGTGGCAGGAGGGAAATTGACAGATTGGTTCCTCTGTATGCTGCCCCTCCTATCCAGGCGGCTCCAGCTTACCAGGCAAATGCCCGGTGTGCCCATGGACAGTCCGTGCCTGGGTGCACATCTCTTGTGGGTCACAGGGGTGCGCTTACTTTTGCATTCCTTTCACCCAGAGTCGCACCATTGCCCGCTATCAGCTGATTGGGTAGAGCTGCTCCAGGCTCTGGAAGGATCTCGACAATATTGTTGGGATACACCCAGGTGCCTGCTTGAAAGCTGGCTCTGCCTCTCGGCACACAGCTGAGAGTCAGTGCCAGCTGTGCCGGCGCCCTCTCCTGAGATCCAGTGAGGGCCGGAGGAGCAGAGAGCAAAGACTGAGAGTCACTGCTCTCCACTCCAAGTGGACCAAGAACCGAGTGATCAGTGGTTATGGGAGGCGGGCGCTACCGCTTACTTATGTGAGCTAAGCCAACGGACGTGATGGCATCACTGCCTTCCCTCCACCCATATGCGTTATGTCCTTGGTTGGGAGGAAGTTCTTCGGCTTGAATGAGCGAGCATCGGTCCTTTATCTTTACGGCTCCCGATCTCCATATTTGTGGATTCATTTTTTTCTTTTTAAGAGACATGTCTCATGTCTGCTGCTGATTATGTGAGTAGTTTGAATGCTTTCTTTTGTAACAATAATTACTGATTTTAAAACAGAGAGCACTAGATCTTCTGTTTTTTTCTTATTTTGAGAGGCATCTGGCACAGTCACTTAATGAACAGGCTTGGAGGGTAATTATAAGGGTAGGGACCTCAAGTCCTCCATTTAGGGGGTGGAGACATGGAGTACTCCTCATTCTGATCAGATGCTGCCAATTTTGACCTTCTGTTAGCTCAGAGGTCAATTCCAAGGTGAGCAGATTCCCCACCAGCGACCCCTCCCCCTGCTAAGCAGCCACTCGGTTCACTTTTAACAGAAAGTCCGGCCCCTAAGGAAAATTTTAACACTGGGGTTATGGCATCTAGGTGCATCCATAATTCCGGTGTTAAAAGTCAACGTAATGATACATTTTCCCGGTTGGGCAGTTGACAAGTTAGAGATTGTATTAATGAGGGGAGCACTATTGTTTGTGCCGACAAGCTTCCCAATGTCATGACAGTTTCCCTCCACGCAAACCGCTGGCAGCTGCTTAGGGCCCCACAGCCATCACTGGGCCCAGGGCAGCTGCCCCTTTTGGCCCCCATGGTAAAGACAGCCCTGATTGTATTTGGATCACACCTGCCTCTCCCCCCCCCCCCGTTGACCGGTAACAAGGTCCATGCGAAAGAAAACCTTTTTAATTTCAAGCGCTTGTTATATTGTCCTTTTGGGGGCATTTGGCGATGAAGGTAAATTAGACCAACCCCCAGATCCCCCCCCCCCCCCACCCCTCCTCCGGTATAAGGACACATGGAATATACAGTAATAGAAGGTATTGATTGCCAACCTGCAGACTGATTACCTTTCATGACTTTTCTCGTTACCTGTCAAGTGCCGAGAACTTCAATTCAGCTTCACTCTGGAGGATAATTTGTGATTGATCTCAGCACTTTAATTTCTTTGCTTGTTAAATGTTGTTCTAAGATTCTTTTTTTTCTTTTTTTTTTTTTTTCTTCTTCCTCCATTGCCTAAAAATAAAACAAATTGGAGCCTCGAATCGCCGGCGCGGCCTAATCCTGAGCATTCAGCTTCTTATTAGCTCATTGATTGAGTTAAGGTTGAAGATTTACTGTGAGGATTGGAGGAAGAAAATGGCTTTTTATCTCTAATCCAGAGCTACTAATCAGGAGAGTGTGAATTGCACGCGGCCGCTCCTCATTTCCATCCCCCGATAGACACTTTAGAGAGCCGAGAGAGCCGTACAATCCCAGATACAATATATCTCCAGAATCAGAGGAAATGTCATTTTCACTAATATAATTGGCACCCGTCATGCCGGGAACGAGGCCCTCTCGTCTGATTTCTGCTTCCAAGATTATCACTTCAAGTGTAATAGAAACGTTCTCAAAATGTTACTTTGTTTAAAAGGCTATAAATAGGTGTGAGCTCCATGTTCGAATCGAGCCCAAGTTAGGCTCGAACATCCGGTGTTCGCCCGTTCGCCGATCAGCAAATATTATGGGGTGTTCGCAGGAAATTTGAGCGCCGCAGGATGCCCCATAATGCACTGCGAAATCGCAGTGCATTGCTTTATGATGATTGGCCAAAGCATGCACCTGACCTGCATGCTTTGGCCAATCACAGCACCCTCTGCTGAGAGAGCCATAATTGGCCAAAGGCAGGGTGCCTTTGCCCAATCATGGCACAGGGGGACTAAGTCCACGCCCCACACTATATAAGGCTGCTTACATAGCGACCGTGTATAGTGTACGGACGGATTCAGCCACATTGGAGGGTTTTCCAGCATGAACGGTCTGTGTGAGGTCATGATGCAGCATCTCAATTGGATTCAAGTACGGGCTCCAAAACCTAAATTTTGCTTTGTTTGAACCATTTGGAGGTGGACTTGCTGTTGTGTTTCGGATCATTGTCCTGCTGCATAACCCAAGTGCACTTGAGCTTGAGGCCACCAACTGATGGCCAGACATTCTCCTTTAGGATTTTCTGGTAGAGCTCAGAATTCATGGTTCCATCAATTATGGTAAGTCGTCAGGGGCGGACTGACCATTGAGCCCCTCGGGCACTGCCCGAGGGCCCTGGGCCACTAGAGGGCCCCATCAGGGTTGCCAGCCTCAGTAAAACCAGGGACAGTATGGACCAGGGACAGCCAATAGACAGTATGGACCAGGGACAGCCAATAGAAACATGTCTGTGTATACTGTGTGTACATGTATGAGTATACTGTGTGTGTGTGTATACTATGTGGCCCCATAATCTCTGATTGCCTGGGGGCCCCATGAGATGTCAGTCCACCCCTGTAAGTCGTCCAGGTCCTGAAGCTGCAAAGCAGCCCCAGACCATCACGCTACCACCACCATGTCTGACTATTGGTATGATGTTCTTGTTATGAATTGGGATGAGCTTGATGTTCGGGCCGAACATACGTTCGACTCGAACATCGGGTGTTCGCCAAAGAGCGAACATTATGGGGCATTCGCGCATATTTGAGCACCGCGGAACACCCCATAATGCACTGTGAGATCGCAGCGCATTGCTGTATGATGACTGGCCAAAGCATGCACCTGACCTGCAGGCTTTGGCCAATCCCAGCGCCCTCTGCTAAGAGAGCCATAATTGGCCAAAGGGAGGGTGCCTTCGGCCAATCATGGCTCAGGGATACTGAGCCATGATAGGGGTTTCATGCCCCACACTGTATAAGGCTGCTTACACGGCGGCCGTGTATAGTGTTGTTGGTGTGGACAGAGAGATAAAATCAGGGGGAAATCGTGGGTGCGTGTTATACGCCGATCCCCGCTAATTGTGAACGATCGGAGCGATCGCCGCGATCGCCGCCGACATACACATAGCCGAGTGTAGATTTAAATATGGCGCCGCGGAGTTTGCAGGGACTCGGCGGAGCAGAACGAGCGCCGCCGAGATCACAGGGACTGGGCGATACACATAGCTGAGTGTACTCGCCTCTTCTCAGCGCCGCTCACAGTCACGCCCAGTCCCGCCATTGGACCTGTGTTATGTCCATCATAGGGCGTGACTGTGAGCGGCGCCGAGAAGAGCCGAGTACACTCAGCTGTGTGTATCTCGGCTACGCCCAGTCCCTGCAATCTCGGCGGCAGATTTAAATCTGTCCAAGGCTGCAATGGACACTGGGGCAAGGCTGCACTGACAAGGCTGCAGATGGACACGATAAGGCTGCATTGATGGGCATTTTAATGTAAGTTTTTTTTCCTTAAACTTCCCTCCTAAAAGTTTTTTTCCTTAAAATTCCCTCCTAAACTTGGGGTGCGTGTTATACGCCAATAAATACGGTATATATATATACAGTGAGGACGGAAAGTATTCAGACCCCCTTAAATTTTTCACTCTTTGTTATATTGCAGCCATTTGCTAAAATCATTTAAGTTAATTTTTTCCTCATTAATGTACACACAGCCCCCCATATTGTACACACAGCCCCCCATATTGTACATACAGCACCCCATATTATACACACAGCCCCCCATATTGTACACACAGCACCCCATATTGTACACACAGCCCCCTATATTGTACACACAGCCCCCCATATTGTACACACAGCACTCCATATTGTACACACAGCACCCCATATTGTACACACAGAACCTCATATTGTACACACAGCACCCCATATTGTACACACCGCTCCCCATATTGTACACACCGCTCCCCATATTGTACACACAGCACCCCATATTGTACACACAGCACCTCATATTGTACACACAGCACCCATATTGTACACACATCACCCCATATTGTACACACAACACCCCATATTGTACACACAGCACCCCATATTGTACACACAGCACCCCATATTGTACACACAGCCCCCCATATTGTACACACAGCACCCCATATTGTACACACAGCCCCCCATATTGTACACACAGCCCCCCATATTGTACACACAGCACCCCATATTGTACACACAGCCCCCCATATTGTACACACAGCACCCCATATTGTACACACATCACCCCATATTGTACACACAGCACCCCATATTGTACACACAGCACCCCATATTGTACACACAGCACCCCATATTGTACACACAGCCCCCCATATTGTACACACACCACCCCATATTGTACACACAGCACCCCATATTGACAGAAAAACACAGAATTGTTGACATTTTTGCAGATTTATTAAAAAAGGAAAAACTGAAATATCACATGGTCCTAAGTATTCAGACCCTTTGCTCAGTATTTAGTAGAAGCCCCTTTTGATGAGTCTTTTTGGGAAAGATGCAACAAGTTTTTCACACCTGGATTTGGGGATCCTCTGCCATTCCTCCTTGCAGATCCTCTCCAGTTCTGTCAGGTTGGATGGTAAACGTTGGTGGACGGCCATTTTTAGGTCTCTCCAGAGATGCTCAATTAGGTTTAAGTCAGGGCTCTGGCTGGGCCATTCAAGAACAGTCACGGAGTTGTTGTGAAGCCACTCCTTCATTATTTTAGCTGTGTGCTTAGGGTCATTGTCTTGTTGGAAGGTAAACCTTCGGCCCAGTCTGAGGTCCTGAGCTCTCTGGAGAAGGTTTTCGTCCAGGATATCCCTGTACTTGGCCGCATTCATCTTTCCCTCGATTGCAACCAGTCGTCCTGTCCCTGCAGCTGAAAAACATCCCCACAGCATGATGCTGCCACCACCATGCTTCACTGTTGGGACTGTATTGGACAGGTGATGAGCAGTGCCTGGTTTTCTCCACACATACCGCTTAGAATTAAGGCCAAAAAGTTCTATCTTGGTCTCATCAGACCAAAGAATCTTATTTCTCACCATCTTGGAGTCCTTCAGGTGTTTTTTAGCAAACTCCATGCGGCTTTCATGTGTCTTGCACTGAGGAGAGGCTTCCGTCGGGCCACTCTGCCATAAAGCCCCGACTGGTGGAGGGCTGCAGTGATGGTTGACTTTCTACAACTTTCTCCCATCTCCCGACTGCATCTCTGGAGCTCAGCCACAGTGATCTTTGGGTTCTTCTTTACCTCTCTCACCAAGGCTCTTCTCCCCCGATAGCTCAGTTTGGCCGGACGGCCAGCTATAGGAAGGGTTCTGGTCGTCCCAAACGTCTTCCATTTAAGGATTATGGAGGCCACTGTGCTCTTAGGAACCTTAAGTGCAGCAGAATTTTTTTGGTAACCTTGGCCAGATCTGTGCCTTGCCACAATTCTGTCTCTGAGCTCTTCAGGCAGTTCCTTTGACCTCATGATTCTCATTTGCTCTGACATGCACTGTGAGCTGTAAGGTCTTATATAGACAGGTGTGTGGCTTTCCTAATCAAGTCCAATCAGTATAATCAAACACAGCTGGACTCAAATGAAGGTGTAGAACCATCTCAAGGATGATCAGAAGAAATGGACAGCACCTGAGTTATATATATATGAGTGTCACAGCAAAGGGTCTGAATACTTAGGACCATGTGATATTTCAGTTTTTCTTTTTTAATAAATCTGCAAAAATGTCAACAATTCTGTGTCCATACCTGCTGGACTCATGGTCCAGCAGGCATGGACAGGGACGTTGCCTTTCCATCACGGTGCACTGGGTAACTCTGCTGGCAGCTGGGACAGGGTTCAGTATTGTTGGAGATTGTTCCACCACCATGCCTCCAAAATGCTAGTGGTGATTCTGGCACACCTCTCTCCTCCACCCTCCTCTTCTTCTTCCTCCAGGGCCTCTTCTGCAGATTTGTCCTCTGAACCAGCGGTGCTCCGTAAGCGTTCAAGGGGCTACGCAAGCACTCAGGCAAAAAGATGCCATGCGGTGCTTGAGTTGGTCTGCTTAGGGGACAGGAGCCACACTGGGGCAGATATTCTGGCAGCTCTGCAGGGGCAGGCTCAGAGGTGGTTGACGCCACGCCAGCTTCAGCCAGGAATGGTTGTATGCGACAATGGCACCAACCTTCTCTCCGCCCTCCAACAGGGACCCTTGACCCATGTTCCATGTTTGGCACACGTCCTGAATTTGGTGGTGCAGCGGTTCTTGAGCGGGTACCCAGACTTACAGGGTACCTGCTCAAGAGGCAGGCCAAAAAAGTCTGTGGTCATTTCCGCTGGTCATATAATGCCAGTGCTCGGCTGGCTGACATTCAAAGGCAATGCAACCTGCCCACCAACCGCCTCCTTTGTGACATGCCCACCAGGTGGAACTCAACGTTGGCCATGCTGCAGCGGCTGCACACACAGCAGAGGGCCATCAATGAGTACCTGTGCGAGTATGACAGCAGGACAGGGTCAGGGGAGCTTGGCTTCTTTTCCCCATGCCAGTGGGCCATGATCAGGGATGCATGCACTGTCCTGTCACCATTTGAGGAGGCCACGAGGATGGTGAGCAGTGACAGTGCATGCATCAGTGACACTGTCCCCCTTGTCCACCTGTTGGAGCACACGCTGCGTGGAATAATGGACAGGGCACTTGAGGCAGAACAGAGGCAGGAAGAGGAGACTTCCTTAACTCTCAAGGCCCCCTTTATCCAGACAGTGTTCCTGCGTGCCCGCCGATCACACAGGAAGAGGACGAGGAGGAAGAGGAGGAGGAGGAGGAGGAAGATTGTGTCATGGCATGGACATGGAGAATCACACTCAGCAGCAGTCTTCAAGGGATGGTTTTCAGTCCCCAGAAGTGGTTTAGGGGAACCCTGCTCCAAAAATGTAAAACTAGAATAGCGTGGGGGCCCCCCCCCAAAATCCATACCAGACCCTTATCCCAGCATGCAACCTGGCAGGCCGCAGGAAAACGGGGGGGGGGGGGGGGTGATGAGAGAGCACATTATGATTGTTTATACCAATGAATTTCACTGTTATAAGCAACCATTTTTACTGAATGAAGCTGATTCATTCCGGCTGTTTTGTTATAACTAGCTGTGATTGGCCCTGTCTGTAAAATGTGATCACTGACCAATCACAGCTAGCAACAGAATTGTTTTCTAATATTTGCAAGAACATAACCTGAGAATATTCGATTTTGCCCCATTTGTATGGAACTAAATCCCATGTCGTTTCAATGGATGAACAGCTTTATGAATGCGCTTGGGGCACCTAAATGTGCCGAAATGCGTTGAACACAGAATTCAGGCCACTAGATGGCACTGACCAGCATAGGAAGTAAGTTTTCTCCCCAGTGCCATCTAGTGGCCATAATGCGGTATTTTCCTCATACACATTCGATCTGCAGAAAACATAACCTGAGAACATTTGATTCTGCCACATTTGTATGTAACTAAGTGACATGTAGTTTCATTTGATGAACAGCTGTGCACACTTTTTATGAATGCGTTTGGGGCACCTAAATATGCCGAAATGCGTTGAACACAGCAGTCAGGCCACTAGATAGCACTGACCAGCATATGAAGTAAGATTGCTCCGCAGTGCCATCTAGTGGCCATATGGCATTATTTTCTTTATTCACATTTTTTTTTTTTTTTTTTTTTTAATAAATACACCTGTATGACATCAGGTGGTGATAGTTTTAAAAAAAAAGGAATTAAGAAAAGAAGTACCTTTTTTTTATTTAAGAACTGAACTTTTGGGGCTCACTATGTGACAAATGATAATTATTAGAGCCCAGCTCCGGCGCTGATCCGTTCGCGGCCCCCCCCGGGAGGAATGATAACAAGGACACGGAGACGGGGACTCCGCCTGACTTTCTGCTGATCCCGCGCTCATTTCCAGTCATTTTCTTCCCTCTTGTTTGTTTGTATTTGCGGATTTGGTAAACAAACGAAGGGAGGCGTTTTTTTTATTCGGCGGAAATCCTGGAGGTGATGAAGACGCTCGCACGATAAAATGTGCACAAGGTGAGCAGCTGAAGTGTTATGAAAGTGCCGGGGGGCCCCCTGACAAAATGACAAGCAGGTTTAATTATGAATGACTTGTCTTGGGCGTTGGGTAAGAAAAGAGGCCGCACTATATATATACACACACACCGCATATTATACAATGTATCAGATATTGTGTGCAGGACCAAGCTCCTTATAAATGCTTAAAGTGACACTGTACTATTAAAGTGGACCTGTCATCACATACACTATATTTCCAAAAGTATTGGGACGCCTGCCTTCACACACATGAACTTTTATGACATCCCAGTCTTAGTCCGTAGGGTTCAGTATTGAGTTGGTCCGCCCTTTGCAGCTATAACAGCTTCAACTCTTCTGGGAAGGCCGTCCACAAGGTTTAGGAGGGTGTCTATGGGAATGTTTGACCGTTCTTCCAGAAGAGTATTTGTGAGGTCAGGCACTGATGTTGGACGGGAAGGCCTGGCTCACAGTCTCCGCTCTAATTCAGCCAAAAGGTGTTCTGTTGGGTTGAGGTCAGGACTCTGTGCAGGCCAGTCAAGTTCCTCCACCCCAAACTCGCTCACCCATGTCTTTATGGACCTTGCTTTGTGCACTGGTGCGCAGTCATGTTGGAACAGGAAGGGGCCGTCCCCAAACTGTTCCCACAAAGTTTGGAGCATGAAATTCTCCAAAATATCTTGCTATGCTGACGCCTTAAGAGTTCCCTTCACTGGAACTAAGGGGCCAAGCCCAACCCCTGAAAAACAACCCCCCACACCATAATCCCCCCTCCACCAAATGATTTGGACCACAAAGCAAGGTCCATAAAGACATGGATGAGCGAGTTTGGGGTGGAGGAACTTGACTGGCCTGCACAGAGTCCTGACCTCAACCCGATAGAACACCTTTGGGATGAATTAGAGTGGAGACTGCGAGCCAGGCCTTCTCGTCCAACATCAGTGCCTGACCTCACAAATGCACTTCTGGAAGGATGGTCAAACATTCCCATAGACACCCTCCTAAACCTTGTGAACGGCCTTCCCAGAAGAGTTGAAGCTGTTATAGCTGTAAAGGGCGGAGCCAACTCAATATTGAACCCTACGGGGGGAAGACTGGGATGTCATTAAAGTTCATGTGCGTGTAAAGGCAGGCGTCCCAATACTTTTGACACTATAGTGTACTTTTGATAATAGGTGTACCTCATTCTCATCTCAGAAAGTTGGGAATACCTCCAAACGTTAAACAGCTTGCACTGCTGAAAACATATAATATGGTGTAGAGGAAGTGAAGAAGTTGAAGGTGCGAGGCCGGAGGGACTGTGAGGAATATCACCCAGCGGGGCTCTGATGTTATAACGCCCCGAGACAGGAAGTGAGGGCAAATCTCCCCCAACAGATAGCAATAGAAACCTTACAGGGGATTTCATTCAAAACGTCAAAAAGATGCCCGGAATTCCACTTTAAATTCCATTCCACGTTTTCTATTATATATAAAATGAAAAATAAAAAATAAAATAAAGATTCCCTGTGTTGATAAATCCACCTCCATATTTCTTGGCTTTTTTTTTCTTGTATCAGTGAGATTAGTTATTGATTTTGCCTTGTAAAAACCTCAACATGAAAACTGCTCTCGAGAAGTTTCCACCTTACATAAAGTAATAATAAAAACCAGATAGGAGAATAAATCACACCGGGGGGGGGGGGCTTTAAAATTCTGGGCATTGCAAAAAGTCTCATTCTAGGGTCAGTTCTGAAAGTGAGAGCGATTAGAACGACGTTCGTTATTTTATCTCATGCAACTTTTTTTTGTATAAAGTATATAAAACGTTCAATTTACTGGAATATGACTCGGGGGGGGGGGGGGAGGTCTTCATATAAGTTCTCAGTTACATTTGGAGATACATTGTATACATTTCTGATGAGTTCGTTATCCTCCGCTGAGGTGGAATGAGAATCATTGTTGCCAAATAATAGTAATATATTCATTTCTTAGAATCTGAACTTTCCTATCTGGTGATTTGGTGACATCCGATATTGTGAAGGGATTGTAGAGAAATCTGGGGGTGTATCAAGCAGAAGCATTGTAGTCGTATTATTTCAGGGGGTCCGATGTGCCAGCAGAGTCATGGTTTACAGCGGGGGGTCTCCACCCTCTCACTCAAACAATGGGGCATAGTTCTCCCACTGACACCAATGATGGGGGACTATTCCTCCCACTGATACCAATGATGGGGCACTATTCCTCCCACTGACACCAATGATGGGGCGCTATTCCTCCCACTGATACCAATGATGGGGCACTATTCCTCCCACCGATACCAATGATGGGACACTATTCCTCCCACTGACACCAATGATGGGACACTATTCCTCCCACTGATACCAATGATGGGGCACTATTCCTCCCACTGATACCAATGATGGGACACTATTCCTCCCACTGATACCAATGATGGGGCACTATTCCTCCCACTGACACCAATGATGGGGCACTATTCCTCCCACTGACACCAATGATGGGACACTATTCCTCCCACTGACACCAATGATGGGACACTATTCCTCCCACTGATACCAACAATGGCATATTATATCTCCCACTGATACCAATAATGGGGCACTATTCCTCCCACTGATAGCAATGATGGGGCACTATTCCTTCCACTGACACCAATGATGGGACACTATTCCTTCCACTGATACCAATGATGGGGCACTATTCCACCCACTGACACCAATGATGGGACACTATTCCTCCCACTGATATCAACAATGAGGCACTATTCTTTTCACTGACACCAATGAAGGGACACTATTTCTCCCACAGACACAAATGATGGGGCACTATTCCTCCAACTGATACCAATTATGGGGCACTATTTCTTCCACTAACACCGATGATTGGGCACTCTTCCTCCCACAAACACCAATAGTGGGGAAATTATACCACCAATGACACTAACAATGGGCCACTATTCCTCCCACTGACACCAATGATGGGGCACTACTGTATTTCTCATGCTAACACCAATGACGCAGCAGTATTCCTCCCCTGGTTGCAAAGTTGGGGAGTTTTTTGCTTCCACTGACACCAATGATGGGGCACTATTCCTCCCACTTTCATTCTCTACTCCCACTTGCCACAGCTTGGCCCGGAACTATGTGAGAACCTGGTTTCTGGTCTTGATTGCATAGCTTGGAGTCCTGGTTGCCTATAGAGATTGTGAAGCCACTATAACCCAAGCTAAGTGACTTTTTAGTAAATCTCTATAGAATACATTGTCAATGTTCATTTGCTAAGAAGGTTAGATAGTGGGTGCATGTGTGTTATGTGCATATTTGTATTACTCTGTATGACCTCTAAGTAGTTTGTATGTAGTTGGTTGTTTGTAGTTGTATTTGCAGCAAAGTGTCCGAGAAGCAAAACAATTGGAGGCTTGTCTGAGATTTGCTTTAAAGTTCAATTGAAACAAACCAGTTTTCTGTAGTTTGTGCCGAGACAAATGCTTCATAAACACTAAATTATGCCCACTTGGCATTGGTCACATACCTACCTTCACCAACGATCAAGCAAGTCTTGTTGTGCAACCCCGCCCAGCAGAACACGCCCTTTGCTAAGAAAACTGCAGATAGTCCAAGCCCTTCTGCTGAAGGCCCTCCAGCTCCTACTCCACCGATGGATGGGTGATGGCTTCAGGTGGTCCATTGAACGGCTCATATTGATGTTATCGATGTTTATTATTGATGTTATTTAGTACAAGGATAACCCACCCTCCTTGCATCCAATTACACGTTTCACTCTGCTAGGATCTTAGAGTCTATGATTAAGCTCCTAGCTGAGTGAAACCGGGAGCAGGTGGATGGGTAGATGTACCAGGCAACATCAGTAAAGTAAAGGAAGCTCCGTGGGCGGAGTTAAACATGTTGGGGGCGTGGCCTGGTTGGAGTCCAGGCTGAGGTTGTCATACACCTTCTTACGGGGTTTTGCAGAGATGTGCGACTTACAGGAATTTTACCTTTTCTATCAGTAAACATTTCTTGTTCAGCAGTGGTGGCTGGTGCTCAATTTTTTATTTTTTTTGGGGGGGGTGATCAGCCAAATGTCCTGCACTACTTGCCCCATCCAAGTTAAGGGCAGCTTTGATGGCTTCCCCACTGCTTCTCCTCGGTGGCTTCCCAGCTGCTTCTCCTCCTCAGCGCCTTCAGCGGCTTCCCAACTGCTTCTTCTCCTCGGTGGCTTCCCAACTGCTTCTCCTCCTCGGCAGCTTTGGTGGCTTCCCAGCTGCTTCTCCTCCTCAGCGCCTTCAGCTGCTTCCCAACTGCTTCTTCTCCTCGGTGGCTTCCCAAGTGCTTCTTCTCCTCGGTGGCTTCCCAACTGCTTCTTCTCCTCGGTGGCTTCCCAACTGCTTCTCCTCCTCAGCAGCTTTGGTGGCTTCCCAGCTGCTTCTCCTCCTCAGCGCCTTCAGCGGCTTCCCAACTGCTTCCTCTCCTCGGTGGCTTCCCAACTGCTTCTTCTCCTCGGTGGCTTCCCAACTGCTTCTCCTCAGCGTCTTGGGCAGCTTCCCAGCTGCTTCTCCTCCTTGGCGGATTCAGCAGCTTCCAAGCTGCTTCTCCTCCTCTGTTGCTTCGGCGGCTTCCCAGCTGCTTCTCCTCTTCGGCGGCTTTGGCGGGTTCCCAGCTGCTTCTCTTCCTTGGCTGCTTCGGCAGCTTCCCAACAGCTTCTCCTTCTCGGTGGCTTCCCAGCTGCTTCATCTCCGGCGGCTTTGATGGCTTCCCAGCTGCTTCTCCTCCTCGAGAGCTTCCCGGGTGGCTTTGGCGGTCTCCCCACTGCTTCTCCCACCGGCCAATCCGGACGCTTCTCCTCCCGACCTATCGGGTCTTAAGACTCGCTTCCTGATTGTCTGGGAGGAGAATCAGGAAGACAATAGAGAATTTTAAATTGCTAATGTCACACAAGAGCACTGCGCCCCGGGCCCACCCACTTTAAAGCCAATTAGAGCCTCAGGCTCAAATCACGTGCCCCTAAAAAAAACAAAAAAAAAAAAAAAAAAACCTCAGAAAAACCAGACCCCATAGAAATCCATGTGTCCGGTGCCCTGCATGGAGATTAGGGGGCCCATATGAGTGGCCACCACTGTTGTTCAGTAAAAAAACATTTACTATAGGGGTTTCCCTTTCCTTGATAAGTAGTGTAGGGATTTTATGTTTAGCACTGTTTATACCGGTTTCCCTTTCCTTTCTTTGCCACAAAGTACCTGAAAAGCAGAATCCGGTGAAGTTGCCCTTTAGGCTATTTGAACCTCGTCAAGTTCTGCTCCTTCCATTAGAACTTCAAGCTATGGTTGAACAATGCCAAAGACCGCACATTGTGTTCGCACACGTGGGTGTAAAATGTACACGCTCCTCTAGCTTGGCACTATGTACAAGACGGTGGTGGAGCACACTTTCCCCAAGTGCCAGCCCATTGCGGAGCCCATAACCCCCTACGTCCCCCCAGGAGACGGCACACTGGGATTTTTAAACCAATTATTGTTATTGTTTTAAACCAATTATTGTTCATTGACCCCATTCTCCTAATTATTTGGAATTGTATAGGCGTTCTAACATATCATTTCTTAGAGTTAAAAAGGAAATAAAAGTCAGCATCTCATATTTAATGCATGGGCATCCATTGGCAGGCGGCGGGTATGTGTACATATAGGCCAATTTGCTACCTGCTGGCTTATCCGCCAGTAAAGGGAAAGAGAGCCGCGGCGTGCGACACGGCAGAGAGACCGCCGGCTGGTTCTAAACCGATTTCTGCTGAAAAGAAGTTATGCTTATGTTCAGAAATCTGTTGTAAATAATATCGCTGCCATAGAAGTGCTTTGTGTGCTAATAGCGCAAATCTTCACCTCGCGTGAATCATCCGGGCTGAACCCTAAAGGCAAACCATAATGTTTTAGGGTCAATTTTTAATGGGTGCTGCATATGAGGGTCCTGCGCTACATATCTATATACGGTATAAATACACACCCCTTGAAATTCTCCACATTTTCTCATGTCACAACCAAAAACATAAATGTATTTTATTGGGATTTTATGTGATAGACCAACACAAAGTGTCACATAATTGTGAAGTGGAAGGAAAATGATAAATGATACAAATAAATATGTGAAAAGTGTAGGGGAGGGATATTTGTATGGCGCCCCCCGGAGTCAATACTTTGTAGAACCCCCTTTCTCTACAAGTCTTTTTGGGGATGTCTCTACCAGCTTTGCACATCTAGAGAGGACATTTCTGCCCATTCTTCTTTGTAAAATATCTCAAGTTCTGTCAGATTGGATGGAGAACGTCTGTGAACAGCAATTTTCAAGTCTTGCCACAGATTCTCAATGTGATTTAGGTCTGGACTGTGACTGGGCCATTCTAACACATGAATATGCTTTGATCTAAACCATTCCATTGTAGCTCTGGCTGGATGTTTCGGGTCGTTGTCCTGCTGGAAGGTGAACCTCCGCCCCAGTCTCAAGTCTTTTTTAGACTCTAACAGGTTTTGTTCTAAGATTGTCCTGTATTTGTCTCCATCCATCTTCCCATCAACTCTGACCAGCTTCCCTGTCCCTGCTGAAGAAAACCATCCCCACCACATGATGCTGCCACCACCATGTTTCACGGTGGGGATGGTGTGTTCAGAGTGATGTGCAGTGTTAGTTTTCCCCACACATAGCGTTTTACTTTTAGGCCACAAAGTAGAATTTTGGTCTCCTCTGACCAGATCACCTTCTTCCACATGTTTGCTGTGTCCTCCACATGGCTTCTCACAAACTACAAACAGGACTTCTTATGACTTTCTTTCACCAATGTCTTTCTTCTTGTCACTCTTCCATAAAGGGCAGATTTGTGGAGAACACGATTAATAGTTGTCCTGTGGACAGATTCTCCCACCTGAGCTGTGGATCTCTGCAGCTCCTCCAGAGTTACCATGGACCTCTTGGCTCTTCTCTGATGAATGCTCTCCTTGCCCGGCCGGTCAGTTTAGGTGGACGGCCATGTCTTGGTAGGTTTGCAGTTGTGCCATACTCTTTCCATTTTCCGATGATGGATTGAACAGAGCTCCGTGAGATGTTCAAAGCTTGGGATATTATTTTTATAACCTAACCCTGCTTTATACTTCTCCACAACTTTATCCCTGACCTGTCTGGTGTGTTCCTTGGCCTTCATGATGCTGTTTGTTCACTAAGGTTCTCTAACAAACCTCTGAGGGCTTCACAGAACAGCTGTATTTATACTGAGAATAAATGACACACAGGTGGACTTTATTTACTAATTGGGTGACTTCGTAGGGCAATTGGTTCCACTAGATTTTAGTTACAAGTATCAGAGTAAAGGGAGCTGAATACAAATGCCCCTCCCCCACACTTTTCACATATTTATTTGTATCATTTATCATTTTCCTTCGAATTCACAATTATTTGACACTTTGTGTTGGTCTATCACATAAATCCCAATAAAATACATTCACGTTTTTGGTTGTAACATGAACAGATGTGGAAAATGTCAAGGGGTATGAATACTTTTTAATGGCACTGTATATATACACTATATTACTAAAAGTATTGGGACGCCTGCCTTTACACGCTCATGAACTTTAATGGCATCCCAGTCTTTGTCCATAGGGTTCAATATTGAGTTGGCCCACCCTTTGCAGCTCTAGCAGCAATCGTCCAGAAGTGATTTTGTGAGGTCAGGCACTGATGTTGGAAGAGAAGGCCTGGCTCGCAGTCTCCGCTCGAATTCATCCCAAAATTGTTGAGGTCAGGACTCTGTGCAGACCAGTAAAGTTCCTCCACCCCAAACTCGCTCATCCATGTCTTTATGGATCTTGCTTTGTACTCTGGTGGGCAGTCATGTTGGAACAGGAAGGGGCCGTCCCCAAACTGTTCCCACAAAGTTGGGAGCATGAAATTGTCCACATTGTCTTGGTATGCTGACGCCTTAAGAGTTCCCTTCACTGGAACTAAGGGGCCAAGCCCAACCCCTGAAAAACAACCCCCCACACCATAATCCCCCCTCCACCCCCTCCCCCACACCATAATCCCCCCCTCCACCAAATGATTTGGACCAGTGCACAAAGCAAGGTCCATAAAGACGTGGATGAGCGAGTTTGGGGTGGAGGAACTTGACTGAACTTGACTGACCTCAACCTGATAGAACACCTTTGGGATGAATTAGAGCGGAGACTGCGAACCAGGCCTTCTCATCCAACATCAGTGCCTGACCTCACAAATGCTCTTCTGGAAGAATGGTCCAACATTCCCATAGACACCCTCCTAAACCTTGTGGACGGCCTTCCCAGAAGAGTTGAAGCCCTCATAGCTGCAAAGGGCGGAGCCAACTCAATATTGAACCCTACGAACTAAAGCCTCGTACACACGATCAGATTTTTGGACGACTGTTCATCCGTTTTCTTGTTGCATTCTAGACTCATGTCGAAAGTGAAGAGGTTACTCACCATATGAATACAGTATTTTCGTACGACAGAATACAACATCAGAAGTGACGTAATGTGTTAAATTGTTTTGTATGTATTCTTTCGTTTCTGAGCATGCGTAGTCTTGCTCTTACAATTTTTTCCATATGAAAACCGTGCTAATGAAACGAAAATCAGACGTTGAGATCGCGCACAACAACATTTTTATAGTCTGCACATCCAGCTTTTTTTGGACGAAAAACCGGAATCGGCTGTCGAAAGCACCATACTAACGATCCGAAACTTCCGGTTTTCGTATTGTGTGTACGGGCCTTAAAGGAGAAGTCCAGCCTGAGTTTGTTTGGCTGGGCTTCTCCTGTGGATCACAGGAGTACAATCTGTTTTGCACTCCTGTGTCCCGTTTTTAGCAGAGAGTGGTCTGAAGTCCGCTCTCTGCTGACGTCACACAGATCAGTCCAGGGAGTCTGGATCTGCCAGGTTCCTGGACTGATGGCCGTCTCAGCCTTTCAGACTCCTAGAAGAGGTTGCTGGAGAGGCTCACGTAAATCTAGATCAAAGGCTCCTCTGTAAACATTGAAATGGGGAGAGATTATTTTTGGCTTCTCTGGGTCGCACTGGCTGCAGGCTCCACTATTTCTTACTGCCAGGGGCGGACTGACCATTGAGCCACTCGGGTACTGCCCTGAGGGCCCTGGGCCACTAGGGGGCCCCATCAGGGTTGCCAGCCTCAGTAAAACCAGGGACAGTATGGACCAGGGACAGCCAATAGACAGTATGGACCAGGGACAGCCAATAGAAACATGTATGTGTATACTGTGTGTGTGTATACTATGTGGCCCCATAATCTGATTGCCTGGGGGCCCCATAATCTCCTATTGCCCAGGGGCCCCATGAGTTGTCAGTCCGCCCATGCTTACTGCCTTGTAGTAGATTCTATAATGTAGAGAGTTGGAAGAGGCAGACCCTTGACCTGAATATTTCTGCGGTCTCAGACGATTCCTGGGGGGAGAATGCCCAGTAGGTGGCTGAGGAGGGCATAAATAGACCGAGGCCTGGAACAGCAGGGATCTTGTCCAAGTCTAGAATATCCCAGCCTTAAAGGTTGCTGCCCTTCTGGGCAGTGTAGATGAGGTCTACAGGAATTCATTGAGGTCCCAACTCAGTGACATCTGTTGGACACAATTGGAGCCAAACTAGGGGGATTTGCTAAATATCACATAAGAAGTGCCTGGCCGATATTGGACAGCAGCATCCAAGCACAGAGGGGGGGGTTATGAGTATAGGCCTGGATGTAGGATCCTAGTGACTGTTTTCTTCTCTAACCCCTTGTGGTATCTACTCCAGTGCTGTTAGATTTGGAACTTTCCTATGATTTCCTTTCCTGCTGTCTCTCTCCTCCTGACTGACGTCAGTGGGAGGATTCTCGGCCCCTCCCACTGCAGCTGTCAGATCGAGAGAGGGGAGA
Source organism: Aquarana catesbeiana (assembly GCF_042186555.1). NCBI lineage: Eukaryota > Metazoa > Chordata > Amphibia > Anura > Ranidae > Aquarana > Aquarana catesbeiana. The sequence continues at coordinate 687,857,598 of NC_133327.1, read as the reverse complement.
GTCGGACGGTCACGTGTGCGCTGAGGCGCACTCTGAAATCAGGTATTAAGCTGCATTTTTTTTTTTACAAAGCACAGACACAGGGCCTCCATACTTTATTAACCACAGAGGATGGAAGGAGGCAACAAAGTGGCTTAACAATCACTTTAAAGCGCTCCACTGCTGTCACTATGCCGCAGTTTCCACTCCTCTCTGCAATGTTTCCCAACAATACAATAAAAATAAACAATGGAAATCTCTCAATAGCGTAAACCAGTATTTAATGCTCTTTTATTAAAAATGAAATGAAAAAAAAAAATACACTCACATTCACCTTAAAACACCCACAATTGGGTGTGCAAGCATTAAAAACTTAATAGCTGAATGGTCGGCTAAATTTCACTATGCCTTCCGATCCCGGCTGTGACCAGAAGTGACGCCACTGCACTCCATCCGACGCGTTGCGTCACTGACATGAGACTTCCTCACCTTCCTTCTCTGAGGAAGTCAGCGACGCAACACATCTGAATCTTGACTTAACCACATTCAATATTTTTCACTAAGTTCTTAGTGGCTGTATTCACATTTTTGTATAGGTGGGAGCGGTAGCGCATAGGACCCACATTTATGTATAATAACATAGTTGAAAAAAAGTCACAATTCCATCTAGTTCAACCAATAGAAAAAAAAAAAAAGAACAAATAAACCCCCGTGATGCAGGTGACTGAGAGTAGTTGAGGATTTTACCAACTGAGCTTTAATAGAGGCAGATCCTCCAATAGTAGATGGACTCCCCCATCCCCTCAGGTCATGGATCTCCATGATGTTGTTACTTATTTTGGCTACACCTTGCACTCTAGGTAAGTCAGGTGAATTGAACCTCCACAGTGTTGTCCAATTTATGGACTTGCAGGTCACATCACAGCGGAAGAGCACAATTCAGAAGCAGAATATAATGTAGAGTTATGCTGCATCTGCATCTGGAAGTAAGATTGCACTGCCATCCATTTCCCAGTGATCAGATCGGGGAGCGGGCGCACGTTTCTGTTATTATAGTAATCACAAGACCCGCGCTCATACATCACTGTCACCATCCATGGAAAATGGAAGAGCGTCTCTAGGAGAAAATATTTTCTGTCCGCAGAGTGATTTGGAAAACAGATGCCTGAATGTCTATCAGGTTTAAAGGCTAACTCCACCTTTTACCAAAAAAATTTGAAATGCACAAATATCGGCAGCACAAATTAGTGGATGGTGGGTGCAATGCCAGGCTTCTGCAGGCCCTTCCTCCAGATCTATGGCTGAGATGTATGAACTTTCAGTTAGAGGGCTAGAGGAAGTGTCAATGGACTACAAACCTCACTCAAGTTCCACTGAGAACTACAAGTCCATCTGATTCAACGGAAGACGGGACTTGTAGTTAATTCTTTCACAAATCTTGTCAAAATCTGTGTTTTGTGTTTCTTTTTACTGTTTACATATTTTTTTAAGAATGAGTTGGGGTACTGTTTTGGGGCTTCCATAATCCCACAGACCCCCCACAACCACTGGGTCAGGGTTGTCGGAAAGAGGCCCTTGTCACGGAGAGAAGGTGCTTTGCCAGGCAAGGAACCACCCATGATAAGGCATGTTGAGGGCATGTGGTCTGTCATGGTTCATGGAGGGAGAGGGGAACTTTTCCTTGATTTTTGCATGCAGTTCCCACTTAAAAGTCATACCAGACCTACAAGGCCTAGTATGAACTATGGAGGAACCCCGCACTATTTTTTGTTTTTTTTAACTATCCCTGGGATTTCCTGGCCATGTAAGTGAATAGGGCAAGTGATGTCACTGGTTGCTAAGGACTGTACTGTGCCTGCCCCCTGCTGGAGTCCTTAAAATGGTAGTAAACTCTCTATTTTTATTGTTACCTACTGGTAACCTTACAATAAATCTTACCTGTAGGTGAAGTGAATATCTCCTAAACATGCACCATCTAGGACATTTTCTAGTGAGCCGCAGCCGGTGACGTCACCCTGCCGTCATATCTGTGCCGTTCCTTCAGAGATCTGTGCCGCAGCTGCGACTCCCAAGCACATTCACGGGAGTGACGTCATCGTGGCTCGGCCACTCAGGCGGACACCGCCCACGAACCCCAGAAGGAAGACCTGGTGAAAATAGAAGCCTGCTAGTCCTTAGCAACTAGTGACATCACTTGCCCTATTCACTTACATGGCCAGGAAATCCCAGGAATAGTTAAAAAAAAAAAAAGCAGTTTGGGGTTCCTCCATATTTCATACTAGGCCTTGCAGGTCTGGTATGACTTTTAAGTGGGAACTGCATGCAAAAATCAAGGAAAACTTCCCCTCTCCCCCCATAAACCATGACAGACCACATGCCCTCAACATGCCTCATCATGTATGGTACCTTGCCTGGCCAAGCACCTTCTGTCCATGACAAGGGCCTCTTTCCGACAACCCTGGCCCAGTGGTTGTGAGGGGTCTGTGGGTATTATGAAAGCCCCCAAATAGTACCCCAACTCATTCTTAAAAAATATGTAAACAGTAAAAAGAAACACAAAACACAGATTTTGACAAGATTTGTGAAAGAATTAACTACAAGTCCCGTCTTCTGTTGAATGCACCGCTGGAGGGATTCGTTTCAAGGTAAGTCTTTTATAATGTGCTAGTATGTGATGCACCCCACACATTATGGCTTTACCTTACAAGGAGAGAGGTTTTTTTCCCATTTACATTTACTACCGCTGTAACAATCATTGACAGCGGGAAGCTATCATGTATAGTGTTGTAGTATCACAAATAAACATGACGTTTGGCTCCAGCCCAGTGGATAAATGTTGAGGTGCTCATCTGAATGCTCAAATAGCCAAGGTTCACTCTGAACTTGTGTTTGGACCAAACCACAGGCTTGTACCTAGTGCTAAGCACGGGGTTCTAGCCAGGGCTGGCCCAAGACGTTGTGCTGCCTGGGTCCAAGAATAAAATGCTGCCCCCACCCCCCCAAAAAAAAAAAAAAAATCAAGCCCACCATAAGGCCCCCACATCTGTTATAATCTATGATAATTAAAACTAAAATTACATTTATCAGGAAGTCAGATTTACATGCAACAGCACCTTGTCTATATGCAAAATTATGACCTATCATTACGTTCAATTCTAAGGAGTGGGCTCTGTAGACAGGCTAGGGTAGTATATAGACAGGCTAGGGTAGTATATAGACAGGCTAGGGTAGTATATAGACAGGCTAGGGCAGTATATAGACAGGCTAGGGTAGTATATGGACAGGCTAGGGCAGTATATAGACAGGCTAGGGTAGTATATAGACAGGCTAGGGTAGTATATAGACAGGCTAGGGCAGTATATAGACAGGCTAGGGTAGTATATAGACAGGCTAGGGCAGTATATAGACAGGCTAGGGTAGTATATAGACAGGCTAGGGTAGTATATGGACAGGCTAGGGTAGTATATGGACAGGCTAGGGTAGTATATAGACAGGCTAGGGTAGTATATAGACAGGCTAGGGCAGTATATGGACAGGCTTATTATGTTCAATTCTAAGGAGCGGGCTGGAGTAGTATATAGACAGGCTAGGGTAGTATATAGACAGGCTAGTGTAGTATATGGACAGGCTAGGGTAGTATATAGACAGGCTAGGGTAGTATATGGACAGGCTTATTATGTCCAATTCTAAGGAGCGGGCTGTGGTAGTATATGGACAGGCTAGGGTAGTATATAGACAGGCTAGGGTAGTATATGAACAGGCTAGGGTAGTATATGGACAGGCTAGGGTAGTATATGGACAGGCTAGGGTAGTATATAGACAGGCTAGGGTAGTAAATTGGCTCGCTAGGATTTTTTTTGGAAGCACATGTTTAGAGCCTGAGGCTCTAATTGGCTTCAAAAAAAGGGTGGGCTCCTGGCGCAGAGCACTGCGCTCTGAGCCCACCCAGTTGGGTGACAATAGCGAATTAATATTCTCTAATGTCTTCCTGATTCTCCTCCCGGCAAATCAGGAAGCAGGCCCTGAGATTGGCCATTGGCCGGGAGTCCTAAGACCCCATTGGCCTCTAGTTTGAAGACCCAATTGGAGAACACAGAGGGGGGACACGGAGGCTGGGACATGGAGGAGACAGAAAGGGGAAGCCGCCACCGATGAATTCAAACATGGGGGAGAGGGAGGGAAGCCGCCGAGGAGGAAGCCGCTGTGAAGCCGCCACTGGTTGATGGGCATGCAAAGTAACTTAAAAAAGGGTATCAACTGAGGGGATTGTGGTGGTTCTTGCATAAGTAGAGGCAGGGCCACCCAAAGAGTGGGTTTGTCACTAATCTTGTTGCTGAGTCTGACGTGCAAAGGGAGACCTCTCGTACAGCCCCCCGGCTCGGGGACCACTAATGTTGCAACAGCGGTCGTGAGAGCGCAGTGAGGTAGGAGTGCCTGTTTAGTCTTCCGCTGGACGTAGTGATGGGTAGCAGGTGCAAACCCTGGGCCGGTAGACAGCAGGAAAAGATTTTACTAGTAATGGCGGCGATCTGCGATTTTTATCATGGCTGCGACATTATGGCGGACAGATCAGACACTTTTGACACTATTTTGGGACCAGTGACATTTATACAGCGATCAGTGCTATAAATATGCATTGATTACTGTATAAATGTGACTGTCAGGGAAGGAGTTAACACTAGAGGAGCGATCAAGGGGTTAAATGTGTTACCTAGGCAGTGATTCTAACTGTGGGGGAGATGGGACTGACTAGGGGAGGAAACCAATCGGTGTTCCTATATACTAGGAACTAGCATACGATCTGTCTCCTCTCCCCTGACAGGATGTGGATCTGTGTGTTTACACACACAGATCCACGTTCCTGTTCTGTCACCAGCAGTCGCGGGGTGCCCGGCCGGACATCGTAGCCGCCGAGCATGAGCATCAGCTCCCAAGTGACGCGAGTGGCCGCACGCCCGCTATACCACCGGGACGCCGAGGACGTCATATGACTATGGGCGGGGGGGGAGTGGTTAAAGGGACCCGCGGTCCCTGCCTGCAAATGGCAGTTGCTAGGGCCTGATTGTGTCAGTGTTGGGCCTACCATGTGCCAGCTGTTCCTTCAAGCAAGTGTTGTGCAGGAACATAGAGAGTAACAGTCTGCAAGCAAGGGAAGTGCTGGAGGAGACTGAAGCTGTAAAGAGAGTATAGACGTTCTTATTGATCAATTATTGATCCCGCCATTTATTCCTGGGTATCCCATAAACCCCTTACCCCTCCAAGTTCAAATTCCCTCAATAAAACAACAAAAACAACTCACAGGATTGTTCATCGTCTCAAGAATGTTTGAGGATTGAATGACGGGCCGGGTGACAGGTGGACCACAACTTTCAGCAGGCCCTACGGGGGGGGGTACGGCTACGCATGCTTGACAAATACTGAAATTCGGCAACAATCCTGAAATGATTTGAAGGCCAAGTGAGCAAGAACACCAAAAAATACAAATAAAAATAAAAAAGTAACTCTGCTGCGCAAAATTCTATCCAAGGGTTTCCACGCTTAACCTTTAAATGCGTGTCTATCGCAGGCTCTGCAGCTCCGGCGTGGGGTAATTTCGCCCGTCTGACGGGTGGCGTTATTATTCACTCAGAAAACTGCTGTGTGGAGATGTTGTCAGGAGGACGAGATCCTTATAAATCAGACGTGTGAAGGATGAGAAGAGCCTTCATTGCCTCCAGTCACTTGACAATACCAGAGCTGGTAGAACGCCGCGCGTCTTCTCTCCCCATCTGGGTTTTGTACGCAGGAAGTTTATTGAGGCGTAAAATCAGAAAATAGACAGCGTAAGTGGACGTAAATGTGCGACATTTGTGTCTACAGCCTGGGAAGTCACAGAGTGGTGTCGAGTCTCTCTGTGGTTCCTGAACAGACCGACGTGCATCAATGTCAGCCCCCCCCCCCCCCCTGCAGCTCCTGCAGTCTTGGTCCAGAGGGAGCAAAAAACAAGAAAAACATCTCTGGGCAACAAATGCCAATTCTGCCACAAAGTGGGAAAAAAAATCCTCCCTGATCCCCCATCTCCTCCTTCAAAGATAGTCAATTCATTTTCCTAGTTACAAATATTGCTCTCTCAAAGCCCAATTGAATCATTAATTTAAATCTGCTAAATAAGTTCCGGGTTCATCAAAACAAACATGTGTGCAAAGTCTTACAGTTCATTTTTTTATGAATAGAAATGCCTGTCACCTGCCAGCATGCTTGCAGAGAAGGGCCCTTGCTCTCTGTAGGGAAGCAGTGGTCTCTCTGTGAGGGTCTAACACCTTCCCCTGCTGAGTTAGAGCCAGAAGTCTCCAATACACAGAGGCGTAAGATTAGTCTGAAAAGAGAAGTTTTTTTGTTTTTTTTTTTTAATCATACTTACCTAGGTGGATGCAGCCTGATGCTGCATCTGTCCCCTGCCGGATCTAAGATTGAGAACTGAGCGATCAAACACAGCTGATCGCTCAATTCTTTGTGCCCAGTGGGCAGAGAGCTGGTGAATGTCAGCCCCTCTCTGCCAATCCCTCCACCGACTTCCATTCAGTGTCCTCCACCCCACTCTGCCAATCCCTCCACCGACTTCCATTCAGTGTCCTCCACCCCTCTCTGCCAATACCTCTGTTGACTTTTATTCAGTGTCCTCCACCCTCTAAATCAATCCATCCACTGGCCTCCATTCACTGTCCACCTCCACCGCCTCTTCCAATCCCTCTACTGCCTTCCGTTCAGTGTCCTCCACCCTATATGCCAATCCTTCAACTAGCTTCCATTTATAGTCCTCTACCACTCAATTCCAATCTCACCACTGGCCTCCATTCAGTTTCCACCCCCCACCCCCTCTTCCAATCCCTCCACTGGCTTCCGTTCAGTGTCCTCCACCCTCTATGCCAATCCTTCCACTGGCTTCCATTTAGTGTCCTCCAACCATTCTATGCCAATCCTTCCTCTGGCCTCCATTCAGTGTCCACCTCATCCCCATCTTCCAGTCCCTCAAATGGCCTCCATTCAGTGTCCAAGCCCTCCCCCTCTGCCAATCCCTCCACTGGCCTCCGATCAGTGGCCTCCACCCCTCTCTACCAATTCCTCCACTGGCCTCCATTCAGTGTCCATCTCCACCCCTTCTTCCAATCCCTCCACTTGCTTCCATTCAGTGGCCTCCACCCCTCTCTACAAATTCCTCCACTGGCCTCCATTCAGTGTCCATCTCCACTTCTTCTTCCAATCCCTCCACTTGCTTCCATTCAGTGTCCTCCGCCCCTCCCTGCCAATCCCCCCATTGGCTTCCATTCAGTGTCCTCCACTCCTCCCTGCCAATCCCCCATTGGCTTCCATTCAGTGTCCTCCACCCCTCTCTGCCAATCCCTCCACTGTCTTCCATTCAGTGTCCTCCACCCTCTATGCCAATCCCATCACTGGCTTCCATTCAGTGTCCTCCACCCCTCCCTGCCAATCCCCCCATTGGCTTCCATTCAGTGTCCTCCAACCCTCTCTGCAGATCCCTCCACTGTCTTCCATTCAGTGTCCTCCACCCTCTATGCCAATCCCATCACTGGCTTTTATTCAGTGTCCTCCACCCCCCTCTGCCAATTCCTCCACTGGCTTCTATTCAGTGTCCTCCACCCCCTCTTTGATAATCCCTCCACTGGCTTCCACTCACTCAACAATTAAAATTCAAAATACTAACAACATACAAAGCCAACCATACTCTGCCCTGAACCACATCACCCAACCCATCCCAATTTATCACCCAAACCATCTTCTTCACTCCTCCCAAGACCTTCCTCATCTCTCTTGTCACCTTCGACTATGTCCACCTCAAGGATGTCTCCAGAGTCTCTCACATTTACTGGAACACCTTACCCCAATCTCTCCAGAGTCACTCCCATCCTCTGGAACTTTCTACCCCAATCCATCCAGCTGGTTCCCCTTTCCTGGCTCATCTTTCTTTTAGATTGTGAGTGTCAGGGCCTGCTGGTGGTACTCTGGTTCCCAGAGTGTGAGTGAGGTTGTAGTTCCGGTGTCCACCAGCAGGTGTATCCCAGCAGATTCTAGTAATCAGTTTCCATCTGATGTTGGCTGTTGGGAGGGTATTTAGTTCCTCCTCTACTAGTACCTTGTGTTTTGGTATTTTGCCCTGCTAGCCAGATCCTGCTTGCATGTTCCTAAACCTAATTCCTGCCATGTATCTAGATCCTGTACATGCTCCCCCTTGTTCCTGATCCCAGTCTTGGCTCCCCCTTTCTGACTTTTCCCTGCATCTCCAGCGTTACCCTGTTGATCTGTGTTCCTTATTTTGTAAATATTTTATTCTAGTTAGGTTGTTAGGTATTTTGTCACAAGCTCGTGTATATTTCACTTATATCTTTATTCTATTATTTGCTGTGTTTTTGTGTTTGGATGGATTTTGTTCCACCGTAAATAAACCTCACTTAAAGTGTATATATTCTGGTCATCCCTGCTGCTGGATGCCTGCATTTGGTGTCCCTCACAGTAAGCTCTCAGGAGCTGGGCCCTTCTAACCCTCCTGTATTGAGTTGTATGGAAGCTGTACTGGCTGCCTCATATTTATATTTGGCACTATATAAATCCTGTATAATACCAGGACCGCGTCTATTCAGAAGCCTAAATATCGGTTTTGGTTGGGCCTTAAAGACAGGTTGACCTTCCCGAGTGAGCCAATAGTTTGCGTAAAAACGACAATAAATAATAGGCTCTGATTATGTAACCATGATTACTATACGCTACATTGTGTACAGAGAAAACCTAGAACATTAATCAGTAGCAAGAGATTCAAGGACAGCCAAGGTCACATCATATTCAACATGTGTTATGTGTACCGAGAGCGGGAACAACGCTGAAAGAGGAAGAGAAACGAAGGAACACGGGTTCAGGGTCTAAAAACAGAGGCCGTCCATGACCAAGAAGAACGTGACAGATGATAGGCTAGCTTGGAGCGATCACTTTGAAAATATTGCTGTTATTCAAGATGGAACTCCAGGCAAATATGAAAATACACCATATGAGCCAATCAAATCCCGATTAACCACTTGACTTTATAATACAACTTCATGAGTTAACACGGGTCAACTGGCCATCTGGTCATGAGTCATAAGTCATGCACCCTGTCCCATGGCCTGCCAACCCACAATGGCGTATATAGAGCACAGTGCTTGTGTAAGCATCTTTCTAAGCTTTCTTTTATAGTTGCAGATTTAAGCTATCTTGTATACTGAAATGGCAGAGCATGTTTTGGGCATATTACTACAGCGGGTACTCCCCCCCCCCCCCCCCCCCCCTCCTGTCCAGGCCAATTTTCAGCTTTCAGTCACATTTCACATTTTGAATGACAATTGCGCGGTCATGCAACACTGTACACATATGACATTTTTATCTTTTTTTTTCACGCACATAGAGATTTCTTTTGGTGCCATTTAATCACCACTGTTATACACAAAGAAGGATTCCCCTAAGTGGACCTTAACGGCGCTTTTAAGAAATTACAGGTAGTAAAAGGGTATAGCAGCGTATTAAAAGTAACACATTTTTTATTTGAAGACAAAATATATTAAAACATCGTATACATAAAGTTTAACGAAACATTTACATAATAGACAGATTCATTATTGCCAACAAACGGTGGGTTTTTACAGAAGCTCTTTTCACACCCAACGCGTTTCGGGATATACTGTACAGTATTTTAGTCCTTCTTCAGGGGTGTAGGAGAAAATAGAGATTCATCTAGGGAAATTAGAGTGTAAAATGATGAGTGAATTACCACAACATGTAGCTATATATACATTAATCCACTTGAAGTTAGATAATCAACAAATCACTTACATAATATGTTTTAATATATTTTGTCTTCAAATAAAAAATGTGTTACTTTTAATACGCTGCTATACCATTTTACTACCTGTAATTTCTTAAAAGTGCCATTAAAGTCCACTTAGGGGAATCCTTCTTTGTATATACTTGTGCATTGGATGTGGCACTGCCCTTTTAAACCTAGGGGGGCTGATCCCCCCTTATTTTGTTATTTAATCACCACTGGGGTTTTTATATTTTTGCTAAATAAATGAATAAATACCAAAGATTTTGGAAAAAAACAAAAACGTTTTCATAGTCTGTTATAAACTTTTGCAAACAGGTAATTTTTCTCTTTCACCGATGGGCACTGATAGGCACTGATGAGGCGGCACTGGTAAGCGGTACTGATGGGCACTGGTATGGGTCACTAATAGGTGACACTGATGAGAAGGCATTGATAGGCACTGATGAGGTGGCACTGGTAGGTGGTACTGATGGGCACTGGTATGCGTCACTGATAGGTGACACTGATGAGGAGGCACTGATAGGCACTGATGAGGCGGCACTGGTGGGTAGTACTGATGGGCACTGGTATGCGTCACTGATAGTTGACACTGATGAGGAGGCATTGATAGGCACTGATGAGGCGGCACTTGTAGGTGGTACTGATGGGCACTGGTATGCGTCACAGATAGGTGACACTGATGAGGAGGCACTGATAGGCACTGATGAGGTGGCACTGGTAGGTGGTACTGATGGGCACTGGTATGCGTCACTGATAGGTGACACTGATGAGGAGGCACTGATAGGCACTGATGAGGTGGCACTGATAGGTGGTACTGATGGGCACTGGTATGTGTCACTGATAGGTGACACTGATGAGGAGGCATTGATAGGCACTGATGAGGCGGCACTTGTAGGTGGTACTGATGGGCACTGGTATGTGTCACTGATAGGTGACACTGATGAGGAGGCATTGATAGGCACTGATGAGGCGGCACTTGTAGGTGGTACTGATGGGCACTGGTATGTGTCACTGATAGGTGACACTGATGAGGAGGCATTGATAGGCACTGATGAGGCGGCACTTGTAGGTGGTACTGATGGGCACTGGTATGCGTCACTGATACTGTAGGTGACGCCGATGAGGAGGCACTGGTGGACACTGATTGGCAGCACTGATGGGCACTGTTGGGACTGCACTGATAATCAGGACGCTGAACACTAGTGTCCTGATGTTCAATGTAGATGTCCCTTTTTAGTGAAGCTGGTTATCGGCTCTCTTCTCCTCACCTAATTCCTGTCAGCATGAGGAAAAGAGTGCAGATAACCGACTTCCGGTGACATCCGTGATCAGCTGTGATTGGACACAGCTGATCACCCGGGAAAGAGGGACGCTATTTGGCTCTTTACCTCGAATACCTGGGAAATGGGGAACCTTCAGGATGGTCAACTGAAACCTATGCTCATCCCTATCCTGAAGTACACTATTAAGTCCAAAACCCGTGGTCCAAATGTTGAGTCGACTGACTCCCAAGGTTAAGAGCTGAAGCCAGGTCCTTCTTGCCCAATTTGGACCCATCATTGTGATAGGTGACCTCACTTACCAATACTGAAAAGTAGGAGCAGGTTGTAGGTCTTACGTGCTTCTACTGAACCCAAATGTAGGAATCAGGAAATGTCTAATGTAGCGTGAAACGTGAAATTTATTAAGGCCATTAGTAGGACTACAAATTTGCTTTAAGGAATTAAAATGGCGCCCGTCACGTCTTTATTGCCCCCCCCCCCCATATGGAGTTTCCCTTATCTTGTGAGCACTCAATTTAAGTGTATTACACAATTTCCATCATTCATAATTCTACATTTGTTCTGTGACATTCCATATCCTTCCTGTAAATGATGGAGAAGGTGTTATCTTCTCCAGTTAATATGTAGGTTACATTGCCGGCGGCTTCTAATCCGCGTTTGCATGGAAAGAGCGCAATATATTTCTCCAGGTAAATTAGAAAGCATTACAGAGTTTCCTTCGCACGTTATTAAGTCTGAAGCTCTAAATCTGACGTGTGAGTCTTGCCTGCGACTATGAAAACAGGTAAATCGCATGCCATGATTTTTTTTTCCAGTCTTCCTTCAAAACGCATTAAAAGATGATTCCCATTGGTGTGGAAATCCAGCAAGTGCAAAATCCTCTAATAGACAGAATAGAGAAGAGTCTCTGAGGGGTTCGAATTTGTAGCGTTTTCCCCATTTGAGAAATTTCTAAACATTTTGTGTATTTGATAGACAATCCCACAATACACCCCAAAACCATGACATATGGCTTAAGTGAAAAAAAGTCTATTGTAATGGGGCCCCCAGATCTACAAGGCTTTAAATGCTGATTTTGTCTAGGGCCGTGGTCTCCAAACAGTGGCCCAGGAGCCCCATGAATCATGGGGCACTATTCCTCCCACAGACACCAATGATGGGGCACTATTCCTCCCACAGACACCAATGATGGGGCACTATTCCTTCCACTGACACCAATGATGGGACACTATTCCTCCCACAGACACCAATGATGGGGCACTATTCCTCCCACTGACACCAATGATGGGGCACTATTCCTCCCACTGACACCAATAATGGGGCTCTAGTCCCTCTTTTACTGACCATAAGTGCTATTTAATTTTAATACTCCCACTGGCCACAATCATTAGTGTTGGTGGGAGGAATAGTGCCCCATCATTGGTGTCAGTGGGAGGAATAGTGTCACATCATTGGTGTCAGTGGGAGCCCCACCAATGATGGGGCACTATTCCTCCCACTGACACCAATGATGTGATAGTGCCCCATCATTGGTGTCAGTGGGAGGAATAGTGTCACATCATTGGTGTCAGTGGGAGCCCCACCAATGATGGGGCACTATTCCTCCCACTGACACCAATGATGTGACACTATTCCTCCCACTGACACCAATGATGGGGCACTATTCCTCCCACCAACACTAATGATTGTGGCCAGTGGGAGTATTAAAATTAAATAGCACTTATGGTCAGTAAAAGAGGGACTAGAGCCCCATTATTGGTGTCAGTGGGAGGAATAGTGCCCCATCATTGGTGTCAGTGGGAGGAATAACGCCCCATCATTGGTGTCAGTGGGAGGAATAGTGTCCCATCATTGGTGTCAGAGGGAGGAATAGTGCCCCATCATTGGTTTCAGTGGGAGGAATAGTGTCCCATCATTGGAGCACAGGTGTGTCTGGAGCTGCTGCAGGTGATCCGTGTGAGAGGGGAGTGGTGAGGAAATCTCTCCCAGCTCTCCTGGCTCCTTTCTGGGGAAGCCATGGAGGACAGCGGGGTCTCTCCTGCTGGAGGCTCCCAGCCATCTCCTGGGCCATCGGGTGACATGCCTGCCCCTGTGCAAACCATGGCTTGTGATCTCTCTACCCCTGGTGAGAATGAAGGCTCAGAGGCAATTCAGGAGCGAGTGGTGGCCGGGATTAAGGTCCTGAATAGAGAAAGAGACAAGCTCTATAAACTGAGAGCGGAGGTGAAGCGCCTGAGAAGGCAGCGTGAGGGCTTGCATAGCCAGAGACGTGGATCCATGGATCCGGAGATCCAACTGGCCAAGGTCCGGGTTGAACACCAGGAAACCATTGTGGCCATGATGGAAGGCAGAGATGGGCCCTTTAAGGAAAAATTCTGCAATGACCGAAGGTTTGCCAGGATGACAAAAATGGAGGTGGAGGAGGAGACCCCCAGTTCAGACCCCCTGCCCCCTCAGGGAGAGGTAAGCAGCCCCATGCCTTCCCAGGACTCAGGAGGCATGCTCAGGGTCATCCAAGCAATGGAGTCTCCTATGCGGGGGGATCAGTTGGTATTTCATGAGGAGGACATTACAGATAATGTGCCTGACAAGGTAAAGCCTGTCAAGCCTCATGTGGTGCATAAAACTGTTTTTGTGAACACTGTGACTGATACTGACAATGTGCCCAGTGACAATCAGGCTGCTAGTCCCATGTGTGGCAATGCTGTACCTGCTGATGCTGCAGAGCAGCAAAAAATGCATTTAAAAAATGACATTCCTGCAGAGGAACTACAAGATTCAGCAGAACCAATTAACCCCCCTTTAGCTGAGTCTAAAGTTGTTTGCCCCACAGCTGCTGAGGACTCTACAGCACAGCTTCAGGAGACAGCTGATATTACATCAGAAACTGTGACTATTCCTGATGGGAATGTGAATGTTTGTGTGACTGATAAGAATCTTCCCAGCACAAGTGTGATGGACAGTCCTACCAACTCCATTCCAGCAGATAATAATAATAATTGTAATGTACAGACTAATGTTACATCAGTGTGGGGCCTTGGCCCTGATAAGCCTACATTTGCCCAGGTGGTACGCTCTGCTCCTGGTAGCTCCACCCCCAAGAGGGTTTTCCCCCTGCGACCTACCACCTTGAGCACCCCAGGATCTGGTCTTGGGTCTCTGGTTTCTGCTTGGGGTCCGAGACGAAATGTAGTGATTCTTAAATGGGAAGGTGGTGCAATCCCTCCAGCAAGGCGTGTGGTGGTGGACATGATTTTGGAGATGGGTTTTGGGGCAAACGATCTGTATGCCCTAATACATGTTGCTGGGAGCCGGGAATATACTATTAGTTTCACCAGGCCAGAGGGTCTTGACCTGTTCTGGTAGAGATATGAGGCTCGGTGCAGGTCAAGACCTGAATGGGAAGGTCTGGCCCCAGTGGCGGTTTCACAAAGGTCTACAGTGAAAATAAATCACAATTATTCTCACTAATGAGAGTGTTCCTGCTCGAGATTTAGAGGTCTGGTTAAAGAATTATGGTGAGGTATTGACTAAGCCCAGCAAAATCCTTGATGAGCGTAACATCTGGACTGGGGGTTGGTCGGTTACAGTCAGGTTGGCCAGGGATGGGAATGTTGTCCATCACCTGCCCTCCTCAGCTTTTATAGGGAGGGATAGGATGACTATTTTCTACCCTGGTCAGCCGAAGCTGTGTCACCGCTGTGGAGAAAAGGGGCATTTGAGTTCCTCCTGTTCAGCCTTGATATGTTCAGTGTGTCGGGGTCAGGGTCATATGGCCAAGGACTGCACCGAGATGATCAGGTGCAACCTGTGCCTGCGCCTTGGCCACCCCTACAGCAGATGTCCTGAAGCCTGGCACAATATGGAGAAGGAGGTAATTGATGACGTGTCAAGGCTGGACAGGATGGAGGGTGAGGCCCCTGGTGTACCATCCTCCTCTGCGGTGACTGACTCCCCTGGTCCTGCTCAGGATCCCTCTCCAGTTCCTGTGGCCACCCCTCCTGTATCTGTAAGTATTCCTTCTGTATCTGTATCTGTCTCCCCCCAGCCTACTGTACCCTCTCCTCATGTGTCAGAACCTTCCAAGTCTGTGCCCCCTGAGTCAGTTCCCCCCCAGGAGTCTACCCCTCCTAAGTCTGACTCAAAGGGAGCACCCCCCCCCACCAGGAGTGGTAACATGTACTAAAAAGGTTGCTTCTTCCTCTGTAAAGAAGTCTTGTGGAAAGACTTCACAGAAAAAAGTAACAGATGAGGGCATCTCTGAAGCTGACCTGCAGTACCTGGAGGAGGGAAGGAAGGTTGGGAAGCGGAAGAAGCAGGTGGTGAGGGCGGAACAGGCTCCAGTGCCTGTCTCCAACCGTTATAGGTCCTCTAATTGGGATATTTCTTCATCTGGAGCTTCTTCGGAGCGAAGTTCTGATTCCGAAATGGAGTTTGAGGCGGCCTCAAGAAAGAGAGAGGCATCTGGTGATGAGCAGCAGAGGTGAGCTAAGAAGCAATTCACCCAATAACCCAAATGGCGGTTCCCCCTCCGTTAAAAGTGGTGACAATAAATGTCGCCAGCATTAAGTCAATAAGAGCTCGTTCTATGGCCTTCTTTTTGTTCAGCCAATTAGATGCTGACATTTTATTTTTGCAAGAGACTAGGCTCACCTCCTTGGCAGATATTCATATGGCCAAGAGAGAGTGGAGGTATGGTCCATCTTACTGGTCTCTTGTGGCCGAGCCTTACAGCGGTGTGGCGGTGTTGTTTAAAACCGGCATGGTAACTGTCCGGCGGGTTATTGAGGTGGAGATTGGGAGATGTATGGTCTTAGACGTCCTTGTGGGAGGGCAGGAACTGCGCCTAATTAATGTTTATGGGCCGCACACAAAGTGGGACAGGAAATGCCTTTTTACAAGGATCAAGCCATTTCTTTTTACATCCCGGCAAGTGGTCTTTGGAGGTGACTTTAATACAGTAACTAGGCCCAAGGACAGGAAGGACTTCAAGGACAGGCTGGGATATGAGAGCGTTTTTTTAAATAGTATGGTTAGGGATGCTGGTCTTGTGGATGTGCACATTAAGCACCTTCCGGATGACACTGGGTTCACCTTTCATCGAGGTAATAGTCAGAGTAGAATAGATAGGTTTTTTTTAAGGAGACCTCTGCTTTCTCACCCCCAGTGGTGCAGGCAGTAGAGTTCTCTGATCACTGTATGCTATCTGTGGTCCTGAATGCTTCAGACGCCCCTCAGAGGGGTTAGGGCATTTGGAGATTGAATTCGACTCTACTCAAGGAAGAACATGTTAGACAATCCTTTGAGGAATTCTTTCAGGCACAGGTGACCATCCTGGACTTTTGTAGCAGCAAGGCTGAGTGGTGGGAGCTGACCAAAAAGAGGATTGCTGGATTCTTCAGGGGCCTAGCCAATAGAAAGCAGTTTAATAAATACATGACCTACCAACGTTTACGGAGGAAACTGGATATTCTTGTCTCGAGAGGAGGAGATCCTGGGGCAATCTCTGAAGTGAAACTCCTTCTCAGGAAGTGTCAATATGACCGGCATGCCTCTTTGGTTCTGGAGAGGGACTATGGGAAGTACCACTCGCCTGACCCTTACCAGAACTGCAAACAAGGTGTAGCTGTTAAAACGGTCGTTGGCCTTAAGGACAGTACAGGTTCCTTGACAAAGTCCAGGTCAGGGATTCTGGAGGTCGTGAGGTCCTTTTATGCTGACCTTCTTGGGAGGAAAGAGCTTGACCGTGACAAGATGGAAAGCTTTTTGGACTCTACTCCAGGTCTAAATGATGAAGATGTCCCATTGATGAATTTGACAGAGGAGATCACAGTTGAAGAGGTGATGAGGGCAATTGAACAGCTTGCCATAAAAAAGTCACCTGGACCGGATGGCTTGACGGCTGAGTTTTACAAAGCTTTTAAGTCTATTCTGGCCCCACATTTGGTAGAGGTTTTTAACAGTTGCCTTGCAGAGGGGGTACTTCCCCCTTCCATGAGGCACTCAGCTGTGATCTTCTTTCAAAGGGTAAAGATCCTTCGATGATTGAGAATTGGCGCCCCATCAGCCTTCTTAATGTCGATAGAAAGATACTGGCAAAGATCATTTTCTGGCGCCTATCGTCAGTAGCAGAGTCTTTGCTTTCTCGCCATCAGCACTGTTCGGTCCAGGGTAGGTGCACCTTCACAGCAGTTTTAGCTGTCCGGGAGGCCTTGGAGCGATGCAGGGCTGCAGGCTGGGGAAAGTATTTGCTGACATTGGATCAGGCAAAAGCTTTTGATCGTGTTAACCATGAGTACCTGTGGTTGCTCCTTAGTAAGTACGGTCTGCCGGGTGTTTTGTCAATTGGTTAAAAGTCTTGTATAAGGGGGCAGAAAGCTTTCCTCTTGTTAATGGTTGGGTTGGGCAGTCCTTTGAGATTGGCTCCGGGGTGCGCCAGGGTTGTCCCCTGAGTCCTCTGCTCTATGTGTTTGCAATCGACCCCTTCATCAGGAGGCTAGAGAGCGGCATGTTGTGTGGGGTGCCAGTGGGGCTCCCAGGTGAGCCGCCTTTGAGGGTTGTTGCCTATGCGGACGATGTGTCCGTGATTGTCACTGGGGCAGATGAAGCAGAGGAGGTGGTCTCTCTGACATCACGGTATTCTGAAGCATCAGGCTCCAAGATCAATCAGGAAAAGACTGAAGTTTTCTGGATGGGAAAGGAAGGTGAGGGTTTTGATCTCCCGGACACCTTTCCAGTGCCCCAGGAAAGAATTAAGATTCTAGGCATTGAATTTGGACCTGGCGATTATGGCCTCAAAAACTGGGAAGGCAGGCTGGAAATTGCCAATACTAGGGTGGTCAGCTGGAAGAGATGGAAGTTATCTATGAGGGAAAGGGTTGATCTGATTAAGACTTACCTGATTCCGATCTTCTTGTATGTCAGCTTTGTCTGCATCTTGCCAGTGTCTCTCTATGCTAGGGTCAGTAGTGTGTTCTTCCAGATGTTGTGGGGGAACAGACTGAACCCCATCAAGAGGAATGTCACCTATCTATCCAGGAGGGAGGGTGGCTTAGGTATGGTCAACCCAGTTCTTTTCTTTTCACTGCTTTTTCTCAAGTTTAATATTGGTAATATGCTTGCAGTGGAACCTCCTGGATGGGCAGGCATATTTAGATCTTGGTTTAGGCCTTTTCTACGACTTTGGGAAGAAGGTGGCCAAGTGAAGAATCTCAGGGGTCATCGTGGTCAGCTACCAGCCTATGTCGCTCCGTGCCTGAAGTTACTATGGCAGTGGCGATTGTCGGCTGAAGATCTCAGATCGGTTCCGAGGAAAGTCCTTATGAGCCGAGTCTTGAGCGAAGTCTTTCATGACCCATTGGCCTTAAGGGATTGCCCAGGCCCAGTTTTGAGGGCAGGGTTAAGACTTATTAATTTGGACAGAGTACCCCCTAAATTCAGGGATCTGGCCTGGTTGTGCTTCCATGGGAGGCTCTATGTTAGGGGCAATTTGAAATTCCGCAGTGGGGTGGATCGTAGCTGTCCTCGGGAGGAGTGTGCAGGTGAGGAGGAGACTATGGACCATTTTCTGCTTCATTGCCCCTTTAACATAGAGGTGTACAAACAGGTGGGGCGGGCCCTCGGTGTCCCTTTCCTCTCCAGGCTGGGTTATGCTGAGTGGGTGTACGGAGCATTCAATACTGGTGGTGGTTTTTGTTTAGATACACTTTTTCTAGTTAGCCTAGTAGTCCGTTATTTCACTTGGAACGCACGGTGTCAGGTCAGCATTCGGCATAAAATCCTTCCTGTTCAGGTGGTGGTGTATGACATTCTGCATGAGGTGGAGAAGATTCGGGTACTTGAGAGAGACAAGCGGAGTCAGGGGGCTTGGTTGAAGGCGTGGAGGGGTTTCAAGCCTCCCTGACTGCCAGGAGTCTCTTTCCCGGGTGTGGCTGTCTGTCTCTTATCACCCTAGATTATTATTTTTTTTTTTTTGGGGATTAATTTTTGATAAATGGCTGCGTACATAGGTGATGGGTTGTGCCTCTTAGGCCCTCTCTGCTGCTTTATGTAAATAGTTTTGGTAGTGGATTATGTATATATTGTAAATATTCTGAACATGGATGTGTATTCCTTGGATTTCTGTTGAAGTTTTGTACTATGGTTTTGTTTTTTACTTTTGTATAAAATTGGTTGCTTGATTCTTTTTAATAAAAGATCAATAGTGCCCCATCATTGGTGTCAGTGGGAGGAATTGTGCCCCATCATTGGTGTCAGTGGGAGGAATAGTGCCCCATCATTGGTGTCAGTGGGAGGAATAATGCCCCATCATTGGTGTCAGTGGGAGGAATAGTGCCCCAGGGACAAAACTAACAAAGGGGCACATCTGTCCCTCGTACCTCTTGGGGACCACTTATTTAAAAGAAAGCTGAAAATTTTTAAAAATTGAAAACAGGTTTTAAAATTCCATTAGCATGGTAAACCTTCTGTGAGATTAGAGTGATCGGGCGTACGTCTCCTTTAAATGATTTGATCCTTCAGCAAAGGTCCTACAGCTTGGCTGAGAGTCAGAGAATCCGATTGGTTACTGAAAAATCTCTCTTCTTATGTAAACGTTCCCAATACACCTTCTTCCCCGGAACGTCTTCACACACAAATCGCTTCCATGTTCAGCTTTACATTTCATCTTCTTTTTCTTTTTTTTTTGGAAGTTTTTTTTTTTTTTTCCCGCGAGGACTCGGAATCATTTCATTGGATTTCCCCCACAAGAAAATTAGATTTCCTCCTTCAATGCCTTTACAGATGTTTAATTTATTTTTGGACTAAGCAAACAATGTTCTGGAGGATCAGACAGAGAATAAGCGCAATGTTCCTCGCCTTCTCCATCGCTGTAAATAAACTTTCTGCCAAAACTGAACAAATTCTTTAGCTTTGTTGTGAAGAATATTTTTTTTTTTTTTCATGTATATTTGAAATTATGAAAGGCGAGCACAGAGGAATTACACGCATTTCTTATTCATGAGGAGCATTATTTCAATGTGATCTCCAGAACTTTCCCTGATAAATTATTAAGAAGGGAATTAGAAGGCAACTTGTGGAAGGAAGGAGACGTTACGCTGAATAATTATTGGTTTCCAGTTCTGCCTTTAAAATGGAATATCCCAACGCCACAAGATAGAGCTGCCCGACATCCTTCAACCCCTTCAATACCGGGGCACTTTTACCCCCTTCCTGCCCCAGGCCATTTCCAGCTTTCGGCGCAGTTTTCACACTTTGAATGACAATTTGAATGACAATTGCGCGGTCATGTGACACTGTACTCATATGAGATTTTTATCATTTTTGTGAGACAGACAGAGCTTTCCTTTGGTGGTATTTAATCACCACTGGGGTTTTTACTTTTTGTTAAAAATAAAAAAAAAGACTGAATTTTTTTAATTTTTTATGTTTTTCTTAGTTTCTGTTAGAAAATTTTGTAAATAAGTAATTTTCTCCTTCACTGATAGGCTGCACTGATGGGCACTGTAACCTGCACTGAAGGGCACTGATGAGGTGGCACTAATGGGAAGGCACTAGTATGCAGTAGAGCTGCACGATTCTGGCTAAAATGAGAATCACAATTTTTTTGCTTAGAATAAAGATCACGATTGTCTCAAGATGTAACATCTTCTTTCACATTATACAAAAAAAATTGGACTAAACTTTACTGTTTAGTTTTTTTAAAATTCATTAAAGTGTATTTAAAAAAAAAAAAAAAAACATTTTAAATACTGCTGTGCAAATAAAGTGTGACATAAAATATTGCAACAACAACTATTTTATTCAGCAGGGTCTCTGCTAAAATATATATATATATATCTATACAGATATAGATAGATCGATCTATCTATCTATCTATCTATCTATCTATCTATCTATCTATCTATCTATCTATCTATCTATCTATCTATCTATCTATCTATCTATCTATCTATCTATCTATCTATCTATCTATCTATCTATCTATCTATCTATCTAGATATATATATCATGTTTGGGTGTTCCAAGTAATTTTCTAGCATAAAATAATGACTTTTTGCTTGCAAGCAATAAATGTCAGAGAAGGTTTGGTCTGGTTAAACTTCCTTCATTTACACGCTGGAGTTCTTTCCTTTGATAAAAGAACGAAAAGATACTTTGTTTCTACTTATTTGTGTGTTGTGATTAAACTTGGCAGGCTGCCCTGATTTATTTATTTTTTTCTCTTCCCAGCTGTGAGAACTCTCTGCACTTGTTAGAAAGAATGGTGACATGCTGTTTTGAAGATCGGGAAGGGAAAAAGATTGTGATTTTGATTCTTGACGATTAATCGTACAGCTCTAGTATGCAGCACTGATGGGCACTGTAACCTGCACTGATGGGCACTGATGAGGCGGTACTGAAGGGCACTGATGAGGTGGCACTAATGGGAAGGCACTAGTATGCAGTAGAGCTGCACGATTCTGGCTAAAATGAGAATCACAATTTTTTTTGTTTAGAATAAAGATCACGATTCTCGCGGTGCAACATCTTCTTTCACAATATACAAAAAAAATTGGGCTAACTTTTTTTTTTTTTCAATTCATTAAAGTGTATTTTTTTAAAACAAAAATTGAGTTTTAAAAACCGCTGTGCAAATACGGTGTGACATAAAATATTGCAACAACCACCATTTTATTCAGCAGGGTCTCTGCTAAAAAAAAAAAAAAAATATATCATGTTTGGGTGTTCCAAGTAATTTTCTAGCAGAAAATAATGATTTTTTAGCAATAAATGTCAGAGAAGGTTTGGTCTGGTTAAACTTCCTTCATTTAAACGCTGGAGTTCTTTCCTTTGATAAAAGAACAAAAAGATACTTTGTTTCTACTTATTTGTGTGTTGTGATTAAACTTGGCAGGCTGCCCGGATTTATTTTATTTTTTTTCTTTCCCAGCTGTGAGAACTCTCTGCACTTGTTAGAAGGAATCGTGAAATGCTGTTTTGAAGATCGGGAAGGGAAAAAGATTGTGATTTCGATTCTTGATGATTAATCGTACCGCTCTAGTATGCAGCACTGATGGGCACTGTAACCTGCACTGATGGGCACTGACAAGGCGGTACTGATGGGCACTGATGAGGCAGTACTGAAGGGCACTGATGAGGTGGCAATGGTGAAAAGGCACTAGTATGCAGAACTGATGGGCACTGATAGGGGGTACTGATAAGCACTGATAGGCGGCACTGATGGGCACTGATAGGCAGTACAGATGGGCACTGATTGGCAGTACTAATGGGCACTTATGGGCGGCACTGATGATTGCCCCCAATCACATAACAGTCCCCCTTCACATTAGAACCCCATTATATGAGAAGCCCCCCATTTACATCAGAGGTCTTCCCATCACATAAGAGCCCCATCTCC
Source organism: Aquarana catesbeiana (assembly GCF_042186555.1). Classification (NCBI taxonomy): domain Eukaryota; kingdom Metazoa; phylum Chordata; class Amphibia; order Anura; family Ranidae; genus Aquarana; species Aquarana catesbeiana. The sequence continues at coordinate 687,835,088 of NC_133327.1, read as the reverse complement.
ACATCAGAGGTCCTCCCATCACATATGATCCCCCCTTTACATTAGAAGCCCCCCCACTACATGAGAGGCCCCCACCCCTTCACATCAGAGGTCCTACCATCACATCAGAGCCCCCTTCACATTGGGGCCCCATCTTCACATCAGAGGTCCTCCCATCACATCAGAGCCCCATCTTCACATCAGAGGTCCTCCTATCTCATCAGAGCCCCCTTCACATCAGAGGTCCTCCCATCACATCAGAGCCCCCTTCACATCAGAGCCCCATCTTCACATCAGAGGTCCTCCTATCTCATCAGAGCCCCATCTTCACATCGGAGCCCCAACTTCACATCATAGGTCCTCCTATCACATCAGAGCCCCCTTCACATCGGAGCTCCATCTTCACATCAGAGCCCCCTTCACATCGGAGCCCCATCTTCACATCAGAGGTCCCTCCATCACATCAGAGCCCCATCTTCACATCAGAGCCCCAACTTCACATCATAGGTCCTCCTATCACATCAGAGCCCCTTTCACATCAGAGCCCCAACTTCACATCAGAGGTCCTCCTATCACATCAGCGCCCCTTTCACATTGGAGCCCCAACTTCACATCAGAGCCCCTTTCACATCGGAGCCCCATCTTCACATCAGAGGTCCCTCCATCACATCAGAGCCCCATCTTCACATCGGAGCCCTATCTTCACATCAGAGGTCCTCCCATCTCATCAGAGCCCCCTTCACATCAGAGCCCTATCTTCACATCAGAGGTCCTCCCATCTCATCAGAGCCCCCTTCACATCGGAGCCCCATCTTCACATCAGAGCCCCCTTCACATCGGAGCCCCACCTTCACATCAGAGGTCCCTCTATCACATCAGAGCCCCATCTTCACATCAGAGCCCCAACTTCACATCATAGGTCCTCCTATCACATCAGAGCCCCTTTCACATCGGAGCCCCAACTTCACATCAGAGGTCCTCCTATCACATCAGAGCCCCTTTCACATCAGAGCCCCAACTTCACATCAGAGGTCCTCCCATCTCATCAGAGCCCTATCTTCACATCAGAGGTCCTCCCATCTCATCAGAGCCCCCTTCACATCGGAGCCCCATCTTCACATCAGAGCCCCCTTCACATCGGAGCCCCACCTTCACATCAGAGGTCCCTCCATCACATCAGAGCCCCATCTTCATATCGGAGCCCCAACTTCACATCATAGGTCCTCCTATTACATCAGAGCCCCTTTCACATCAGAGCCCCTTTCACATCGGAGCCCCAACTTCACATCAGAGGTCCTCCTATCACATCAGAGCCCCTTTCACATCGGAGCCCCATCTTCACATCAGAGATCCTCCCATCACATCAGAGCCTCCCTCTTTACTTTGGAAGCCCCCAATCACATCAGAAGCCCCCTCCCATCACATCAGAGCCCCCTTCACACTGGAGCCCCATCTTCACATCAGAGCCCCCCTTTCACATCACAGGTCCCTCTACCACATCTGAGGCCCTTCTTCAAATCAGAGTACGCCCCCTCATCAAAGTCTCCACCCACATCAGAGCCCCCTCCCCCTTCACATCAGAGGTTCTGCATTACATCAGAAATCCCCTTCACATCAGAAGACAGAAATTGAGGCGGGGCTCTATCTCACTTGCTGCAGCTTCTAATGCACATTGTGAGAAGCTCACAGTGTGCAGTGAAATCAGAGGAAGAAGTGTCAGTCCAGGAGAGGAGCCGGAAAACACCTGTGCAACACTGAAGGGAAGGCCGGAGGGAGGATTTAAAACACACTACTGTACTGTACATCGGCAAAACCCAACCCTTCCACAGATGACAGAATGACAGATCCATGTCATTGTGTTGGCCATAAAAGCACATTTTCTGTTACTATGTACTATGAAGTCCACTAAATTCTGTATATTCATTTTTTTTTGGCCACCAGTGTAAGAAATGCGAACGCACGATTAGAATCAGCGCAGTATAATCACATAGAAGTTTTCTCGCTCCGACTCCGTAGATGCTGCTAATCCTCTCTCTAATGCAGCTTAGCATTAATTTATTGCGTCCCGTTATTTTTCTTCTTTGTGAAAGAAAATGTGCATCCTTCTGAAGTGCATATTTTTAGGGCCTGTTAAATCCCCTTGTGAATATGTATGTGCGCCAAACAAGCCGGCTAAATAAAAGTTCAGATCCTGGGAACGAACGGCGTGAAAATACAAGAGAGTATTAACTATCACCGAACCAAGTCCCTCCGCACACAACTTAAACCTCCATCTTTGTCAGAGAGTCCCATCTTTCCTTGGATCCTTTCCTCGATCCTTGGATCCTTTCCTCGATCCTTGGATCCTTTCCTTGGATCCTTTCCTTGATCCTTGGATCCTTTCCTTGATCCTTGGATCCTTTCCTTGATCCTTGGATCCTTTCCTTGGATCCTTACCTTGATCCTTGGATCCTTTCCTTGGATCCTTACCTTGATCCTTGGATCCTTTCCTCGATCCTTGGATCCTTTCCTTGGATCCTTTCCTTGATCCTTGGATCCTTTCCTTGGATCCTTACCTTGATCCTTGGATCCTTTCCTCGATCCTTGGATCCTTTCCTTGATCCATGGATCCTTTCCTTGGATCCTTTCCTTGATCCTTGGATCATTTCCTTGATCCTTGGATCATTTCCTTGGATCCTTTCCTTGATCCTTGGATCCTTTCCTTGGATCCTTACACCCCCTCCCCCCCGCGCTTCCGGCTCTTTCTTATCTTACTTTCTTAAATTTTGGTTGTACTTCTGCACTTGTTAGACCCATGTACTGTATCTTCTCTAACTCCACTCCTGAAGCCCTGTTCTGTTGTTGTTACTCCTTAAGTGCATCCCTTTAACCACTTAAGCCCCGGACCATTTGGCTGGCCAAAGACCAGAGCACTTTTTTGCGATTCGGCACTGCGTCACTTTAACTGACATTTGCGCGGTTGTGCGGCACGGCTCCCAAACAAGAGTGACGTCCTTTTTTTCCCCACAAATGAGCTTTCTTTTGGTGGTATTTGATCACCTCTTTTTTTTTTTTTTTTTGCGCTATAAACAAAAAAAATAGCGTCAATTTTGAAAAAAACGCAATATTTTTTACTTTTTGCTGTAATAAATATCCCAAAAAAATGTATAATTTTTTTTCCCTCAGTTTAAGCCGATATGTATTCTTCTACATATTTTTGGTAAAAAAAAAATCGCAATAAGCGTTTATTGATTGGTTTGCGCAAAAGTTATAGCGTCTACAAAATAGTTTTATGACATTTTTATTAATATTTTTTTTTTTTACTAGTAATGGCGGCGATCAGTGATTTTTGTGACATGCGACATTATGGCGGACAGATTGGACACTTTTGGTGCGATTTTGGGACCATTCACATTTATACAGCGATCAGTGCAATTAAAAATGCATTGATTACTGTGTAAATGTGACTGGCAGTGAATGGATTAACCACTAGGTGGCGCTGTAGGGGTTAAGTGTGTCCTAGAGAGTGATTCTAACTGTGGGGGGGAGGGGCTGTGTGTGACACGACACTGATCACTGCTCCTGATTACAGGGAGCGGTGATCAGTGTCCTGTCACTTGACAGAACGGGGAGATGCTTGTTTACATCAGCATTTCCCCGTTCTTCCTCTCCACGAGAATCGCGGGAGCCGTGATCAGGCTCGCAGAGCTCCCGGCAGGCGCGAGTGCACGCCCGCAAGCTGCCTCTTAAAGGGCCACGTACAGGTATGTGATTCTGCCTGTACGTGCCCTTCTGCTGCAATGTATCTGCTTGAGGTGATTGGGAAGCGGTTAATGACTTCAGACCAGGCAGTTCAATCACTTGACCCCACTTCATGATCAGGCTATTTTTTTTTTTTTGTTATTCGGCACAGCCCTACTTTAACTGATGATTGTGTGGTCATGTGACACTGTACACAAATTAAATCATTTTATTTACACAAATAGAGATGTTTTAAATTTTTGCAATATAAACAAAAAAAAAAAAAAAATTAAAATATATATATATATATATATATATATATATATATATATATATATATATATATTATATAATTTTTTTTTTTTTTTTTTTTTTTTTTTACTTTCTGCTATAAAACATATCCAATAAAAAAAAAAAAAAAGAAATAAAAAAAATTCTTCATGAATTTAGGTCAAAATATATTCTGCTAAATAAAAAAATAATAAAAATAAATAAAATCCCAACAAGTGTATATCAATTAGTTTGTGTAAAAGTTATAGCATCTACAAACTATGGTATATACAGTATCTCACAAAAGTAAGTACACCCCTCACATTTCTGTAAATCTTTTCTTCTATCTTTTCATGTGACAACACTGAAGAAATGACACTTTGTCTACAATGTAAAGTAGTGAGTGTACAGCTTGTATAACAGTGTAAATTTGCTGTCCCCTCAAAATAACTCAACACACAGCCATTAATGTCTAAACCGCTGGCAACAAAAGTCAGTACACCCCTAAGTGAAAATGTCCAAATTGGGCCCAAAGTGTCAATATTTTGTGTGGCCACCATTATTTTCCAGCACTGCCTTAACCCTCTTGGGCATGGAGGTCACCAGAGCTTCACAGGTTGTCACTGGAGTCCTCTTCCCCTCCTCCATGACGACATCACGGAGCTGGTGGATGTTAGAGACCTTGCGCTCCTCCACCTTCCGTTTGAGGATGTCCCACAGATGATCAATAGGGTTTAGGTCTGGAGACATGCTTGGCCAGTCCATCACCTTTACCCTCAGCTTCTTTAGCAAGGCAGTGGTGGTCTTGGAGGTGTGTTTGGGGTGGTTATCATGTTGGAATACTGCCCTGCGGCCCAGTCTCTGAAGGGAGGGGATCATGCTCTGCTTCAGTATGTCACAGTACATGTTGGCATTCATGGTTCCCTCAATGAACTGTAGCCCCCCAGTGCCGGCAGCACTCATGCAGCCCCAGACCATGACACTCCCACCACCATGCTTGACTGTAGACAAGACACACTTGTCTTTGTCCTCCTCACCTGGTTGTCGCCACACACGCTTGTCACCATCTGAACCAAATAAGTTTATCTTGGTCTCATCAGACCACAGGACATGGTTCCAGTAATCCATGTCCTTAGTCTGCTTGTCTTCAGCAAACTGTTTGCAGGTTTTCTTGTGCATCATCTTTAGAAGAGGCTTCCTTCTGGGATGACAGCCATGCAGACCAATTTGATGCAGTGTGCGGCGTATGGTCTGAGCACTGACAGGCTGACCCCCCACCCCTACAACCTCTGCAGCAATGCTGACAGCACTCATACGTCTATTTCCCAAAGACAACCTCTGGATATGATGCTGAGCATGTGACCTCAACTTCTTTGGTGGACCATGGCGAGGCCTGCTATCTGGAGACTATTGGTCCTGGACTGATCTCCACAATCAGGTGGCTATGCTAAGTGCCTAATCTCCATCTGTTTGTAAGTAGTATTTTATTCTGATTCTATTAATAAATGTGCTTGGGATAATGCACAAGGCTGGTGCGCCCTCCTTTTATTTCCTGTTCTGAGTGGAACCTGTCCTGTTATACCGCTGTATGGTCTTGGCCACCGTGCTGCAGCTCAGTTTCAGGGTCTTGGCTATCTTCTTATAGCCTAGGCCATCTTTATGTAGAGCAACAATTCTTTTTTTCAGATCCTTAGAGAGTTCTTTGCCATGAGATGCCATGTTGAACTTCCAGTGACCAGTATGAGAGAGTGAGAGCGATAACACCAAATTTAACACACCTGCTCTCCATTCACACCTGAGACCTTGTAACACTAACGAGTCACATGACACCGGGGAGGGAAAATGGCTGATTGGGCCCAATTTGGACATTTTCACTTAGAGGCTTTTGTTGCCAGTGGTTTAGACATTAATGGCTGTGTGTTGAGTTATTTTGAGGGGACAGCAAATTTACACTGTTATACAAGCTGTACACTCACTACTTTACATTGTAGACAAGTGTCATTTCTTCAGTGTTGTCACATGAAAAGATAGAAGAAAATTGTTACAACAATGTGAGGGGTGTACTCACTTTTGTGAGATACTGTATATTGGAATTTTTATTTATTTATTTATACTACTAATGGTGGCGATCAACGACTTATAATGGGACTGTGATAGTGTGGCGGCCGAACTGACACTAACTGATGCAGGGGGAACTGGCTAACTGCCACTGACATCACCAGTGACACTAATACACTGATCAGTGCTAATGCTATACACTATCACTGTACTAACGACACTGGCTGGGAAAGGGCTTAAGATCTAGGTTGATCAAGGGGTTAAATAGGTGCCTAACTATGTGTGACGTGTGTAAAGTGTGCTGCTTTAACTAATTCATCTGTAAGTTTCTTATCCCTGCTTTGCAGGGATGAGAAACGCAGAGATCATTCCCTGTATACAGAGCTCTGTGTTAAATGTCAACACAGAGCTCTGGGCTGATATTGAACACAACCAATCAGCAGGCTGGGACTTGCTGATGGGCTTTCGCTGTGTACAATCACAGCGGGTACCTGCGGGAGGAGTGCATGCGTGTGCCTAAACCAAGAGATGGGCAGCGATGTATGGGTACGTCACTTTGCCAACAGCGGCTGCTCATCCACAGTACATTGCAGGCGGGCGGTCACTAAGTGGTTAATGATTTTAGATGGGAGAATGATAGACTTTCTCAAATTTCAGCTCTTAGTGGCTTTCAGGGATGGGCAAAACTAGGAATAACTACTTTAGCTCAGCTATATCAGAATGGTATACTTAAATCCTTTGAAGATCTGAGGGGAGAGTTCTCTGTAGAATCCAACTGATTTTACCAATTCCTTCAATTAAGACATGCTCTACATGCCCAGTTTTCTTCTGCTGAGATATTTTTCCCCTCTATCCCTGTCTTAGATAAAATAGTACGGGCAGGGTCAACAAGGGGTCTTACCTCGGTTACTTATAGGGTTCTGTCAGATGGGTTTCTATTGAACTTCCCCATCTGTTCTCGGGTTGGCTGGGAGAAAGGTATTGGTCCCATCTCTGAGGAGATTTGGGACGATGTCCTCCGGTCCCTGTCCAGGGTGTCTCTTTCTCCATCACTCAGACTGACCCAGATTTTTATTCTCCATAGGGTCTACAGAACTCTGCAGTTTCTCTGTGCAATTGGACTGAAATCTGAGCCAGCCTGTGCTAGATGCGGTAACACGGGTACATTAATACATCTTTTGTGGCGATGTCCAGAACTTCAAAGATACTGGGTGGAGGTGATTGGTACCTTAAATAGGGTATTGGATATTAATATTCCGATTGAACCGCTTATATGTATATTGGGTTACTGTGACACCTCTATCTACACCTCTCCTATTCATAATACTATAAGGTGCGCACTTTTTGTTGCCCGTAGACAGATTGCCCGTAAGTGGACCTCTCCACATCCACTGACTGTGTCCTATTGGATTGTAGATCTCAATAGGATCATTCTTTTTGAAAAGCATACATATTCCCTAAGGAACTCCCTGAATAAGTTTGATGTTATCTGGTCTAGATGGCTTCAATCTATGACTTAGGTATCATGTCAACCAATGTCTACTGTGTACTTTGTAATACTGGATATTGTTATTCCTTTTTGGTTTTGGTTTGGTGTGATTTCTATTTTTGTGGATTTGATTAAAAAAAAAAAAAAATGATTTTAGATCAGGCAATTTGAAGGAGTAAAAAATATATTTTTGGCGGGAAACATAAACCAGGCGGAGACAGAAAGTGCAGTTAAAATCACACCTGTAATGAAATAGCAAAAAAAAAAAAAAAAAACACAGTTCAGGAACGTAGTCAAAAACATAAACCAGGGTTTGGAAGCCGGAGCGGATAATCAGAAAAGCCGGGGTCAGGAAACCAGAAGTCAGGGTAGTCAGGAGCTAAAATCAGGAACAGGAATCGAAGGGCAGTCAGGCAGGCCAAGTCATACACAGGAGCACAGGCAGGATCAGACTGGAAATCTCAGACCACACAAGGGCAAGGAGGAAATGAGCTAAGCTGCTTAAATAGCAAAAGGGGCTGGCTGTAGACTGGTCTATTGGGGCAGGTTAATGGTAACCAGGTGAGTCACCATGGAAACAACGAGTGGCCGGTAATTAAATGACAGCTGAGCAGCTTCTGAACACTGAAAGAGAAGAGATGCTCGTTAAAGCGGAGTCCCACTCAAAAGTGAAAGCTCCGCTTATCTGACTCCCACCCCCCCTCCGGTGCCAGATTTGGCACCTTCCAGGGGGGAACCGCGCGATCGCCTGAAAGTTTGCCCCCCTCCTCCTTTTCCTGCCGCCAGGTCATTCAGAAAGCACATGCGCAGTAGGGAATCGGCTGTGAAGCCTGCCGGGTTTCATTACTACGAATGGTGGCGACCAATGGAAACATCGGCTGGGGTGCCGATATCGCTGGATTCGAGGTAAGTGTCCTAATATTAAAAGTCAGCAGATACAGTATTTTTCGTCTGGGGGGAGGGGGGGCAAAACTCCTCTTTCAGTAGCAGAAGCCCTACCCTGACACTTTTACCCAATAAAGATATTTTGCTGAAGTAATTAAATGAGAGATTTGAGCAATACTTGATAACATCTCCAACGTATCCTTGACAAAGTTCTAGAAATACCCATGAATAGTTTCCCATGAGATAGTCATACCTTGCTTAGGCAGTAGGTCCATAAAAGAGTCCTTTTCAATGAAAGAGTTCATAACTGGCAGTAATCCACATAAGGTAGCAATAATCTGTAATAAAGGTCCAGGCTAGCATAAGCGCGCACAAGTCCATGTAAGTCCATAAGCATCCTACCCCATTGGGAACCCCAACTGGGCTCCCCTCAAGGGGGAGGGTGTAATCCGACAGAGTAACGGCTACATTTTGTCAGACTTTCCTCCTAACCTCTCTAGGACACTAATGAGCCCCCATTTAAATAAAATAACCTGTAGGGGGGGCTGTAACCTTCCTGAAAAAAGAGCGGTGAAGCTTTCCTTCCCAGGAACCACCAACTTACAAGTCAACTAAGGACACAGTGTAAGAAGCTTACATTGCAAAAAATGGCTTTTATACCCAAATCCAGTTGAAGTAAGCATATGACCCAACAGAAGAAAAACATTTTAACTCCAGCGGGAAGCTGATGCTTACATGTGGACTCAGAAGGTCAGTCTGCAGTGCCGGGTGGACCCAGCAGAGGGAAATTATTTTAAACCTTTATAGTCTTCACTGTACTTCTTTTCTTTTTTTTTTTCTTTTTATTTATCTGCATATATGTATACTGTGCGTATTATACATGAAAGATCTCCCATAATAAAAGTTATTTGTGGACATGTATCTTTTGCTGTAATATTTATAGGTATATAGGCGCCGGCTCTTCAAGTGTATCGTACAAACAGGCACCATGGCGGGTTTCATCTGTTATATTCAATACAGAGGCCGCAGAGGTAATAAGATTTTAGGACCAGCTGTTGCTAGTGATGCCAGCTGTTGCTTACAATGGTGGCTGTACATGTTTACAGGGAATTATGTTATTTTTAGTAGTATTATTTTATAGTAGTATTATTGTGGTTGGTGTGCGTACCTCATCATGGCCTCACGTTTTTTTATGGTAGGTCTTATATTTGAATTTTAGCATTGAGTGTGGCTACGACATGCCCATTTGGTATGTAGTGCTCCTCTGTTTTAAGCGTTATAGTAAATATGGTGTAGTGGTTTATGGGTACCTATACCGGGAATTTCTGAAACAATGCAATGGGAGAGTGCAAATCTGTGCATGGTAACCAACCAGCTTCCAACTTCAGCTTATTCAATTAAGCGTTGACAAAAAAACCTGAAAGTTTATTGGTTATCATGCAGAGCTGCCCCCGATTTTGCACTCTCCAGTCTTAGTAATTTAAACCCCAATGTGCAATATTTGTATATTATGTTGGAAATCTAGAAGGAAACACAAACAGTCTGAGTTCAAAATGACACATACCTGGTTGGATGCTGAAGTGACGAGAGGGTTTCCCCTGCAGCTAAGTGCCGAGCGCTCCTGGAGGTGGTGCCAGAGAGCAGGGTTCAAACAAGCATGGGTTACCTGCTGGAGTCTGCTTGTGGAGATGAATGGCTGAAAAGCCATTGGACAAAAGGGTCAGTTGAGGCACTGGAACCCTCAAAAGGACAGATGACAGCAGGAGGTAGGTGGTTCTCATGACAGGCAGAAGATTAGGCTGGCAGAGCAGAACTGAAGTGGTGTAGTCAGGATCAGAGTTCTAAAAGACTCCTGATTTTTTATGAAAGAGAACTTACCCCATCTAGGCCTGCATCTCCTCCTCAGTGTCTCCTCCTCTGTGTCTCCTCTTCTGTGTCTCCTTCTCGGGGTCTCCTCCTCAGCGTCTCCTCCTCGGCTTCTCCACCTTGGTGTCTCCTCCTTGGTGTCTCCTCCTCGGTGTCTCCTCTTCTGTGTCTCCTTCTCGGGGTCTCCTCCTCAGCGTCTCCTCCTCGGCTTCTCCACCTTGGTGTCTCCTCCTTGGTGTCTCCTCCTCGGTGTCTCCTCCTCAGTGTCTCCTTCTCTGCATCTCCTCCTCGGCTTCTCCTCCTCGGTGTCTCCTCCTTGGTGTCTCCTCCTTGGTGTCTCCTTCTCGGTGTCTCCTCCTCTGTGTCTCCTCCTCTGTGTCTCCTGATCGGCGCCTCGGTTTCTCCTCCTCTGTGTTTCCTCCTTGGTGTCTCCTCCTCTGTGTCTCCTCCTCGGTGTCTCCTTCTCGGCGTCTCCTCCTTTGTGTCTCCTTCTCGGTGTCTCCTTCTCAGTGTTTCCTCCTCGGTGTCTCCTCCTCAGGTGTCTCCTCCCCGGTGTCTCCTACTCGCTGTCTCCTCCACGGTGTATCCTTCTCGGCGTCTCCTTCTCAGTGTCTTCTTCTCTGCGTCTCCTCCTCAGTGTCTCTTCCTCTGTGTCCCCTTCTCGGCTTCTCCTCCTCTGTGTCTCCTTCTCGGTGTCTCCTGCTCGGCGTCTCCTCCGCAGTGTCTCCTTCTCTGCGTCTCCTCCTCGGTGTCTCCTTCTCAGTGTCTCCTTCTCGGTGTCTCCTGCTCGGCGTCTCCTCCGCAGTGTCTCCTTCTCTGCGTCTCCTCCTCGGTGTCTTCTTCTCGGCTTCTCCTCCTCTGTGTCCCCTTCTCGGCTTCTCCTCCTCGGTGTCTCCTGCTCGGCGTCTCCTCCGCAGTGTCTCCTTCTCTGCGTCTCCTCCTCTGTGTCTTCTTCTCGGCGTCTGCTCCTTGGTGTCTCTTCCTCGGTGTCTCCTTCTCGGCTTCCCCTCCTCGGTGTCTCCTTCTCGGCTTCTCCTCCTCGGTGTCTCCTTCTCGGCGTCTCCTCCTTGGTGTCTTCTTCTCGGTGTCTCCTCCTCGGCGTCTCCTTCTCGGCTTCTCCTCCTCGGTGTCTCCTTCTCGGCGTCTCCTCCTTGGTGTCTTCTTCTTGGTGTCTCCTCCTCGGCGTCTCCTTCTCTGCGTCTCCTCCTCTGTGTCTTCTTCTCGGCGTCTGCTCCTTGGTGTCTCTTCCTCGGTGTCTCCTTCTCGGCTTCCCCTCCTCGGTGTCTCCTTCTCGGCTTCTCCTCCTCGGTGTCTCCTTCTCGGCTTCTTCTCCTCGGTGTCTCCTTCTCGGCGTCTCCTCCTCGGTGTCTCCTGCTCGGCGTCTCCTCCTCTGTGTCTCCTGCTCTGCGTCTCCTCCTCAGTGGCTTCTTCCTGTGTCTCCTCCTCAGCATCCAATACAGTCACTTCTCCTCTCGGCCAATTGGGTCTCAGGAACCGCTTCCTGATTGGCCGGGAGGAGAATCAGGAATATTAATTTGCTATTGTCACACATCTGGATGCGCCCTGAGCCCACCCTTTTTTTGAAGACATTTAGAGTCTCAGGCTCTAACTATGTGCTTAAAAAAAAAAAAGCCCATTGGAATCCATGCGTCCAGCACCCTGCATGTAGATTAGGGGGCCGGCCCATGGATTAGGGGCACCTAATGAAGCTGCTGCCACTGTTCAGGCCTAAAATAATGTTTTAACTGCGTGTCAAAATTGCAAAAATGGCCCTGAAAGCAAAAGGGTTAAGGGCTGATAACCTGCAGCATTTGACATTTTAGTTTTTTGGGTTTTCAAACACTTTAAATTGATCTCTTTCACATGTACAGTATATTTAAAAACTGAACAAACAAAAGCAATAAATTCTCTTAAAAATAATGTATAGATTAGGTTTCTGCTCTTCGCAAGCTGTTTGAAGGAGATGCCATTGGATAAAGTCCGATAAGCTGATCGATGTGGCCATAAACGCTTTATATGCAGTATGAATTCCTTGTTAAAGTATTTGTGGATTCATCAGAACTACCGGCAAAAACACTTCGCTTACCATCAGAGTGTGGAGAGTCTAGACACTTCATCACCAGAATCCAGTCAATGCCCTTAACTTACCACCACTAATATACTTTATGAAATATTATAATGTCTGTGGAAATGAATGATTGTGGCTCTTAAAAACAGCTAGTATACATTATTCCGTAATATAGTGTATGTTGTCTCTTGCCAGCGCAATCATAAGATGCAGCCATAGTTCAATATCTATCAAAGGAGATCATTTTTATGTGCTCTATCTCGGCAGCCGTTCTCCAGGCTTCCAGGTCCTGCAGAGGATTCTGGGACAGCAATTTGTCAGTCTGGATCTCCAGTCCTGGCACCAGTTCACATTCGATTTGAAGCTCCGTAGAACCCCTGATATTACCTGTGTGCAGGAAAAAGTTGGAGTCAGCTTATTGCTCATTAGTTCATCCTGGTTTGTGAAGGAGAAAGTAAGACTTGGGTTTTTCAGAGGAAGCCTGCCCTTATTACTGCTACCCGGGAATAAAATTAGACAACACCAAAATAGATCATAATGGTCGTAACGGTCCTTTATTACAAATTCCATACCAAACAACAGATTAACGTGAATGACAAAGGGTGCTTTGATGTCCTTGAAGGCATCAGAGGTCCATCAGAGGTCCTTGAAGGCACCAGAGAGCAACCGCATTACAGCCATTGGATCTGCAGGCCAAGTCTGTTACCTACAATGCTCTCCTAGCTGCACCACTCCACCCCAGGGATGCAAACCAAAAATATGCCACAGAATTACCCCTCCATACATCAGTTCTGGATCCCCAAACACTTGGCAACATTACCACAATTGATGCCATACCTTAGACCAGAGATCTCGATAGTTGTCAGTAAGAGGGCCAAATTATATAGTTTACCATTATTAATGGGCCAAAAAAAAATATATCTGTTTTTGTAAACAGCCCCCCCTTACATCAGGGGTGTCCATCAGGGGCCCACTTATATCCATGTATGCCCAGCAGAGACCCCCTTAACCTTGAGGTGGTGGAGCATAAGTCAAGAGGCACAGCAGGTCTGGACAGAGAGGACTGGTCCTCCTAAAAATGTTGGGGAGAGTCTACAAGTCATTGTTGCTAGGATGTCAGTGGTCCTAGCTAACAACTATGGCAGAAGGGTAGGAAATCTTCTCTGAGGACTAGGATAGGGTCATAGCTGGCTGGCAGTGGATGTGGATGCCCAAATAGTAGGTATAATGGAAGATTTGAGTGCCACAAGCATCTCCTTATACATTCCATGTAATCCCATGTGCCATATAATCAAATGAATGTGGACTAAAAACCTGCATAAGTCATATGTAAAGTTCCATGTATGCTTTGCGACCATAGTTGGATTTATAACAGTTCGATTGTATGCAAATAGAAAAAATGGCTCCCTTTGGGTAACGTTATGAGTTCCTTATCTGTTCTTGCCCCTCTTGTGTGTTTTGGCTCCTCCTGTTACATTCCCAAGCTAAAATAAATGACAAAATCCAACAGGGCTGTGCAGACCCTTTGGTAACTGTCAATGCTCGACTTTACATTACTATAATTCGCCATTACGACTGTACCGAGAGTCATATATAACATTGATTCATGTCTATGTTTGCAGTAATACCTGTAACTGTTTGTACCATTCTCTTCCTGAAAAACATTAATAAACATACACTATATTACCAAAAGTATTGGGACGCCTGCCTTTACACGCACATGAACTTTAATGGCTTCCCAGTCTTAGTCCGTAGGATTCAATATTGTGTTGGCCCACCTTTTGCAGCTATAACAGCTTTATCTGGTAAAGACTGTCCACAAGCTTTAGGAGTGTGTCTATGGGAAGGTTTGACCATTCTTCCAGAAGCGCATTTGTGAGGTCAGGCACTAATGTGGACAAGGCCTGGCTCGCAGTTCCTCCACCCCAAACTCACTCATCTACACTATATTGCCAAAAGTATTGGGCCACCCCTCAAAATCATTTGGTGGAGGTGGGATTATGGTATGGGGTTGTTTTTCAGGGGTTGAGCTTGACCCTTTAGTTCCAGTGAAGGGGACTCTTAAGGCATCATTTTGGTCAATTTCATGCTCCCAACTTTGTGGGAACAGTTTGGGGACGGCCCCTTCCTGTTCCAACATGACTGCCCACCAGTGCACAAAGCAAGGTCCATAAAGACATGGATGAGCAAGTTTGGGGTGGAGGAACTTGACTGGCCTGCACGGAGTCCTGACCTCAACCCGATAGAACACCTTTGGGGAGAATTAGAGCGGAGACTGTGAGCCAGGCCTTCTCGTCCACATCAATGCCTGACCTTAAAAATGCGCTTCTGGAAGAATGGTCAAACATTCCCATAGACACACTCCTAAACCTTGTGGACAGCCTTCCCAGAAGAGCTGAAGCTGAAGCTGTTATAGCTGCAAAGGGTGGGGCAACTCATTATTGAACCCTACGGACTAAGACTGGGATGCCATTAAAGTTCATGTGCGTGTAAAGGCAGGTGTCCCAATACTTTTGGTAATATAGTGTATATTCAACTTTAAAAACAGAAAAAGAAGATAAATGACAGTTCCAAAATTCCAAAATATTCCATAGGTAAAATACATCACAATAGGTAATCAAATGTTGGTCATTGGTCGAAATGAGCTTCATCGAGAAGATATGCTGCTAGGCAGAGATGTATCTTGCCCACTCATGGGATCCTAAGAGATGCCAATAGGGCCAATAGAGACAATGGGTACTTTGGTGGACCACAGGGGGAGAAAATAAGGTAACTTACCTCCTTTTGCACAGATGAAGAATATGCCCAATAAGTGGTTAATCTAAAGGAAGCACTCTTACCCCCAAAAAATATATAAAGATCAATGCCGGCAAAGGAAACTCTTCAAGGGGATGAATAGATGGAAAAAATCATTGGCCCAAAGAAGTAAACCAGCACCTAGTAATGGTGCTCACACGCACCTCCGTCTACACCAGCTTCTCCTGGAACCTGGCTTATCAACCGTTTGTTTGAGGGTGCTAAACTTAGGATGAGACAGATGTCAGACCAACATAACCAAAGAACCAAGCAAGGTTTGGAAAGACAAGCTGGCAGATCCTGGGACAGATTGGCATCAAATCAAAGAAACCATCAAAATAACCAAATCCGCATGACTAAACACATTCATGAATACTTTTGTTCCGACAATCATTTAGTATAGTGCAGATTCCAAATTGGCTACTCAGTTGGCATCAAAGGCATGCCAACAGCACTATGGCCAACCTTGGGGGGGATAGATAAAATTTTGATCCGTATTAGAGGAAGATAGAAAGAGAACCTCCATTGAGTGCACTGGCCATGTGCCACAGCCCCCCAAATAGGAAGCTTGTTACAGTAAGATGGTGCATCAAGTAGGGCAAAAACAGTCATATCTGGTACTGATGGACCATAGGTTGAAGCATCTTGTGGTTTTTTTCGCATATGGGCAAGGGTATAGTGTAGATATCACTGTACCCATGCCAACAGCACTATGGCCAAGGTACGGTGCAGATAAAACATCTCTCCGGGTTTAGAGGAAAATACAAGTAGAGCCTGCATTGAGTGCACTGGCCATGTCCCATGGCCTTGATGGAGGAGCCAAAAGCTTGTTGATGTACCAAGTAAGGCAAAAACAGTTATTCATGGTGCTGACTGACCATAAGTTGTGGCACTCTGGTGGTTTATTTCACATATGAGGCATTTAACAGATAAATCTTTGGTTACCAACCCCCCCCCCCCCTCCTCCTAAAGCTTGGGGGAATTCACATTATACAGATATCGCAGTATTACTTCTATCTTTGGGAACAGCAAACTGAGCGCTCACCACTTACCACTCATATTGAAAATGTAAATGTATACGCTTTATGTATAGTGGTCCATGGAGGCTTGTAAATGTTAATGTACATGTTCACGCAAAAGGAGAAAATATTTAAATAGCTACACCAGCCGGCTTGTAGAAGATGTTATTACAATGATAAGTCAGCGGGAAAGGATCCTCTCTGTTCATAGCAAATATTTCCCGTGTAGAACATGGAGATCTCTGGCCGCTGTTTATTTTGTCATCTTAAAAATGCATTGATAGACCGTTTTCAGTTTATCATCTGTAATGGTCCGCGGCCACATGTGATGAGGAGTCTCCACGAGTGGAAGAACTGAAATCCAATGAATGAAAGGGACGGGCCAGGGACAGGGAGTCTGGGGTGGGGAGTGGTCTGGATGCCCCTTCCCCTCTCTACCAACTATGTCCCCATCTCCTCTCCTCATTTTCTCACCCCCCTCTTCTCTCCTCTGTTTTCTTCTCGCTCCTTCTCTCATCTCATCTCCTCTCCCCTGCTTTATTTTTTCCCTACTTTCCTTGTTCCCTATGATATTCCTATTATTCCTCCCACCTTCTCAATTTCCCTCTCTCTCTCTCTCTCTCTCTCTCTCTCATCTCTGCTCCTCTTCTCCCTTCTCTCCTCTCCCATCCTATCCTCGCCTGTATACTCTCTCTTCCTCTCTTTTACTCCTCTGCCCACCCCTCTCTTCTCCTTCCGCTACCTTTCCTTCTCCTCAGACTCTCCATTTCCCTCTCCTCCCCCTCCCCTCCTTTCTTCTCCACTCTCATTCTCCATTTTAACCTCCTCTCCCCTCTTATTTGCCTTCTGTCCCCTGCTCTCTTCTACTTCCCTTTCCCATTCCCTCTCATTCTTTCTCCTCTCCTCTTTTCTCCACTCTCCCTCTACATTTTTTCTCCTCCCCACTCCTCTTCTTTTCCTTCTCTCCCATATTCTCCTCTATGCTCCTCTCTTTCCCTCTCCTCTCTTCTTATCTTCACTTCTTTCTCTCCTCTCCTCTCCTCTCCTCTCCCTTCTCTCCCCTCGTCTCTTCGACTCTTCCCTCCCTTTCCCTTTCCTTCCATTTCCTCTCATCTCCTCTTCTCCACTCTCCTTCTCTCTTTTTTTTGCCTCCCTTCTCCTCCTTTTTCCCTTCTCCCCCTTTCCCTCCTCTATGCTCCTCTCCCTTTCCTCTCCTCTTCTCTCCACTTCCTTCTCTCCTCTCCTTCACTCTCCCTTTCCCTATCCTTCCCTCTCCTCTTTTCTTCTCTCCACTTTGCTTCCCTCCTTTCCTTCCTTCCCCTCTCTCCTTCTTTCCCATCTCTACCTTCCTCTCCTTTACTCTCCTCTCCCTTTCCCGCTCCCTCACTCTCTCTCCACTTCACTCCTCTCCTCACTTCTTATCTCCACTTCCTTCTCTCCTATCTTCTCTCAATTACTCTCCCTTTCCCTATCCTTCCCTCTCCTCTTTTATTCTCTTCACTTCCTCTTCTCTCCACTCCTCTCCCTTTCCCTCTCCTTCCATCTCCTCTTCTCCACTCCCCAATTTCCCTCTCTCTTCTTTGCCTCCCCTCTCCTCTTTTTTCTCTTCCCTCCCTTCCCCCTCCTCTACGCTCCTCCCTCTTTCCTCTCTTCTTCTCTCCATTTCCTTCTCTTCTCTCTTCTCCTCTCCTTCAATCTCTCTTTCCCTATTCTCCCCTCTCCTATATTCTTCTCTCCACTTCCCTTCTTTCCTCTCCTCCCTTCCCCTCTCCTCTTTTTTCCCATCTCTACCTTCCTCTCCCTTTCCCTCTCCCTCACACTCTCTCTCCACTTCCCTCCTCTCCCCTCTTCTTCTCTCCACTTCCTTCTCTCCTGTGTTCTCCTCTCAATTACTCTCCCTTTCCCTCTCCTTCCATCTCCTCTTATCTCCTCTTCTCCACTCTCCACTTTCTCTCTCCCTTTTTTTTGCCTCCCCTCCCCTCCTCTTTCCATTCTCTCCCTTCCCCTCCTCTACGCTCCTCCCTCTTTCCTCTCTTCTTCTCTCCATTTTCTTCTCTTCTCTCTTCTCCTCTCCTTCAGTCTCCCTTTCCCTATCCTCCCCTCTCCTTTTTTCTTCTCTCCACTTCCCTTCTTTCCTCTCCTCCCTTCCCCTCTCCTCTATTTTCCAATCTCTTCCTTCCTCTCCCTTTCCCATTCCCTCCTCTCCTCTCTTCATCTCTCCACTTCCTTCTCTTCTCCTCTCAATTACTCTCCCTTTCCCTCTCCTTCCATCTCCTCTCATCTCCTCTTCTCCACTTTCCATTCTCCCTTTTGTGCCTCCCCTCTCCTCCTCTTTATCTTCTCTCCCTTCCGCTCCTCTCCTCCAATCTCCCTTTCCCTATCCTCCCCTCTCCTCTTTTCATCTCTCCACTTCCATTCTTTCCTCTCTTCTTCTGTCCCATCTCTACCTTCCTTTTCTTTACTTTCCTCTCCCTCTCCTTCCCTCTTCTCCCCACTTCCATCCTCTCCTCTATTTTCTCCACTTCCTTCCCTCCCTCTCCTCTTCTCTTTTCTCCTCTCCTTTCTTCTCTTCTCCTCCCCTCTCCTCTTCTTTCCTCTTCCCTCCCTTCCTCTGCTTTACTTTCCTCTCCCTTTCCCTCTCCTTACCTCTCCGCCTCCCCCCACCCCACACTTCTCTCCTTTCTTCTTCTCTCCCTTCCTCTTCTCTCCACTTCTCTCCTCTCCTCTCCAGACTCTGTGTCATATTCCTCAAAAAAAAAAAAAAAAAAAAAAGGCTCTTAAAAGTAATTCTCCCCCTGGATTGTAAACACAACAGTTGACAGATCTCAGCAGTGGCCAGCCACTTGTCACCAGATCCTCAGCTTTGCATAGGAAGAAGTAGCGCTATTATTCTTGAATACTGAAGCGTGAGATAAGTTCTGGTCTTTAAGCCTGTGAAACAAAGCCATTAATCATGGAAAGCTGAGGGATTGGCTGCACCGGCTGCATGGCATATGCCTCTGTCAATATGTGACAGTCTCCCTTAAGCCTTCAGTCCCAAGAGACGCAGAGAACAAAGGTCATGAATCCTCCCGCTCCAGATAAATGAGGAGGCGGCCTTGTTTGGAGGCAGCCAGGCATGAACAGCACAAGGACACCACTCCACAAGTGTCTATGAGCAGAAATTCTGATAGGCAAGGTTAAAGGAGGACTCACTCCAAATATTAGAATTCAGAAGACCCAAAAGACGGATTCGTGTTTTCATTTCTCAACTCCATTGGGGGTCTGACTGTGTCTCCCTCCATTGATGATAACTTCCAATGTCAAACCAACAAACGTCAACCCCTAAAGTCAACTTGAACCGTCCTTAGAGGCCAAAGGAGACATCTACAGGCATGGGCTAGCACCTTCAGTCAAGCTGGCATTATTGGTTGAACGGTAAGCTACAATGCCACTCAAAATAAAAATTGTGCCCCTCCCCAAAATAGACAGGGCCCTGGTGGAGAAGGTTTGGAAGAACCACTGGGCCACCATGGTATAAGGTGGCTGGAGACAGTCCGTTCAAACACAGTGTGGCAGGGACACCTTGTAAAGGAAACCTACATGTCCCTGCACATCCAGAATCTCTGCCTACTTCTACATCCATACAAAAAGGTAGCCAAACCTATAATTTGTTTGTCCGCAGTCTGGTCGGTAAGTGGGCTTGGAATTTTCCTTGGATTTTTCCTTGGCCTCTTTCTAACAAATGTTACCCTCTAGTGCTCCTTGCTGCAAAGGCCAGTTAATGGTGTGGGCAGTGGCTTACCTTCTTGTACTGTTGATATATTGGTCAGGCAACGCACTGACACCTTTGCAGCCGTTGTGCTATGTGCTGGGTGTTTAATGTGCCCCTATGCCCTTAAGTTAGGGTGGGCTCCCTTCAGTCCATCTGCCCTCTATCTATACTTCAGAATACAGGTGCTTCCACTGTTGAGCCACTTAAAACTTAGTGGTAGTATTACAGATACCAGGGTGCCTTGGCGGGGCCTGTAGCTTATGCATGTTTTCGCAAATGTGTGCAGACTAAACCCCTGTTTTTAACGCATACTGTTAGACAGGTTAATATGGTTGTCCAAAGGCTGGTCGGTAAGTTAGCTTGGATTTTTCCTTGGCCTTCTTCTAACCTACTTCTACATCTTTGCTTTCCGTACCCAGCAGAGATCTCACCCTACCTTAGGTGTCTACTTTCTCTTCTCCTGTAGGTGTCTCCTTTCACTCCTAGGGGTGGTTCAAGTTGACTTTAGGGGTTGACGTTTGTTGGTTTGACAATGGAAGTTATCATCTATGAAGGAGACACAGTCAGACCCCTGATGGAGTTGAGAAATGAAAATACGAATCCGTCTTTGGGGTCTTCTGAATTCTAATATTTGGAGTGAGTCCTCCTTAACCTTGCCTATCAGAATTCTTAGACACTTGTGGAGTGTGTCCTTGTGCTGTTCATGCTTGGCTACCTCCAAACTAGACCGCCTCTTAATTTATCTCTAGCGGGAGGAATCATAACTTTTATTCTCGGCGTCTCTTGGGACTGAAGGCTTAAGATAGACTGTCACATATTGACAAAGGCATATTCCATGTAGCTGGTGCAGCCAACCAAACTTCAACCCCTAAAGTCAACTTGAATCATCCCTAGAAGTGAAAGTGGACACCTGCATCTTTGCTTTCTGTACCCAGCAGAGATCTCTCCCTACCTTAGGTGTCTACTTTCACTTCTCCTGTAGGTATCTCCTTTCACTCCTACGGGTGGTTCAAGTTGACTTTAGGGGTTGACATTTGTTGGTTTGACAATGGAAGTTATCATCTATGAAGTAGACACAGTCAGACCCCCCGATGGAGTTGAGAAATGAAAATACTAATCAGTCTTTGGGGTCTTCTGACCTCTAATATTTGGAGCAAGTCCTCCTTTAACCTTGCCTATCGGAATTCCTGCTCCTAGACACTTGTGGAGTGCGTCCTTGTGCTGTTCAAACCTGGCTGCCTCCAAGCAAGACCACCTCTTAATTTATCTCTAGCGGGAGGAATCATAACCTTTGTTCTCGGCGTCTCTTGGGACTGAAGGCTTAAGATAGACTGTCACATATTGACAAAGGCATATTCCATGCAGCTGGTGCAGCCAACCAAACGTCAACCCCTAAAGTCAACTTGAACCATCCCTAGAAGTGAAAGGAGAGACCTACAGGCATGAGCTAGTACCTTCAGCCAAAGCGGCATCATGCAGCTGGTGCAGCCAACCAAACGTCAACCCCTAAAGTCAACTTGAACCATTCCTAGAAGTGAAAGGAGAAACTTACAGGCATGAGCTAGTACCTTCAGCCAAAGCGGCATCATGGGTTGATCAGTAAGCTACAATGCTTCCCCAAAATTAATAATGTGCACCCCTGTGTAGGCAGGGCCCTGGTGGAGTACCAGAACTTTTGGAAGAACTGCTAGGCCACCAAGGTATATTATGGCCAGAGGCAGTCCATTCAGACATAATGCGACAGGGACACCCTGAAAAGGAAACCTTCAAGTCCTTGCATGTCCAGAACCTATGCCTACCTCTACATCTGTGCTTTCGCTACCCAGCAGAGCTCTCTACCTACCCAAATACCTCACTGTGGGCCAAACTTAATTGTACTGGCCCTCTATATTTATAGGGTCCTTCATCAAAATGGCCAAATTTCATGCGATTTTGGCATCCAATACCATACCTCCTAACTTTCTGAAATGGGAATGAGGGACACCTATTAGCAAAAGTATGTAGGCATAGGACACACCCCCTGCCACGCCCTCCTTAAAGGAGAGTTGTACAAAAAATGTATTGCTTAACCACTTCAGTACTGGTATTCTCCTCCCCCCCTCCTTCCTGCCCAGGCCAATTTTCAGCTTTCAGCGCTGTCACACTTTAAATGACAATTGAATCTTTTATTTTCTATTATATTTTGTTCTGTTTTACTCTGTTCTGTTTTACTTTTATTCCATTCTATACCTTTTCTTTTATTTTCTATTCTATTTTGTTCTATTCTTTTATTTTCTATTCTGTTCCTTTATTTTCTATTCTATTTTATTCTATTTGGAAATTTGAGTTAGAATCGAAAACAATTCATATTCGACTTGAGTTCGAAATTCGTCCGAAATTTTGTTTTGTTATTTCGTATTCAGTTAACCACTTTCGGACGCCGTCATTATACAGTAGCTGTTTTAAATTTCCGGGGTTTATGGCAGCAGATAGCTGTATCTTTTTAAACCGCGGGCGGTCCGCTTTCAGATAAGAGTGGTCTCTGCTGCGGATTTGCCGCAAGATTTTATCTGGGGGTGGGGGTGGACACCCTCCCGCCACACTCCCCGCCACACTCTCCGGTGGTCTTACCGGAGCCGTCGGTAGCGGCAGGGACAAACGGGTCCTTTCCTCTAAAGGACATGGAGCCGAGTGAAGGAACTCTGCTCCATACCATTGGATGACAGAAGCGACGTCAAACGTCCCTTCCGCCCAATGGTCTTAAAGGGGAATTTTTTTTTTATTAAAAAAAAAAAAATGTTTTTTTCATTGTTTTAAGTGTAAATATGAGATGTGAGGTCTTTTTCACCCCCAGATCTCACTTTAAAGAGGTCCTGTCATTCTTTTTTTTCTATATGTTCCTTGTATTAGGAATAAAAGTGACCCAAAAAAATAAAATAATGGACAGTGTAAAAATAAAAAAAATAAAATAAATAGGAAAAAATAAATATAATTTTTTAAAGCGCCTCGTCCTGCCGCTCAGAAGCGAACGCATAAATAAGTCACGCCCGCATATGAAAACGGTGTTCAAACCACACATGTCAGATAACGCCACGATCGTTAGAGTGAGAGCAATAATTCTAGCGCTAGACCTCCTCTGTAACTCAAAACTGGTAACCTGTAGAAATTTTTGAACGTCGCCTATGGAGATTTTTAAGGGTAAAAGTTTGTCGCCATTCCACGAGCGGGTGAAATTTCGAAGCGTGACATGTTGGATATCAATTTACTCGGCGTAACATTATCTTTCACAATATAAAAAAGAATTGGGCTAACTTTACTGCTGTCTTATTTTTTAATTCAAAAAAGTGTATTTTTTTCCCAGAAAAATTGCGCTTGTAAGACCACTGCGCAAATACGTTGTGACATAAAGTATTGCATTTTATTCCCTGGGGTGTCTGAAAAAAAAATGTATAATGTTTGGGGGTATTCTAAGTGATTTCTAGGAAAATTCTAAGTAATTTTATAGCAAAAAAAAAAAAAAAGATTTTAACTTGTAAACAACAAATCTCAAAAAGAGGCTCGGTCCCTAAGTTGTTAAACTCATTACTACGGTCATTCGTAAGTTCGGATACATCGGACTTTGCGAATAACGAAAAAATGTATTCCGAATTTTGATTCAGGGTGAAGCTGACCACACATGTCTAACAAAAAGAAACCTAGAGACAACTTGATGCCCGTGTGGTCACCGGTACTATTAATTAAGCACATCTGTTGTCAAAATGTAAAATCATAAATTTATTTCCACTATGTATTCCATTTATCTCTAGACTCTTCCTATTATTCCGAACCATCGTGAAGTTTGTAAACTCCCTTTAGTGAAGACCCCACACATTTCCTTCTTGGAATTTCGTAACACGTAGTCACTGTGCTCTGTGAGCAAGGCACTGATGTGTCACACATTTCACAGAGCCCACCTTCTGAGAGGAGAAGTTTCAGGGGGGCGGAGTCCTTACAGGAATCCCTTGCTCGTAGGCAGCAAGGTACCATGGGATATGTAGTCTTTGGAATGGAGACGCTGCAAAGCATGCTGGGAATCGAGGAAGTTGCGAATAAAGAGACGGCCAGCAGACAGGCAGTGCTGAAAGGAAATCTTTCAAGTAATTAACGCCTCAGTACTGCTCTCAGGAGCCCTCAGCC
Organism: Aquarana catesbeiana; assembly: GCF_042186555.1. Classification (NCBI taxonomy): domain Eukaryota; kingdom Metazoa; phylum Chordata; class Amphibia; order Anura; family Ranidae; genus Aquarana; species Aquarana catesbeiana. Next base: position 687,811,029 of record NC_133327.1, on the reverse strand, counting down.
CTGAAGTAAACAGTGGGCTGAGTTATGCAAATATCAAAATGCATTGATGTTTGGGTGTAGTTCTGGAGGATAGGCTAACTACGCATGCAGACTGCTCTAGATAATAGTGAATGAAAGGGGTGGGGCCAAGGACAGTCAGGCTGGGGAGAGAATGAGCTAGAATGGGTGCTCAACCTGCGGCCCCCCAGCTGTTGCAAAACTACAAGTCCCATGAGACATTGCAAGGCTGACAGTTACAAGCGTGACTCCCAAAGGCAGAGGCATGATGGGACTTGTAGTTTAGCAAACAGCTGGAGGGCCACAGGTTGAGTGCCCTAGATTGATGTTTAACATTTTGGAAATGAGGCGGAGCTCTATCTGATTAGCTGCAGCTTCTAATGCACGTTTTGAGAAGTTCACAGTGTGCAGTGAAATCAGAGGAAGCCGTTTCAGTCCAGGAGAAGCGCCGATACAACTGTGCAAGACTGCAGGGAAGGGTGGGGGGGGGGGGGGGCAGAGGGCAGATTTTAATCTATTAGACCCCTCTGTATTTATTGCAATAATGCAGTCAGACTGCATAGGATTGTTTTAATTGCCTCAGTAAAAATTCTAATACCTGGAGCTGATATCACATGGACTGTGAAAGGTACTCGAGTGCTCAGATGAACTGTGACAGGTACTCAGATGGACTCTGAAAGGTAATTGGGTACTCAGATGGACTGTGACAGGTACTTTGATGGGTGGTGACAGGTCCTCTTTATTGGGGGGGCAATCAGTGTGATTGGTATACACTGTAAGCAGTAACGAGATGTTACCGCAATCTCCTTCTCACACACGATCGGTGTGTGAGGAGGAGAACCCGTTAACATCTCGTTACCGCTCTATGTTTACATTTAGTGATCGGCTGGGAAAGGATCACAGCTGATCACGTGCTAAACACTGTTTACCAGCGTCGGTGACGAGCAGTGTTCCTGGGAACATATTTCCACCAACGTGAACGTGCATCACGCTCGCGATCGCGTGCATGCGCCGTGCAAAGTGGGGCGGTACCATCTGTGATCGGCCGTGATGAAGTCACGTGGTCAACAGCCATGCCCAATGGCTGTTCACCCCCCTCTGTGACGAGCTGTGTCTCCGTGACACGCCGCCACCGAAGGTACAGGGCTGCGCGCACACGATCGCGTGCATGCCCTGTTTAAATGGAAGGATGTCATATGACGCCCGCCCAGAACAAGAGCCGCGCCGCCTGGCCATCATATGATGGCCGGCGGGCGGCAAGCGGTTAATGATATCTAAATAATTTCTAAATACTATTCATATGATATTAAACAATATTATATAATATTATTCATTATATATATATATATATATATATATATATATATATATATATATATATATATATATATATATATATTTTTTTTTTTTTTAATTAATATGTGGGGAAATTATAAATATTTGATTTAATTTAATTTGATTTAGAAAAATTTGATTTATATATATATATATATATATATATATATATATATATAACTTTTTTTTTATTAAATTATATATATTTAAATCAAATATAATTCAGATAAATATGATCTTTTATCTATTATTTATATTTATAATTTCCCCACATATTAAATACACAATCCTCAGTTCACAAAGCTAAAGCACCAGGAATAAGTTCCTTCTTTTAAAAAAAGTAAACAATTATCTCCTGCTGGGGCCAACGAGGTTTGAAAATGATGGTCACATGGCTGTCCTTGTGTAAAGCTTCATGAATTGAGTCTACTAACAAAAAAAAAAGATAATAGTCACCATGTACGCAAATAGAACTCGATCGTCGTGCCGCCTGATTTCTACAAATTGCAGAATTTGAGGAGCATCGTGGTCTCATTACGTTCGTAATAGAAATCTTTTCTGGCAGCACGTCGGTAAATGGCGCGATCTGAGTAACAGCAGATGTCTGCAGATCATCAATTCCTCCTCCGTCCCTGCCACGGCTGACAAAATGGAAAAATGTCAGCGCCGTGTGGATTAGTAACATTGTGATGTGTTTTCTGGGTACCTCCATGATTCGCCGAGCCAAGAAAACGCCGGCTGCCTGTCAGGATATAATTCGTTTTTGAATTGATAGTTTGTTTCGCCGCGTTTTGCAGACGCAGTTTTAAGAAACTTTAGACAGGCAAAACGATCGATCTGCTCGTAGGAGACGGATTTTATGTTTCCCGTGAAATGATTTCCGCTGGAACACCTGAATTAAAAAAAAATTATGTGAGTTTGGTAACATTTATAGTTTTTTTTTTGTTTATTATACAGCGGTGAAGGATCAGAACCCCTGTTAGGCCTTTACTGCTATCAGGGGATCCATTAGATCACTTCCTGTTGCAGTGACATTCATTTCTCCAGACAGGAAGTAGTGAGGGGAAATCTGCAGGAGGTGCGGGACTTCCTCTACTCTACTAAGAAAAGTATAATTTTTGTCTCTATATTGCTGCTAAAGATCTTCCTTCACTTCCCGTCTGGTGAAACCATTGGATCAAATGACCATTCTTACCTACTTTTCAGTCCAGGTCCCCGGAATACAGTTAACCCCACCCACAGCTTGTCTCAGGTCTGCCCAGTGACCAGACAAGCCCCACCCACTTATCGGAGTGGCCTGTCCAAAGCCCGCCTTTTAAATATGCAGGGACCACCCACTTGCAGCCTCCGATCACCATATTGAGTTACTGAGCACTGTGGCCATGTATAGCTTGGGGTTCCGCTCTAAATTAACATCCGAGGCTCACGAGCTTCGCCCCACCAGCTTAGTCATGAAGCCCTGTGGGCGAGGCGAAATGCGTCGGATGGGGATGTAACCTGGGCAGGGCCTGAGTTGAAGCCATATCTACTGAGCCTTTACTCGGGTCTGTGAAGCCTGGACATGGCTCGGGACAGAGCATCATAAGTCAAAGATATGGGACTGTTCTGGCAAAACTGGTATGGCGACCAAAAACCAATATAATTCCACACTCAATCAATCCCCAAACTGGGCAAGAATCAGATGATTAAAGTAGTGTTTCTCAACTCCAGTCCTCAAGGCACCCCAACGGGTCATGTTTTCAGGCTTCCTATTATTTTGCACAGGTGATTTGATCAGTTTCACTGCCTTAGTAATTACCACAGCCTTTTTTTCTGAGGGAAATCCAGAAAACATGACCTGTCGGGGCGCCTTGAGGACTGGTGTTGAGAAACACTGGGTTGAAGGACATACTTTCATAGGACCCCTTGACTTAACCACTTTCCGCCTGGCCTACAGCAGAATGACGGCCAGGAAGTGGTTCAGTTATCCTGACTGGCCATCATATGACGTACAGCAGGATAAGCCTGAGCGGCCAGCTCAGAGAAGGAAGGGCTGAGCCCAGCCCTGACAGTATATCAGTGCCACCTCATCACTGCCCATCAGTGCTGTATATCAGTGCCACCTCATCACTGCCCATCAGTGCTGTATATCAGTGCCACCTCATCACTGCCCATCAGTACTGCCTCATCAGTGTCCGTAATTGAAGGAGAAAACGTACTTATTCACAAAGTTTTGTAACAGAAACAAGGAAAAACTTTTTTTTCTTTTCAAATTTTTTGTTTTTTTTTAATTTGTAGTGCAAAGAATAAAAACCCCAGAGGTGATCAAATACCACCAAAAGACAACTCTATTTGTGGGAAAAAAAAACGCAAAAAATTTTGTTGGGTGCAACGTCGCACGACCGCGCAATTGTCATTCAAAATGTGAGAGCGCTGAAAGCTGAAGTTTGGCCTGAGAAGGAAGGTGTACAAGGGCCCGGTACTGAAGTGGTTAAAAATCCTTCCCTTCCCTGGGTGCATCGTTAAAATAAAAATCTTTTTTTTTTTTTTTTTTATCTCTTTTTTTTCCAAAAAATTGTGACAAAACAAAATTACAACTTTAAAAACCTCGCCATGCCACTTAATAAATACCTTGGACTGTCTACTTTCCAAAAAGGGGGGATTTGGGGGGTATCTGTCCTGTCCTGGAATGTTTGGGCCTCAAGAAATGAGATTGGCCGTCAGTAAATCAGGATTGATCGATTTTCACATATATATCCCATAGTTTGTGGACTCCAGAACTTTCCTACAGACTAAATAATATCCACTGATTTGGGTTATTTTCACCTAAGAAATGGAGCAGAATACATTTTGGCCGAAATTTATGAAGAAAGATTTTTTGTTTCCAAAATGTTATAACAGAAACAAAGAAAAACGTGTTTTTTTTTTCAAAGTCTTTGGTCTTTTTTCGTTTGCTTAGCAAAAAAAAAAAAATAACAGTGGTGATTAAATATCACCAAAAGAAAACTCTATTTGTGTGAAAAAAATAATAAATAAAATAATATGAGTACAGTGTTGCATGACGGTGCAATTGTCATTCAAAGTGTGACAGAGCTGAAAGCTGAAAATTGGCCTGGGCAGGAAGGGGGGTGAAAGTATTGAAGGGGTTAACCCTTTTTACGCCGGCGCTTCTCGGCCCCTTAAGAGGTTTAGGTTGCCGGGGAGGCGGGGCGGATCTAAGGATCACGTGATTGGCTGTCACGGCGGTTGTGCGACCCAAAAATTTTCTGTGCCGGGAGCGCGCAGGGCGTGCACTCTCGGCACAACTGTATTGACTGCAATTCACGCAAATACGCGGCCTCTCGGCGCCAAGGACCAGACTCTGAGAGGTCGCTTATTTCCGTGCGGTCGGCACCAAGGGGTCTAAGGAAGTCTACATGTGACCTGCAGATGATATCTGCTGATTCACCAAAGAGAGTCAGAGGACGGTCTAAGATTTTGTCACCTGGCAGACTCAAGTTGATGCTGATCGGACATGACTTTTTTTTTTATACCGGTTGGACGGCGTTGAATTTGTTCCAATCGTTTTGTGACAATAGAGCGCATCCCGCGACCTTTATTTTCACATCCTTGATGATTATTACGAGGCCGGTGCCATGCAGGGAATCGGCTGCAGCGTTTGGCCCGAGAGATAAAGTCCGTCTAGAGCCGCAATGTGCCTAATCTCTTCATGAATAATATTACCGTCCTCCGTTCTCCTGCCAAGGTAATGTGCTTACTGCTGACTCGGTGATATGGTCCTACCTGGGAAGATCTCTGTATACACAGCAATTCACAGACCGGTTATCTCTACTGCTATTTATAACGCATTGTTTGGAGGTGGACACCGGCTAAACGGCCTGATACACAACCAGTGGGTACCCAACCAAATACTACATATGTTCAACACTCAATAAACCCTCAATAAACCCCCAAAAAGTCATACAAACTTACACTATATTACCAAAAGTATTGGGACGCCTGCCTTTACACACACATGAACTTTAGTGGCATCCCAGTCTTAGTCTGTAGGGTTCAATATTGAGTTGCCCCACCCTTTGCAGCTATAACAGCTTCAACTCTTCTGGGAAGGCTGTCCACAAGGTTTAGGAGTGTGTCTATGGGGATGTTTGACCATTCTTCCAGAAGTGCATTTGTGAGGTCAGGCACCGATCTAGAACCAGAAGGCCTGGCTCACAGTCTCCACTCTTTTTCATCTCAAAGGTGTTCTATCAGGTTGAGGTCAGGACTCTGTGCAGGCCAGTCAAGTTCCTCCACCCCAAACTCACCCATCCGTGTCTTTATGGACCTTGCTTTGTGCACTGGTGCTCAGTCATGTTGGAACAGGAAGATGATCATTCCCAAACTGTTCCCACGAGTTGGGAGCATGAAATTGTCCAAAATGTCTTGCTATGCTGACGCCTTAAGAGTTCCCTTCACTGGAACTAAGGGGCCAGGCCCAACCCCTGAAAAACAACCCCCACACCATAATTCCCCCTCCCCCACACCATAATCCCCCCTCCACCAAATGATTTGGACCAGAGCACGAAGCAAGGTCCATAAAGACATGGATGAGCGAGTTTGGGGTGGAGGAACTTGACTGGCCTGCACAGAGTCCTGACCTCAACCCGATAGAACACCTTTGAGATGAAATAGAGTGGAGACTGTGAGCCAGGCCTTCTCATCCAACATCAGTGCCAGACCTCACAAATGCTCTTCTGGAAGAATGGTCAAACATTCCCATAGACACCCTCCTAAACCTTGTGGACGGCCTTCCCAGAAGAGTTGAAGCTGTTATAGTTGCAAAGGGCGGAGCCAACTCAATATTGAACCCTACGGACTAACACTGGGATGCCATTAAAGATCATGTGTGTGTAAAGGCAGGTGTCCCAATACTTTTGGTAATAGAGTGTATTTTTTACATCTTTAAAAGAACGCATACAAAGTGCATGCAAACTCTATTGCCCTGTACACACGGTCGGATTTTCCGATGGAAAATGTCCGATCGGAGCGTGTTGTCGGAAATTCCAACCGTGTGTGGGCTCCATCGGCATTTTCCATCGGATTTTCCGACACACAAAGTTGGAGAGCGGGAGATAAAATTTTCTGACAACAAAATCCGTTGTCGGAAATTCCGATCGTGTGTGCACAAATCCGACGGACAAAGTGCCACGCATGCTCAGAATAAATAAAGAGATGAAAGCTATTGGCCACTGCCCCGTTTATAGTCCCGACGTACGTGTTTTATGTCACCGCGTTCAGAACGATCGGATTTTCCGACAACTTTGTGTGACCGTGTGTATGCAAGACAAGTTTGAGCCAACATCCGTCGGAAAAAATCCTAGGATTTTGTTGTCGGAATGTCCGAACAAAGTCCGACCGTGTGTACGCCCTATAACAGTGAGCTTCTCTTATTTTCAGGGGTAAGATAAGGGGGGATAGGGGGTTCAAATCTGGTGCTAGGTTCCATTTAACCCTTTTTAAAGATTACGTCAGTGTCGGTGGCAGCTATTCCACACACCTTGACAGCTAGGAATGTGTGTATGCTTATTCAGGCGATTGTTGGCTTTCTTGTGGAAGTGATTTGTGTCCAATCCCTTCTTTGTGTCTAGCAAGGTGTCACCTTCCCCTCCCCCCTTCCCCCACACATGTTGAGTAATAGCAATAATAGGGGGACCATAATTCATAGTTAATTCTAAATTGATTGGGGTAAGGGCTTTTAAAGTATCACCCATGGTCAATTTTGGGTACCGAAGTTTGTCACCTCTGTTGGTATAAATAGATACCGTCGGGTATCTATTTACTGGTTGCAACCTCATTTGTGTTTTACCAAAAACATGTGGATATAATATATTGCATTGGTGTGCAATAAAATAACTTTAGCGTGTTTTGTACTGATCAGTTGTGCTAATATCGTGACATAAAAAAACTACAACTACCAACATTTTATTCTCCAGAGTCTCTGATTTGAGAAATCTATCATGTGTGGGGGTTTATTGTGCACTTTTTGGCCTGTGTTGGTGTTTTTTGAGTGTGTGGTGATGGCTTCAGAGTTAGATGCTTTCGAGATAATTCGGAGTTCATTGACAGATGCATTTGACCTCCTCTAGACCTACAGGTGACCTCCTTCTGACCTGCAGTTGACATGCTTCAAGAGGGTTTGAATTCCTCTAGACTTGTATGAGAATGAAAAATCACGGTGATGCAAGACGAAAGCCCATTAATAGAGGTCCTTTTACTGATGACTTTCTGGCCCGCAGTTTACATTCTTCTGACCTGCAATTGACTTCTCCTGATCTGCAGTTGACTTTTTTTCTGACTTGCAGTCGACCTCATTCTGACCAAGACTTTACTTCATTGTGATCTGCATTTGACCTCCTTCTGAACTGCAGTTGACTCCTTTGTGATTTGCAGTTGACCTTTGTAACTGACCCCCCAGTTTACCTTCTTCTGATCTGCAGTTGACTTTTTCTGACCTTCAATTGACCTCCTTCTGATTAGGATTTGACTTTTTACTGACCTGCATTTGACCTCCTTCTGACGGGGGAGTCAACTTCATTCTGATCTGCAGCTGACCTCCTTCTGAATAGGAGTTGTCCTAATTCTGACCCGCAGTTTACCTCCTTCTGACCTGTAATTGACTTCTTTCTAACCTGCAGTTGACTTCATTCTTTTCTGCAGTTGACCTCCTTCTGACCAGGAGTTGACTTAATTTTGACCTGCAGTTGACCTCCTTTTGACCTGCAGATGATATCCTTCTGCCCTGCAGTTGACTTCCTTCTGACCTGCAGTTGACCTCCTTCTGACCTGCAGTGGACCTCCTTCAGACCTGCAGTGGACCTCCTTCTGACCTGCAGTTTACTTTATTCAGACCTGCAGTTGACCTCCTTCTGACCTCCAGTGGACCTCCTTCTGACCTCCAGTGGACCTCCTTCTGACCAGCAGTTGACCTCCTTCTGACCTGCAGTTGACCTGCAGTTGACTTTTGTTTCTGACCTCCAGTTTACCTTCTTCTGATCTGCAGTTGACTTTTTTCTGACCTGCAAATAACCTCCTTCTGATTAGGACTTGACTTTATACTGATCTTCATTTGACCTCCTTTTGACGGGGGAGTCAACTTCATTCTGATCTGCAGCTGACCTCCTTTTGACTAGGAGTTGTCCTAATTCTGACCTGCAGTTGACATCCTTCTGACCTGCAATTGACTTCTTTGTAACCTGCAGTTGACTTAATTTATTTCTGCAGTTGACCTCCTTCCAACCAGGAGTTGACCTCCTTCCAACCAGGAGTTGACCTCCTTTTGACCTGCGGTTGATCTCCTTCAGACCTGCAGATGATTTCATTCTGACCTGCAGATGACTTCATTCTGACCTGCAGATGACTTCATTCTGACCTGCAGTTGACTTCATTCTGACCTGCAGATGACTTCATTCTGACCTGCAGTTGACTTCATTCTGACCTGCAGTTGACTTCATTCTGACCTGCAGATGACTTCATTCTGACCTGCAGTTGACTTCATTCTGACCTGCAGATGACTTCATTCTGACCTGCAGTTGACTTCATTCTGACCTGCAGCTGGCCTTCTTTTGACCTGCAGCTGACCTCCTTTGGAGCTGCAGTTGACCTGTTTCAAGAAGGTTTGAATTCCTATAGACGTGAATGTAAATCTCATCTGATGCAAGACGAAAGCCCGTTGACAGAGGCTCTTATACTGGTGAACCTCAGCAGATAAAATACAACATGTTATGATTTGCTGGATCTACAGCCACTCAGATTTACTTATCATTAGTAGCAATACTGAAAAAATTGCAGTCTTGTACGACAAAATCTCGGGAACATTGACGGAAACGAAGGCCGGAGCAGACCACAGAACAGACCTTATGGAAAGGCTTTGGCTCCCATTATACATTTTGGAGAGAGAGAGAGAGAGAGAATGTTTCCTTCCCGTATCTGCCAGGTAATGAAATAACATTTCTACGGCGGTTTTCATTGTTAACTCTCAAAAGTGGTGTTGCTCATTACACAATCACACCCCGGAGCCTCTAGGTAACGTTTTTTTTGTCCCCCCGATTGCGTGAAAATAGATACAATAATGAAGCCGCTATTACATTGTACGCCATGCAAAACCGAACTGCTGGAATAATTGGCTTCTGAGTGACAGGGAGGCTCTCGGCATATGCTCCAAACAAAAAAAAAACAATCAGATTAAACTATTTCTCGAACTGGCAAATACATTTCCAGACACAGATGGCGTGCAATTGTAGATTATAAATTGGAAGCGCAGGACCTTTTTCTCTGGTTAGTTACTAGAATAATTGGCAATATTTCAAGGAGTATCGCAGAGAGGGGGAGAGAGGAGCTGGATCCAGTGTTCTACCAGGTTTGGTTTTGGCCTCGGCAATTAGCAATCAGCAATTAGTTTTCTTTTGTAGACAGTTGGAAAGTTCCAGGTGCCAGTTTATGATTGGAAAGTTCCTCGTATTCCGTACGTCATTTGCATCCTGAGGTCCCATCACTCAAAATAAAGATCAATAATGTTTTGGCCTCATTGCAGTAAAGTTAAAGCTAAACTCCGGCCAAAAAAAATGTAATTTGAATATAGTCCTCAAAAGCCACAAAGGGGGGGGGGGGCTGGCATATATACAGGTGGGGGTGGGGCTGACATATATACAGGTGTGTGTCCGTGTGTGTGGGGGGGTGGAGGGGTGGCATATAGACATGTGTGTGTATGTGGAGGGGGGGCTGGCATATATACAGGTGGGGGGTGGGGCTGACATATATACAGGTGTGTGTCTGTGTGTGGGGGGGGTGGGGGGGTGGCATATATACGTGTGTGTGTGTGTGTGTGTATGTGGAGGGGGGGCTGGCATATATACAGGTGGGGGTGAGGCTGACATATATACAGGTGTGTGTGGGGGGGCTGACATATATACAGGTGTGTGTGTTGGGGGAGCATATATATATGTGTGTGTGTGTGGGGGGGCTGACATATATACAGGTGTGGGGGGGCTGACATATATACAGGTGTGAGGGGGGCTGACATATATACAGGTGTGAGGGGGGCTGACATATATACAGGTGTGTGTGTGAGGGGCTGATATATACAGGTGTGTGTGTTCGGGGGCTTACATATATACAGGTGTGAGGGGGGCTGACATATGAACAGGTGTGAGGGGGGGCTGACATATATACAGGTGTGTGTGGGGGGGCTGACAAATATACAGGTGTGAGGGGGGCTTACATATATACAGGTGTGGGGGGGCTGACATATATACAGGTGTGTGTGTGGGGGGGGCTGACATATATACAGGTGTGAGGGGGCTTATAAATATACAGGTGTAAGGGGGATGACATATATACAGGTGTGTGTGAGGGGGGCTGATATATACAGGTGTGTGTGAGGGGGGCTGACATATATACAGGTGTGAGGGGGCTTATAAATATACAGGTGTAAGGGGGATGACATATATACAGGTGTGTGTGAGGGGGGCTGATATATACAGGTGTGTGTGAGGGGGGCTGATATATACAGGTGTGTGTGGGGGGCTGACATATATACAGGTGTGAGGGGGGCTGACATATATACAGGTGTGAGGGGGGCTGATAAATATACAGGTGTAAGGGGGATGACATATATACAGGTGTGTGTGTGTGGGGGGGGGGGGGGGCTGACATATATACAGGTGTGTGTGTGTGTAGGGGGGGCTGACATATATACAGGTGTGAGGGGGGCTGACATATATACAGGATTGAGGGGGGCTGATAAATATACAGGTGTAAGGGGGATGACATATATACAGGTGTGTGTGTGGGGGGGATGACATATATACAGGTATGTGTGGGGGGGATGACATATATACAGGTATGTGTGGGGGGGCTGACATATATACGTGTGTGTGTGTGGGGGGGGGGCTGACATATATACAGGTGTGAGGGGGGGCTGAGTGCGTACAGGTGAGGTGGGCGGTGTGCGGATTTGGTAGGATGGCCCGTGGGCAAGCCCTGGGGAATGTTGGGGGTCAGGCTCGAGGGGGGGGGGGGCAGGCCTAAAGCTGTGTAAGGGGCCAAAAAATGTCTTTTTTTATTATTATGAAATTTTTATTAAATTTGACATACCCATTAAAACAACCTTCATAACATATTTATATTTATCACAAAAAGTCAACACATCTTTATCTACTTCCCAATCCCCCCCCCCCCAAAAAAAAAAAAAAAAGAGGGAAACTTTCCCCTCTCCCCCCTCCCTCCATCCCTCCTCCAAATATCTTATATTAATGTGTTCTCAATTCACCCAAGCCACCTTTAACCATATCTACTCCTTCTACCCCCCATCCTATATATCTATCTTCCTTTACCCTTCTCCCCCTATGTGCTCTGTCCCCTGTTCCCATTATTAAATTCCACCTTCCTCAACATCAAGTGCCTCACTCCTTCCCCCTACCTACAGTATATCCCCCAGAGAAATGGAAGAAAGAGGGGGGAAAGGGAGGTGAAAGGGGAAAAAAAAAAAGCCCTCTCCCCCCCCCCCCCCAGGGGCAACCGCATCCGAGCCCAGATACACGCGGCTTTATATATTATTACTCTACACGATCTCCATAGAGAATTGTTCGCAGCTTGCCCATATTGCCCTGAATTTTTCCTTTCTATCTTTGATCGCATGTACCCATCTTTCAGCCTCCATTGTTGAACTGACCTCTCTCTTCCAGTCCAACAGAGTTGGACTTCTCATCTGTTTCCATAGCCTGGGTATTAACAATTTGGCTGCATTAAAAGATGTGGAGTAATACTTTTGTTATATGATCTAATAGACATTGGTGTCCAATGAAATAGAAAATTTAAGGGGGTTAACTCCATTGGTCAAGAGGACAACCTCTCGACCCATGGAGCGATCTCTTCCCAAAATACCTTAATCCTGGGGCAGGACCACCATAGATGGAGATAAGTACCCTTTTGCCCACACCTCCTCCAGCACCTAGCATCTGCGGTGGGGTAGGTCTGTGCCAGCTTTACTGGAGTCCGGTACCACCTGCCTAGAACTTTATATGACATCTCCTGAATCCGAGAACTTATAGATGTAGAGTGTGTTAGGTCAATAATCTTTTTAATTTGTGCCCTAGAGAGCTCCTGCTTTAACCCCCATTCCCATTCTATAATGAAAAAGGGAACTGTCTTATTTTGTGTCCCAAGAGGCCAAAAAATTTCTGATGGCTGCCCTGTCTATAGGGTTATGGGCGAGAGGTCTTGACATTTTTTTACTATGAAGACATATGTGTACCTGTGACTCGGTCACATAATTAGAACACTTTCACCCCATAGCGGGGCCCTTTTGCTGGGGATAAGTTGTTTGATTCCCAACCTGCCGCTAAATTTGACTAGTGACTCATCCACACATATGTGTTGGTCCCGGGGAAACAACTGGGGGAATTTTTCTGAAAAATAATTCAGAAGTGGCCGAATTTTGTAAAGCCTGTCATAATTTGGGTAATTTCGAGGAGGGCACTAGGCCTTGTCATTGGGATGTAGGAACCTCATTATCATGAGATATCTGGTTCTGGGCATTACCGCGGAGAAGATCGGCATGTGGTGGATGGGGTGGGTTGACCCCCACGGAATTCATTTTCTTTGGTGAGTCCCAAAAAAATCTTAAACTCCTCCACTGTTAGGTCTCTCCACTCGTAGGGATGGGCATAATTGGACGTTGGGTTACTCAAAATTAATTGTTGTGCATACAGGTTGCACTGGGCCACAAGTGATGTTAGCATGTCCTCTGCAAATATGTAATCAAAGAAATTGATTGGGGAAAAATTCTCTGTGTCCAACTGGACCCCTGGCTGGGCATTGAAAGGGGGAATGTTAGCTTCTCATGAGTTAGGAGGAAGACACAGGGGGTTCTGAAGGGCATAGGGAAGGTTGGCATGGGTCCTAACCCTTTGGGGCTGAGGTGACACCCCACTGGTACTTGGCCTTTCTTGCTGAGGTACTGCGGAGCTGGTGGATGGCACTGCGGTGCTGGTGGATGGCACTGCCTCCTCACCAGAACGCCTTTGTTTGGCGGGCAGAATATCTTCCTCCTCTGAGTCTGTCAGTGTTCCACTGGCTTGTAATTCTGAATCTGAATTTGAAGAGGAATCTGAAGTAGAGAGCTCCCCGTTGCTCTCGTCGGCCCGCACTAAGAATTTGATATGCCTCCTTAGCGAAAAAGGATTTTTTGGACATTATTGTTGGTGATGAAGACTGTGCAGGTGTGTGCTAAGCCTGCACCGATGGGCACTGATGAGGTGGCACTGATGAGCCTGCACAGATGTGTGCTAATAAGCCTGCACTGATGGGCACCAATGAGGCCGCACAGATGTGTGCTAAGCCTGCACTGATGGGCACTGATGAGCACATATGTGCACTGATGAGGCAGCACAGATGTGCACTGATTGATGGCACAGATGTGCACTGATTACCCAGATGTGCACTGATGAGCGGCACAGATGAGGAATGATTGATGGCACAGATGGGCACTGATGAGGCGGCACATATGGGCACTGATGAGGTGGTACAGATGGGCACTGATGAGGCGGCACAGATGGGCACTGATGAGGCGGCACAGATGGGCACTGATTGATGGCACAGATAGGCACTGATGAGGCGGCACAGATGGGCACTGATGAGGTGGTACAGATGGGCACTGATGAGGTGGTACAGATGGGCACTGATGAGGTGGTACAGATGGGCACTGATGAGGCGGCACAGATGGGCACTGATGAGGCGGCACAGATGGGCACTGATTGATGGCACAGATGGGCACTGATGAGGCGGCACAGATGGGCACTGATTGATGGCACAGATGGGCACTGATGAGGCGGCACAGATGGGCACTGATTGATGGCACAGATGGGCACTGATGAGGTGGCACAGATGGGCACTGATGATGGCGCAGATGAACACTGACCCTGATGGGCACTGTGACACTGTTTGGCACTGATTGGGCACTGTTTGGGCACTGGTGTTGGCACTGTATGTGATCGTGAATAGATTAAATCGCTCACAATCACTGAAGCTGCAGCACAGGTCTCTCTCCCTCCTCACACGCGGTCTCTGTGTAAGTAGGGAGAGCTGTCAATGAGAGATGATCTCATATGTTTACATTTGAGATTCTCTCTCATTGGACAGGCCAATCGGGTGGTAAATGGCCGCTGTGATTGGCTTTGTCCAAGGGACACGGCCATCACAGATTTTCCCCGTTGCGCGCTTGCGGGGAGCGAGGAAAGGGGAGGACTTCTATTGACGCCCTCCCGGCAATTTAGCTCCGCGCTGTAGCCGTCATTCTGCTATAGCGCGGATGGAAAGGGGATATTCTGTTCAGATGCAATAATGTGATATAAACTAACAATGTTAATAAACAACATTGATCAAACAGGAGAAAGAGAGATACAAAGTATTATTGTTTATAAATATTGTTCAGATGACAGGTGGGAAGATGCAAAGTAACATTGTGTATAAACATTGATCAGACAGGAGATAGAGAGATACAAAGTAACATTGTTTATAAACATTGTTCAGATGGCAGGTAGGAAGATGCAAAGTAACATTGTGTATAAACATTGATCGTACAGGAGATAGAGAGATACAAAGGAACATTGTTTATAAACGTTGATCAGATGGGAGATAGAGAGATACAAAGTAACATTGTTTATTAACATTTTTTCAGACAGGAGATAGGAAGATACCAAGTAACATTGTTTATAAACATTGATCGAACAGGAGAAAGAGAGATACAAAGTAACATTGTTTATAAACATTGTTCAGATGTCAGGTAGAAAGATGCAAAGTAACATTGTGTATAAACATTGATCGTACAGGAGATAGAGAGATACAAAGTAACATTGTTTATAAACGTTGCTCAGATGGGAGATAGAGAGATACAAAGTAACATTGTTTATAAACATTGATCAACCAGGAGATAGAGAGATACAAAATAACATTGTTTATAAACATTGATCAAACAGGAGAAAGAGAGATACAAAGTAACATTGTTTATTAACATTTTTTCAGACAGGAGATAGAGAGATACAAAGTATTATTGTTTATAAACATTGTTCTGATGTCAGGTAGGAAGATGCAAAGTAACATTGTGTATAAACATTGATCGTACAGGAGACAGAGAGATAAAAAGTAACATTGTTTATGAACATTGATCAAACAGGAGATAGAGAGATACAAAGTAACATTGTTTATAAACATTGATCAGACAGGAGATAGAGAGATACAAAGTAACATTGTTTATAAACATTGATCAGACAGGAGATAGAGAGATACAAAGTAACATATTTATAAACATTGATGAGACAGGAAATATAGAGATACAAAGTAACATTGTTTATAAACATTGATCAGGTAATATTGTTTATAAACATTGATCGAACAGGAGATAGAGAGATACAGAGTAACATTGTTTATTAACATTTTTTCAGACAGGAGATAGAGAGATACAAAGTAACATTGTTTATTAACATTTTTTCAGACAGGAGATAGAGAGATACAAAGTAACATTGTTTATAAACATTGTTCAGGTAACATTGTTTATAAACATTGATCGTACAGGAGATAGAGAGATACAAAGTAACATTGTTTATTAACATTTTTTCAGACAGGAGATAGAGAGATACAAAGTAACATTGTTTATAAACATTGTTCAGGTAACATTGTTTATAAACATTGATCGTACAGGAGATAGAGAGATACAAAGTAACATTGTTTATAAACATTGATCAGACAGGAGATAAAGATACAAAGTATAATGTTGGCTGCACATTAGGGCTATTAGCCGTAAATATGGAATTTGTTGGATTTGTAAAGTCACTTCCCTCTTCTACCACTTCCATACCAACGTTATTTTTGTGCCTCTAACCAGAGTATGTTTTATTTTTATATCTGAACACCCCCATTTTCCACAACATATACATCGGAATTTTATATCAAAGTCCCCATGGAAAGCTGCAGGAGCCGGAGAACAACATCCTATCTCTATAAAAGTCTTCTTCATTGAGGATGAATAGGCACTTGAAGAGAACGTTGCCTTCAGCAAGCTTATGGGCGCCTTCGACATGAATAAATGGCCCCGTACCGGCAGACTTTCCCCAGCGACAACTCGAGAAAACAGTTTAGTTTGTCTGCATGAACATTTCCAGCAGACGTATAATTTAACTTCTAAAGGGCAACGACAACAAATATGAAGTTAAAATAGCATGATAATTCATATTAATAACCTCGCTAATGACCTTCTCTCAGCGGACGGGAGAATATTTAAAGGCGAGCGCCGAGGAGTTGATGGCTAGTGCCATTTTCTCGGGTAAATTAATTTGAATACAAAATATTTTATTAGAGAGGCTGTATTGAAGGAAACAAGTTATTAAATGAACTGTGCCCCAGTGCGCTGTAGCTTTCAGATTCTAATCAATCATGGACTCAATTATTGGTGTGTTAGAATGGTGTTCCACTGGAGAGTGTCACTGAGCGCCATTAACTCACAGGACGAGGGTGGCAGCCCGGAGCTAACCACGCGTAGTGGAGCTTCAAATATCAGCATGGGCTTTCAAGTCAACCCGAAGGCTGAAAACTACAGCTTAAAGGGAATGTGTTGTGTTTTTTTGTATATATAGTCATTTATATGACCATGATTAAAAAAATTTAATTCAAAATATATATATATTTTAATTAGGAAATTATAAAATATTGCACATTTTATATTTTTTTATACAGTCGACAGATAGATACTATTGCTTTTTTGCATTTTCAGACAGTCTTTTGCTCCCTTGTTGAAAAAAAAATGTTGATTACAGAGGTCAATAGCTCAAGCTTGGAGCAGTGACTCTTCCTCCAACCTCCCGCCAGTTTCCACACAGCACAAGATTAAACAATAAAATACAAAGATGTTCAGTAGGGTTGAGGTCAGGGCTCTGTGCAGGACAGTTGAGATCCTCCAGACCCAGCTGGTCAAACCATGTCTCTATGGGGTTGGTTCCGCTCTCCTGGGAAGGCTTCCCACACATTTTGGATAAAGCTTGTGGGAATTTGTGCCCATTCAGCCAAAAGAGCATTAATGAGGTCAGATACTGATGAAGGGTGAGAAGATCTGGCTCACAAGCAATGTTCCAATTAATCAAAAAGGTGTTCAGCAGGGTTGAGGTCAGGGCTCTCTCGAGTTCCTCCACACCAAACTGGTCACACCATGTCTTTATGGAGCTGGATTTGTACACAGGGGCACAATCATGGTGGAACAGGAAAGGGTCTTCACCATACTTTCACCACAAGGTTGGAAGTGCACAACTGTCTACAATGTTTTGTATGATGGAGTATTAACAGGACCCTTCACTGGAGACACCTAAACTTCATAAAAAATTGTTGTAATGGGATAACCGTATTACCATTATTGATATAATTCTTTAATCATGAATCTCCAAGGACAGGGCTAATGTTGGATGAGAAGACCTGGTTCACAGTCAATGTTCCAAGGTGTTTAGGAGGGTTGAGGTCAGGACTAGGGATGAGCCGAACACCCCCCGGTTCGGTTCGCACCAGAACCCGCGAACGGACCGAAAGTTCGCACGAACGTTAGAACCCCATTGACGTCTATGGGACTCGAACGTTCGAAATCAAAAGTGCTCATTTTAAAGGCTAATTTGCATGGTATTGTCCTAAAAAGGGTTTGGGGACCCGGGTCCTACCCCAGGGGACATGTATCAATGCAAAAAAAACTTTTAAAAACGGCCGTTTTTTCGGGAGCAGTGATTTTAATGATGCTTAAAGTAAAAAAAAAAAAGTGAAATATTCCTTTAAATATCGTACCTGGGGGGTGTCTATAGTATGCCTGTAAAGTGACGCGTGTTTCCCATGTTTAGAACAGTCCCTGCACCAAATGTCATTTTTAAAGGAAAAAATCTCATTTAAAACTGCTTGCGGGTTTAATGTCATGTCGGGTCATGGCAATATGGATGAAAATCAGTGAGACAAACGGCATGGGTACCCCCCAGTCCATTACCAGTCCCTTTGGGTCTTGTATGGATATTAAGGGGAACCCCGCACCCAAATTAAAATAAGGAAAGGTGTGGGGCCACCAAGCCCTATATACTCTGAACAGCAGTATACAGGCGGTGCAAACAAGACAGGGACTGTAGGTTTGTTGTTAAGTAGAATCTGTTTGTAATTTTGAACATTTTTAACGTGTTTAGCTCCAGCCAAAAAATCTTTTCTAAGCTTTTTGGAAAACATAGGGAAGGGTTATCACCCCTGTGACATTTGTTTTGCTGTCTTTCCTCCTCTTCAGAAGATTTCACCTCACTTTTTTGTCCCAATGAAAAATGTTTTTTGAAAATTTGGGTTTTTTTGTGGAACAAGGATTGGAAAGCATCAGTGGAAAGGAGAACTTGTTTTCCCATATTAACTCTTACAGGAGAGAATTTCCCTTCCTAGGGGTAGATTTCATCTCACTTCCTGTTGTCTCCTTCCGTTTACAAGTAGGAGTCGTTTGTAAGTTAGATGTTTGAAAGTAGGGTCCTGCCCTATATACTCAGCAGAAATTTGGGCCTTAGGTGTTGCTGTGGCCACAACACTGTAAGCCCTCACAGGGCCCTGCTGTGAAATATTAGATCAAGAATTGTAATTACATGCCCCTGTTGAACAGGAGCTGAAAAATTAGGCCTTAGGCACTGGTGCTGGTGCCACAACACTGCAACCCCTCACAGACACTCTAGTTGGAACGCAGGAACGAGCCCTGCTGCAAATTATTGCTTCAAAAATTGTAATTACACGCCCCTGTTAGACAGGGGCAGAAAAATTGGGCCTTAGGCACTGGTGCTGGTGCCACAACACTGCAACCCCTCACAGACACTCTAGTTGGAACGCAGGAACGAGCCCTGCTGCAAAGTATTGCATCAAAAATTGTAATTACACGCCCCTGTTAGACAGGGGCAGAAAAATTGGGCCCTAGGCACTGGTGCTGGTGCCACAACACTGCAACCCCTCACAGACACTCTAGTTGGAATGCAGGAACGAGCCCTGCTGCAAAGTATTACATCAAAAATTGTAATTACACGCCCCTGTTAAACAGGGGCTGAAAAATTGTGCCTTAGGCACTGGTGGTGGCGCCCAGAACCAAAAATGTTCTTACAAGCTATCAGCGTGATGATTGAGGAGGAAGAGGATAATTACTCAGGGATAGTCACTCAGCATCAGCATAGGCAGTCTTTGAAGGGATCTGAGATTTCAAAAAAAATTATTCGGTTACATCAGCATCAGGTGCTTGGTAGCTGGTGGTGATCCAAGACTCATTCATTTTTATGAAGGTCAGCCGATCGACCGAGTCGGTGGACAGACGCACCCTGTGATCGGTTACCACGCCTCCAGCAGCACTGAATGTGCGTTCCGAAAGAACGCTGGATGCAGGACAGGCCAGTAGCTCAATTGCATACTGTGCAAGCTCTGGCCAGTGATCCATCCTCAAGACCCAGTAACCCAGAGGATTTTCGGTGGGAAAGGTGTCCAAGTCTGATCTTGCCCCTAGGTATTCCTGCACCATGTAAAACAGACGCTGGCGATGGTTGCTGGAACCGATCATACCTTGGGGCTGCGGACCAAAAAATTGTCTGAACGCATCGGTCAGACGGCCACCTTCTCCACCGCTCCTTCTTTGACTGACCGAAGCCTCAGCAACACGTTGTCCAGAAACAGGAGTTTGTAACCTCCCAGTCTCTGGGAACGCGTTGCACAGACTTTTCTGCAAGGCCTCCCGAAGATGTTTCATCCTCTGCTCCCTCTGCGATGGCAAGATAAGGTCCGCAACCTTACCCTTGTAACGTGGATCAAGGAGGGTTGCCAGCCAGTATTGGTCCTTCTCCTTGATACCACGAATACGAGGATCCTTACGCAGGCTTTGCAGGATCAGGGAGGCCATGCAGCGTAGGTTTGCTGAGGCATTCGGTCCGGAGTCCTCTGGGTCACTAAGAACGACATGGTCCGCAGCCACCTCCTCCCAGCCACGTACAAGTCCATGTGTTTCTTGGGACTGATCCCTTAAAGACTGCTGCTGATGCTGAGTGCCAGGCTCCACCTCCATACTGACACAATCTTCCTCCTCCTCCTCTTCCTCCTCGTCCTCTTCCTGTGTGATCGGCGGGCACGCAGGAACACTGTCTGGATAAAGGGGGCCTTGAGAGCTAAGGAAGTCCTCCTCTTCCTGCCTCTGTTCTGCCTCAAGTGCCCTGTCCATTATTCCACGCAGCGTGTGCTCCAACAGGTGGACAAGGGGGACAGTGTCACTGATGCATGCA
Source organism: Aquarana catesbeiana (assembly GCF_042186555.1). Taxonomy (NCBI): domain Eukaryota; kingdom Metazoa; phylum Chordata; class Amphibia; order Anura; family Ranidae; genus Aquarana; species Aquarana catesbeiana. The sequence continues at coordinate 687,790,384 of NC_133327.1, read as the reverse complement.
CTGTCACTGCTCACCATCCTCGTGGCCTCCTCGAATGGTGACAGGACAGTGCATGCATCCCTGATCATGGCCCACTGGCGTGGGGAAAAAAAACCAAGCTCCCCTGACCCTGTCCTGGTGCCATAGTCGCACAGGTACTCATTGATGGCCCTCTGCTGCGTGTGCAGCCGCTGCAGCATGGCCAACGTTGAGTTCCACCTGGTGGGCATGTCACAGATTAGGCGGTTCTTGGGCAGGTTAAACTCCTTTTGGAGGTCCGTCAGCCGAGCACTGGCATTATATGACCGGCGGAAATGCACACAGACTTTCCTGGCCTGCCTCAGGACATCCTGTAAGCCCGGGTACCTGCCCAAGAACCGCTGCACCACCAAGTTAAGGACGTGAGCCAAACAGGGCACATGGGTCATTTGTCCCTGTCGGAGGGCAGAGAGGAGGTTGGTGCCATTGTCGCAAACCACCATTCCTGCCTTAAGTTGGCGTGGCGTCAACCACCTCTGAACCTGCCCCTGCAGAGCTGACAGAACCTCTGCCCCAGTGTGGCTCCTGTCCCCCAAGCACACCAGCTCAAGCACCGCATGGCATCTTTTGGCCTGCGTACTTGCGTAGCCCCTTGAACGCCTACGGAGCACCGCTGGTTCCGAGGAAGAGGCCATGGAGGAAGAAGAAGAGGAGGGGGTGGAGGAGAGAGGTGTGTCACAATCAGCATTTTGGAGGCGTGGTGGCGGAACAACCTCCAACACTACTGCACCTTGTCCTGCATCCTTCCCAGCTGCCAGCAGAGTCACCCAATGCGCCGTGAAACTTAGGTAACGTCCCTGTCCATGCCTGCTGGACCATGAGTCAGCGGTAATATGCACCTTACCGCTGACCGCCCTGTCCAGCGAGGCATGGACATTGCCTTCCACATGCCGGTAGAGAGCCGGAATCGCCTTCCGTGAGAAAAAGTGGCGTTTGGGTACCTGCCACTGAGGAACCGCACATTCCACAAACTCACGGAAGGGGGCAGAGTCTACCAACTGAAAAGGCAGCAGTTGAAGTGCTAGCAATTTTGCCAAGCTAGCATTCAACCGCTGGGCATGTGGATGGCTGGGAGCAAACTTCTTTCGGCGGTGCAGCAGCTGGGGCAGGGAAATTTGCCTGGTACAATCTGACGTCGGTGTACCAAAAGCAGATTGCCCACAAGTACTTGGTTGTGACACACCTAATTCTACACCTTCATTCCTCTCACTGCAGGTCTCAGAGAGGACTGAAGGTCTAGTGGGGTTGGAAATCTCAGCTGATGAGGAGCAAGGAGAGATCCTCTTTGTTCTTTGGTGTGGGTCTTTTAGATACGCTTGCCAACGAACTGCATGGCAGGTCAACATATGTCTGGTCAAGCATGTGGTACCCAAGCGGGAGATATTTTGGCCACGCGAGATACGCTTGAGACATATGTTGCAAATAGCAGCGGTGCGATCTGATGCACTCGTCTCAAAAAAGGCCCACACCAAAGAACTTTTTGAATAACGCGCAGAGACTGCAGCGCCCTGCACATGTGGAGCTTTGGGGTGTGATGCAGTCAATGTGCTGCCCTTAGGCTGGCCCCTGGAGGGCATCCTGCCTCGTTGGTGATGTGCTGCCGCCTCCTCCTCCTCCTCCTCCTCCTCCTCCTCTCTCCTATCAGGCACCCACGTTGAGTCAGTGACCTCATCATCCCCTCCCTCCTCATCACTGGAGCAAACCTGGCAGTATGCTGCAGCAGGGGGAGCATGACTGCCAGATTGCTGTCCTTCTTGGGCACCCCCTCTGTCCGCGCTCATGTTACTGCCTTCATCGAGCTCAGTATCGTCATCAGAGCCTTCCAAACGCTGGGCATCCTCCTGGAGCATGTACCCAACACTGTGGTCAAACAGTTCGAGGGAATCCTCATGAGGACATGGTGGAGCTAGGGAAGGAGTCACTGATGACATTGAGCTGAGGGAAGAGGCCGCTGCTTTGCCAGACAAAGCACCCTGGGCATGGGTGAGAGAGGATGAGGAGGATGAGGACGGCTTGGTCATCCACTCGACCAAGTCTTCCGCATGTTGCGGCTCAACATGGCCAGCTGCCGAAAAAAAGGCCAAGCGTGTCCCATGGCCACGTGCTGATGAGGATGCACCGTCTCCACGACCAGCACTAGACACAGAGCCTGCTTGCCCTCTCTTATTGGCTTGTGACTGTCTGCCTCTCCTTCTTGGCCTTCCAGACATACTAATGGCCTGTAGCTGCACTAAGCTGGGATAGAACACCTGTAATTTTCTTCAAGTAGCTTTATATACTGTAACCAGACAAGCCTGCCTGTCAGTAGGAAGATAACAGGAACGGATCTAGCTGAACACTGTGAGCAGGACGCACTGTACTAAATGTAAATAGTCTAGCTGCCTGACCGTGGTACTAATAGGATCAAATAGAACACCTGTAATTTTCTTCAGGTAGCTTTATATACTGTAACCAGACAAGCCTGCCTGTCAGTAGGAAGATAACAGGAACGGATCTAGCTGTACACTGTGAGCAGGACGCACTGTACTAAATGTAAATAGTCTAGCTGCCTGACCGTGGTACTAATAGGATCAAATAGAACACCTGTAATTTTCTTCAGGTAGCTTTATATACTGTAACCAGACAAGCCTGCCTGTCAGTAGGAAGATAACAGGAACGGATCTAGCTGTACACTGTGAGCAGGACGCACTGTACTAAATGTAAATAGTCTAGCTGCCTGACCGTGGTACTAATAGGATCAAATAGAACACCTGTAATTTTCTTCAGGTAGCTTTATATACTGTAACCAGACAAGCCTGCCTGTCAGTAGGAAGATAACAGGAACGGATCTAGCTGAACACTGTGAGCAGGACGCACTGTACTAAATGTAAATAGTCTAGCTGCCTGACCGTGGTACTAATAGGATCAAATAGAACACCTGTAATTTTCTTCAGGTAGCTTTATATACTGTAACCAGACAAGCCTGCCGGTCAGTAGGAATTTAACAGGAACGGATCTAGCTGAACACTGTGAGCAGGACGCACTGCACTAAATGTAAATAGCAGGAACGGATCTAGCTGAACACTGTGAGCAGGACGCACTGCACTAAATGTAAATTGCAGGAACGGATCTAGCTGAACACTGTGAGCAGGACGCACTGCACTAAATGTAAATAGTCTAGAAGATAACAGGAACGGATCTAGCTGAACACTGTGAGCAGGACGCACTGCACTAAATGTAAATAGCAGGAACGGATCTAGCTGAACACTGTGAGCAGGACGCACTGCACTAAATGTAAATAGCAGGAACGGATCTAGCTGAACACTGTGAGCAGGACGCACTGCACTAAATGTAAATAGCAGGAACGGATCTAGCTGAACACTGTGAGCAGGACGCACTGCACTAAATGTAAATTGCAGGAACGGATCTAGCTGAACACTGTGAGCAGGACGCACTGCACTAAATGTAAATAGTCTAGAAGATAACAGGAACGGATCTAGCTGAACACTGTGAGCAGGACGCACTGCACTAAATGTAAATAGCAGGAACGGATCTAGCTGAACACTGTGAGCAGGACGCACTGCATTAAATGTAAATAGTCTAGATAGAAGATAACAGGAACGGATCTAGCTAAACTGAATACAGTGTATATATATATATGCAACACCTGGGATGCATATATATACACAATACACTGTAAGTGCAGCTAACTGACTGACTGTTCTGCCTAATCTATCTAACTCAAATCAAATGACACTGTCTCTCTCTCTCTCTATCTCTCAGCACACCGGAACACACACTACACAGGGCCGCCGTGCAGGCGGCCTTATATAGTGTGGGGTGTGTACTAAATCCCCTGAGCCATAATTGGCCAAAGCCACCCTGGCTTTGGCCAATTACAGCTCTCTCTACTGACAGCGCTGTGATTGGCCAAGCATGCGGGTCATAGTGCATGCTTGGCCAATCATCAGCCAGCAATGCACTGCGATGCCGCAGTGAATTATGGGCCGTGACGCGCCACACGAATTTAGCGCGAACGGCCCATAACGTTCGCAATTCGGCGAACGATCGAACAGCCGATGTTCGAGTCGAACATGGGTTCGACTCGAACACGAAGCTCATCCCTAGTCAGGACTAGAGTTCCTCCACACCAAACTAGTCAAACCATGTCTTTATGGAGCTGGCGTTGTACACAGGGGCACAGTCATGGTGGAACAGAAAAGGGTCCTCACCAAACCATTACCGGTACCCTTCACTGGAGGCATCTGAATGCCATCATTTGCCAGAGTGTTTGGAGTAGGAAGACCCCACTATCATTATTGATAGAGTTCTTGAATCATGAGCCTCCAAGGACAGGGCTAATGTTGGATGAAGAGACCTGGCTCACAATCAGTGTTCCAATTCATCCCAAATTTGTTCAGTAGGGTTGAAGTCAGATGCTGATGTTGAATTAGAAAACCCGACTCGCCATCAGTGTTCCAATTCATTCCAAAGGTGTTCAGGAGGGTTGAGATAAGGGCTTTGTGCAAGACACTTGAGCTCATCCCCACCAAACTGGTCAAATCATGTCTTGTTGGAGCTGGCTTTATACACAGGGGCGCAGTCATGGTGAAACAGAAAAGGGTTTTCACCAAACTTCTACCACAAGGTTGGAAGAACACAATTGTCTGTAGTGTCTTTGTATGGTGGAGTATTACAAGTACCCTTCACTGGAGGACACCTGAATGCCGTCATTTGGAGGGGGGTCCTCATCCTTTGGGCCATATAGTGTATCTGTTTAGAGTGGGATGACCCCATTACCATTATTGATAGAGTTCTTAAATCGTGAACCTCCAAGGTCAGGGCTGATGTTGGATCAGAAGACCTGGTTCACAATCAACGTTCCAATTCATCCCAAAGGTGTTCACTAGAATTGAGGTCAGGGCTCTGTGCAGGACACTCAAGTTCCTTCACACCAAACTGTTCACACCATGTCTTTATGGAGCTGGCTTTGTACACTGGGGCACAATCATGGTGGAACAGAAAATGGTCTTCAGCAAACTGTTACCACAAGGTTGGAAGAACACAGTTGTCTACAATGACTTTGTATGATGTAGTATTACCCGTACCCTACACTGGAGACACCTGAACTCATTTTGAGGTGGGGGGGGTGGTCTACCTATCTCTGGTCATAAATAGTAGCATATTAGTTCTAGGGCAGTGAAACTAAACCCGTTCTGTTTCCCTACAAGCAAAGTCTAAAAAGAGAAGTATGGGACTCTTTTTTTTTTTTTGTTAATCATACTTACCTAGCTGGATGCAGCATCGGTCCAATGCTGCATCTGTCCACCTCCAACACTGAGAACCGAGTGATCAAACAACACTGATCGCTCGGTTCTCATACCTCCATGAGCAGAGAGCTGGAGATTGTAAGTCACCCGCTCTTTGCTCTTCCACGATAACTGGAACGCTGGGTTGTGGAGGGGGCAGTAGTAGCCGGCTCAGGCTCCTAGCAGTTCACTGAGAAGCCAACCCGGATGCCCGTCCATGAATGTGGGCAGATCCTGACCATATGTCGCAATCCTTCCCGAGCCTAGACCGTCTCTGAGACATCAGCAGTCAGCGAGCTTCTGAAAACGTGTCACAGGAGTGCAGAACGAACTGCACTCCTGTGATCCACAGGAGAAGTACAGCCAAACGAGCTCAGGCTGTACTTCTCCTTCAAAATGGTTCTAAAGGCAGAAAGTTTTTTAACTTAATGCATTCTAAGCATCAAGATGAAAAACCTTCAAGGGGTTGTAAAGATGTTTTTTTTTTTTTTTTAAAATAACAAACATGTTATACTTACCTTCACTGTGCAGCTCGTTCTGCACAGAGTGGCCCCGAACCTGGTCTTCTGGGGTCCCTCGGCGGCTGTTTCAGCTCCTCCCCGCAAGCATTTACCACCTTCATGCGAGCTCCCTCGCACGGTGGTGAGTGCTTGCGGGCGCGCTCCCGTGATACAGCCGGCGGCTATAGCCGCTCGCTGTATCACTCGGCCCCGCCCCCCGGCGCGCCGCGTCATCGGATGTGATTGACAGCAGCGCGAGCCAATGGCTGCGCTGCTTTCAATCCATCCACTGCAGCCAATCAGCGACCAGGCTGAGCTGCAATGAAGCTGACGAGGACGAGGAGCGAAGATTCGAGGCGTCAGGTAAGTAAAACGGGGGGGGCTGGGGCGGCGGTACTGTCAAAAGTTTTTTCACCTTAATGCATAGAATGCATTAAGGTGAAAAAATTTTTACCTTTACAACCCCTTTCAGTGTGTAGCAGCCCCACCCCCCACCAGCCCACCTAATAATTATCTGAGCCCCACCTCGATCCAGCAATGTGCATGAGAGCCTCGAGTCTCTGGGGACTCTCTCTTCTTATTGGCTGAGACAGCAGCGGGTGCCATTGACTCCCGCTGTTGTCAATCAAAGTCAGTGAGCCAATGAGCAGAGAGAGAGGGGGCTAGGTCTGAATGGACACACAGAGCAGCGGCTCGGGAGCAAGCCCGGTCAGGTGCCTCCACAGCAAGCTGCTTGCTCTAGGGGCACTAGGCAGGAGGGAGGGGCCAGGAGAACCAGCAGGGTGCAAAACAACTGCACAGAGCAGGTAAGTATAACATGTTTGTTATTAAAAAAAAAAAACAAGAAAAAAATCCATAGCATTTAACCTCTTGCCAATCAGCCCCCTGTCATTATACTGCGGCAGGTCGGCTCTCCATAGGTGTACGTCGGTCTGTGGAGGGAGGCTAGCCGCCGCGGACTCGATTTCCGCCGGCGACCCGCAAATCGCGTTGTATAGCGGCAGAACAGGGAACTGTCTATGTAAACAAGGCGATTCTCCGTTCTGCCTAGTCACATGTCAGTGATCTCTGTCTTGTCCTAAGTAGCCCATCCCCCCTACAGTTAGAACACACACAGGGAACACACCTAACCCCTTTATCGCCCCCTAGTGTTAACCCCTTCCCTGCCAGTGACATTTCTACAGTAATCACTGGCTATTTTTTTATCTCCGATCGCTGTATAAATGTCGCTGGTCCCAAAAAAAGTGTCAAAAGTGTCCAATCTGTCCACTGCAATGTCGCAGTCCCGCTAAAAATCTCAGGTCACCGCCATTACTAGTAAAAAAAAAAAAATTATAATAAAAATGCCGTAAAACTATCCCCTATTTTGTAGACGCTAGAACTTTTGCGTAAACCAATCAATATACGCTTATTGCGATTTTTTTTACCTAAAATATGCAGAAGAATACATATCGGCCTAAACTGAGGAAAACATTTTTTTTTTGAGGGGGGGATATTTATTATAGCAAACCGTAAAAAAATATTGTTTTGTTTTTTTTTTTTTCAAGATTGTCGCTTTTTTTGTTTATAGCCTCAAAAAAATAAAAACCGCCGAGGTGATCAAATACCACCAGAAGAAAGCTCTAATTGTGGGGAAAAAAGGATATAAATGTTGTTTGGGTAGAGCGTCGCACGACCACTCAATCGTCAGTTAAAACGGCGAAAAAAATCGCAAAAAAAGGGCCTGGTCATTAAGGAGGGGGCAAATCGATTCCGGGGGGGGGGGGGGGGGGCTGAAGTGGTCAATATCACTTTAACTCTGTAAAGCTAATATAAGGTCTGAATGTTATAAAAGATAATTCTGAGCCCGGTGGTGAGACATTGTTACCTGTACAAAAACTGATCAAACAAAAAAAGAAAAAAAAAAAAAAAAAAAAAAGGTAACAGATTTTTTTTAAACCCATAAAACTATTATATATGCAAAAGCGGAATAATTCCAAACACAAAACTCCTTCTGCCTAATAAATAAATAAATAAAGCTGACAGTTTTTATTTACAATTCCAGCGCTCTCTCAGATTGCCGCGCACAGATGTTAAACGCTCCCAAATCTCTTGTCTTCTGTTTTTATTTTTCCAAAAGAATTAAAAAAAAAAAAAGAACAAAAAAAAATAAGTGAAAGAACAGAGGAGAAAGGAAACGGCATTTTTTTTTTTTTTTAATCGTCGCTGGCTTTTGTGCGTGTTTTAAATTGTAACTTTTTTTTTACGTGTTTTTTTTTTTTTTTTTTAAATAGCGTTACGTCTGGAAAAAGTAAAGCCCCTTCTGTTTTGTTCTGTGCAAAAACTCCCTAAATTCTGACTCCGCAAAAAAAAAAAAAAAAAAAGCCTCCGAAGAATTTTAAGCAGCCAATTTAAATGACAACGTTTGGCTTATTCATAAGCCGCATGCTTTGTACGCCGTGAATCTTTCATTGGCGATATGCATTATTTGTACAAATCACGCGGCATCACAGAAAGTCGGGATGAAATGAAAGAGATTTTCAAATAGTGTGAGCGGCATCTATAATTTAAAGGGAAGGCTTATTCTGGGTTTTTTTTTTTTTTATTATTATTTTTTTTTTTTTTTTTTTTTTCATTGGAATAAAAAAGTTAAAAATAGGGAACGAAAATTGGATTTTCCTGGTTTTAAGACCCTTCTGAGCATTTAACACTTCCGCAACCCCCCCCGAGCTGTTTTTAAAATATGGATGTCCTTAGGAGACTTTAAGGAAGAAAAAAAATATAAAATAAAACGCTAAGCGCATGTATGGGAAGTATCTTTGAAGGTTTTATAACTACATGAAAGTCTGTGAAATGGGATTAACATTTTAAAGGTTCGAAAATTCATGTATTGTGGTTTAAAGCTCTTTAGGAAAGGCGTCCATTCCGAAGAGCGATCTGGTTCTCGGCCCGGGGATGGGGCTCGGCGAAATAATAGACTGCCTTGTTATTTGCTCCCGTCATTCCATTTATAGGTGAGCACACACAAGATCGATCGAGGACCTGGTAAATATTTCATGCCGTGATTTATTTATGCCTTCACTTAGAACTTTAGTTAAATTCCAGGGTTAGCATAAAAATAGTAAAAGAAAAATGCTGTCAGGTTATTACATATTAATGTTTCATGGGGGAGCCATGGATTTTATTTCAACAAAATAAATGAAAGATATGAAAAATTAAATTTAACTGGCAATTCAGGTGTACGGGGGGGCATCGGTTCTCGAGTCGCTGGAATACTCATAACCCCCTGAGGGGGGAGCTTCTCACAGGGTCAACGGGCACCTCCGCTCGTTAAGGAAGATACAACGTTAGAATTTAAACTGCATATAGTATCAAAAGTATTGGGACACCTGCCTTTACACGCACATGAACTTTAATGACCTCCCAGTCTTAGACCGTAGGGTTCAATATTGAGTTGGCTCCGCCCTTTGCAGCTATAACAGCTTCAACTCTTCTGGGAAGGCCGTCCACAAGGTTTAGGAGGGTGTCTATGGGAATGTTTGACCATTCTTCCAGAAGAACATTTGTGAGGTCAGGCACTGATGTTGGATGAGAAGACCTGGCTCGGAGTCTCCGCTCATCCATGTCTTTATGGACTTTGCTTTGGGCACTGGTCCAAATCACTTGGTGGAGGGTGGGATTATGGTGTGGGGTTGTTTTTCAGGGGTTGGGCTGGGCCCCTTAGTTCCAGTGAAGGGAACTCTTAAGGCGTCAGCATACCAAGACATACCAAAATCAAGTCTTTGTTCGGATCTGTGGAACTATTTCTCACTTGGCAACAGCAGCAAAGGGGAATGTTCTGCTGGGTGGCTTAAAGGGGCCACCGGTGTGGGGTTGTTTTTCAAGGGTTTGGCCCCTTAGTTCCAGTGAAGGGAACTCTTAAGGCATCAGCATTCCAAGACATTTTGGACAGTTTGGGGATGGCCCCTTCCTGTTCCAACATGACTACCCACCAGTGCAGAAAGCAAGGTCCATAAAGACATGGATGAGCGAGTTTGGGGTGGAGGAACTTGACTGGCCTCAACCCGATAGAACACCTTTGGGATGCATCCAACAATCGCGTCCAACATCAATGCCTGACCTCACAAATGCTCTTCTGGAAGAATGGTCAAACATTCCCATACACGCACTAAACCCAAACCTTGTGGTCAGCCTTGCTAAAGATGACTATATCTACAGCTCATGACACATCAGTGGGAAGAATGCTCCTTACACTTGTGGCCATTGGAATTACAATTTCAGAAAGCTAAAAAGATGAATGGTGTCAGTGGGAACTTATCTGAGAGGCAAAAATTGCTCTTTGCTCAAGAAACCCCTAGCAACCTCTCTAGGAATCCTAGGGTTCCATGGAACTATGGTTGTTCTATGCCGGGGATCTAAAAAAAACTTTCTAAACAAAGGGCTAATTTACTGTCCTTCAGACTTTAGGGGGGCCGGACTGTGGCCAGTGGGAGTAGTAAATGTCTTGGCGTCATTTGGAGGAATAATATCAGGGGGAGAAATAGTGCCCCAATGTTGGTGTTAGTTGGAGAAATAGTGCCCCAATATTAGTGTCAGTGGGGAATAGTGCCCCATTATTGGTGTCAGTAGGAGTAGTAGTGTCCCAATGTTGGTGTCAATAGGAGAAATATTGTCCGAACCTTGGTGTCAGTGCGAGGAATAATGGCCCATTGTTGGTGTCAGTGGCAAAAGTTATGCCCCATTGTTGGTGTCAGTGGGGGGAATAGTGCCCCAAGGGCCAGATAAAGATAAGCAAACGGCCACAATTGGCCCCGGGGGGCACAGTTTTGAGACCAAGCTATAGATAAACAGGTACAACTTATGTAGGAGGATTTGTTTTATCTCTGTGTATCACCTGAGGCCGGTCACTTCACTGGGTATATAGAAGGGTTTACATCCAGTTTAATAAAAAAAATAGGTCCACTTTTGCATTACATAGTTACATAGAGTTACATAGTAGGTGAGGTTGAAAAAAGACACAAGTCCATCAAGTCCAACCTATGTGTGATTATATGTTAGTATTACATTGTATATCCCTGTATGTTGCGGTTGTTCAGGTGATTATCTAATAGTTTTTTGAAGCTATCGATGCTCCCCGCTGAGACCACCGCCTATGGAAGGGAATTCCACATCCTTGCCGCTCTTACAGTAAAGAACCCTCTACATAGTTTAAGGTTAAACCTCTTTTCTTCTAACTTTAATGAGTGGCCGCGAGTCTTGTTAAACTCCCTTCCACAAAAAAGTTTTCTCCCTATTGTGGGGTCACCAGTCCGGTATTTGTATATTGAAATCATATTCCCTCTCAAGCGTCTCTTCTCCAGAGAGAATAAGTTCAGAGCTCACAACCTTTCCTCATAACTAAGATCCTCCAGACCCTTTATTAGCTTTGTTGCCCTTCTTTGTACTTGCTCCATTTCCAGTACATCCTTCCTGAGGACTGGTGCCCAGAACTGGACAGCATACTCCAGGTGCGGCCGGACCAGAGTCTTGTAGAGCGGGAGAATTATCGTTTTATCTCTGGAGTTGATCCCCTTTTTAATGCTAATATTCTGTTTGCTTTGTTAGCAGCAGCTTGGCATTGCATGTCATTGCTGAGCCTATCATCTACTAGGACCCCCAGGTCCTTTTCCATCCTAGATCCCCCCAGAGGTTCTCCCCCAGTCTATAGATTGCATTCAGATTTTTGCCACCCAAATGCATTATTTTACATTTTTCTACATTGAACCTCATTTGCCATGTAGTTGCCACCCCATTCATTTGTTCAGATCTTTTTGCAAGGTTTCCACATCCTGCGGAGAAGTTATTGCCCTGCTTAGCTTAGTATCGTCCGCAAATACAGAGATTGAACTGTTTATCCCATCCTCCAGGTCGTTTATAAACAAATTAAATAGGACTGGTCCCAGCACAGAACCCTGGGGGACCCCACTACCCACCTCTGACCATTCTGAGTACTCCCCATTTATCACCACCCTCTGAACTCGCCCTTGTAGCCAGTTTTCAATCTATGTACTCACCCTATGCTCCATGCCAACGGACCTTATTTTGTACAGTAAACGTTTATGGGGAACTGTGTCAAATGCTTTTGCAAAATCCAGATACACCACGTCTACGGGCCTTCCTTTATCTAGATGGCAGCTCACCTCCTCATAGAAGGTTAATAGATTGGTTTGGCAAGAACGATTCTTCATGAATCCATGCTGATTACTGCTAATGATACCATTCTCATTACTAAAATCTTGTATATAGTCCCTTATCATCCCCTCCAAGAGTTTACATACTATTGATGTTAGGCTAACTGGTCTGTAATTCCCAGGGATGTATTTTGGGCCCTTTTTAAATATTGGTGCTACATTGGCTTTTCTCCAATCAGCTGGTACCATTCCAGTCAGTAGACTGTCAGTAAAAATTAGGAACAATGGTCTGGCAATTACTAGACTGAGTTCCCTAAGTACCCTCGGATGCAAGCCATCTGGTCCCGGTGATTTATTCATGTTAAGTTTCCCAAGTCTAATTTTAATTCTGTCCTCTGTTAACCATGGAGGTGCTTCCTGTGTTGTGTCATGAGGATAAACACTGCAGTTTTGGTTACTGAAGCCCCCCGATTCCCTTGTGAAGACTGAGGAGAAGAATAAATTCAATACCTTCGCCATCTCCCCATCCTTTGTAACCAGATGTCCTTCCTCATTCTTTATGGGGCCAATATGGTCTGTCCTCCTTTTTTTACTGTTTACATACTTAAAGAATTTCTTGGGATTTTTTTTGCTCACCTCCGCTATGTGTCTTTCATGTTCTATCTTAGCCGTCCTAATTGCACCCTTACATTTCTTGTTGCATTCTTTATAAAGTCTGAATGCTGATGATGATCCCTCAACCTCATATTTTTTGAAGGCCTTCTCCTTTGCTTTTTTATGCATTTTTACATTGGAGTTAAGCCATCCAGGACTTTTGTTCGCTCTTTTAAATTTATTACCCAATGGAATGCATTGGTTAATGCCCTTATTTAATATGCTCTTAAAGCAAACCCATCTCTCCTCCGTGTTCTTTGTTCCTAATATTTTATCCCAAAAATTACTTTCGGTACGGGTCTCGTTATAGGCTATATTTGAACTTTACATCAGCGGTTCTGGATGTGCATCTGGCTGATGGGGCATAAAGCAATGATATGCATGACTCTCACTGTCCTAAAATAAAGAATGATCCTCTTATTTTTTGGGGATATGTGATGGAATGAGACATGTGAATACCTTCTGTTCTAAGAAGGCTTTACTCTGCTAATCCCTGATCTGGTTCCTTAATAAATTGTCCTCATTGGCCATTTGAAGGAGATGGAGGGTTGTGAGGCCGGGTGAACTGATGACACGAACACCGCCTGATCATTTTACTTTTTCATTTTACTCGCGTACAGGTATTTAAAAACATTATGGTAATCCTTCCTGAGCACCATCTGACCTTCACTTGACTGAATGTAAAATTTTGTCTTGCAGAAGCCTTTTGGATGTTCATTGACATTCTGCGTTTGTCAGAGGTGTCAAAATCATTTAAGGAATTTGGAAGTAGGTTGGCAAATGGCATAAATGAGCATTTTAAACCAACAGAATTTAAAAAAGATATTTTGGGCTGCATTTTAAGGTCTAGAAATCAGTAAACGGGAGGGTGTGGAATTTAAAGGGAGATTCCTATTTGTACTGCAATGTTTTCAGTCAACGCAATCGTGTCTGAGAACCCCGTGTCTAGGTTACCAAAACTGTATGAAGAAGGGAAATGAATGACTTTCAAAGCTTTCCAAACTCTTACCGTCATGTTCAGCTTTGAACCCAATTGTCAAAATCTGGATCCAAACTCAAGGCCTCTGCTGTTCCTGGCAGTGACTCTTCCTACTGAATCATCTGAAGCTCTAGATAGCTCCTTGTCTAGATAGCCCTTGATCAATTTTTGTTGATACCGTCTCTTGCTGAACTGTGGACTCCACTTTACCCAACCAGATCATCTGAGGCTCCTTGCATGGTCGCTACCCTCCCCAATATAGGTTGGCACTTTTGGCACCCAAACAAGATACCTACAGTTCTCCCATGAAGGATCGAGACCTGTATTGAGGTGAACCTCAGTTTAGGCCGATATGTATTCTTCTTTTTTTTGCTAAAAAAAATTGCAATAAGCGTATGTTGATTGGTTTGCGCAAAAGTTATAGCTTCTACAAAATAGGGGATGGATTTATGGCATTTTTAGTATTATTTTTATTTTTTTGTTCTAGTAATGGCGGCGATCTGCTATTTTTATCGTGACTGCGATATTTTGGAGGACAAATTGAACACTTTTGACACATTTTTGAGACCATTGACAATTATTCAGCGATCAGTGCTATAAAAAATGATTACTGTATAAATGTCACTGGCAGGGAAGGGGTTAACACTAGGGGGCGATCAAGGGGTTAACTGTGTTCCCTAGGTGTGTTCTAACTGTAGGGGGGATGGGAGTGACTAGGAGAGGAGAGAGATCGGTTTTCATACTTAGTATGAACACAAAAACTCTCTCCTCTCCCCTGAGAGAACCGGGATTTGCTTGATTACACACACAGATCCCGGTTCTCGCTCTGCCACGAGCGATCGCGGGTGCCCGGCGGTCATTGCGCCCACCTGGCACTCGCATCGGCTCCGGGCACACGCCTCCTACAGCGTCTTAAAGGGCCAACGTAGCGAGGGTGAGTCGGTTTACAATTGGGCATATAGTTGTGCAAAATCCAATGTTTACAAGAAATGAAACAAGATCCCCAGGTGGCGGACTTTTAAGGCACAAAATGGTAAAAAGGTATATTCTAATATGAAAAGTATTTATTGAAATATGAAAAATACACAACATTTAATAAAAAAACATGTTGAGAATAAACATTCCAGTGTTGTCATACAAATCAGAATACATATAACGGACTAGTGTTTCCTGTACCCAACGCGTTTCGAAGTGAAAATGTAATCCTCCTTCTTCAGGGGTATAGTTTAAACAAGAAACTCAGTATTATAGACTGGAAGTCACTATTGTTTAAAAACATAGAGGTGCCAAGAGGAGTTGTTTCCAAATTGCTTGAGCTCAATATGCAGGCATACCTCAAGAACAGGAAAATGCCTGGCCCGTTTGTGCTGGTCCAGCTCCCCCACGCCCACACAACACCAACCTGGAGGAGGGGAAGCCAGAGGACCCACTGGGGCCGAAAAGCAGGAAAGGACCCTACACAGTGGTGTGTGGAAATGACTTGGCTGCGTTGCTACTTGTGTGGTAAGAAAAACGCAACAAGAAGAGAGGCTGTCTGCGAATGCCACAGCTGTGGGAATAATGTGACCGTTCGCTCCAGCACCCAGCCCAGGACTAAAGGGCCAACGTACAGTTACGGCGGCTCGCCCAGGGGAGCCAACCCGCCGCAGTGGTTAAAAGATAAGTGAACAACAAAGAAAACGTACCTCCAATACAGTAAATAGTGTAACCCAACCAGTGAACACAAAACAAACGACAGTCTAAATCCAATATGTACAGAGCATGGGATAACCAAATCATAAATCGTTCCAGAGCCAGGGTCAAACATGGGAGATCAAGAAGAGGGGCACTGGGAACAAGACAGGACAGGGAAAGGGAACTAGGAGACGGACTGAGTGAGTAGGAAGGAAACAGGCTGCAGGATCAGTCCAGGAACAGGAGACGGGATGTAGGATTCAGGAATACAGATCAGGGGCACAAGGAGAAAATACCAAGGCAAAGTGTAATAGCATTCACCAGGTTTTAATACACCTCCTGCAATCAGCATCAGGTGATGCCTGACTGCCAAGAGACACCCGCTGGTGGACACCGGAATTGCAGCCTAAAGATCTGGGAGCACAGTGCCACCAGCAGGTGAAGCCTTTCCTGACACTTAGTACCAATTGAGCATGGTTTAAACCCCACGGCCTACCTGAGTATTGTTGCTGACCATGTCCATCCCTTTATGACTACAGTGTCCCCATCTTCTGATGTCTCCTTCCAGCAGGATAATGCACCATGTCACAAAGCTCCAATCATCTCACCACTGGACAATGAGGTCACTGTCCTCCAATGGCCTCCACACTCACCAGATCTCAATTCAATAGGGCACCTTTGGGATGTGGTGGAACAGAAGATTGGCTTTATGGATGTGCAGCCGACAAATCTGCAACAACTGTGTGATGTTATCATGTCACTATGGAGCAAAATCTCTGAGGAACGTTTCCAACGCCTTATTGTATCTATGCCACGCAGCCCGGTACTAGCAAGGTGGACCTAATAACGTGGCCGGTGAGTGTAGATACAAAAGCTCATTATTTCATCTAATTTTATATTTGTTAAAAATACTGAAAGTGGTTGTAAACCTCTGAAATGAAAAAATGAACAAAGCATATCCTTCAATAGTATGTACTTGCCTTAATCCAAAGCACCTAGTGTGATTTCTGTCTGCTCCCTCATTCCTCTGCTATCTGCGGGAGTCTTTTCTGGCAATCTATGCCAGCCTTTCTCAACCTTTTTGACAAAGAGGAACGCATGGGGAACCCCTGCTAATAATGGCTATATCTAAAACCCATGATACATAAGTGTGTGTCTAGGCCACGAAGAATGAAGGTAAAAGGGGGTCCAAGCCGGTACCAGCAAAAGTGTACCCAATAAAGTGTCCGGTGAGTGCAGATACGACACGGAATGTTCTTAGAAGAAGGAGAGTATTTTTTTCAAGGCACGGTGGTGGAAGAATTTTCACTTTTATTTTGCGATAATATATGGACATTTAATTCACAGATGTATAGGAGCATTATAAGATTGTTTATTGAATTTGTATTGTGAACATATTTGTGGTTGGGATTGCTCTACAATACATCATAAATCGTGTAGGCTTCTTAGATTGTAAGCTCCTTGGGGCAGGGACTCATGTGAATGTACAATATGTAAAGAGTTGTGTACATTTCCAGCACTATATACAGTATCTAACAAAAGTAAGTACACCCCTCAGTCACATTTTTGTAAATATTTTCTTCTACCTTTCATGTGACAACACTGAAGAAATTACACTTGTCTACAATGTAAAGTAGTGAGTGTACAGCTTGTATAACAGTGTAAATGTGCTGTCCCCTCAAAATAACTCAACACACAGCCATTAATGTCTAAACCGCTGGCAATAAAAGTCAGTACACCCCTAAGTGAAAATGTCCAAATTGGGCCCAAAGTGTCAATATTTTGTGTGGCCACCATTATTTTCCAGCACTGCCTTAACCCTCTTAGGCATCGAGGTCACCAGAGCTTCACAGGTTGTCACTGGAGTCCTCTTCCCCTCCTCCATGATGACATCACAGAGCTGGTGGATGTTAGAGACCTTGTGCTCCTCCACCTTCCGTTTGAGGATGTCCCACAGATGATCAATAGGGTTTAGGTCTGGAGACATGCTTGGCCAGTCCATCACCTTTACCCTCAGCTTCTTTAGCAAGGCAGTGGTCGTCTTGGAGGTGTGTTTGGGGTCGTTATCATGTTGGAATACTGCCACTGAGAAGAGACACTGAGACACTGTACTGTAAATACCTGTAATAAATGAATAGTCTTCTGTGTATCCCGTATGTAGAAGTTGAGGGACCAAGTCCAGTGGGACTTCATACTTCAGCGTAGCTTATTGAAACCAGAGAAATATCGATACAGTACTTCAGGTTTTAGGATGTAGATCGGCATTGTGTTTTTTTGTCTAATTGACAATAAGGATGACGGGTTGTGGGAAACCACACGGTACATTTGCTGACAGCAGACATTGATTATCCACAAGCAATGTTGGCGTTTGCCTTGGGGCTGAAACTAATAGGGCAGAGAAGAAGCAGGCACCCGGGACTGGAATTAATTCACCGATGTGTTACTTCCTAAGGACGGTCTTACTAAAAAATGTTACCAACTCTTGTTTAACGTTGTAAAAGGCACATAATACGAAAAAAGGTATAGAGACAACCTTGAAATTAAGGTCAGGGAGAAGGCCTGGGTATTGTATGCAAATTAATTGCATACAGAACCGTCTATACCAAAATCAATCATTTGTGACCTTGTTGATATCCATAGCTGAAAGTCTCGCTCATAATTACGTGTACTGCTAAGCCGTCAGTTGCTAGTCAACTGGTTGAAATTGCTGACACAAACCTATCTGAGATTTTATGTTGGGTGTAGCAGTAGACATCGGTGGGCGCAGCCTATTGCACCCCAGAGCACAAACACACACATGTGTGTATATCAGTAGAGCAGAGATTGGTGTCAGTAGGGCAGTGGGCGGTGTCAGTAGAGCAGTGGATGGTGTCAGTAGAGCAGTGGATGGTGTCAGTAGAGCAGTGGACAGTGTCAGTAGAGCAGTGGACGGTGTCAGTAGGGCAGTGGACAGTGTCAGTAGAGCAGTGGACAGTGTCAGTAGAGCAGTGGACGGTGTCAGTAGAGCAGTGGACAGTGTCAGTAGAGCAGTGGACGGTGTCAGTAGAGCAGTAGACGGTGTCAGTAGAGCAGTGGATGATGTCAGAGCAGTGGACAGTGTCAGTAGAGCAGTGGACGGTGTCAGTAGGGCAGTGGACGGTGTCAGTAGAGCAGTGGTCGGTGTCAGTAGAGCAGAGGATGGTGTCAGTAGGACATTGGACGGTGTCAGTAGGGCAGTGGACGGTGTCAGTAGAGCAGTGGACGGTGTCAGTAGAGCAGTGGACAGTGTCAGTAGGGCAGAGATTGGTGTCAGTAGGGCAGTGGGCAGTTTCAGTAGAGCAGTGGATGGTGTCAGTGGACGGTGTCAGTAGGGCAGTGGACGGTGTCAGTAGAGCAGTGGATGGTGTCAGTAGAGCAGTGGACGGTGTCAGTAGAGCAGTGAATGGTGTCAGTAGAGCAGTGGACGGTGTCAGTAGGGTAGTAGATGGTGTCAGTAGAGCAGTGGACGGTGTCAGTAGGGCAGTGGACGGTGTCAGTAGAGCAGTGAATGGTGTCAGTAGAGCAGTGGACGGTGTCAGTAGAGCAGTGAATGGTGTCAGTAGAGCAGTGGACGGTGTCAGTAGGGTAGTAGACGGTGTCAGTAGAGCAGTGGACGGTGTCAGTAGGGCAGTGGACGGTGTCAGTAGAGCAGTGGATGGTGTCAGTAGAGCAGTGGACGGTGTCAGTAGAGCAGTGGATGGTGTCAGTAGAGCAGTGAATGGTGTCAGTAGAGCAGTGGACGGTGTCAGTAGGGTAGTAGACGGTGTCAGTAGGGTAGTGGACGGTGTCAGTAGAGCAGTGGACGGTGTCAGTAGAGCAGTGGTCGGTGTCAGTAGAGCAATGGACGGTGTCAGTAGAGCAGTGGACAGTGTCAGTAGGGCAGTGGACGGTGTCAGTAGAGCAGTGGACAGTGTCAGTAGAGCAGTGGTCGGTGTCAGTAGAGCAGAGGATGGTGTCAGTAGGACATTGGACGGTGTCAGTAGGGCAGTGGACGGTGTCAGTAGAGCAGTGGACAGTGTCAGTAGAGCAGTGGACGGTGTCAGTAGGGCAGAGATTGGTGTCAGTAGGGCAGTGGGCGGTTTCAGTAGAGCAGTGGACGGTGTCAGTGGACGGTGTCAGTAGGGCAGTGGACGGTGTCAGTAGAGCAGTGGATGGTGTCAGTAGAGCAGTGGATGGTGTCAGTAGAGCAGTGGATGGTGTCAGTAGAGCAGTGGACGGTGTCAGTAGAGCAGTGGACGGTGTCAGTAGGGTAGTGGATGGTGTCAGTAGAGCAGTGGATGGTGTCAGTAGAGCAGAGGATGGTGTCAGTAGAGCAGTGGACAGTGTCAGTAGAGCAGTGGATGGTGTCAGTAGAGCAGTGGACGGTGTCAGTAGAGCAGTGGACGGTGTCAGTAGAGCAGTGGACGGTGTCAGTAGAGCAGTGGACGGTGTCAGTAGAGCAGAGGACGGTGTCAGTAGAGCAGTGGATGGTGTCAGTAGAGCAGTGGATGGTGTCAGTAGAGCAGTGGACGGTGTCAGTAGAGCAGTGGACGGTCTCAGTAGAGCAGTGGACGGTCTCAGTAGAGCAGTGGACGGTGTCAGTAGAGCAGAGGACGGTGTCAGTAGGGCAGTGGACGGTGTCAGTAGAGCAGTGGACGGTGTCAGTAGAGCAGTGGACGGTGTCAGTAGAACAGTGGACGGTGTCAGTAGAGCAGTGGACGGTGTCAGTAGAGCAGTGGACGGTGTCAGTAGAGCAGTGGACGGTGTCAGTAGAGCAGTGGACGGTGTCAGTAGAGCAGAGGACGGTGTCAGTAGAGCAGTGGACGGTGTCAGTAGAGCAGTGGACGGTGTCAGTAGAGCAGAGGACGGTGTCAGTAGAGCAGTGGACGGTGTCAGTAGAGCAGAGGACGGTGTCAGTAGAGCAGTGGATGGTGTCAGTAGAGCAGTGGATGGTGTCAGTAGAGCAGAGGACGGTGTCAGTAGAGCAGCAGACAGTGTCAGTAGATTCTTATTTTTATAATTTTGTTTACAAATTGTTACAATTTTTTATTTTTATTTTTTTGCAAATTTTTTTTAGAAGCCCCATTGGGGAGCTTTGGTTAAAAATCTAAGATCTAAACAGACCCCCTGATGTCTCACTTTTTGAGACAGAGAAAGGGACAGAGATTCTCCAAACCATTTCTCTGCAGCCTCAGGTGCACTGGACAGTGAACGAATGGGAAGTGCTCTGTGCTGAGCGGCTTCCTTCCCATTCACAAACTGAAGCATAGTAATCAATGTTTACTATGCTCCAGTTAAAATGAACACAGTGATTGATTGGTTCAGATCAGAATTGTGCCTCATTGTTGGTTTTATTGGGAGGAATAGTGCCCCATCATTGGTGTCAGTGGGAGGAATAGTGACCCATCATTGGTGTCAGTGGGAGGAATAGTGTCCCATCATTGGTATCAGTGGAAGGAATAGTGCCCCATCATTGGTATCAGTGGGAGGAATAGTGCCCCATCGTTGGTATCAGTGGGAGGAATAGTGCCCCATCATTGGTGTCATTAGGAGGACAAGTGTCCCATCATTGGTATCAGTGGGAGGAATAGTGCACCATCATTGGTGTCAGTGGGAGGAATAGTGCCCCATCATTGGTGTCATTAGGAGGACAAGTGTCCCATCATTGGTGTCAGTGGAAGGAATAGTGTCCCTATCATTGGTATCAGTGGGAGGTATAGTGCCCCATTGTTGGTATCAGTGGGAGGAATAGTGCCCCATCGTTGGTATCAGTGGGAGGAATAGTGCCCCATCATTGGTGTCATTAGGAGGACAAGTGTCCCATCATTGGTATCAGTGGGAGGAATAGTGTCCCATCATTGGTGTCAGTGGGAGGAATAGTGCACCATCATTGGTGTCAGTGGGAGGAATAGTGCCCCATCATTGGTGTCATTAGGAGGACAATTGTCCCATCATTGGTGTCAGTGGGAGGAATAGTGTCCCTATCATTGGTGTCAGTGGGAGGTATAGTGCCCCATTGTTGGTATCAGTGGGAGGAATAGTGCCCCATCATTGGTATCAATGGGAGGAATAGTGCCCTATCATTGGTGCCAATGGGGGGGAGAGGATTATGCCCCATTGTTGGTATCAGTGGATGAAATAGTGCCCCAAGGACCAGATAATAGCAAGCAAAGAGCTGCATCTGGCCCCGGGGCCACAGTTTGGAGACCACTGCTTTATTGGAATGAGCAATGTGATGACTTGTAGGGAAAGAGCTGGAAATACTGCGCTAAACCTGAAATATGCGTGAAAAAAAATTTACAGGTAATAAACTGCTAACACATAAACAAACCAAGTCCAAATAGCAATATCAAAAAAATATATAGTGTAGCACTAAATGATGGTGACTAAGTGAAAGAAAAAACAACTAAGTCACCTCAAATAAATAAGGGTGAAAATAAGTCAAACTAACCTGTAAACAAAAACAAATATAAGTGACATATATATACACCAAGGTGCTGTGGAATGATTGCAATGAACTACAATAATCCAATGGCCAAATGTCCACATGTATAGTGTCCAGTAAATGGAAAACTTTCTCTTCAATCTTCAACTGAAGAGGAAAACATGTGGTCACAATGGACCAAAAATGCACCGATAAACATAAAAAAATATTCAGATGAAAGGGTGGGTACTCTTACCGAACCAGGTGGACGCACATACCGTACGGCAGTGCGTCTAATAGGCTTATGGTGGTGGATCCCCAGTGATGAGGTGATGCCAGACTGGATGGTAACGCAAAGACCGCAAACTCCAATCCGCCCAAGATTGGGTGATGGTTCCAAAACGATGGTTCCAAAGCAATCAGCGGCCAAACCGATCCAAGAATGGTGATTATCAGAGGGTGGTCATCGGTGCTCAGACATAGGGGAAAAAAGAAAAAAGGAAGCTCCACATGGCGCAAGTCAACCAATGTTGGTTTATTAGAAATAAAAACACCATACAATGAATTGTAGGATAAAAAATAAAAGTGATCACAAAAATATTAAAAAGCAATATGGGAAGCAGGGGGTGCTGGCCCAATGCGGTGAGGTGCCCTGCTCTAAGCACACTACAAACCCCATAGTCCATGTTGGAAGTGATGAAGAGAAGGTGACTACATTCCGACATACAGTGGGACCATGAAGAACAAATGTAGCCACCCTCTAACAGGAAGTCGGATCACAGCAGCAAAAAAAAAAAAAAGAGAATTTGGAGATTTGGGGGAGGCTGAGAGCAATAGAAGGGGCTTCAATAGGTTTTCCTTTTTTAAAACCAAAGTTTAGCATCACTTCAACTATCAAAAATTGAAATATATTTGAACGTCAGTGCCACAGACAAACACACGGGTTTATCTTTATATTACCTTTCATAACAATGTGGTACCCTCCTAGTTTAGAGCAGGCTGCTACTTTAATTTCGTTTATCTCCTCTGTAAGCAGTGGAGTCGGGGTTGATTGCTTAGGGCTGCTCCATCTTCTAGAGGCTTCTAGAAGCACAGTGGGTGGGAGAACAGAACAGGCAGCCGGGATTTTTGTGGAACGCCAATCCCTGGGGAGGTGTGCCCAGAAGGTGGGGAGGAGAGCCCATATATAGTCTGAGGCCTGAGCAGTAGTGTGGTGCCCCTGGGTCATATCTGCAGGAGGTGACCCCCTGTGCAGGAGACTCTGCCTCTCCTCCTGGGGGCAGAAATATGGTAGGAAGGAAGCCAGAAGACGCCAAGGTCCTAACTATTGTCGGGATCACTTAAATGCTCCTGCTCCTCATTCCAGCATCTGGGTTTTGTCTTTTGCATTCTTCCTGTCTGTGTCCACCTGCAAAGTGATTGATGTGGTCAGTGACCTGTTATAAGCAAGCCAAATGCTCAGTCCCTTGCTTGTGATAGTGAGTGATACCTGTGTTGGTCCTGATCGAGCTCCCTGTCTGTCTGCCCTGCTTTACTAGTTTGGATAACCCTGTGTATGACTTCAGAGCGCATTATTGGTCTATTCCTTGAACTCAGCCTGCCTGTTACCTGGACTGTCATAGAACCACGCTACCTGTCTGCTAACTGCAAGTATCTCTTGGCTTTGCTCAGTTTGCATCTGCCCTGGTGTGGTGGCCAGACACTATAGCACTGTGTATAAGTCCTGGGGGCAACCAAGTACCGGTAGGCCTGCTTGTCTCAAGGGAAAGGGGGCTGCTATAGGTGAAGCTTACAGTAGCCAGCTATAGCGTCCGACCACCTGCGTTGGGGTAGACGTGACAGCTATTCTCAGCTGGGGGGGGCTATTTGCAAGCCAGAGTCCAAGGATCCATTTGGGTGAGGAGAAAGCTCACAGGAGAGAGTCGGGAGGAAGTTGTGGGAAAGAGCCAAAGCTCTCCATTGGTGGTGCGAGTCTACATCTCCATCACTCAGAAGAGCCTGGTGGATATCGGCAGGGGGAAACCGATGATTCTGTGGCTAAGTGAGTACAAGTGCTGCAAAGTGTGACAGGGAGGGCGTAGCTTTAAACTCTGAAAGGAGTACAGGTCACAGTCATCCTAAAGATCCAGTGGGACATTTCTTTTGTTCAAGTACAGCCAGATGTATACAGTGAAGCCATCAGCGCGTACAGTGCAAGCAGACGTTGAAGAGTCCTCAATTTGTACAATTTCCCAGATAGCAAGCAACTTAGCTGCAAGTTTGAAAAGGACTTGCTAAGCTATAGCTAGACTTGCCGGGCTTCACAAGTTTGTTTGCGTTGCCTGACTGCAGATCAACATTCTTTGCAAACATTCTGCAAGTTCTGGTTCAGTTATGTTGTGCAATAGTCATCCCACCACACGGGGTCACTGTGACTTGCAGAGCTCTTGCTGCAGTGTTCAACTTGCCAGTAAAAACGTGCAGCAAATTAACAGACTTACAATTCAACACTGCCGCAAATTTGTGGCAAGTTATCCTTGCTATTAGACATGTGCACTGCCTAAAAAATTGTTTGTTTTCGCTTTCGTTTCATTAGATTTATTTATTTGTTTTCGGTTTTCGGGTCATTCGTTATGATCGCGTTTCATAAATTCGAAAATCCGAAAATAAGAAAGAAAATCTGAAAATTTGAAAGCATAACTAACTAATAATTACTAACTATTAAATTATAGGTATTGGAATTTTCTTCCAAATTTTTCTGTTAGTGAACGTAGCGAATACAAATTTATCCAAAGTTACGAATTATCCGAAATAACTGCATCTAAACAAAATAATAATAAATAATAATAATAATAATAAAAAGTTTTTAGTATTATTATTATTGTTATTTATTATTATTAATTCATTCCATTCTATTAGTTTAGATACAACATTCGTTATTTCAGATAATTCGTAACTTCAAATAAATTTGCATTTGTTATGTTCACTAACAGACAAATTTGGAAGAAAATTCCAATACCTATAATTTAATAGTAATAGTGACAGTCAGGTCCATAAATATTGGGACATCGACAATTCTAATCTTTTTGGCTCTATACACCTCCACAATGGATTTGAAATGAAATGAACAAGATGTGCTTTAACTACAGACTTTCAGCTTTAATTTGAGGTTATTTACATCCAAATCAGGTGAACGGTGTAGGAATTACAACAGTTTGTATTTGTGCCTCCCACTTTTTAAGGGACCAAAAGTAATGGGACAGATTAACAATCATCCATCAAACTTTCACTTTTTAATACGTGGTTGCAAATCCTTTGCAGTCAATTACAGCCTGAAGTCTGGAACACATAGACATCACCAGACGCTGGGTTTCATCCCTGGTGATGCTCTGCCACGACTCTACTGCAACTGTCTTCAGTTCCTGCTTGTTCTTGGGGCATTTTCCCTTCAGTTTTGTCTTCAGCAAGTGAAATGCATGCTCAATCGGATTCAGGTCAGGTAATTGACTTGGCCATTGCAGAACATTCCACTTCTTTCCCTTAAAAAACTCTTTGGTTGCTTCGGGTCATTGTCCATCTGCACTGTGAAGCGCCGTCCAATGAGTTCTGAAGCATTTTGCTGAATATGAGCAGATAATATTACCCGAAACACTTCAGAATTCATCCTGCTGCTTTTGTCAGCAGTCACATCATCAATAAATACAAGAGAACCAGTTCCATTGGCAGCCATACATGCCCACGCCATGACACTACCACCACCATGCTTCACTGATGAGGTGGTATGCTTTGGATCATGAGCAGTTCCTTTCCTTCTCCATACTCTTCTCTTCCCATCACTCTGGTACAAGTTGATCTTGGTCTCATCTGTCCATAGGATGTTGTTCCAGAACTGTGAAGGCTTTTTTAGATGTTTGGCAAACTCTAATCTGGCCTTCCTGTTTTTGAGGCTCACCAATGGTTTACATCTTGTGGTGAACCCTCCGTATTCACTCTGGTGAAGTCTTCTCTTGATTGTTGACTTTGACACACATACACCTACCTCCTGGAGAGTGTTCTTCATCTGGCCAACTGTTGTGAAGGGTGTTTTCTTCACCAGGGAAAGAATTCTTCGGTCATCCACCACAGTTGTTTTCCGTGGTCTTCCGGGTCTTTTGGTGTTGCTGAGCTCACCGGTGCGTTCTTTGTTTTTAAGGATGTTCCAAACAGTTGATTTGGCCACACCTAATGTTTTTGCTATCTCTCTGATGGGTTTGTTTTGTTTTTTCAGCCTAATGATGGCTTGCTTCACTGATAGTGACAGCTGTTTGGATCTCATATTGAGGGTTGACAGTAACAGATTCCAAAAGCAAATAGCACACTTGAAATGAACTCTGGACCTTTTATCTGCTCCTTGTAAATGGGATAATGAGGGAATAACACACACCTGGTCATGGAACAGCTGAGCAGCCAATTGTCCCATTACTTTTGGTCCCTTAAAAAGTGGAAGGCACATATACAAACTGTTGTAATTCCTACACCGTTCACCTGATTTGGATGTAAATACCCTCAAATTAAAGCTGAAAGTCTGCAGTTAAAGCACATCTTGTTTGTTTCATTTCGAATCCATTGTGGTGGTGTATAGAGCCAAAAAGATTAGAATTGTGTCAATGTCCCAATATTTATGGACCTGACTGTAGGTTATTATTAATTAGTTATTATTTTAGATTTTTGAATTTTTGGGTTTTCGGATTTTCGAATTTATGAATTTTCAAATTTACGAATTTTTGAATTTATGAATTTTCGAATTTATGAATTTTCGAATTTCGGAATTTCGAATTTATGAATTTTCGAATTTACGAATATTCAGAAAAAATTGTTCAATGGGTTTTCATTAATTCGGATATTTCTGAATTAACGAATTTGTTGAAATTCGTTAAAGAATGAATTCGGAACAAAAGGAATTGCACATGTCTACTTGCTATCTGGGTTCATAGTTTCAGGGTATTACATGCTCCCCACCCCTATCCAATTCCATTGTTCCCGATAACACCCTAGAAACAAAAAAAAACCCCTAGACAGTGGAAGAATGAAGGAAATGCTGTGTGCCTGGCTACGTGTGCTCTAAGGTGGAAATATGACCAAAATTCACCAGCGGCTCTTTAGGGGGTGTGCTACAATAATTATATGCAACAGAAAAACCATACATGGGTTCAAGACTTCTCTTACTTTACTAAACAAAGCATTATTTTTTTCTGTCTGCGTCCCTTTTGCAGACTTCCCCTCACTTCTTCTCTGGTGAAACCACAGTCAGCCACACAGGAAGTGTTTGGAAATCTCGCTAAACAAGAAATACGTTTTGACTAGACATAGACTTTAATAATTAAAGACTAATGGGCTCATTTATAATGTAGAGCAGATACTCAGTCCTGCGGTGAGCAGTAGAACTATCTCATTAATGAAATTCAGAGAATATTGGAAGGATGAGAGCACCCAAAAACTTAAATGAATTCAGTAAAAGTTTATTAGCCTGAAGCTTCCGTAAATACCTGACCACTGCCGTGGCACACAGGTCACATGACCACTGTCAAAGGGTGGCAACCAGGAACATAAACCCAACACTTGTGTCTGCTGAGCTGAGCTAGGTAAAGGTGCGATTTAGGGATGCCAGGCACACTTGCACCATGCAAAGTCCCGGTGAAGCCCCCGGACATTAACTGACCTGTGTGAGCTCCTCTCCGGGTCACTGGGAGCCCTGTTTAGTGTGGACTGTCCCGGGAACACATCCGCTGCAGATGCCACCAATCCTTCAATGTGTCCTGCTGCTTTGGGCCCCACTACAATGACTGTGCCCAGGGCAGCTGCCCTTTTTTGCCACGCGTTAAAGACAGCCCTGAGTATATGTTGCAAGCAATTCTTACGTAGGGTAAAGGTACCAAACTTCACCACCATCTTCTTGTGTGCTTGGTTGTCTTCTACAGCTGGGATCCCGTTCCCAACTGCCACTTGCCTCAGCATCACTAACCAGCTCTGGGTTTGCCAATAGGCTTTCGTGTGGACCTGGAAGTGCGCAGTGACATTGTGGGACCTTCCTGCTGTGTATGGGTCTCCTGAATAGTATCGGACCAGCCGGAAGGAAAATGAAAGGCAGGGAGCTTGGCATAGGTCATGTGAGGCCAATGAGGCTCTTAATTAGTGAAACTGCCCTGGGTTTAGTTTGAGCAGGGTACGGCGAACTTCAATAAAGTTTCGGATGCCAAACCCGAACACCATTGAAATCAATGGGCGCTGAATGTGTGGAAAAAAAAAAAAAAAAACATTATCTGGGCTAATAGGCAAAGGGGTGTCAAAAAATAGCATGGGGGGTGGGCACTGCCCTGGGACACATGAACCATTGCAAAAAAAGACATTTGAAAGAAATCTATCCGGCCCCTCCTGAGCCATACCAGGCTTGGTGCCATGTTGTTGAGGGCAAGGGCCTCATTCCCACAACCCTGGCCAGTGGTTGTGGGGATCTTATAAGAATCTAGAAGCCCCCAATGATAACAAAGGTGGCCAAGATACCACCCTGCTCCTTAAGTGAATGAGTAGGTTGTAAACCCTACTCATTCGCAAAAAAAAAAGTTGTAACCTACAAATAAAGACACTCAAACATTTGAAAAGTCTTTCATTAAAAAAATGAAAATTCCCCAAAAATGTCTCTCCCTGTAAATTCATCATCTATCACAATGCCCCCCACACGTTGACTCACTGAAAAAAAAAAAACGACCTGGAAAACATGACCGATCCCAAAAGTACATATACATAGTCAGCTCATCCCTACACACAATTGCTTCCCATATGCTCCCATCCCTCTGTGGGTACATCCCCCCCCTAACCGCCCGCTTATAATTCTATTGTCATATACCTTGGTGTAGGCCAAAGTGGTGAGAGGGCTTCCCTTGTGGCCAGGACCTGGACAGGAGGTGATGATCAGTACAGATGGTCTGCAGGGATGGTGGTTGATGTAGATAACCTCAGGATCAGCAGTGGTACACAGTCTGTGATTGTGTGCGAATGCCAGACAGGACCCAGAAAGGCAGATCTGGTAACCAGGCTACAAAGGAGCAGGCAGAAAGACGTAATCTGGAAACTGGAGCCAAGGTCAAATATAGTCAGACGACTAGAGAATAGTATGTAGTCAAGAGCCAAGCCAGGGTCATACACAGGTGGTAGAAGGAGCAGTGTCTACAGACAAGCTGGATCAAGCTCAGGAGATCCAGCAGGAGCGAGGTCAGGCAGAAAGTCGGGATCAGGAGAGAGTCAGAGGGAAATCCCGGAACAGAGGGAGTTGGTAATAGGGAGTCAGGCAGCAGGGTAACCAGGAAGCACAGGAACAAAGATCACAGAGAGCTGAAGAACATCCAGCAATCGGCATGTGTTAGGATCTCCTTTAAATGGGCCGCTTAGTGCCATTCCTGGGGCTGGAATGCGGGGGCGTGCACAAGTGTGCGCCAAGGTGCAGGCGCATGCCACCAATGTGCCAATAAGTCAATGTACACTGGTTACTAGCCTGAACTCTGCACTCTGTACACAGCGCACCCCTGAACTCTGCACTCTGTACACAGAGCATCCGTGAACTCTGTACTCTGTACACAGCGCACCCCTGAACTCTGCACT
The DNA here is from genome assembly GCF_042186555.1 of Aquarana catesbeiana. Taxonomy (NCBI): domain Eukaryota; kingdom Metazoa; phylum Chordata; class Amphibia; order Anura; family Ranidae; genus Aquarana; species Aquarana catesbeiana. The sequence continues at coordinate 687,761,087 of NC_133327.1, read as the reverse complement.
CTGTACATAGTGCACCCCTGAACTCTACACTCTGTACACAGCACACCCCTGAACTCTGCACTCTGTACACAGCACACCCCTGAACGCCGCACACTGTACACAGCACACACCTGGACTCTGCACTCTGTACACAGCACACCCCTGAACTCTGCAATCAGCGCACCCCTGAACTCTGCACTCTGTACACAGTGCACTCCTGAACTCTGCACTCTGTGCACAGTACACCCCTGAGCTCTGCACTCTGTAATCAGCACACTCCTGAACTCTGCACTCTGTACACAGTGCACTCCTGAACTCTGCACTCTGTGCACAGTACACCGCTGAGCTCTGCGGGGTGCGCTGTGTACAGGGTGCAGAGTTCAGGGGTGCACTATGCACAAAGTGCAGACTTTGTGCATAGTGCACAAAGTGCACCCACTATGCACAAAGTGCACACCCCTGAACTTTGCACTCTTTACAAAGCACACCCCTGAACTCTGCACTCTGTACACAGCACACCCCTGAACCCTGCACTCTGTACACAGCACACCCCTGAACTCTGCACTCTGTACACAGCACACCCCTGAACTCTGCACTCTGTACACAGCACACCCCTGAACTCTACACTCTGTACACAGCACACCCCTGAACTCTGCACTCTGTACACAGCACACCCCTGGACTCTGCACTCTGTACATAGCACACCCCTGAACTCTGCACTCTGTACACATCACACCCCTGAACTCAGCACACTGTACACAGCACACCCCTGAACTCTGCACTCTGTACACAGCACACACCTGGACTCTGCACTCTGTACATAGCACACCCCTGAACCCTGCATTCTGAACATAGCACACCCCTGAACCCTGCATGCAATGCACTTCTGGTATTTGTTGCCCCTTTATGTTCCCCCACTGTGCAATTTGACCACACCCATTGTTCAATGTGGTGCGGCGGGGGAGGGGGGGCATGGTTGAGTTCCTGCACCTATTCTCTAAGAAAAAAAAGCCCTGGATAAATTTATACAGTCTTACAGATACAACTGGCCCTTTGAGGGCAACCGTAACTATAGTGGAGTGAGCAGAGCAATGAGGGGGATCAGGTTGGAAATGTCCGAGGGTATGGGATATGTAGCTGAGGATGGCACACCTCACCACCTCACCCGCCCCCCCACATGAAATCACTGCGCCCAGGGAAGCTGCCCTTTCTGTCCTTCCCTTATTCCAGCCCTGTCTCGATCACAAGACTAGCTGAACTGAGTTAGAAATTCTTTAGGTGGAAAAGACAGTTCATATGTTTGTATTTTTACTATTTCACGGTGTGCCTTGAATGTTTTGCTACCAAGTGATACTAAACACACACTGTATAATATACATTCTCTCTTCTATTTCTATATGGGGATGACGGCACTGTAAGTATTTTAATAAAACCATCTAAGTCTCTTTTTCCTAATGGATATCCAGCTGTCATATGACCCGGCTCTCTCCCAGCCTGACTGCAGGGAAACATAAGCAGGAGGAGCTTCTAGTCCTCTGCTGCTGGTCACATGTTCAAAAAAAAAACGCCTTTCGAGAGGCGTTGGATTTATTTTTACAGAGTAAAAATAAATAATTAATATCAATAACCACTTCAGCCCCGGAAGATTTTACCCCCTTCCTGACCAGAGCACTTTTTGCGATCCGGCACTGCGTCGCTTTAACTGACAATTGCGCGGTCGTGTGACGTTGCACCCAAACAAAATTGACGTCCTTTTTTTCCCACAAATAGAGCTTTCTTTTGGTGGTATTTGATCACCTCTGCGTTTTTTTGGGGGGTTTTTTTGCACTATAAACAAAAAAGAGCGACAATTTTGAAAAAAAGCAATATTTTTTACTTTTTGCTATAATAAATATCCCCCAAAAATATATAAAAAAACACATTTCTTTCTCAGTTTAGGCCGATATGTATTATTCTATATATTTTTGGTAAAAAAAAAATCTCAATAAGCGTATATTGATTGTTTTGCACAAAAGTTATAGTGTCTACCAAATAGAGGATAGATTTATGGCATTTTTATTATTTATTTTTTTTTATTAGTAATGGCGGCGATCTGCGATTTTTATCATAACTGCGACATTGCGGCGGACACATCAGACACTTTTGATGCTATTTTAGGACCAGTGACATTTATACAGCGATCAGTGCTATAAAAATGCACTGATTACTGTATAAATGACACTGGCAGGGAAGGGGTTCAACACTAGGGGGCGATCAAGGGGTTAAGTGTGTCCTAGGGAGTGATTCTAACTGTGGGGGGATGGGCTAACTATAACATGACAGCAATCACTGCTCCCAATGACAGGGAGCAGTAGATCTCTCTGTTCTGCCGCTCCGTGTCACGATCGCAGGCCTCCTGCGGACAAGTCCACGGGACCCGCGGGCACGCTCACGGAGTAGGCGGCGGTGACCCTGCCGGCGGTGCACGCGCGCCCACTAAGCTGTGTTTTAAAGGGGATGAGCAGGTACACCCATTTACCCAGCCGTGCCATTGTGCCGATGATTATCGTCGTGCTCTGGTCGGCAAGGGGATAAACTGTTTAAATTGTCCTACAAATATGTATTTAAAATCAAATCTTTAATTATTTTTTGGCAATAACACAGTGTGGGTGGATTTCTGAAGAGTCACAGGCTGTGTCATGCCCCCTCCAGCCTGTTTTTTAGAATATGAGGGAGGTGAAGCCACCATCAATCTACATGTAATATCCAGTCCCCATTGTGTTTAGCTGGTTAGTGAGCATGAAGGAGGAGGGAGGGAGTGGGCTGTCATTTAGCACTGTGTATACACCCCCATGTGTGACTCTATAGTCACATGGGCTGCTCAGATGTGATAGGGAGGAAATGCTTAGCATAGAAACTCACTGAGAACTGAGCATGGACGGAGCTGCCAACACGGCTCTGCAAAATCCCTAGCTGCATTGGGGACATGGACAGAAGGGGGAGATAGAGAGCAGCAGGATCAACCAGGTTATTTGCAGAATACAGAAAAGGAATCTCATAGCAACTGAGTATGAACAGCATGGAATACACCATGTTATCGTCTTTTTTTATGATATGGGTTTAGTGACACTTTAAGTATTTTTTTCCCCTGATTATTAATAGAACAGAAATGTTGAATGACTCGGTTTGGCTTGGCTTGTGCTGATCAGAACAGTCTTGGCTGCACAAATATAGAGAGCGTTTTGCATTACAATGGTTGGCTCCAAGCCTCAGCAACTTCAATGCAGAAAGAATTTCTTTGAGTCTCCGCGTGGTGTGATGCCTGGAGGTTCTGCTCGTGTCCTCTGGAGATCTTCTCGCGCTGTAGACTCCAGTCGGTTGGATTTGAGGATTAATCTCCGCAAAACCCTCGGAAACAAAGTCACTTAACCCTTGTGGGGCTCCGGAAATCACGAATCTGTCTAGTGAGCCAGAGGGACGATTTGCGCGACTGAAACATTTTGGATCGTTTATAAATGGAATGGCGTCTAAAGTCAGCAGTTCATGTGCGCAGTAATGTAGAATTCGTCTTTTGGGTCTACATACATGAGGTGGTACTTGAGCCGGGTAAAATGGCGCCACACCCTAGTTGATTACTTTGCACACTGTCTATAATGTGGGAAAATATCACAATTATATTGTTGCAAAAATATTTAAGATAACAAAAAGTGTGTCCACATAATAATATCCTGCACAGAATGTCTACAGAGGTCTTTCTCAACCTTCTTCAGCACAGAGAAAGCCTTGAAATAACTTTCCAGTCTCATAGAACCCCCTGCTAAACATCACTATATCTACAACGCATGGTACATTAGTATGAGGGTCATTGGGAAGAATTACCCCTTGGTCAGGGGTCAGGCTCAGAGACCAGTAGTTATAGCTAGGGATGAGCTTCGAGTTCCAGTCGAACGTAAGTTCAACACGAACACCGGGTGTTGCCCGTTTGCCGAACAGCAAATTTTATGGGGTGTTCGCGGCAAATTAGAGAGCCGCGGAACGCCCCATAATGCTCCCCATAATGCACTGCGAGATTTTCCATGATGCTCATGCACTCTGCAGTGTAGTTGAGCATCATGGGTAAACGTAGTTCCAAAACATATGGGGTGCCCCAAGGTTCACCATGACTGTTCTAGTGTGTGTGTGTATATATATATATATATATATATATATATATACACTCTGCATCCAGTGTAGCCTATATCTACAGTGCATTCCATGGTGTACTGTGGGTAACAGTGAGAACCTCTCGAGGAACCCAAGAGTTCCATGGAAACCTGGTTGAAAAACCCTGGTCTACAGAGTAGTAAAGGTCCCTCCAAGCATGAAAAGCCCCTTCGATATCCCAAAGTAGAACATAATCACTGGTTGGAATATAGAAAATAGGCTTCAAAATGTAATAACGTTGAGATGTTCAAGGGAGCTGGAACCTCAATGTGTTTCACGAGGAACCTGATTCTTCAGAAGGATATAGGGAGACCAAAGGTTCTGCAACTGAACAATAAAGGCATTATGTACAAATAAAGACAAATTAAAAACAAAAAGAGTTCAACCTACAGTATATACACATTATAAGTAGTGTTTGCTACCTGTGCATCAATAGAACCCACAAAACATGTTGCGGTTCCAGCTTCCAATGTATTATACTTCTTGAAGCCTATTTTCTATATTTCAACCAGTAATTGTGCAGATGTATTGGGATCTTTCCATTCTATGATATCAAGGGGAGGTTTTTATACTTGGAGGGATCTTTATTACTCTGTAGACATTCTGTGCAGGATATGTTCTTAAACGCACTTTATTATGGGAACATGCTTGTTTATTGTGAACCTAAACCGACTTTGGGATTTCCGCTCCGGGCATCTATGTCCCCCATTTGGTGTGTTCCACTGAGGGTGCAGGTCAGGCTAGGAGTCCACCCTGGCTCCATGTAATCCACAGAACCAATAGAGAAAAATCTCAGCCACCGCACACCATACAAGCCCAGCGTGTAATAAGTGATAGCAGCCTCAGCCTAGCCCAATCCAAGCCCATACCCCCCCACCCACCTCCATGACTAAGCCCCATGGGTGGGACAAAACATGTTAGGAGGCGTGGCTTGGATGGAGCTAGGCTGAGGCTCCTATCACTTATTACACGCTGGGCTTGTATGGTGTGCAGTGGATGAGATTTTTCTATGCTTGTTTATTATCCTCAACATTTTTGTAACAATAAAATCATGATAATCGCATTGTTGATTGTGTTGGCACCTTGCAAGTCCATTTTCAAGCATCTGCATAGTAATCGTTTGGTCTGTTATGCAACCAAAGAGTCCATTTTAGTTTTCCATGATTGTGAGGCCAAAGGGTTGACCATCCTCCTCTTTTCCCTGTTGTGCTGCAACTGTGAACATTTATTTAGGGAACTCAGAGCTGTTGTACTGCTGAGGTGCCCATCCAAGCTTCGATTACAAAGCATACATGAAAGACACCGCACTGCTTAACAGCTGGTATGCTAGAACGGAATAGGAAGTGGCCTCAGCCTGGGCTCCTCCCAGGCCGCACCCACTGATGCGTTTCACCCTGCCCACAGTGTTTGGTCATAGAGGTTGAGTAAGCCCTGTGGGGCAAAACGCATCAGAAGCATGGCCTGGGACAAGCCTAAGCTGGGGCATGGCCTGGTTGGAGTCCAGGCTGAGGTTGCCACTCCATTCGCCTCCGTAGGATTCTCTAGATGTGCGGCATTCAGGGGTTGCCACTCTTCCTTTCGAGCCTAGGCTGAGGCCACTTTCTATTTCGATCTAGCATATGGGCTTTTAAAGAGCACAGAGATGTGTTTTGCCCCGCCCACAGGGCTTAGTCAAACTCTATGACCAAGTCCTGTGGGTGGGGCAAAACATATCCGTGGGTGTGGCCTGGGAGTAGCCTGGGTCGAGGTTGCTTCCTTTTCCAACCTAGTACACAGGCTCTTAAGGAGTGCAGTGTCTTTCAACTATACTTTGTATACGAGGCTTGGATGGGCACCAAAGACACCAGCCCCAATCGCGGTGAGTCACTGGAGCGGAACAAATGGCCGCTTCGAGCGGCACTCCAAGAACCCAAATTTATATGTCACAGTAGTTTATCAAGAGCAAAAAAATATTTTTCCAACAATATTTTAGGGAATGCAAATGCAAATGATTACCCGATTTTTTAGCAAAATATAAAAGATGAGGTTGCACCGAGTATATAGATACCCAACATGTCAAACCTTAACCACTTCCTCCTGGTGGATGTCATTCGACGTCATGTACTTTTAGTTGTGATATCTGGATAATGGGTGCAGCTACAGACATCCAGATATCTTATTTTTCAGCCGGCGATTCCCTACAGTGTAAAAGCCATCTTAGTGGCTTGATTACTTTTACAGGCAGAGGGAGAGGACGCCCCCCCCCCATCCTGTCGTGGTGCTTCTACGGCGTCTCCTGTGCGAACGGGGATCCGAAGCATGAATCCAACAGTGGCGCCGGTTTACCATAGAGCTAGCCATGGACCAGATGGGCCCCGGGCCATCTCTATGACCCTCAGGGGCCAGAAGAAACGTCATCCAACTCTGACAGATGTAAACACTGCCATTTATTTTGCTGGAAAGCCTGAGATCAATTTTTTTTTTCTTTTTATCTCAAGCTTTCCAGAATACAGGAGAGATGTGGGGACTTATAGACCCCAGATCTGTCGATAAAGAGGACCTGTCATACCCTATTCCTATTACAAGGGATGTTTACATTCCTTGTAATAGGAATAAAAGTGATAACAAATTTAAAAAATATTAAAGGGAGAGTGTAAAAAAAAAAAAAAAAAAAAAAAAGTAAAGCTTCCCCATCCCCTCGTACTCGCACGCAGAAGCGAACGCATACAATGTTTAAACCACATATGTGAGGTATAGCTGCAATCTTTAGAGCGAGAGCAATAATTCTAGCACTAGACCACTTGCCGTGGGCAAAATGCGATCTTTTTCATTTGCGCGCTTGCATACGAATGCAAAGCCCTCCACAAGTTTTCCTGCATCTGAATATTTCAAGCACAATTGGCATTATTGCAAACAATTTATTTGGTCTGCTCAAAGCATCATTCATCCGTATTGCAGGCTGAGTGGTCATGTGAAGGAGAAGCGCCCTCCTGTGGTCAGTTCAGTGCAACGAACATATTTACAAGAATAAGTCTTTGCCTTCTTTTTCTGAATCAACTGCATTGATATGGAAGCATCAGTCTGACTTTCGCAGTCTCACTTTTTTTTTTTGCATTCTAACGATCTCCCTGTAAGAGTCGTCTCCACCTTTGCCTGGACAGCTCCGGGTGGCGTTACAACTCCGCGGAGAGGAAAGAAACCAGAGCAGCGAAAACAAATGCAAAAGCAAATTAACCTTTTTTTTTTCCCTCTTCCTAAACTAATTGGCCTGCGGTGTGGTTTGGACGTGGGGCCTGGGCGTCCTGGGGAAAGCCGAGCCAATTTCTGCAGGATATGCATTAAATCTCACCTACACAAATCAATAAAGCGCACTTGAATGGCTGCTGATCGGAGCTATAATGGTTACCGCCGCTCTATTCTTGGAAGTCGCAGATGAAAGTCAAAGGAAGGAAGTTAATACAACCTTGTTTTCAATTGCGCTTTATTTGTTTGATGTGTTCAGCTGCTCCACCGCCCGGGGGGGTTGAAACAAGGAACTGGCCCTGAGTTTGTCCTCATTTGTACATGACACGTCAGGGAGCGGGGAAGAGGAAACCCTACGGGGAAGATGTTCCAAGAATTCATCTCCCCTCCACACTGCATGAATATTGTGTGTGGCTGTGGTGGGGACTAAATGAAGACTCATTTATATGCTGAGCAAAGGTACATATCAATACTTTATCAAACAGGGAGCACGTTCAACTTCATGTCTCCATCTACTAAGACGAGACACCTTCATGGGGCCTCCATAGATGTCACTTGATCCATCTCCCAATCACTGTCATTGAGTAGATTGTTAGCCCAGAATCAATCATCAATCAATCAGTCAATCTATCTATCACTACCAGAGCAGCCAGGGAGCACAAGCAACCTCATACCTCCAACTATTGAGATAGGACAGTCTCCATCTACCAAGACGAGACAGCTTCATGGGGCCTCCATAGATGTCACTTGATCTATCTCTCAATCACTGCCATAGAGTATATTGGTAGCCCAGAATCAATCATCAATCAATCAGTCAATCTATCTATCACTACCAGATCAGCCAGGGAGCACAAGCAACCTCATACCAACATCTATTGAGATAAGACAGTCTCCATCTACCAAGACCAGACAGCTTCATGGGGCCTCCATAGATGTCACTTGATCTATCTTCCAATCACTGTCATAGAGTAGATTGTTAGCCCAGAATCAATCGTCAATCTTTCCATCACTACCAGATCAGCCAGGGAGCACAAGCAACCTCATACCTCCCTCTTTTTAGACAGGACAGTCTCCATCCACCAAAAGGAGACAGCTTCAGGGGGCCTCCGTAGATGTCACTCTATCTCTCCCAATTACTGTCATAGAGAATCTATCTATCTATCTATCTATCTATCTATCTATCTATCTATCTATCTATCTATCTATCTATCTATCTATCTATCTATCTATCTATCTAACTATCTATCTGTGACAGACCCAACCAGGACAGAGGCTTTTGGAGGGGACTGCAGGCTAGCCTCTTGCTTACTGACTATGGGCCCTGGCATTTGGAGGGGGCTCTATTCTTTTGGAGGGTGTGCCTGAGGGACCTTTGGAGTAATTTTACTTTGGATTCAATCCATGTTCCCCAAAACACACAGACCCAGATACATATTTGGGGCCTCTATACCCAAACCAGGAATGACTGCTTCCACCCCTCCTAGACTCAGAGCAGATGTCAATATAACCATCTCAAGCAACCTGATGCTGGGGGTCACCTCCGAAAGTCTGTTTATTAAGGTGTTATGTGTTTATTAAGTGTATCTCTCACATTGTGTGTCTTCTACGTGTGCATTCCCATTGTTAGTTTAATTGAGTCACCTATTGTTTCTGCCTGTTGGCTAATTTGGATAACTTTTGGAGGTTCCTACATGATGGGATTAGTCTTGTGTCAACTTTACCTAGTTATCTGACCTTTGTGTTATGTTTTGGGTAAATATTTGGTTTCACTGTTCATGTGGTGACTGACCTACTTTTGAAAAAGCAGGGATGGGGGAGTGGAACTTTAAATCAAGCACGTAGATACTAATAAAAAGTTTTAATATGTAAAAAATTTAATATGTCAATAACAATTCATGTATATACACACATATACACACATATGGCAGAGGCTAGTATTCACATAATTACAAACAATTGATATAGTACAGCATATAAAAAGTAGCTGGTAGAACACAAAAGGATTGAAACACGGCATATATCATCTCTACGCGTTTCATGGATTGATCCAATCTTCAGGAGCATGCATGTGATTGGGGTATATATAATGTAGAAAGTAAAGAATTTTATTTGGTCTGACCCTGTTAAGGAAAAAGATGGTAATAGAAAAATTGTAAATTAAATAAAAATTAATAAACCCAAAGAAACCCTCATTCTCAATAGTACTTACAGGGGTGACTACATAATGAGGGTGTGACACTAGGGATCGTGGAACCCCCTTGGGGGGGCATCAACCTACTTTTGAAGTGTATAAAACCTGTATTTCTCTTCAATAAACAGCCATTACTTTGGTTTTAATTCAACATCTTCTCTGTGTACCAAGCTTAGGGTAACTGGGCTGGTATCTGGAACGGTTTGGAGGGCAGGAGGCACTGTTTGGTGGAAGCACCCAAGTGGGTTGCCAACCGCATTGTTACATTATCTATATCTCTTTGGGATTGCATTACTAAAGGCAAATAAGCTGTTCATTTTTTCCCCAAAGCAAATGTGTCAATAAATTAATTTTGCAAAAAATAAAAATACCCAATCATGTTCAAGTAAAATAAAAACAGTATTTTTGCTGGATGAAGCAAGTCAGCAGAAATTCACCTCATTCCCTAAGCTAAGGGCACATTCCCATGGAATGTGTACAGACTATCATTGGCCGGGACCTGCTAACAAAATCCCCCTGTGTATATTTACAGCTGGAGTCAGCGGGACGGGGTGCATGCCCCCTATAGCTGGAGGAGGCTAGCGACGTACAGGTATGTTGCTGTGCGGGCGCTTCTAAAGTGGTTATGAATAGAGATGAGCACTGGTGTCTGCTGAACTCATCTCTAGCCAAACTTCAAACTCACACCCTTCTTCTTCTCCTTGGAGTAAAAAAAAAGCATGAGTTCAGAGTTCGGCTACAGATGAGTTCAAAAGATGCCTGCGCTCCTCTCCACTCATAAGGTAACAACATTCTTGTATCTCATAGGTCATAAAAGATCATAAAATACTATAAATTAGCCCGTCTCCACCTTTTCAACACAGAGGAACCCTTCCAGTCTCAGAGAATCCTCTGCTGATAATTACTAAATCTGCAACTCATGATATATTAGTGTGATGGTCAGTGGGAAGACTGCTTATTACACTTGTGGTCAGTGGGAAGAATGATCCCCTTACAGATAGCTAAAAAGATGAATGTTGTCAGTGGGAGCTTATCTGAGAGGCAGAAATTGCTAATTGCTCAAGGAACCCCTAGCAACCTCTGGAGGAACCCTAGGACTCCATGGAACCCTAGTTGAGAAACCCTGGTGTTAATGCTCCAATCAAGAAATGCCGGTTCTACACTGGGGTGGTTATCTTCTATGTCATGTTAATTCTGTAAGGTGTGACAATGTGGTGCCCAGTATGGTGGTCACCCAGGATTCTCAACTAGACAGGTTGAGGGGCTCCAGGGTTCTTGTTTCATTCAGAGGAAACAGTTTTTTCAGTTTCCTCAGTGGTTGGTAAAACCTGGTTTGGGACATGGAGCCTGGAAATTTCATAGAGATTTGGAAGGAAGAAAATCTCTGCTCCTGGGACCAGATTTTGCAGGCAACTGGGACACACTGATGGTTCGGGTATTCACACCTGTTATAGTTTGGGACCTGACAGTAGACTGAGGCTTAACCCTCCGAGGAGTCCATGTGGTTGCAAGAGAGCACTGTGCATGTCTGCAAGGTGCAGATAATGACAGAGTGGCAAAAAAGCATAAAGAGAGTGAGCTGGGAGAGAGAAGAGTCAAAGCAGCTGTGTGGAAATTGGTCTATGAGTTCAGACCTAAGGCCTAGGCTTGATGCCTGAAGCAGCCATGTGGCAAAAGTAAACAAGGAGGCTGAAGTTATGTTGTGTCACATACCTGGTAGAGTTAACAAGAGCGCTTCCCTTACACCTCCTGTCCTAATTCCCCTGAAGTTGAGGACAACAAGGCAGAGGGTGTCATGGGTGCCTATAGAAGATCCTGGCCAGAAGATGCTTTGGGGTAGTGCAGGAGATTCGGAGAGAAGAGTATTGGAAACCCCCCAACAGGCAATGCAGGAGCTAGCAGTTGCAGGATTTGGAGGTGTAGTCAGGCAGGGAGGAGGCAACAACTGGGCAGCAAAGGTACAGAATCTGGAGGCAGGGCCAAGCCAGGGTCAGTATCAAATGAGCAGAAAAGGTGCCGAATCGGCAGACTGGAAGCAAGCAAGGTCAAGTCACAAGTCAGGATCAGCATCAAGCATAGACAAGAGGAGCTGGGTCAGATGGGACACAGGGGTATAACAGGACAGAGAGTGGCATGAGTGCCTCTAGAAGATCCTGGACAGAAGATGCTCTAGGTAGTGCTGTAGATATGGTGAGAACAGTACTAAAAGCTGTGCAGCAGAGCATGCAGGAGCTAGCAGGTGGAGTATCTGGAGGCGTAGTCAGGCAGACAGGAGTCGACAAAAACCAGGCAGCAGAGGTACAGAATCAGGAGGCAGAAGAGGAGTCGGGGCTAAGCCAGTGTCAGTATCAGATGAGGAGAGGAGATACAGGAAATCAGCAGATAGGAAGTAAGGTCAGGTCAGGCCAGGATCAGCAATGAGTGAAGACAAGCTGGGTCAGAGCACAGATGGGACAAACATGGTCTGGTCACTGGTCACAAGAGTTTGACCACTCAGCAGTCTTCAAGACTTCTAGACCACTTTAAATAGGCCAATAGGCTCATGAGTTGTATCTTCGCACACGACCATGCACACAACTCTTCCAGTGACTTATTTCCCATATACTGTGTGTTATTACAGCTTTGAGTTCATAGAACCATTACCAAGAGTTTTTACCCAAAAGAAGTTTACCATTACTGTCCATCTCCACTCACTCTCCCTTTGGCCAGCTTGGTCAGGTAGCAGTTACTACTGTTGCGTTCTTGGGTGGGTGACAACCCATACAAGGATTGGAAAGGAGTCAGAGCAATAATAATACCCATGGTGCTGGAATGGGATGCACAACAAGCTCATATAGGTGTGATGGTCAGGTGTCCACAAATCTTTGGTTATATAATGTAGCAATGGGCTTTTAGAGACCCAGTCATGACTGAACTTCTAACAAAAATCAGAATATTCAGTCTTCAGTAATTAGAATTGCGTAAGTTTCGTTAAAATGAAAGATGAATGTATATATGTCTATGCCTGCCTTTTTTTTTCAGAGAAAACGTGCAAGAACTCCCCCATTCATGTCTCCACTCCCTACCCACCTCCGAGCACCGTCCCTTGGTTCCTACCCATATCCACCTCCCAGTACTGTCCCTTGGTTCCTACCCATATCCACCTCCCAGTAACGTCCCTTGGATCCTACCCATACCCACCTCCCAATACCGTCCCTTGGTTCCTACCCATACCCACCTCCCAGTACCGTCCCTTGGTTCCTACCCATACCCACCTCCCAATACCGTCCCTTGGTTCCTACCCATACCCACCTCCCAGTACCGTCCCTTGGTTCCTACCCATACCCACCTCCCAGTACCGTCCCTTGGTTCCTACCCATACCCACCTCCCAGTACCGTCCCTTGGTTCCTACCCATACCCACCTCCCAGTATCGTCCCTTGGTTCCTACCTATAACCACCTCCCAGTACCGCCCCTATTAGAGAATACAGAGCCAAGTATTATTTTGTCGTGTTAAGTAATTTGTATGAAATTTGGTAATGATAACAAGAAAAGTTGTAAAAGAGATCCTCCACAGTCAGCAGCAATAGAACCCCCCCAGGAACAATAGATTTCCCGACAACAATAGACACCCCCCCCCCAGCAACAATGGACCTTAGCAACAAAATACCACCCAAGCAACAATAGACCCCCAGCAACAGATCTCCAAGCATTCAGCATCAATAGACCCCTCCCTCAACAGTAGCTCCCTTACAGCAACAATTGATCCCCCAGCAACATAAGCCCCCCAGCAAAAAATAGATCCCCCACCAGCAACAACAAATCTTCCAGCAGCCGGCATCAATAGACTTTTCAGCAGCCAGCAACAAAACACCCCCTCCCTCAACAGTAGATCCCTTCTACCAACAATTGACCCCCGTGCAGCATAGGCAACCCCCAGCAACAAAAGATTCCCCTCCAGCAACAAAAGAACAGTATATCACTTACAGCAACAATATATCCCCCACCAGCAACAACAGATCTCCCACCAGCCAGCATCAACAGACTTTACAGCAGCTAGCATCAATAGACCCCTCCCTCAACAGTAGATCCCTTCTAGCAACAATTGACCCCCCAGCAACATAGGCCACCCCCAGTAACACAAGATTCCCCTCCAGCAACAATAGATTGCCACAAAAAAAAGAACCCCTCCGGCAAATATACTGTAGATCCACCAGCAGCCAGAATGAAAGCCTGATGACAAAAAGCCCTGTGTCTATGTAGCACAAAAATGCTACATATTATTCTGGCAACAAGAGAAACACCAATTCAGCCCTCTTTTTTCTCTTATATGTTTATATGTATTTTCAAACCCTGGTTCGCCAAATATTTTAATTAAAAAATGTATATGTAACTAAACTAGTAATTTTTCAATTCATTTTGTATCTTTCAAAATGTATATATATGCACATGACTTTATGTTATTTACGTACACACAGTACATGTTTGTATTCCTATGATCTTACACCACTTATGAATATTCATATTGCAAAAATTGTATTAACAATTCATTTCCTGTGTTCTTTTCTTTTTTTTTTTTTTCTTTTTTATTGTCTCTTTTAGGATGATCCCTGCTTCAAACAAAGCATTCGTTGTGAACAATCTGGTATCCGGGACAGCGTACGATTTGTGCGTCTTGGCCATCTGGGATGACACGGCGACCACCCTCACAGCCACCAACATAGTGGGATGTGCCCAGTTCTTCACCCAAGAGGACTATCAGCAGTGCCAGTCCATGCACAGCCAGTTCTTGGGGGGAACAATGATTCTAGTTATTGGTGGAATCATAGTTGCTACATTGCTGGTCTTCATTGTTATATTAATGGTAAGATATAAAATATGCAACAATTCCCAGGGGAAGATGGCCGATGTCACCAATGTTTATTCCCAGACTAATGGAGGAAATTCAGTGCAGAATGGGGTTCCACTACAAGTCAATCCCAAAGTGGTGGTCAGGAATGAACTCATGGAATTCAACTGTGGCTCAGTGCACAGTAGTGTCTCCTCCTCTTCTAGTTCTGTCAATAGCCCAGAAGGCGATGACTATAGCCTACAGAGTAATCAAAGCACTCTGTCCCATAAGTGGAGACCTGTCTCCAGGTCTAAACCCAATATTGATAGACTTATGGGAGCGTTCGCCTCCCTGGAGTTGAGGTGTCAAAAAAAGGAGGACGCTGTGGACTCCAGGACTTCGACGACAGTCCACCAGTCAGACAAAGAGCCCTTGTTGGGCAATCAAGAGTCCAAAGTCCGTAGCCACCTTATGTTACCCCTGGAGGGAAAAGCAAAACGTAGCCATTCATTTGACATGGGGGACTTTGCCGCAACACAGTGCTGTAGTTACCCAAGAAAGATGACAAATATTTGGACTAGGAGAAGCCTTTCAGTTAATGGGATGCTTTTACAGTATGACGATAGTGAACTAGTAGGGAACGCAACTAGATGTACCTGCGACAGCTCAGAATGGGTAATGGAAAGCACAGTGTAAATAACCAGATCATTTCAGTTATTGATTATCTTGCTGTTTCTGATGGCAAGGGTAGCGTACAAGAATTAAATTCCTTATGAATTTCTAGGTCAATGGATACAGAAGTGGGTAGCACCCACGGCAGGAGTAACCATGACACAAAATTGAGCAGATTGTGCTAAGCACAAGAAGTTGGTGGACTGCTCCGGCCAAGAAGCACATGTTATATTCTAAAGTGCTCTTTATCCCGTAAAAAACCCAATGAAGTCTGGAGAGGCGGGAAAAAAAAACTCATCCCTGTCTTTAAGTGTGATGTTTGATGAAGACCCCCCCCCCCGCTGAGACGTCGGTGAAGTGATGAAGCCGCAAGTCAAGTCATCGCCATTCATGGTCACCTCCAAAAGTTTTCTTTCATTTTCTGTTTTCTCTTTTTTTTTCTTTTTTTTTTTTTTTTAAAGAAAGCAAGTTTTATTTATTGTATCATTTGAGATAGTTATTAGTCCTTAATAAAATCTAAAGGGAAGTATGATATGGAAATATATATTTTTCAGAAAAATAAAGAAAGAAAGCTCTATAGAATGTTTATATATTTTTTCATTGCTGTTCTTTTCTTTGTGCATCAGATGTTAGCACGATTTTTTTTTTTTTTTTTAGGAAAGGCATTAAAGTTTCCATTTTTGGGAGTGCCACGGTCTTGCAGGTCTGATAGTGTTATATTACAGCTTTTTAGCTGTAGGGCTTCTTAAATTCTAAGATGAGAAATCTAAAGAGTTAAAGGTGTTAAAATGTCCTATTAATAATTAAAGTCAATTAACTTCTGTACAATGTGTGAAAACATGTTGCCACTGATATAATTGCATCCAGTGGCAAAGTACTGTGTAGGAATGAATTGGCTACTTAATGGATAACTATACTTGCAGAAGATCTAAGCCCAGGCCCTCCCCATCCAATGTGTACTGACCATCACAAAACTCAGGTGAAAGGGGTCACGGTGTACTGCCTCCAAGGTGAGTGTCAGGCCTACCCCCAACGCAGGTGGTCAGACACTATAGCTGGCTTCTGTGTTCTTCACCTATAGCAGCCCCCCTTTCCTATAAGGCAGGCAGGTCTACCGGTACTCGGTTGCCCTCAGGACTTATACACAATGCTATAGTGCCTGGCTACCATGCCGGGGCAGGCGCGGACTGAGCAAAGCAAACAGGTACTTGCAGTTGGCAGATGGGCAGAGGGGTTCAATGACAGCTCAGGTAAATGGCAGGCCCCCATGGTTCCCCAAGACTAAGCTCCTGGGGTGGAGTGAAACGCATTGGAGGTGTGGTGTGGTCGGAGCCCAGGCTGAGGTTGCCACTCCATTCATTGCAGCAAGACACCATAGTTGTGGGACTTCCAGGGGTCCCCCTTCCTTTCTTGAAGGTTCAGAATAGTCAGGGTCAAAAGGCAGGCCTAGTTCAGAGAATAGTCCGATTCCCATTTTCAAGGTCGTCAACAAATTAATCCAAACAGCAGCGCAGGACAGACAAAGAGGGAGCTTGAGCATGTGTAACAGGCACTATCACAAGCATGAGACTACAGCCTCTCCGGCTTAACTCAGGTTTGGTCTCCACCCAGAGACTGGCCATGTTAATCACCTTGCAGGTGGACATACAGACAGGGATGCATCATAGCCAAATCTGTTTTGAGGTCGTCAACAAGTGAATTTAAACAGAAGAGCAGGAGATACAAAGAGGGAGCTTGAGCACATGTAACAGGCGCTATCACAAGCATGAGACTGCAGGCTTGGCTGTCTTAAATCTGGTTTGGTCTCCACCCAGAGACAGGCCACATTAATCACCTTGCAGGTGGACAGACAGACAGGGATGCATCATAGCCAAAATCAGGATACTAGAACGAGACCAGCAGCTGTCAAAGAACAGGAGTGTTTACATGCACCTGACAGTGAGAGGTTCTTCATTATACTCTATGGAGAAAATCAAACAAGCATAACCAATATCTTCTGTCTCAGTGGAGGACTAAAGTACCCCCTAGACCAGTAAAATGAGAAAAGGTCAAGAGTCCATCAGAGAACCGAATAGTAGAGGTGCCCATTGTGGTGTATCTAAGGGATGGGTGGAAGCCTTCTAGTTTGACAAACATCAGATAGCTTTATTTAACCCAAATATGCGTTTCTTGGCTTTAACTTGCCACTTCCTCAGTTTATGGTGATACATAAATGTTTGAAATTTTTCGGCTTACTCTTTCACCTGAGTGTGTTCATGTAAGCTAACACACTCCTAACATGGATACCCTCAGGTGGAAAAGTAAACTGAGAAAGATCAAACATTTAGTTGTAAATGTTGAGTCATAGCCACGAAATGCATCTTTTGATGAAAAAAAGTGATCTGATGTTAGTCAAGCTTGATGACTTACACACACCTCACCGGGTGCCTCTGTCATCCGGTTCACCAATAAACTTTTGACGACCTCTCATCTTACCAATATGATACCCACCTGAGAACTCCTAGAACAGGGGTCTGCAAACTTTATAAACAAAGGGCCAGTTTACTCTCCTTCATAGGGGTCAGATTGTGGCAGTTGGGAGTAGAAAATACGTCGGTGTCAGTGGGAGTAAACAATGCCTCATCTTTGCTGTCAGTGGCAGGAATAGAGCCCCGTCTTTGGTGTCAATGGGAGGATTAGTGTAAGTAGAAGGAATGCTTTGTTGGAGTTAGTGGATGAAATAGTCAACCAAGAGCTGGATAAAATCATGCAAAGGGCTGCATCTGGCCCCTGGGAAGCAGTTTGGAGACCAGTGTTCTAGAGCAGGATCTCCAAACTACGGCCCTCCAGCTGTTGTGGAAACTACACGTCCCATGAAGCATTGTAAAACTCTGACATTCACAGACATGACTAGGCATGATGGGATTTGTAGTTCCTGAACAACTGGAGGGCCATAGTTTGGAGACCCCAGAATCCAGGATCCCCATGGTATCGAGAGTGATCAACTTCACCCTGGATGGAGACAAGGCCTTTTCTCCACCTGCTTTTATGGAAGGTTGCATGGTTCTACCCACCTGGGTCACTGCAACCTCACTAGATGTAAGTAATTTTGTCTTTTTTTTTTCGTTTCTCTCTAATCATAAGAAAATGAGAAAATATTAGCTACATACTACACTATATGGACTCTTCTTTCCCCATTTTTTTCCAGTGGAAACTTTGGGCCCTTTCATTGGTTTCCAATCTGCTTTTTTTGGTCTGACCCTTCTGACCTTTGAGGACACCCACCACCTGAATCCCACACCTCCTAGATCAGCATGGGTTTCAGCACCTGGGCATGGTCACTCAGTGATCTGAAATCTGTGTTGGGCGGTATGCAATAGTTGTGGATGATGAGTTGAGCTTGAATCTTCTGTTAGTATACTTATCTTTCAGCTGGGTGAAAGAACAGGTAAGCTCTAGATAGCAGGTGTTCAATTTTCACAGCTCTAAGTGTTGCTAACCTACATCTTGAAGCTCAATAGAACTTTCTGTTTAAATCAGCTGAATACATTCCAGGTCGATCAAAACAAAAGTTGTGCAACGTCTTTTTAGTTTGTTTTGTTTAGAAAGCAGCCAAAGCCTGAGCAGAATAGCCTGTCCACTGCCAGCATGCTGCAGAGGAGGACCCTTGCTCTCTGTGTGGAAGCAGTGGTCTCTCTGAGAGGTCTGAGGCACCCGCTGCTGGGCCATTACTAATAATGTCCAATCACCAGGAGCATGAGGTTTGTTGATTGGTCTGGCTCAGCAGGAGGCATGTTGCACCATTGTGTTCCCTCAGAGAACGAAGATCATTCTCATAATCATATATACAAACTTAAATAGATGGTAATACCCCATATGGGAACAATACCGACCTCCCTGAATATAGTGTATACACATATAGCTAGAATGGGACTTTAATGATACCAGAACACACATTTTCTCATGAAATTTTTTTTTTAATTTTACTTCCATGGATAGATATACTTTGATTAAAACCAGAACATATATATGTACATATATATTGGTTGTTCTTCTCAATGCATTTCATGGTCTGTACGTGCCACTTCAAATTATTTTGTACCACCAAAACACACGAGTTTTAGTTAAAAAAAAAAACAGAATCAGATCCATGCCTGGAATAAACATGTGCCTACGATGTCTCAAGACAATCGGTGCAGCATTATCACATATAGACTACGAAACGCGTTGAGAAGACATCTGTTTTTCATTGTTATGATCAGTAAGTCCTTTGAGGATGTTCAAGGTATAGGCTTATGTTATATGTCTATTTTCTGTTGGGGAAAACAGATTAGGGGGTGCATTGTATGGATGTTTTATTACCAATACACTGTATACAGGTGCATCTCAAAATATGTGAATATCATCAAAAAGTTCATTTTTTTTCAGTAATTCATTTCAAAAAGTGAAACTCTTATATTATATAAATTCATTACACACATAGTGATATATTTCAAGCATTCCTTTCTTTTCATTTTGATGATTATGGCTCACAGCGAGTGACACCCCAAAATTCAGTATCTCAGAAAATTAGAATATTGTGAAAAAGTTGAATATTGTAGACTCATGGTGTCACACTCTATTGTAGACTCATGGTGTCACACTCTATTGTAGACTCATGGTGTCACACTCTATTGTAGACTCATGGTGTCACACTCTATTGTAGACTCATGGTGTCACACTCTAATCAGCTAATTAGCGCCAAACACCAGTAAAGGTTTCCTGATCTTTTAAATGGTCTCTCAGTCTGGTTGAGTAGGTTACACAATCATGGGGAAGATCGCTGACTTGACAGTTGTCCAGAACACAGTCATTGACACCCTCCACAAGGAGGGTAGGTCACAAAAGGTCGTTCCGAAAGAAGCTGGCTGTTCACAGAGTGCTGTATCCAAGCATATTGATGGGAAGTTGAATGGAAGCAAAAAGTGTGGTAGAAAAAGGTGCACAAGCAACGGGGATAATTGCAGCCTTGGGAGGAGGGGATTGTGAAGCAAAGGCCAGTCGAGAATTTGGGGGAGATTCACAAGGAGTGGACTACAGCTGGTGTCAGTGCTTCAAGAACCACCACACACAGACAAATCCAGGACATGGGCTACAACTGTCCCATTCCATGTGTCAAGCCACTCCTGAACCAGAGACAACGTCAGAAGTGCCCTACCTGGGCTAAGGAGAAAAAGGACTGGACTGTTGCTGAGTGGTCCAAAGTCCCCTTTTCAGATGAAAATTACATTTTGCATTTCATTTGGAAACCAAGGTCCCAGAGTCTGGAGGGAGAGTGGAGAAGCACAGAATCCAAGTTGCATGGGGTCCAGTGTGAAGTTTACACAGTCAGTGATGATTTGGGGAGCCATGTCATCTGCTGGTGTTGGTCCACTGTGTTTTATCAAGTCCAAAATCAGCGCAGCCCTCTAGCAAGAAATTCTAGAGCACTTCATGTTTGCCACTGCTGACCAGCTTTATGGAGATGATGATTTCATTTTCCAGCAGGACTTGGCATCTGCCCACACTACCAAAATTACCAATATCTGGTCGCATGATCATGGGATCACTGTGCTTGACTGGCCTGCAAACTCGCCTGACCTAAACCCCATAGAGAATCTGTGGGGTATTGTCAAGAGCAAGATGAGAGACACCAGACCCAACAATTCAGAAGAGCTGAAGGCTGCTATCAAAGCAACCTGGGCTTCCATAACACCTCAACAGTGCCACAGGCTGATCACCTCCATGCCACGCCAAATTCATGCAAAAGGAGCCCCGACCAAGGATTGAGTGCATACTATACTGTACATGGACAGACTTTTCAGCCAACATTTCTGTATTAAAAATCCTTTTTTTTTTGGTCTTATGTAACATTCCAATTTTCTGGGATCCAGAATTTGGGTTTTTACTAGCTGTAAGCCATAATCATCAAAATGAATTAACTTTTTGCTGGTATTCTAATTTTTTGAGGTCCACCTGTATGATCGGCAGCTGTATCTGGTTTAATCGGCAACTATTTATGAAATACAAAACAAAATTGTGCTCTGGTACTGTCAAAGTCCCATTCTGACTTAAGTTGTGTGCCGAGAGCAAAGGCCCTCTTTTTCGGCAGGGGCAGGCCTTTCTACTCTAGGCTGTGTGGCTGAAGAAAACCAAGGGTAAGACTTTGCAAGCTTTTTGTTTACGATGCACCCGAAATTTAATTAGCCGATTTGAATGACATGTTCAACTGGGCTTTGACGACTTTTTATCCGCAAAGCCAAGTTCTTGAATATTTATTAAAGATTATATTTTTGAGTTTGGAAATCACAACTGTGTTGGTAATTGAAAAAAAAAAAAATAAAGCCAACATCTTGGACTATGTAGTTTGGCAACAGCTGGAGATCTGAAGAGTGAGCATCCATGCAAGTTGACCCAATACTTGTCTATCGCCCGAGGATACTAATGAACAAAATAAATAGTGCTCAGAGTTTAATGAGATATGACAAGATAAAATTGTCATTCCAGATGTCAGCAACGCAATCAAGTGTATCGACTGGGAGTAGCAGGATTTCCCTGACGGCTTGCACTTCCTAATTATAAAAATTTCCTGGAGAGTATCAACGTTGTTTCGAAGGACTTTTAAGGATGTTTGAGTCGTCCACCACCATTCTCATTACTGACTTTATTGTGACTGAGAGGGGGGCAAAAAAAAAAAAAAAAAAAGTACTTTCAGCCGTATTGGACTTCATAAGCTCTGTTTTAATTTAATTTCTACAATTGCGATGGTCATTGGCATTTTGTACAGGAAAAAAAAAAACTAACAAGGTGGATATAATGTATAATTTTTCTTTTTTTTTTTTATTACAAAAGGAAAAAAAAAAAGACAAGAGCTCAGTTGTGACCCGGCTATGTACTTCTCTTGTATGATCATGTTTCCTACTCTGAGTTTTAGAATATGATGTTCATGTGAAAAAAAAAAAAGGACCATTTTTGCTACAAATTGTACAGTAAAAAAAAAATTCTGCAATGAAAACTGGACATTTTTTACTTGCATTAAAGTATTTTATTTTTGGTAAATACGGTAAAGAAAACTATTCTGAAAAGGGGAAATGTGAGTCTGTTGGAACCAGGAAAAGTATGTGTCTACTCAAGTGTAATACTAAGGAAATTTTAACAAAACCAAAAGTGAGCCGAACCCGAAACTAGAACCAAATCACAAAGGTGGTAGAGATTTTGTTAAAAGGGAAAAAAAAATAAAAAATGCTGAAACACTATACCACAATCGTGAAAAAAATACATGTGTGGCGAAATAGATTTGTAATTTAAGGGATCATTTATGAGTATTTTTCCCGCAAGGCAAGAGAATTTCTGTTCACCTCAAAAATCTAAAATTAAAAAAAAAAAAAAGAGAAAAAATAAAAAAAACAAATAAAAGGAACTTCCATTGCCAATGACTCTTTATTTGAGGAGAGTACAGCTTCATAAAGATAACTAAAAAAAAAAAAAATCTCTTTTAGCTGATGACCCCCTCAAACACAGAGGGATTTTCCAACCAGCTGTAGACTCTTTTTATTCTCGAAATAATTAAGCATTTAGTTAAAAATGAATTATAATTTAAATGTAGGATGAAATAGTTTAGCCTCTTAGAGGCATTTTTCTTTAGTGCTATTTTCAAAAGTTAAAACTTTATTAAGTTGAGCAAAAAATCACATACAATTATTACTACACATGGAAGTAATGTATAGAAGGAAATCATATCATAAATTTTAATTTATACAGTGCATCCGGAAAGTATTCACAGCGCTTCACCTTTTTCCACATTTTGTTAGGTTACAGCCTTATTCCAAAATAGATTAAATTCATTATTTTCCTCAAAATTCTACAAACAATTTCCCGTAATGACAATGTGTAAGACGTTTGTTTGAAATCTTTGCAAACTTATTAAAAATAAAAAACAAAAAAAATCCCATGTACATAAGTATCACAGACTCCTCCCATGTACATAAGTACTACAGGCTCCTCCCATGTACATAATTATCACAGGCTCCTCCCCTGTACATAAGTATCACAGGCTCCTCCCATGTACATAAGTATCACAGACTCCTCCCATGTACATAAGTATCACAGGCTCCTCCCATGTACAGAAGTATCACAGGCTCCTCCCATGTACAGAAGTACCACAGGCTCATCCCATGTACATAAGTATCACAGACTCCTCCCATGTACATAAGTATCACAGGCTCCTCCCATGTACATAAGTATCACAGGCTCCTCCCCTGTACATAAGTATCACAGGCTCCTCCCATGTACATAAGTATCACAGACTCCTCCCATGTACATAAGTATCACAGGCTCCTCCCAAATACATAAGTATTACAGGCTCCTCCCATGTACATAAGTATCACAGACTCCTCCCATGTACATAAGTATCACAGGCTCCTCCCATGTACAGAAGTATCACAGGCTCCTCCCATGTACAGAAGTATCACAGGCTCCTCCCAGGTACAGAAGTATCACAGGCTCCTCCCATGTACAGAAGTATCACAGGCTCCTCCCATGTACAGAAGTACCACAGGCTCATCCCATGTACATAAGTATCACAGACTCCTCCCATGTACATAAGTATCACAGGCTCCTCCCATGTACATAAGTATCACAGGCTCCTCCCCTGTACATAAGTATCACAGGCTCCTCCCATGTACATAAGTATCACAGACTCCTCCCATGTACATAAGTATCACAGGCTCCTCCCAAATACATAAGTATTACAGGCTCCTCCCATGTACATAAGTATCACAGACTCCTCCCATGTACATAAGTATCACAGACTCCTCCCATGTACATAAGTATCACAGGCTCCTCCCATGTACATAAGTATCACAGACTCCTCCCATGTACATAAGTATCACAGGCTCCTCCCATGTACATAAGTATCACAGGCTCCTCCCATGTACATAAGTATCACAGCCTTTGCCATGACACTTAGAATTGAGGTCAGGTCCATCCTGTTTCTACTGATCATCCTTAAGATGTTTCTACAACTTGATTGGGGTCCATCTGTGGTAAATTCAGTTGATTGGACATGTTTTGGAAAGGCACACACCTGTCTATATGAAGTCCGATAGTTAACAGTGTATGTCAGAGCACAAACCAAGCCATGAAGTCCAAGGAATTATCTGTAGACCTCCGAGACAGGATTGTATGGAGGCACAGATCTGGAGAAGACTATAGAAAAAATGTCTGCAGCATTGAAGGTCCCAGTGAACATAGTGGCCTCCATAAATGGAAGAAGTCTGGAACCACCAGGACTCTTCCTAGAGCGGCCCGCCTGGCCAAACTGAGCGATCGGGGGAGAAGGACCTTAGTCAGGGAGGTGACCAAGAACCCGATGGTCACTCTGACAGAGCTCCAGCATTTCTCAGTGGAGAGAGGAGGATCTTCCAGAAGAACAGCCATCTCTGCAGCACTCCACCAATCAGGCCTGTATGATAGAGTGGCCAGACGGAAGCCGCTCCTTAGTAAAAGACACATGACAGCCCACCTGAAGTTTGCCAAAAGGCACCTGAAGGACTCTCAGACCATGAGAAACAAAATTCTCTGGTCTGATGAAACAAAGATTGAACTCTTTTGCCTGAATGGCAAGTATCATGTCTGGAGGAAACCAGGCACCGCTTATCACCTGGCCAATACCATCCCTACAGTGAAGCATGGTGGTGGCAGCATCATGTTGTGGGGCTGTTTTTCAGTGGCAGTAACTGGGAGACTAGTCAGGATCGATGGAAAGATGAACACAGCAATGTACAGTGACATCCTTGATGAAAACCTGCTCCAGAGCGCTCTGGACCTCTTCCAACACGACAACAGGTTCATCTTCCAACAGGACAAAGATCCTAAACACACAGCCAAGATAACAAAGGAGTGGCTCCGGGACAACTCTGTGAATGTCCTCGAGTTGCCCAGCCAGAGCCCAGACTTGAACCCGATTGAACATTTCTGGAGAGATCTGAAAATGGCTGTGCACCGACGCTCCCCATCCAACCTGATGGAGCTTGAGAGGTCCTGCAAAGAAGAATGGGAGAAACTGCCCAAAAATAGGTGTGTCAAGCTTGTAGCATCATACTCAACAAGACTTGAGGCTGTATTTGGTGCCAAAGGAGCTTCACCAAAGTATTGAGCAAAGCCTGTGATACTTCAGTACATGGGAGGAGCCTGTGATACTTCTGTACATGGGAGGAGCCTGTGATACTTATGTACATGGGAGGAGCCTGTGATACGTATGTACATGGGAGGAGTCTGTGATACTTATGTACATGGGAGGAGCCTGTGATACTTATGTACATGGGGGAGCCTGTGATACTTATGTACATGGGAGGAGCCTGTGATACTTATGTACATGGGAGGAGCCTGTGATACTTATGTACATGGGAGGAGCCTGTGAAACTTTTGTACATGGGAGGAGCCTGTGATACTTATGTACATGGGAGGAGCCTGTGATACTTTTGTACATGGGATTTTTTTCCTTTTTTATTTTTAATAAATTTGCAAAGATTTCAAACAAACCTCTTTCACGTTGTCATTATGGGGGATTGTTTGTAGAATTTTGAGGAACATAATGAATTTAATCCTTTGTGGAATAAGGCTGTAACCTAACTAAATATGGAAAAAGTGAAGCACTGTGAATACTTTCAGAATGCACTGTAATTAGAATGAATTATTTTAGTTTCTTTGAGGTATTTTTTCTTCTGTGCTATTTTCAAAAGATCAAGCTTTATTAAAGTACAACTAAAGGCAAAACTTCGGTTTTGGTTTTGGATGGAGTGGAGAGGGATTAGAACACCTGTCAAATTTTATTGCTGTCTGTGCCCCTGTTAGGAAGATCCTCCCTCTCTATTTGTTATGTTTACCATTATTATTGAAAGTAAAAGAAAATCCCAAATGTTGGGTTGTCCCCAGAAAAGTAATAGAGGGAAATTGTCCAATGGGGACACTATTTCTGGTGACCTTGGGGACCCCAAGGAATTTCCTTAATTTGCAGGGATTTTCTCTCACTTCCTGTTTGGCTATGGGACAGGAAGTTACATAGTTACATGGCAAGGTTTAAAAAGTCTTTCTAGTTCAACCAATAAAAGAAAAAAAAATCATAAATCCCATATACAAAATCCTATACCCACAGTTGATCCAGAGGAAGGCAAAAAAAAAAAAATACCCCAGCAAAGCATGTTCCAAGTGAAGGGAAATCTCTGAAATGGGACACAGATAGTGAAAAAAAAGTGATAGAGGTTACTACCCATCCTTGCTCTATCCAAAATTAATAAAAAAATTGTCTATGGTCCTACTTTAAGTTGGGAATTATTATATAAAATTATTACTACATATGGAATTAAACCAATGAATGTCTAGCAAGGAATTCACACCAAAGGTTTTATAAAAGCTTAATTTAAAAAAAAAAAAACTTGATGCTAGCAAAAAGATATGTGCCCAATCACAAATATATATATATATATATATATATATATATATATATATATATATATATATATATATATATATATATATATATATATATATATATATATATATATATATATATATATATATTTCTCAAAAGAAAAAAGGTTTTAATGAAAAACAAATTATAGTTAGGGCAAGAAATGTATCAAGATGTATAGAATTAATTGACATTAATTGAGAATTAATATTGATATTTTTACTTTAGCGCTATTTTTTAAAAGATCAAGGTTTATCAAGATGTATAAAATTAATTAATATTAATTTTGAATTAACATTGATACTATTACTACACGTGGATTAAGGAAGTCATGTATAGCAAGGAAATCCAAAAGTGTTATAAAAGCTTAATTTAAAAATAAAAATATGCCCAATTACAAAAATACATAAAAACAAAAAAAAAAACAATTAAAGCTTTAATCAAAAAACTAATTCTAATTAAGACAAGAAATTTAAATTTCATACAGCGTTTTTACTTTAGTGCGATTCTTAAAAGATTGAGCTTTATCAAATTGGGCATTATCATATAAAATGAATTAACATTCATTTAGAATTACAGTAATATTGATACTATCAGCACAAATGGATTTAAATAAGTAGTTTATAGCAAAGAAATCATACCGAAACTATTATAAAATTTGAAAAACAAAATAAAACAAAACTTAAAGTTATTGAAAAGAATTTTGCCCAATCAGAAAATCTTTTCTTTTTTTTAAAAAAAACGAATGAGGTTTCAATGAAAAACAAAATTATAATTAGGGCAAGAAATTTTCGTTTCATAGAGCATTTTTACTTTTGTGCAATTTTCAAAAGATCAAGCTTTATCAAGATGTATAAAATTAATTAACATTATTTTAGAATTAATATTGATATTTTTACTTTAGTGTTATTTTTTTAAAAGATCAAGGTTTATCAAGATGAATAAAATTGATTCATATTAATTTATAATTAATATTGATACTATTACTACACGTGAATTGAGGAAGTCATGTATAGCAAGGAAATCATACCAAAAGTGTTATGAAAGCTTCATTTAAAAAGAATATGTTGTTAAAAAGATATGTGCCCAATTACAAAAATACGTTTTTTTAAAAAAAAATACAATTTAAGTTTTAATGAAAAACTAATTCTAATTAGGACAAGAAATTAAAATGTCATATAGCGTTTTTAATTTAGTGCGGATCTCAAAAGAACGAGCTTTATCAAGTTGGGCATTATCGTATAAAATGAATTAACATTCATTTAGAATTACAGTAATATTGATACCATCAGTACAAATGGATTTAAATAAGTAGTTTATAGCAAGGAAATCATACCGAAAGTATTATGAAATTTGAAAAACAAAAAAAAAAAAAACAAAACTGAAAGTTATTAAAAAGAATTTTGCCCAGTCAGGAAATCTTTTCATTTGTTTTTCTAAACAAATAAAGTTTTAATGAAAAACAAAATTATAATTAGGGCAAGAAATTTTAGATTCATAGAGCATTTTTTACTTTTGTACTATTTTCAAAAGATCAAGCTTTATCAAGTTGTATAAAATTAATTAACATTATTTTAGAAATAATATTGATATTTTTACTTTAGTGTTATGTTTTAAAAGATCAAGGTTAATCAAGATGTATAAAATTAATTCATATTAATTTAGAATTAACATTGACACTATTACTACACGTGGATTAAGGAAGTCATGTATAGCAAGGAAATCTTGAACGTGAAGTTAATAAAAAGATATGTGCCCAATTGCTTGCCCTTGTTGTTGACGTTGATGCACCCCCACTCCATCACGATAATTACTAGTATAAAATCTTTTTTTTTTTTTTTTTTGGGGGGGGGGTTATTACATGCAGTGAGGGAAAAAAAGTATTTGACCCCCTGCTGATGTTGTACATTTGCCCACTGACAAAGAAACAATCAGTCTATATTTTGTCTATATTTTTAATGGTCGGTTTATTTTAACAGTGAGAGACAGAATAACAACAAAAATATCCAGAAAAACGCATTTCAAAAGAGTTATAAATCGATTTGCTCTTAAAGGGAGTGCTCCTAAGCTGTCCACAGAATCAATCAATCAGATTCCAATCTCTCCACTGTGGCCAAGACCAAAGAGCTGTCCAAGGATGTCAGGGACAAGATTGTAGACCTACACAAGGCTGGAATGGGCTACAAGACCATCAGCAAGCAGCTTGGTGAGAGGGGGACAACAGTTGGTGCGATTATTCGCAAATGGAAGATACACAAAATAACTGTCAATCTCCCTTGGTCTGGGACTCCATGCAAGATCTCACCTGGTGGAGGTTCAATGATCATGAGAATGGTGAGGAATCAGCCCAGAACTACACGGGAGAATCTGGTCAATGATCTCAAGGCAGCTGGAACCATAGTCACCAAGAAAACAATTGGTAACACATTTCGACATGAAAGCGCCCGCAAGGTCCCCCTGCTCAGGAAATCACATGTACAGGTCCGTCTGAAGTTTGCTAATGAACATCTAAATGATTCAGAGGTGAAAGTGTTGTGGTCAGATGAGACCAAAACCCAATTCTTTGGCATCAACTCAACTCGTCGTGTTTGGAGGAGGAGGAATGCTGCCTATGACCCCAAGAACACCATCCCCACAGTCACATGGAGGTGGAAACATTATGTTTTGAGGGTGTTTTTCTGCTAAGGGGACAGGACAACTTCACCACATCAAAGGGACGATGGACGGGGCCATGATACCATCAAATCTTGGGTGAGAACCCCCTTCCCTCAGCCAGGGCATTGAAAATGGGTCGTGGATGGGTATTCCAGCATGACAATGACCCAAAACACACGACCAAGGCAACAAAGAGGTGGCACCAGAAAAAGCACATTAAGGTCCCGGAGTGGCCTAGCCAGTCTCCAGACCTTAATCCCATAGAAAATATGTGGAGGGAGCTGAAGGTTCGAGTTACCAAATGTCAGCCTGGAAACCTTAATGACTTGGAGAGGATCTGCAAAGAGGACAAAATCCCTCCTGAGATGTGTGCAAACCTGGTGGCCAACTCCAAGAAACGTCTGACCTCTGTGATCGCCAACAAGGGTTTTGCCGCCAACTACTAAGTCATGTTTGCGAAGGGGTTCAAATACGTATTTCACTCATTAAAATGCAAATCAATTTACAGGTTTTTTGAAATGCGTTTTTCTGGATATTTTTGTTGTGATTCTGTCTCTCACGGTTATAATAAACCGTTTAACCGATCATTAAAATTATAGACTGATCATTTCTTTGTCAGTGGGGCAAACGTACAAAATCAGCAGCCGATCAAATACTTTTTTCCCCTCACTGTATACTTAAAAAGCTGCAACCACAAAAATCCTATAACATGGATTGTAAGGCGACATTTTCCCGTCTATTTGTATTATTTTTAATGGGGAAAAAACTGACTCTCCATTTACATGAAACATCCTGAAGTCCTTCCAATTCTGATAATATCGTCTGTCATAAGAAATGTACAAAAGTTTTCTTACAAGAAACACAAAGGTATAATTTTGCCATTCAATGATGCTGCTATTAAGTTATACTTAGAGGATAATTCCACTTTTATGGGGGAAAAAAAAGAAATCTAGCCCATAAAAAGTAATATAACATATACAATTGCTACACAAGGTATTTTGTAATTTAATGTTACTAAAAATGACCTTTCCTTTTCAATCCGCAGCCATTGTAATTCTCTGTTAAATTCAATGCAAAATGGCAACCTGGAGCCAATCTGTACAATCTGGGTGAATAGAACCCCTCCCCCCTGGAAATGTAATTTCCTGCTTGTGTGATTGGCTCATTGATTTTCCCAAAGGTCTTCACTAAGAAAAAAAATGTTTAGGCATCCCCTGCAATATGAATTTCAGTTTTGACAAGATACTTCTTAAAAAAGATGCCAACACTGCAGATTTTCTCATTAGAAAATGCACCAGGTGATTATAATCAACCAGACCCTCCCATTCAGAATCAGTCCGCACAGGAAATGGGGAAGTAAAGGTAAGAAGGTGCAACAAAGTCTGTTAAAACCCCTGCTCTGTACATTGATTACCCAGAGGGGATTGTTTGTTTTCTCAACGAAAATAGAGTTACACTTACTCTTTCAAACAAGGTGCCCATATCCTCTTTGCACTCCGCCCCTGCTGAAGTAACCTAGCCGACCCTCCTCAGATGTAAACTACCTGTCCTGTAGCTTCCTATAGAGGTAAATGAGGCCCTGTCCTGAGTATCTCCAATGGGAGTGCTATGTATTTTACAGTTGAATTTTAAGAATTCAGCCACTTTGTAAAAAGTGTAGACACACTAAGTCCAAGGAGCTGCATGACATCTCCTGGGCTTATTTCTATTATTTACATTCAACAGGTTTATTGCTCTGCCGGAGAGATGTCTCTCCAGGAATCTGAGAGGAGAGACAAAAAAAACAGAACATCTATGCCCGCCCCTCCCTTCTCTTGCCCATTCACAGAAGCCTTGGTATTTTGTGAATGTGTTCACATAATACCAAGGCTTCTGTGATTGGGCAGGAGGAAGGAAGTGGAGGCAATAACAGCTGCAGTGACTCTCCTGTTCAAGATGCAGAGCTCAGATGGATCAGAGAGACCTTCCCGGAACTACAACGATAGCTGTCTTCCTGGAGTACTATAAAGTTGTCAGATATAAAAATGAGAGAAAAGCTCAGGAGATGACATGCACCTCGCTGGACTTAACTAGTAGTGTGCCTTAATTTTTTTTACAAAGGAGCTGAATTCCTGGACTTCAGCTTTAATGATCCGAGTAAAAATGTTTTAGAGGAACTAAAATAAAATAATGGGATTTTAGTCATGGGTGTACATTGCATATATACTAGGGCACCTTTGAAGTCCTATATATGGATGGATTTCTACTTACAGTACTAAACATGGTAGCCAATTAAGAATCGTGGTTTTTGTTTGTTTTTTTTTTGTTTGTTTCATAAATGTTTTATTGAAAAAGTTGCACAACGTACAATGTTAAAGACAGCCAAGAAAACAAGAGATGAAACATGCATGGAGCATACAGACAGGACTGTGATAGGTCAGGGAACATGCCTACATTAATAATCTTACAAAGAAAACAATACACTAGAGGATTGTGCATGCAAATGAGAGCATGTCTGTCTCGTGTTTGTCATTCCCTTTGTTAGTTGCTCCCATTTAAAGCAAGCTCTGGTTCGTCAAACAAGAAATACAAGTAGCAAAAGAGAGGAAATAGAGACAGAGAAGAACAAGCGAAGGGGATGTAAGGAAAGAGAAAGAAAGAGAAAAAAAAGAAACAAAAATGGGGTTGGTGAAGGAGGGGGGGGTGGATCAAAAGCAAACAGAAGCCATTGCCAAGCTTATCCCGCACCCCATCCACCAAAATTGAGGAGCGGTGAGAGGGAGGCTTCACCAAACTCCACTCCAAAGCTCCGGTGAGCCTAAAAAAAACCAACACACAAAATTGCTTACCTTTAAAAACTCTACAAATAGGATCTGTATTCGGCGGATGTCTTAAAATCCAACCAACAGGCCCAGGTAGTGATAAACCTGGACATCCTATCTTTCACAGTATGTATCAGTTCCTCCATCTCCTCCATGCTGTTGATCCTGCAGAATCATTCCCGCACCGCAGGTACATTGGTAGTACGCCAATGGCAAGGTATACATAATTTAGCCACATAAACCATGCTCATTGCCAAAGATTTATTATATTCTCTCTTGGATAGCGAAGAGTGGTGAAGCAATTATTGAGTTGGGGAAAAGTCCAGCGTGAAAGATGTAACTTTAGTAATAATGTTGTGGACCTGAATCCAGAATGGCTGTAAGCAGGTGCATGTCCACCATACGTGGAACGTTGAGCCAACAGAGACAGGCAACTGATGGATACAATTTGTGCAGCAAGGAAGGCGTGCGATACCAACGGGATATAACCTTATACCCATTTTCTGTATGGCTACATTCAACGAACCCTTGTGGATGTACAGTATGTGCAAATGGTCTCCCAAGTCTTCGTCAGAGAGAGATATGTTCAAGTCTCGCATACAGGTGGAAGTTGAGAATGCCGAGAAAGTGTCTTGAAAGGAAGTGTGTAAGGTAAAAATAACATGTTGTTGTGGAAGTTTTCGGGTGCAAAGAGCTTCCAGAGGTGCCAGTGGTCTAGTCAACATTGACTTTGGACCCAGGGTAGTCAGAAAATTATGAATTTGGAGGTAGGACCACTGTGAGAGCTCAAATGGGGCCAGCTTAGTATTGAGGGCATCCCTGGATAAGAGAGTCCCTTCCCTGGAAGAAGTGCATGGCTAGAACATCCTTGTGTGGCCATCAATGTCGAAGGAAGGAAGCAGACATGCCAGGTGGAAAGGAGGGATTTTCTGCTGTCCTATCTAACACTTCCCCTGGAAATCCTGAGATACCAGCTGTGAGACTCGGTGTAAAAATCAATTTAGAAACAAAAAATAAAAACACAACTGCAGTCAATTTGCATTTATGTTAGAGTGGGAAAAAAAACCTTTTTCGTTGAGTTTTTCAAAGGAAAAAAAAAACCTTACATCCTTAAAATCCTAAAATTTCAAATGATTCTGAGGTAGGGGAAAAAAAAAACTTTATAAAGGTTTGTGCATGGCTGTATTTGTCAGAAAGGGGTAAATCCCCATGTATTTTCCCACCAGGGAGCCCACAGGCGCTGCATATAACAATCTGTAGAAGCCATTGCTGGATAACTCAGGTTCAATTTTCCTCAATGTTATTTTTTACTAATATTGCCAAGAAATACTGGCAAGTAGCAGGAGGGGGCAACCCATCCCAATGCTTCTGAAAGCAATCCAGTGGCTAATTAGCTGCTCAGACCACTTTCATGAGAAAGAGAATCAGTGGCTGAAAAAAAAAAAAACAGGGTTATGGCTGATAGCTTGAGCTTCAGCCATAACCCCTGTAAACCACTTGCCACAACATATATATATGTATTGTGGTCGGCAAGTGGTTATAAAGCATTAAAATCACAGTTCACCTACATACATGCATGTGTCTGCCCTGACACTCAGGTTTACATTGCATAAAATCACTGGTGATGATGACTCCAGCCACACAACAGGCTTCGAGCGGACACACACTCCGTGCAAGATGACTTCACTCCAAAGCAAGCCCCGCCCTACGTGTTTTGCCCTTCCGGCGTCTTCAGGGACGGTATTATTTATGAATATTAAAACTCATTTGCCATGTGGTTGCCCAATCAAACAGTGCATCTGGGTTCTGTTTGTAAGTCAGAGACAGTTTATAAGGATCACAGTGCTCTACATAGCTTTGGGTTATCTGCAAACGCAGATATGGCATTTTAAACTCACTTATAAATAGGTTAGAAAGTAACAGTCACAAGATTGAATTTTGGAGTTCCCCATCAACCTTAGAAAATTCAGAGTATTGATTTTTAATTACCATTGTCACAATGAAGTCTGTAGGGTAGTTTTTTTTATCCATTTACATTAAAAAAAAATAAGCCTATCAAACTTTAAAAGAGAAGTATGGTAATTTTTTTTTCATCATAATTACCTCGTTCTGATGCTGCATCTGTCCCCGCTGATCTACACCGCTGAATCCTGACCACATGGTCGCAATCTTTCCTGAACCTGGACTGGCTCTGCGACGTCAGCCGACAGTGGGCTTCAGGCCCGCTGTCTGCTGAAAATGGGTCACAGGAGTGCAAAACGGTCTGCCCTCCTGTGATCCACAGGAGATGTACAGCCAAACAAGCTTTCCCTGTACTTCTCCTTTAAAGATCTTCACCCTAGAAAGAAAAAAAATGTAAAGTCAGCAGCTGCAAATACTGTAAGTGCTGACTTTTAATAAATGGACACTTATCTGTCCAGGGATACAGCGCTGTCCTCACCCAGGCCGGCTCTTCATCAGCCTTCAGGTCCCCGGCGCCAGCATGTTTACTGTGGGAAGCCTGCTGTGATTCCTTGTAGACTCACAGCTGGCTTTTTAATCTGCGCTTTCTGAATGGTCCCCCAACCTCCTGGGACCTGTGATGTGTCCCAGAAGGCTGCAGGGAGGGGGGCCAAACTTCCGCTTGGGTTGCCTATTCAGGAAGTTGGAGCGGGTACCTATCAAAACTCAGTGCCCACTCCCCCCCAAAAAATAAAAAGAGTCAAATGCAGTGGGGGGGGGGGACATAAAGTGGAACTTTCCCTTTTGGGTCATGTTTTCGCTTGCATATTAGCCATCTGGGGGGAACTGTATGAAGTCCTGATCATCAACATCAACCCACATTTTCTGTGTCTATTTTCACAGAAAAGAAAAAAATCATTACACAACTTCCATTTTTACATAAACTCACATTAGCTATCACTAATTTATATTATTATTATTAATATTATTACTATATGTTGTATGTTGTCCTCCTTTAAATATCTTCTCTGCTTTAGAAGTTAAACATATCAATCTGTACTTACTGAGTTAAGACCTCCATCCTATTCCTAAGTATAAATAAACTGTTCTACAGTCCATTGTTCCCATGCCAGTCTTTAAAAAGTCTTTTGAAACATAATGCCCCGTACACACGATTGGATTTTCTGACAACAAATGTAGGATGTGAGTTTGTTGGTGGAAAGTCCGACCATGTGTACGCTCCATCGAACATTTGTTGTCAGACTTTCCGCCAACAAATGTTGGCTAGCATGCTCTCAAATTTTCCGCCAACAAATCTTTGTTGTCGGATTTTCTGATCGTGTGTACACAAGTCTGTCGGACAAAAGTCCAAAGTACAAACATGCATGCTCGGAATCACGCATCGCTATTGGACTTCCTTTTCATCAGCCGTCGTACGTCTTGTACGTCACCACGTTCCCACATTCGTAATTGTTGGCCAACATTTGTGTGACCATGTGTATGCAAGACAAGTTGGAGCCAACACCCTTCGAACAAAAATCAACGGTTTTGTTTTCGGAAAGTCTGATTGTGTGTACAGGGCATTAGAGTAAAAAAAAATAAAGCAATGGGTTAAAAATAACCACGATCAACTCATTTAAAAGCTAATTGTCTCTTTTGAATAAAATTGTAGAAGTGTAGTTAAGGTGACCAGGTAGGTTAAAAACATGGTGCAGCTTAGAAAAATGATGCCATGATACCAGTAGGCCATGAATGATATCCCCAAAGCCTGGCTGAAAAAACTCCCATTGTAAGCAAATAGCCCTTTCCTATGTAGAAGCTAAAATGCATCATACATTGAGTGCTTGCCCCCAACATCACAAAAGCACTCCGGCTCATTCAATACCCAGACATGCGCAGTGTGCTCTCCCTCCTCCTGTAGCAGTGATGCTGAGCTCAGCTACTGCTGCTACCGAGGCAGGGGCCACACACTGTATGGTGTGTTCTAGCTTCTAGGTTTGATGAGGCTGATTGCTTACAACCAAATTTTTTTTGGCCAGGCTTTGGGAGAGCCAACCATGGCCACAGGTATGGCATATCCCCCTACTGCCATAGGTGCAAGCAAGACCAGGCTTTGGGAGTGCCACTCATGGCCTACATATATGACATGTCCACCTACTGCAAAAGGTACAAGCAAGTCCAGGCTTTGGGGGTACAGCTTATGGCCTACAGATATGGCATATTCCCCTAGTGCAATAGGTGCAGACAAGGCCAGGCTTTGGGGGGTACAGCTTTAGCCTACAGATATGGTATATTCCCCTAGTGCAATAGGTGCAAACAAGGTCAGGCTTTGGAGCGCCACTCATGGCCTACATATATGACATCTCCACCTATTACAATAGGTGCAAGCAAGGCCAAGCTTTGAGGATACAGCTTATGGCCTACAGATATGGCATATTCCCCTAGTGCAATAGGTGCAGGCAAGGCCAGGCTTTGGGGGTACAGCTTATGGCCTACAGATATGGCATATTCCCCTAGTGCAACAGGTGCAAACAAGGTCAGGCTTTTTAGGGTACAGCTTATGGCCTACAGAAATGGCATATTCCCCTAGTGCAATAGGTGCAAACAAGGTCAGGCTTTTTAGGGTACAGCTTATGGCCTACATATATGGCATTTTCCCTAGTGCAATAGGCGCAGGAAAGGCCAGGCTTTGAGGTACAGCCTATGACCTACAAATATGGTATATTCCCCTAGTGCAATAGGTGCAGACAAGGTCAGGTTTTGGGGTGCCACTCATGTCCACCTACTACAATAGGTGCAAGCAAGGCCAGGCTTTGGGAGTGCAGCTTATAGCCCACAGATATGGCATTTTCCTCTAGTACAATAGGTGCAGGCAAGGCCAGGCTTTGGGGGTACAGCTTATAGCCTACATATATGGCATATTCCCCTAGTGCAATAGGCACAGGCAAGGCCAGGCTTTGAGGTACAGCTTATGGCCTACATATATGGCATATTCCCCTAGTGCAATAGGTGCAAGCAAGACCAGGCTTTGGGGGTACAGCTTATGGCCTACAGATATAGTATATTCCCCTAGTGCAATAGGTGCAGGCAAGGCCAGGCTTTGGGGGTTCAGCTTATGGCCTACAGATATGGCATATTCCCCTAGTGCAATAGGTACAAACAAGGTCAGGTTTTGGGGTGCCATTCGTGGCCTACAGGCATGGCATATCCTCCTACTTCCAAAAGTGCAAGCAAGGCGAGGATTTGAGGGTTCCCCTCATGGCCTACAAGTATGGCATAGCAACCTACTGCCATAGGTTTATGCAAGCCCATGCTTTTGGGGTGTCGCTGATGGCCTACAGTTATAGCATATCTACGGTTGTAGGTGCATACAAGGCCTAAACCATATCTGGCGAAACTGTTGCTACAACTAAATAGTAGACACAAGTAAATAAAGTCTTATGTTTTCCCCCTTTATTACTTTTTCCTCCCTGAATAGAGCAGCCACTGAACAGCCAAACGTCTTGAACCACGGGTGCTGGAAAACATGTGCAATTTAGCTCTACAAGTTCTTGATGCAAATACATATGGAAGGAGAGCCTTATAAAGGATTCGGACTTCCACACCTAACTGTCAAACAACCAGCTCTCAAAGCTTCCACCACCAATTGCATTACAGGACCCCCCCCCCCCCCCCACCACCACCACCAGTATACAGAAATCATTTCTAATTTCACAACAAACTATTTCAGGGAATCTGCACAATGGATAATTTTATTGCCAACCCCCATTTTTGGCTCCAGGAGAAATATGCCAGATAGAATTTGGGTGTATTCGGTTTTACATTAACCTTCATATTACCATCCTTATATAATTATCATGGCTACGACTAGAGTGAGTACACAGCTTGTTCCCTAAGGGTCCCCAAAGCACACATCTGTCAAACTTCTTTTCATCAATCAACGAAGAAGAGATGAATAATTACAACAAAGAAGAAAGCTGAAGTAAGTTTCATGGAGGGATCATGTTCTTCTTTGTAATACAAAAATAAAACCTTGGGAATTTGCTAAACTTAACCCCTTAACACAGATGCAGGCTCTCTTTCAGCGTGTAGGTGGCATTGAGCAGCTGTTATATGGGGAAAAGGGGTTGGATGAGGGAAAGTTTCTTCCTTACGGACTCCAGTGACCATCTTGGGGAAGACAGTTTTCTGACTGAATGCTGAAATCCTGCAAGACCTTGGTGGCCATCTTGATGGGGGACCTGATATTATGGTGCCCCTTATTATTTGCCTTGTCCAAGGCAATATCCCCAACGCACACGTTCCTGAAAATGGCTAAAGTGGGTGCTGTGGAAACCACTGGCTGGAGACTGGAAGGTTTTAAAGGCAAGAGATAAGTCACCACTACACCAAGGAACTCCACAAAAGGGTTCAAATGCTTCACCGATTGAGGACATCACATGAGAAGATAGCAAGTTTCGGAGCCTTCAGGGCCCCTTCATCAGGCATGTGACACATGCCTGATGAAGAGGTCCTGCAAGACCCTAAAACATCACTATCTTCTGCTGTAATGTGATCAATCAATAAAGCATTGGACCCATTTATGGAGCTCCTTGGTGTGCAGGGGACATATCTCCTGCCTATTTGGGTGCACCTGGAGTGAGTATCAGGATAAAGAAAGGAACCGCTGGTTAGATAAAGGGTTCAGTGCAGGGAAAGGTTCATGGTATGAAAGGGATAGATCAGGGAGTTCTCCTGCAATTTGGGACTCTATCCAGTGCCTAAACTAGGAAAGCAAAGTCTCCCCATACAGTTGAACCAATGCAGCCCTAGTATACGGGATATCATACCACCACCTCTCTAGCAGAAGCCATCCTCCAGTAACCCAATCTGTAATACAGATATCACTGTGACAGCAATAATTCTGAATTGACGTATACTGGTGTTCACTGCATTATTTATGGTTGCACTGGTGACCTGCTCAAACTAATACAAGAATCTTCAGTGCTCTCTAGACTGTGAGTGGTTATTTCCAGGTTTGGCACCTTGTTTGGTGCCTGACCCGCTGGCTCCCACTCAAAGCCATGACTGTGACTTTTTGGTGACAGCTCACTCAGTGTGCTGAGAGCATGCAGTGAGCCGCTCTCAGCACACATCCTCATGGACACATGTCTACAGCAGCTAGATGTTAAAGCCTACTTTTCTTGCTGCCACATATATGCATGCCATGGTCAGCTGAAGTCTGTGAAAAGTCAAGTTTTTTAATAGAGAAAGAAGTAAGTAGAACCCTTGCCAGAGATTTGTGGTTGTTGGAGACTTTCCTTCTACTACTGAGACACAAGAAAGTAGGAAGACATTTTCATAATTCCATACTACACACTTGTTTCTGAGAAAGGTGTCCCCATTGAGCAATGTCCCCTCTATTCCTGTTCTGGTGACAACTGTAACATTTTGGATTTCCCATCACTTTCTGTAAACGTGAGAATGTTCACCAGGACAAAGAGTGGGCAAACCTCCTCAGCAAGTACGTAGACCACAATCTAGGCCTTCTTTACGCTATAAAATTAAAATCCATACTAGCAACCAACATGTCCACAGCGGCTCTTGTTAGGTGTCTGTGGTAGTGAGCCCTTGTAGATCGCCAACTTGGGTTTCCCCAGGGAGCAGAGTCTGGACTTTGCAAGCAGGCTTGGACCAGGTCGTTGCCCCCAGATATGCCCAGCTGAGGATGTGGAGACCACTCATGTGTGCAGAGTACAACAGCAGGCAACAGAAGGAAATCCAGGAAAAAAAGCCAAGGTCAAGGTGGGCAACAGGCAAGCACAGACAGTAGATGAAGTTGGGGTTGGTAGATGGGAAGTCATACACAGAATACATGTAATAGTAGGCAAACAGGAGCTCAGAGAACTGGGAAGTTGTTCAGGCAAGTAGGGCTGCACTTGTAAGGAGGGGAAAGGGGGTGATGGAAGGGAAAGGAAATATGGTTTCCGTCAATCAGCAGAACAGGGTTGAGTGGGTGGCAATGTGGCAAAACTGACTATAGGAGATACAGGCACGCCATGCATTGGCACGACATCCTGTAACTCCAAGCCCAGATAGGCAAACTGAACACGGCAAGCATGGAAGCAGATTAATGGGTTGAAGAGGAAGCGATAGGAACTGGCAGGATCAGATATTTTACAGCAAAAGAAGAAAAAGGAAACTAAACTGCTAGATTTGCCCCCTTCTGTATGAATATAGAAACACAATATGATGTGTGATATATTTGGGGGGGGTATCATACACTTTAAGGCTGGGTTCACACTATTACGAATTGGATTAGGGTTTCTCCACATCCAATTCGCATGTCAGGAGGTTGTGACCGTCTCTCTATGGAGCCGGTTCACACATCTCCGGAGCTGCTCCGGAGTCCCGCATCTTCTGGTCCATTTGCGGTGTGAACCCAGCCTTAGGGCAAAATTTAGATTAAAATTAAATGCAGACCAGAAGATTATGGAAACATTGCACTTTGCTAGTTCAGAGTTTACCATTTTAGAGGTATCTTACCTCCCCCTCCCCCCACTGACACTGGGCAGAACACATTTGGTTCTTCATTATGTACCAGGTCATACCTATTTACTCTTCCACCTCACTTCAGTAGGCATGTGGGGTACAAAGAAGTGGCCAAGGAAACATAGTGATATGTAACTCTTACCAGCATTTTTGAAACATTCTATAGCAGAATGTTCTGGCTCTGCCCCCCACCCTGAAGCACCTTGTCTCCATGTTGATGGGGACAAGGGTCTCATCCCCACAACCCTGGCCGGAGTCATCAGGTTACTCCGCCCATTAACTATATAAGAAATGTCAGATGGAGGAGCAGGCAGTCTGCTGGGAGTGTTCGACGAAGCCGGAGGTTTCTTTTCTTTTTTTGGGGTTCGGTGGTGCAGTCGGTGGTTTGTGATGGTTCTACATTGGGAGACATTGTTTTTTATTTTTTAATAAAGAATTTGTCGAAAACTTGTTTACTGTTATTTTTCACTTCTTACACATTTTTGGTGAATGGGTAGGGGTACTAGGTAACCCATACTTATTCACATGGGGGGGGGGCTGGGATCTGGGGACCCCTTTGTTAAAGATTCCAATAAGTCCCCCACCCGCAGACCCCCACAACCACAGCCCAGGGTTGTCGGGAAGAGGCCCTTGCCGCCATCAACATGGGGACAAGGTGCTTTGGGGCGGGGGGGCCCCTGCCCCAAAGCACTTACCCCCCCATGTTGAGGGCATGTGGCCTGGTATGGTTCAAGAAGAGGTGGGGCCGGGCCAGCTGCTTAACAACTAGCTATTCTGCACACAGAATTTGATCACTGAAGAAAAGAGTATAAGTGTGTGCCTGGCTGAAGAGCTGAAACGAGAGAGGATACTAGCGGCTCCTACAGGGCTGGTGCTACACATACAGTATCTCACAAAAGTCGACCTTCCACAGTATAATGACGGCTGGTCAGCAAGCAGTTAAAGCTGAACTCCTAAAACAGCTAAAATACACATACAGTGTCTCACAAAAGTGAGTACACCCCTCACATTTTTGTAAATCTTTTCTTCTATCTTTTCATGTGACAACACTGAAGAAATGAAACTTGTCTACAATGTAAAGTAG
Organism: Aquarana catesbeiana; assembly: GCF_042186555.1. Classification (NCBI taxonomy): domain Eukaryota; kingdom Metazoa; phylum Chordata; class Amphibia; order Anura; family Ranidae; genus Aquarana; species Aquarana catesbeiana. Next base: position 687,719,552 of record NC_133327.1, on the reverse strand, counting down.
TGAGAGTACAGCTTGTATAACAGTGTAAATTTGCTGTCCCCTCAAAATAACTCAACACACAGCCGTTAATGTCTAAACCGCTGGCAACAAAAGTCAGTACACCCCTAAGTGAAAATGTCCAAATTGGGCCCAATTAGCCATTTTCCCTCCCCGGTGTCATGTGACTCGTTAGTGTTACAAGGTCTCAGGTGTGAATGGGGAGCAGGTGTGTTAAATTTGGTGTTATCGCTCTCACTCTCTCATACTAGTCACTGGAAGTTCAACATGGCACCTCATGGCAAAGAACTCTCTGAGGATCCAGCGGTATAACAGGACAGGTTCCACTCAGAACAGGCCTCGCCATGGCTAACCAAAGAAGTTGAGGTCACGTGAACAGCGTCATATCCAGAGGTTGTCTTTGGGAAATAGACTTATGAGTGCTGCCAGCATTGCTGCAGAGGTTGTAGGGGTGGGAGGTCAGCCTGTTCATGAGCTCTACACGGCGCCTGTGCAATTAATAGTACATTCTGTCACACGCTCCCGCACACTCCCGATGCCCGTGCAACTCTGCAAGGGGCGGATGCATACAGAAGATGGCCAGAGCTGATACGATGGGGGAGGATTTCATCAACATTGCAAAACCCACCCTTCAGTTGTTTAAACACGCCCCGCAAAGTTCCTCCCCTTTGAGAAATCCATCCCCATCGTATGAGCTCTGGCCATCTTCTGTATGCATCCGCCCCTACACCCGCCCCTTGCAGAGTTGTACGATCATCGGGAGCGTGTGGCACAATGTTGATGTGCCAGCTGTTGATGTTCGGAGACTTTTGGTGTCTCCTTTGTCCTCCGTACTGCGCAAGTACTGCGCCTGCGCAGTATAGGGCGGACACTATGCGATGGGGGACAGTTCTCGACAGGACACCGGCACTGGAGAGCTACAGTTCATTGAGGGAACCATGAATGCCAACATGTACTGTGACATACTGAAGCAGAGCATGATCCCCTCCCTTCAGAGACTGGACCACAGGGCAGTATTCCAACATGATAACCACCCCAAACACACCTCCAAGACCACCACTGCCTTACTAAAGAAGCTGAGGGTAAAGGTGATGGACTGGCCAAGCATGTCTCCAGACCTAAACCCTATTCATCATCTGTGGGACATCCTCAAACGGAAGGTGGAGGAGCGCAAGGTCTCTAACACCCACCAGCTCCGTGATGTCATCATGGAGGAGGAGAAGAGGACTCCAGTGACAACCTGTGAAGCTCTGGTGACCTCCATGCCCAAGAGGGTTAAGGCAGTGCTGGAAAATAATGGTGGCCACACAAAATATTGACACTTTGGGCCCAATTTGGACATTTTCACTTAGGGGTGTACTGACTTTTGTTGCCAGCGGTTTAGACATTAATGGCTGTGTGTTGAGTTATTTTGAGGGGACAGCAAATTTACACTGTTATACAAGCTGTACACTCACTACTTTACATTGTAGACAAGTGTCATTTCTTCAGTGTTGTCACATGAAAAGATAGAAGAAAAGATTTACACAAATGTGAGGGGTGTACTTACTTTTGTGAGATACTGTATATGTATTTTAGCTGTTTTAGGAGTTCAGCTTTAATACATGTTGATGTCTACATGTGGGCTTGTCAGGAGCAATTCATGGTAAAGACTTTTTTTTTTTAATTTCTTTTCAGCTTCTTTGCAGACAGGGAATGTTATTAGTCGCCCCCTTCTCTGGGCGCTCCTCTGGGATTCAGTGTGCCTTGGCATGCTACGCGGCACTTTTGCATTGACTTGGCACATGGTTAATGGAGCTGACTCCGCCACCAGGGTTAATTGAGGGGGGATGATGTGTGCAGTGTGGAGGGGAACATGACTCCTATGACAGGCACACAAGTCGGAAGGGTCCCCGTGTGCGGCACTGGTACCGAGTCCTCATGTAGACCGCGGCCATCCTCCCAACTGGGTTTAATGAGCCCTATTAGCGGTGTCAGCTCCTCTCTGCTCGCTCTCTTCCCGACAGCGCTGAATGCAAACTGACAATGTCACACCGAAGAACGACCTTCTACACTAAAACATTTATGACAGGCTCAACGCACTCGTTTAACTTGTGACTTTATCTGACAATATATTCCGGCGTCATGTCAAGAACATATAGGAAGTACATAGAAGCCCCTACAAAAAAAAAAAAAGTTTTTTTTCTTCTCGGTATATCATGCAATACCGACTGCAATACATACGTTATATTGTCAAAAGTATTGGGACGCCTGCCTTTACACACACATGAACTTTAATGGCATCCCTGTCTTAGTCCGTAGGGTTCAATATTGAGTTGGCCCCGCCCTCGGCCTTCTATCTCCAGATTTTTTTTTTATCGGTAAGGAGAAGGTTCAGGTGAAGGTTTTGTCTTCCAGGTTTGTTTTCCATGATTCCTTCTAAAGGATGGAAGTGTCATCTCTCATTTGTATACACACTCAGGACTATATAATCAAAAGTATTGGGACGCCTGCCTTTACACGCACATGAACTTTTATGACATCCCAGTCTTATGCCCCGTACACACGGTCGGATTTTCCGATGGAAAATGTCTGATCGGAGCGTGTTGTCGGAAATTCCGACCGTGTGTGGGCTCCATCGGACATTTTCCATCGGATTTTCCCACACACAAAGTTGGAGAGCAGGAGATAAAATTTTCCGACAACAAAATCCGTTGTCGGAAATTCCGACCGTGTGTACACAAATCCGACGGACAAAGTGCCACGCATGCTCAGAATAAATAAAGAGATGAAAGCTATTGGCTACTGCCCCGTTTATAGTCCCGACGTACGTGTTTTACTTCACCGCGTTCAGAACGATCGGATTTTCCGACACCTTTGTGTGACCGTGTGTATGCAAGACAAGTTTGAGCCAACATCCGTCGGAAAAAATCCTAGGATTTTGTTGTCGGAATGTCCGAACAAAGTCCGACCGTGTGTACGGGGCATTAGTCCGTAGGGTTCAATATTTAGTTGGCCCCGCCCTTTGCAACTATAACAGCTTCAGCTCTTCTGGGAAGGCCGTGCACAAGGTTTAGGAGTGTGTCTATGGGAATGTTTGACCGTTCTTCCATTTGTGAGGTCAGGCACTGATGTTGGACGGGAAGGCCTGGCTCGCAGTCTCTGCTCTAATTCATCCCAAAGGTGTTCTGTCTGGTTGAGGTGCAGTCCAGCCAAGTTCCTCCACCCCAAACTCGCTCATCCATGACCTCGGAAGTGTCAGATCACCAACCAGGTACGTGATCCGGCACAGAGCGGCCGCCCTGCCGCAGTAAATGTACGCGGGGCGGTCGCTAAGCGGTTAAGGTAGTAATAAACCATAATTTATTTTTTTTTTTTTAATTATTTTAACGCAGTAAACACAATAAATTAAACGTTCCCCAGTAAACTCCTGCAGCACATCCCAGACCATTTGGAGACCAGAGAGCTAGTTTGATCATCTTATTTTTGATGTATTGGAGGGAGGTCGGACCATCATCCGTAATACACCCTTCATTTGATATTATTGATCTGCTCTTTCTCTTCTAATTCGGGGTCTTGAAGTCTGTGGTGTACACACTGCAAGCCAGGATTGGGGTGCTGGGGAGAGGTGACTAGTCAGTTCCTTCGAACTGACCTTGGTCTACCCCCCTCGTCCAAGAAGGACTAGTCCCCTTTGGGGGTGCCCTTTGTGGAGCTGCTGTGCCTAGCGGGATTCACTGTCCTTATTGGGGGCCTAATATCCATCTTAGGGGTCTTCCTTGCCCCCTGGTCCCCTCCCTTCTTTTCATTCCTTCTCCCCTGCCCTTCCTCTCCTTGGCCTCTGTGGACTGTGGCTGATCGTTCTTCTCCCCCCTGGATGCTGGTGATGTCCTGGCAAGTCCACTTAGAACATACGTGATTTAAAATTAATCGCGACCAAACTTGACACCCCTGAAGAAGAGGTTCACCCCTTAAAGCGGGTTTCCGCCCATCTAAAAAATGTTTTTAAAGTCAGCAGCTACAAACACTGTAGCTGCTGACTTTAAATAAGTAGACTTACCTGTCCTGCATGCCCGTGATGTCGGCCGCCCGAGGCCGACCCGCCCCTCGGCTCTCGGGTCCCTGCACTGCCATCCTAGGTAAGGGAAACAGGTAGTGGAGCCTTGCGACTTCACTGCCAGTGTCCTACTGCGCACGCGCGAGCGGCGCGGCGCTCTGTGAATGGCCCTGTGGTTTTCTGGGAACACACACAGTTCCCAGAAGGCAACGGGGCCACTCACCGAGGAGCAGAACACGCCGCGGAATAGGTACAGGCAGATTAGGAAGACTGCCTAGCAACAAGAGTTCAGTTAAGTTTTAAAAACATTTTTTTTTCAAATGTTTTTTTTTTATTTTTATTTTTTTAGGATTTTTGGTGAAATTTTTTTTTTCAGGGTGCCCCTCCACTTTAATACCTCGAAACGTTGGGTTGTTTCTATTGGTATATTGCTTTCAATAGAAGTGGTTATTGTCCTATGTCTACCTCCAACAATTGCCTATGTGCATCCACATAGTAAACTCTTTATTAAATCTCATATCCCAGCACTTGTAGTTTACAACTTTCAATACTGCTGGTTCCTGCTGTCTCAGTGTGGCTTCCCCGAACTTCCGGTCGTCACAGGAAATAATGAGCAGTGGACAGTACAGTCTCCAGTCAGTCTGTTAGTTTAGTGAAGGTAGGAAGAAAAGAAATATGGAGGAGCAGGGGAGTGCCTTGTCATCCTAGACTTTGGTGCAGTGTGCTTCTATTGATGCACACAGTGTGGGGATACAGAAGCCACCCTGAAATAGGAAGCCTGGCACTTGTTACAATGTATCAATGCAAGGTTAAAAGAAATTAAACTTAGTTTGTAAAGGGGGGGTGGTAGTATGTGGGTGGTACCTCCTCCATGTCCCCCTCCTCATTGGGCACCAAGTGTAGGTCACATGAGAGGCCTACCCTGGGGTGGGTTCTTAAAGACTACGCTAGGCACCTGTACAAGATCACTTTACTACACACAAGGTATCTTTACCTTATGGCTGAGGCTATCATGGGTTGAATACTCACCCTTAAGGCGGCGGGTCTCCACTTTTAGAGACAGGGGAGTAGCTGCAGAGGTCACAGGGGGTCACAATCGTGACCCAGCTTCATGCTCCAGGGGACCCACCCCCCCCCCCCCCGTGCTTTCTCTCGCCTCCGGGCTTTCTCTGGGCTCCTGTCCTCTCTTCTGCCCCCACGTGCTCTCACTGTATTCTTTCTCAGCCCCCCCCCCCCAAAACGCTGCAGGGTTCCCCCCTCCCCCGACGGCTGCTGCGGGGGATGCTGTCAGGATGGAAAGCAGGGAAGGGGCCAGCAAATGTGTCATTTACCTGCCCTTTACTTGTCTTAATGTGTAGAATCAGTGATTTGTCTGACTTTCCAACCAATTCAACCATCATTATTCAGAATGATCTCCCTGAAGATGCATCAACCAATCATGGGATAGGAAAGGAAATTGGAGGAAAAATTAGGAAATGGGAAAGGAAAGGAAAGGAAAGGATAGGGAGAAGGAAAGAAGGAAAGGCTAGGGAGAAGGAAAGGGGAAGGCAAAGGAAAGGACAGTAAAGGGAAAAGAAAGAAGACAAGGAAAGAATAGGAAGAAGGAAAGGGGAAGGAAAGGAATAGGAAAGGGGAGAGGAAAGAGAAAGGAAGAAGGAAAAAATAAGGAGAAGGGAAAGGGAAGGAAAGTAAAGTAAAGGGAAAGGAAAAAGAAAGGGAAAAGTAAAAGGAAAGGAAAGGAAAGGGAGAAGGAAAAGGAAACAGAAAAGGGAAAGGAAATGGAGGAAAGGTTAGGGAGAAGGAAAGGGGGAGGAAAAGAAAAGTAAAGTGAAAGGAATGGAAAGGAAAAATGAAACGGGAAGGGAAATGAAAGGGGAAGGAAAAGAAAAGGGAAAGGGAAAGGGAGGGGCAAAGGAAGAAGGAAAGGATAGGAAGAAGGAAAAGGGAAAGGAAAAGGGAGAAAAAAAGCATAAGGATAAGGAAAGGGGAAGGAAAGGAATAGGAAAAGTGAAAGGAAAGGAAAGTGATAGGAAGAAGGAAAAAATATGGAGAAGGGAAGGGGAAGGAAAGTAAAGGAAAAAGGAAAAGTAATGGGAAAAGAAAAAGCAAAGGAAAGGATAGGGAGAAGGAAAGAGGAAGGAAAAGGAAAAAAGAGAAAGGAAAAGGAGGAAAGGATAGGGAAAAGGAAAGGAAAGGAAAGGAAAGGAAAGGAAAGGAAAGGAAAGGAAAGGAAAGGAAAGGAAAGGAAAGGAAAAGATCATATACTTTGCAATAAAACCTTCCGATAAAAAAAAAAAAAAAAAACAGACCTTGGGACTAAGTAGTATTTCATTCCTTTCATCCTTGCAGGAATTTGCCAGCAATCATCTTTCCAAACAAAGTTTTTGGACTGGCAGAGCCGGCACAGATAATTACATCTCTTCACTTTGGCATGTAAAATCCATGTCTCTGAGAGGAACATATTTCATAGAACAGCCTCAAGGTAACTTAATTCTATTAATTCAACACTAAATATGTTTTTTTTGCAGACAGATAGATATATTTAGCAGGAAACATTTTTATTCACAACAGAAAACCTCTTATGCCGCGTACACACAATCGGGTTTTCCGGCAGGAAATGTTGGATGTCAGGCTGTTGGCTCCGTCGGACAATTGTTGTCAGACTTTCTGCCAACAAATGTTGGCTAGCATGTTCTCAAATTTTCCGCCAACAAATGTGTGCTTGCTGAGCGTGTGTACACAAGTCCGTCAGACAAAAGTCCAAAGTACAAACACGCATGCTCGGAATCCCGCATCACTATTGAACTTCCTTTTTATCGGCTCGCCGTACGTCTTGTACGTCACCACGTTCGTAATTGTTGGCCAACATTTGTGTGACCGCGTGTATGCAAGACAAGTTGGAGCCAACAACCTTCGGACAAAATTCCACAGTTTTGTTGTCGGAAAGTCCGATCGTGTGTACGAGGCTTTAGAAAGAACAGGTACCTTGCTCTGTAATAACAGCCTCCATGTTTCTTTTAGGAAAAGTGTATTTAAAGGGGAGGGGAGGGGGGTAATAAGAACCTCTGTAAGGTCAAGGATCTCTAGGTGCAATATTTCTGTATAGTGTGATCTTTTCAGAAGATTGCTTAGTTGCAGGACCCGCTCTATGACCTCTTTGTTTCAGCTCTGCTGGCTCTTCGACTGAAAGGTCATAGGCCTTCCACACTTTCCACACGGCTGCAACATTGAAAATAAACAAATCCTTTAAATAACATGCTTGGGGTGCACATGAAATTATAGGACAGTACAATTTAACCCTTCAAAAGTGACAGAAAAAAAGGTGAAGAATTAATTTTAAAATTCATACAAGACCCTCACCCGAGCATGGAGCCCTGGTGACCAGGAACCACACCAGGCCACATGCCTCTCAACATTGAGAGGGTGCTGCCACTACATGACACATCCCCGGTTTGTAAACCAACCAGCCATGGATCATGAGTGATATCATTGAGCAATTATGGTTTTGATCATATTTGGCCAATGACATCACCTGAGATCCCCAGCTGGTTTGTTTGGAAACAGGAGACAGGGATTAGCGCAGGCGAACTCGCCAAATATAGCCAGTTTGTTCAACGTTTCAGCTCTAAAGATGAGAACCACAAGGGGGCAGGTTGCTTGCTCACTTGGCACAGCCACTGTTTAGAGGACACCTTGTATCTTTCATAACAAATACAAGACGTTTCCTTATTGGACTAGGTGAGGATCATGACTTCACCATTACCGCCTCTTCACCTCTTCCTATCGGAAGACTCTTTACATTTACTGAGAAAATGCAAGGTGTTATGTATTTGGTGCCTGTGCTGAACAAGCAACCCCCTGTGGTTACTTTGCAGCATGGCAATCACTCGACACAAGGACTGGAAGACAGCAACTACTACTATGGCAATACTCTACTTCCACAGGGATCAGCCAGTTGTGGAATATATATACATCCTGTACATTGGACCAATGTAGCTATGAAAAAAACATCCATAGAATTAACTAGAGCTATAACATGTGTAGCACCCTCCTAGAATAGGTGGTTAGGCACATTTAGCTTTGGCTCCATCTGGAACCAAGGGAGCAGTGATTGTTTGGTCTGTTGAGGGTCTCACCGGCTGGGAGTTTGATTGCTTCCTCCTGCTTCTGAAAGTAGTTTCCAAAGCTTAGGACAAGAGAGTCAAATTGACCAGCCTCAATATTTATCGGGCTCTGGCCAATCCCTGGAGGGGGATTGCCCAGAAGGGGGCTGTAGTGTAGATAAATAGTCTGAGACACTGGAGAAAAAAAAATAAGGTTTTTTTTTCCTCCTCAGGAGGCTTCCAAGGTGCAGGGGCTGGCAGCCCATGGACTGAATAGCTGCTCAAAGAGTCCAGGACTGAGGGCCTGAATGGACTTGGCTCCAAACTAATCGCAGAACCGCAACACAAGGGATCTGGTCCAGAGAAGTGCTATCTCGCAAAGTGGGTGGTGTCCTGAGGAGACCAGAAGGAGGCAGAGTGTCCTGGGGACTTGTGAGTAGGCACCCTAAACTGATCCCTGGGACTGTTTGCTGGGCACTGCACTGGTAACCTAGAGCTGCACAGTGGTGCAAGGTAACCAGGTACTCAAAACTTGCCCATGGTCTTCAGCACTGGGGCTTTGGACTGTTTACCACGAGCTGTTACCACTAGGAAAGATTGTCATCCAATTTACTAACTATCAAGCGTTTTTTTTGGAGCATCCCATGCCCTACCCCTTCCCTTGTTACAAGTTTATGAGCAATAAATCACAAAAAGACAACCCCTGGACCAGTGATGGCGAACCTTGGCACTCCAGATGTTTTGGAACTACGTTTCCCATGATGCTCATCTAAACTGCAGAGTGCATGAGCATCATGGGAAATGTAGTCCCAAAACATCTGGGGTGTCAAGGTTCGCCATCACTGCCCTAGAATGTTTATTGGAGTCAGAGTGAATGTACCGTTGCTTGGGGGGCTGGTAGCCTCTGTCCTGTTTGGGAAAGATCCAGTTAAAATCAGTGGCCCCTGCGGGGGGGTAGCGCTACAAGTATTTCACAGATAAGTTCTGCTTCTTCGGGCAAGAATACAAACCGCAATCTACAATTATATACATTCATATCAATAGAGTGCAATCACACATATTAAGACATAATAAAATAAAAAATATTGAGGTAAACATTTTATGACTTGTTTTATATAGCATATTACAAGAGTATAAATTGATCACCATGGGACTGCGTGGAGTTGTCAAACCTCTGGGGAATCTGCTGAAAGGTAAGAGTCCCTATGGAATGGTAGGGCATATCATTAGTCAACAATGATAGCTCTAGAAACACCGTTAGGAAAACATCAAAATTGCAGCCACTTTCATATCATAAAAATAGTAGTTACCTCCAACAGATGTACTGTTCCTAAGCAGTTATGTCTGGTGAAGACCAATAAGTGCTTTACGTTCATGGCAAATGGCTGCTGACGTACTATAAATGTGTACTAAATTGGATCCCTCCATCTTATATATTTTCTGCAAAACATGTTGGATAGGAAGACATGGCATACAATCAGCACTCCACTTAATCCCAAAGGTGTTCAATAGGGTTGAGGTCAGGGCACTGGAGTTCCTCCACTCCAAACTGGTCACACCATGTCTTCATGGAGCTGGCTTTGTACACAGAGGAACAGTCATGCTGGAACAGAAAAGGGTCTTCACCAAACTGTTGTGTGTAGAGCACAATTGTCTACAATGTCTTTGTTTGCTGCAGTATTCTATTAACAATACCCTTCACTGGAGACACCTGAACCCCATCATATGGAAAGGGGTCCAAAACCTTTGGCCTGTAAAGTTGTCCGTAAAGGAGTTTTTGTGCTTTCTCTGCACCGGGCACATAATTGCAGTAAAGGACTAGGAATGGTTTTAGTGACGTCCTCATTGTCCCTAGTTCTCTGGTCCTTCAACGGCAAATAGCACAGGTTAGACCTTCAAGGTTAGCACTTCCATTCCCAATCCAGAGGGCTGAGCCCGCAAGGCCCGGGCTTACTCCCAGGATTCCAGACTCAAGACTCTTCTCTTAAATGATGCTCATCATATTTATCAGTTCTTAACCCAACCCCTTGGCACTGGGACCACAGGAACTGACCAGCTGATAAATAATAACATCCAGGCACACTTTTGGTTCAGAACATGGGATTAACTCCACAGAGGCTGGCAGATAATCTAACAAAGCGTAAATCCCAGAGCATGGAAAATATGGAAGAAACGTAGTCAAAAGCCTCGTACACATGATCAGACTTTCCAACGGGAATTGTGTGATGATAGGCTGTTGGCGGAAAATCCGATCCATTTGTACGCTCCATCGGACAATTGTTGGCAGATTTTCCATGGACAAATGTTGGCTAGCAGGTTTTAAAATATTCCATGGACGAATGTCTGTTGTCGGATTTTCCGAGTGTGTGTACACAAGTCTGTTGGACAAAAGTCCAAAGTACAAACACGCATGCTCGGAAGCAAGGACGAGCCGGAAGCGCTCGGTCTTGTAAACTAGCGTTCGTAATGGAGAATTAACATTTGTGACGCGGCAAATTATGGAATCTGGAAATGCAGCGCACAATTCTCTTCTTCTTTAATGGGATATTAATGAAGCTGCTTTGCTGGTGATACTGATGGAGTTTATTGCAAACAAATTTTCAAAGGCTTTTTTTTTCTAGTGATATCAAGAATAATATTATTATGTTTGTTTTTTTAAATTTGAGCAAGTTACCACAACACCATTATCCCGTAGTTTTTAAGATCAAAGATACAACTATGTTGGTTTTCCTTGTTAATTTTACATTGTATTTTATAAAATTTTTCAAAATGTCATTTGAAGTCAGGCATGGACTGGCCATCGGGACTACCAGGAGTTTCCCGGTGGGCCGAATGGCTCAGTGGGCCAGTCAGGTGCAGTCCTGGAGCCGCTCCTCTCTGACAGTGAGTGATCGTGATTTCACTCTGTCAGGAGGAGCAGCTTCCGTCATTTGCTGGAGAGAGAATTAGGCTTTCTGCTCCCTCCAGCCTGCAGGGGGAGATAGACAGCCGGCCGACTTTCCTTACTCTCTCCCCTATGACTTGTTATCACATGACTGCCTGGAGAGAGGAACGAGAAGCTGCCTTGAAAACTGTAAGTACATGTGGGAGGGGGGGGAGAGGGAGGACTCTCTGATGTGAAGGGGGCTGCTGGTGGGGACTCTGATGTGAAGGGGACTGCTGGTGGGGACTCTGATGTGAAGGGGGCTGCTGATCGGGACTCTGATGTGAAGGGGGCTGCTGATGGGGACTCTCTAAAGGGGACTCTCTGATGTGAAGGGGGCTGCTGGTGGGGACTCTCTGATGTGAAGGGGGCTGCTGGTGGGGACTCTCTGATAGAGACTCTCTGATGTGAAGGGGGCTGCTGGTGGGGACTCTCTGATGTGAAGGGGGCTGCTGATGGGGGACTCTGATGTAAAGGGGGCTGCTGGTGGGGACTCTGATGTGAAGGGGGCTGCTGGTGGGGACTCTGATGTGAAGGGGACTGCTGATGGGGACTTTCTGATGGACTCTCTCATGTGAAGGGGGCTGCTGGTGGGGACTCTGATGTAAAGGGGGCTGCTGGTGGAGACTCTGATGTGAAGGGGGCTGCTGGTGGGGACTCTGATGTGAAGGGGGCTGCTGATGGGGACTCTGATGTGAAGGGGCTGTTTGTGGGGACTCTGATGTGAAGGGGGCTGCTGGTGAGGACTCTGATGTGAAGGGGACTGCTGGTGGGGACTCTGATGTGAAGGGGACTGCTGGTGGGGACTCTGATGTGAAGGGGACTGCTGGTGGGGACTCTGATGTGAAGGGGACTGCTGGTGGGGACTCTGATGTGAAGGGGACTGCTGGTGGGGACTCTGATGTGAAGGGGACTGCTGGTGGGGACTCTGATGTGAAGGGGGCTGCTGATGTGGACTCTGATGTGAAGGGGGCTGCTGATGGGGACTCTGATGTGAAGGGGACTGCTGATGGGGACTCTCTAAAGGGGACTCTCTGATGTGAAGGGGGCTGCTGTGAGCGGACATTTATGGTCAGATGCTCCGCCCATAGGCTATGGAAGAATTCTAATGTTGGTTGACTAGTAATAATAATTAATAAATATAATTATTACTAGTGTCATACAACATTAGAATGCTACTACAGCTTGTAGGCGGAACTTTCGACCAGAAATTGCGATTGCGGCGTCGTGCAGTTTAGCTGCTCTGTCCAATCTTCTTAGAACATTCGACAGACACCAGAAGCCTTCAATGACAGATTCCACCTTAATTATTTCGGATTTTCGGACGAATGCATTTTGTAACGAAACGAAATAAAAAAAAAAACTAATTTCAGGAGTAACTAAATAAATTTATTTTTCGGACGAAAACGAAATTCCGAAACGAAATATTTCAGTGCGCACATGTCTAGTTTCCAATTCCAATGTAACTGAGCAGAGCCATCGGAAGTTAGAAATGTATGTTGAACCCGCATCGGTGGGGATTCTAAAACAAAACAGGTGCTCAGATTTAGTGACACTTTGGCCAAATATTTATTCCCTTTTGCCATTACAAATTATCATTTCAGCTCTGGGTTGGAAATTTGTGTCTCTAAGCAATCATGTCATGATATTGTAAAAAAAATAGATGAATATGATGGGGTTTTAGGAGCATTAGGTCAACCATAAAATTTCTATTTGTTTTCTGATCTTCACTTAGAACAGGAAACCATGTCAGTTTTATCGATACTAAACACATTATGCTGCATTAATTCTCATAAACATATACTGGCACCAATGTGATCTGCGATGAATGAAGCATTATGCTTTATGATGCCATAAATCTTGGCATGCATTGACTTCAGAGTAAAACATAACACGACTTCCTCTGCTGACAAAGAAACACGTCTGATGTGTGTTCCTGCAGCGCTCCATTTCTTCTTCCTGCCTCAGAACCAATAATGTGCTGCTGGTACAATCCATCCGCTATGCCCTGAAATGCTCTGCACTGCTGAAGGACTCTGCTTCTTCCTCTATCTAAAGCCTGCTGGCTGGCCCACCTGCACCAAGGCAATTCATGATGCTGATCTGGGGCAAAACTTGGTCTAGCCCTGAACCCCCCCCCCTCCGACACACCCCCAGTTGAGAAACACTGTCCTAGAAGAGGGGTCTCCAAACTTTATAAACAAAGAGGCAGTTTACTTCCTGTCCTTCAGACTTTAGGAGGTCTAGAGTGGCTGGTGGGAGTAGAAAATGCCCCAGCATCAGGGGAGTAAAAAAATCAGCAGAAGGAGGAAGGGTGCCCCATCATTGGAATTAGTGAAAAAGAATAGTGTCCCATCATTGGAATTAGTGAGCGGAATAGTGCCCCATCATTGGTATCATTGGAAGGAATAGTGCCCCATCATTGGTATTAGTGGGAGGAATAGTGCCCCATCATTGGTATTAGTGGGAGGAATAGTGTCCCATTATTTGTATCAGTGGGAGGAATAGTGCCCCATCATTGGTGTCAGTGGGAGGAATAGTGATCCATCATTGGTGTCAGTGGAAGGAATAGTGCCCAATCATTGGTATTAGTGGGAGGAATAGTGCCCCATCATTGGTATTAGTGGGAGGAATAGTGTCCCATTATTTGTATCAGTGGGAGGAATAGTGCCCCATCATTGGTGTCAGTGGGAGGAATAGTGATCCATCATTGGTATCAGTGGGAGGAATAGTGACCCATCATTGGTGTCAGTGGGAGGAATAGTGATCCATCATTGGTGTCAGTGGGAGGAATAGTGCCCCACCCATCATTGGAGCACAGGTGTGTCAGGAGGAGGCTGTCTCTCTGGAGCTACTGCAGGTGATCCGTGTGAGAGGGGACTGGTGAGGAACTCTCTCCCAGCTCTCCTGGCTCCTTTCTGGGGAAGCCATGGAGGCCAGCAGGGCCTCTCCTGCTGGAAGCTCTCAGCCATCTCCTGGGCCATCAGGTAACATACCTGCCCCTATACAACCCATGGTTGGTGATCTCTCTGCCCCTGGTGAAGATGAAGGTTCCGGGGCCATCCGGGAGCGAGTGGTGGCCGGGATTAAGGTCCTGAATAGGGAAAGAGACAAGCTCTACAAGCTCAGAGCCGAGGTGAAGCGCCTGAGAAGGCAGCGTGAGGGCTTACATAGCCAGAAACGTGGATCCATGGATCCGGAGATCCAACTGGCCAAGGTTCGGGTGGAACACCAGGAGACCATTGTGGCCATGATGGAAGGCAGAGATGGGCCATTTAAAGAAAAGTTTTGTAATGAGAAAAGATTTGCGAGGATGACAAAGATGGAGGTGGAGGAGGAGTTCCCCAGTTCTGACCCCCTGCCCCCTCAGGTAGAGGTAAGCAGCCCCATGCCTTCCCAGGACTCAGGAGGCATGCTCAGGGCCATCCAGGTAATGGAGTCTCCTATGCGGGGGGATCAGCTGGCATTTAATGATGAGGACATAACAGACAATGTGCCTGACAAGGTAAAGCCTGTCAAGTCCCTTATTGTGGATAAAACAATTTTTGTGCCATTCAACACTGTGACTGATACAGACAATGTGCCCAGTGAGAGTCAGGCTGCTAGTCCTATCTGTAGCAATGCTGTGCCTGCTGATGCTGCAGTACAGCAAAGTTTGCTTTTAAAAAATGACATTCCAGCAGATGAACTACAAGATTCAGCAGAGCCTATTAACCCCCTTTTGGCTGAAGCTGTTTGCCCCACAGCTGGTGAGGACTCTACAGCACAGCTTCAGGAGAGAGCTGGTATTACATCAGAAACTGTGACTATTCCTGATGAGAATGTGAAGTTTTGTGTGACTGATAAAAATCATCCCAGTACCAGTGTGATGAACAATGGTCCCAGTTCAAGTGTGGACAGTCCTACCAACTCTGTTCAAGCAGTGAATAATAATAGTAATGTACAGACTGCTGTGACATCAGTGTGGGGCCTTGGCCCTGAAAAACGTACCTTTGCTCAGGTGGTACGCTCTGCTCCTGGTAGCTCTGCCCCCAAGCGGGGTTTTCCCCTACAGGCTACCACTTTGAGCACCCCAGGATCTGGTCTTGGGTCTCTGGCTTCTGCTGGGGGTCCCAGACGTAATGTTGTTATTCTGAAATGGGAAGGTGGTGCGATCCCTCCAGCACGGCGTGCAGTGGTGGATTTGATTTTGGAGATGGGTTTTGGGGCAAATGATCTGTATGCCTTTATACATGTAGCTGGGACACGGGATTATACAGTTAGCTTCACCAGGCCAGAGGGTCTTGACCTGTTCTGGGAGAGATATGAGGCTCGGTGCAGGTCAAGACCTGAATGGGAAGGTCTGGCCCCAGTTGCAGTTTCTCAGAGGTCTACAGTTAAAAAAATCACAATTATCCTCACTAATGAGAGTGTCCCTGCCCGGGATCTAGAGGTTTGGTTAAGGAACTATGGGGAGGTTTTGACCAAGCCCAATAAAATCCTTGATGAGCGTAACATCTGGACTGGGGGTTGGTCAGTTACAGTCAGGTTGGCCAGGGATGGGAATGTTGTCCGTCACCTGCCCTCCTCAGCTTTTATAGGGAGGGATAGGATGACTGTTTTTTACCCTGGTCAGCCGAAGCTGTGTCACCGCTGTGGAGAAAAGGGGCATTTGAGTTCCTCCTGTTCAGCCTTGATATGTTCAGTGTGTCGGGGTCAGGGTCATATGGCTAAGGACTGCACCGAAATGATCAGGTGCAACCTGTGCCTGCGCCTTGGCCACCCCTACAGCAGATGTCCTGAAGCCTGGCACAATATGGAGAAGGAGGTAATTGATGACATGTCAAGGCTGGACAGGATGGAGGGTGAGGCCCCTGGTGTACCATCCTCCTCTGCGGTGACTGACTCCCCTGGTCCTGCTCAGGATCCCTCTCCAGTTCCTGTGGCCACCCCTCATGTGTCTGTAAGTATTCCTTCTGTATCTGTATCTGTCTCCCCCCAGCCTACTGTACCCTCTCCTCTTGTGTCAGAACCTTCCAAGTCTGTGCCCCCTGAGTCAGTTACCCCCCAGGAGTCTACCCCTCCTAAGTCTGATTCAAAGGGAGCACCCCCCCCACCAGCAGTAGTAGTGGGTACTAAAAAGGTTGCTTCTTCCTCTGTGAAGAAGTCTTCTGTAAAGACTTCACAGAAAAAAGTAATAGATGAGGGCATCTCTGAAGCTGACCTGCAGTACCTGGAGGAGAGAAGGAAGGTTGGGAAGCGGAAGAAGCAGGTGGTGAGGACGGAACAGGCTCCAGTGCCTGTCTCCAACCGTTATAGGTCCTCTAATTGGGATATCTCTTCATCTGGAGCTTCTTCGGAGCGAAGTTCTGATTCCGAAATGGAGTTTGAGGCGGCCTCAAGAAAGAGAGAGGCTTCTGGTGATGAGCAGCAGAGGGGAGCTAAGAAGCAAACCACCCAATAACCCAAATGGCGGTTCCCCCTCCGTTAAAAGTGGTGACAATAAATGTCGCCAGCATTAAGTCAGTAAGAGCTCGTTCTATGGCCTTCTTTTTGTTCAGCCAATTAGATGCTGAAATTTTATTTTTGCAAGAGACTAGGCTCACCTCCTTGGCAGATATTCATATGGCCAAGAGAGAGTGGAGGTATGGTCCATCTTACTGGTCTCTTGCGGCCGAGCCTTACGGCCGTGTGGCGGTGTTGTTTAAAACCGGCATGGTAACTGTCCGGCGGGTTATTGAGGTGGAGATTGGGAGATGTATGGTCTTAGACGTCCTTGTGGGAGGGCAGGACCTGCGCCTAATTAATGTTTATGGACCGCACACAAAGTGGGACAGGAAATGCCTTTTTACAAGGATCAAGCCATTTCTTTTTACATCCCGGCAAGTGGTCTTTGGAGGTGACTTTAATACAGTAACTAGGCCCAAGGACAGGAAGGACTTCAAGGACAGGCTGGGATATGATAGCGTTTTTTTAAATAGTATGGTTAGGGATGCTGGTCTTGTGGATGTGCACATTAAGCACCTCCCGGATGACACTGGGTTCACCTTTCATCGAGGTAATAGTCAGAGTAGAATAGATAGGTTTTTTTTGAAGGAGACCTCTGCTTTCTCACCCCCAGTGGTGCAGGCAGTAGAGTTCTCTGATCACTGTATGCTATCTGTGGTCCTGAATGCTTCAGACGCCCCTCAGAGGGGCAAGGGCATCTGGAGATTGAATTCGACTCTACTCAAGGAAGAACATGTTAGACAATCCTTTGAGGAATTCTTTCAGGCACAGGTGACCATCCTGGACTTTTGTAGCAGCAAGGCTGAGTGGTGGGAGCTGACCAAAAAGAGGATTGCTGGATTCTTCAGGGGCCTAGCCAATAGAAAGCAGTTTAATAAATACATGACCTACCAACGTTTACGGAGGAAGCTGGATATTCTTGTCTCGAGAGGAGGAGATCCTGGGGCAATCTCCGAAGTGAAACTCCTTCTCAGGAAGTGTCAATATGACCGGCATGCCTCTTTGGTTCTGGAGAGGGACTATGGGAAGTACCACTCGCCTGACCCTTACCAGAACTGCAAACAAGGTGTAGCTGTTAAAACGGTCGTTGGCCTTAAGGACAGTACAGGTTCCTTGACAAAGTCCAGGTCAGGGATTCTGGAGGTCGTGAGGTCCTTTTATGCTGACCTTCTTGGGAGGAAAGAGCTTGACCGTGACAAGATGGAAAGCTTTTTGGACTCTACTCCAGGTCTAAATGATGAAGATGTCCCATTGATGAATTTGACAGAGGAGATCACAGTTGAAGAGGTGATAAGGGCAATTGAACAGCTTGCCATCAAAAAGTCACCTGGACCGGATGGCTTGACAGCTGAGTTTTACAAAGCTTTTAAGTCTATTCTGGCCCCACATTTGGTAGAGGTTTTTAACAGTTGCCTTGCTGAGGGGGTACTTCCCTCTTCCATGAGGCACTCAGCTGTGATTCTTCTTTCAAAGGGTAAAGATCCTTCGATGGTTGAGAATTGGCGCCCCATCAGCCTTCTTAATGTCGATAGAAAGATACTGGCAAAGATCATTTTCTGGCGCCTATCGTCAGTAGCAGAGTCTTTGCTTTCTCGCCATCAGCACTGTTCGGTCCAGGGTAGGTGCACCTTCACAGCAGTTTTAGCTGTCCGGGAGGCCTTGGAGCGGTGCAGGGCTGCAGGCTGGGGAAAGTATTTGCTGACATTGGATCAGGCAAAGGCTTTTGATCGTGTCAACCATGAGTACCTGTGGTTGCTCCTTAGTAAGTACGGTCTGCCGGGTGGTTTTGTCGATTGGTTAAAAGTCTTGTATGAGGGGGCAGAGAGCTTTCCTCTTGTTAATGGTTGGGTTGGGCAGTCCTTTGGGGTTGGCTCCGGGGTGCGCCAGGGTTGTCCCCTGAGTCCCCTGCTCTATGTGTTTGCAATCGACCCCTTCATCAGGAGGCTAGAGAGCGGCATGTTGTGTGGGGTGCCAGTGGGGCTTCCGGGTGAGCCGCCTTTGAGGGTTGTTGCCTATGCGGACGATGTGTCGGTGATTGTCACTGGGGCGGATGAAGCAGAGGAGGTGGTCTCTCTGACATCACGGTATTCTGAAGCATCAGGCTCCAAGATCAATCAGGAAAAGAGTGAAGTTTTCTGGATGGGAAAGGAAGGTGAGGGGTTTGATCTCCCGGACACCTTTCCAGTGCCCCAGGAAAGAATTAAGATTTTAGGCATTGAATTTGGACCTGGCGATTATGGCCTCAAAAACTGGGAAGGCAGACTGGAAATTGCCAATACTAAGGTGGTCAGCTGGAAGAGATGGAAGTTATCTATGAGGGAAAGGGTTGATCTGATTAAGACTTACCTGATTCCGATCTTCTTGTATGTCAGCTTTGTCTGCATCTTGCCAGTGTCTCTCTATGCTAGGGTCAGTAGTGTGTTCTTCCAGATGTTGTGGGGGAACAGACTGAACCCCATCAAGAGGAATGTCACCTATCTATCCAGGAGGGAGGGTGGCTTAGGTATGGTCAACCCAGTTCTTTTCTTTTCACTGCTTTTTCTCAAGTTTAATATTGGTAATATGCTTGCAGTGGAACCTCCTGGATGGGCAGGCATATTTAGATCTTGGTTTAGGCCTTTTCTACGACTTTGGGAAGAAGGTGGCCAAGTGAAGAATCTCAGGGGTCATCGTGGTCAGCTACCAGCCTATGTCGCTCCATGCCTGAAGTTACTACGGCAGTGGCGATTGTCGGCTGAAGATCTCAGATCGGTTCCGAGGAAAGTCCTTATGAGTCGAGTCTTGAGCGAAGTCTTTCATGACCCACTGGCCTTAAGGGATTGCCCAGGCCCAGTTTTGAGGGCAGGGTTAAGACTTATTAATTTGGACAGAGTACCCCCTAAATTCAGGGATCTGGCCTGGTTGTGCTTCCATGGGAGACTCTATGTTAGGGGCAATTTGAAATTCCGCAGTGGGGTGGATCGTAGCTGTCCTCGGGAGGAGTGTGCAGGTGAGGAGGAGACTATGGACCATTTTCTGCTTCATTGCCCTTTTAACATAGAGGTGTACAAACAGGTGGGGTGGGCCCTCGGTGTCCCTTTCCTCTCCAGGCTGGGTTATGCTGAGTGGGTGTACGGAGCATTCAATACTGGTGGGGTTTTTTGTTTAGATACACTTTTTCTAGTTAGCCTAATAGTCCGTTATTTCACTTGGAACGCACGGTGTCAGGTCTGCATTCGGCATAAAATCCTTCCTGTTCAGGTGGTGGTGTATGACATTCTGCATGAGGTGGAGAAGATTCGGGTGCTTGAGAGAGACAAGCGGAGTCAGGGGGCTTGGTTGAAGGCGTGGAGGGGTTTCAAGCCTCCCTGACTGCCAGGAGTCTCTTTCCCGGGTGTGGCTGTCTGTCTCTTATCACCCTAGATTATTATTTTTTTGGATTAATTTTTGATAAATGGCTGCGTACATAGGTGATGGGTTGTGCCTCTTAGGCCCTCTCTGCTGCTTTATGTAAATAATTTTGGTAGTGGATTATGTATATATTGTATATATTCTGAACATGGATGTGTATTCCTTGGATTTCTGTTGAAGTTTTGTACTATGGTTTTGTTTTTTACTTTTGTATAAAATTGGTTGCTTGATTCTTTTAATAAAAGATCAATAGTGCCCCATCATTGGTGTCAGTGGGAGGAATAGTGCTCCATCATTGGTATCAGTGGGAGGAATAGTGTCCCATCATTGGTATCAGTGGGAGGAATAGTGCCCATTGGTGTCAGTGGGAGGAATAGTGCCCCATCATTGGTGTCAGTGGGAAGAATAGTGTCCCATCATTGGTATCAGTGGGAGGAATAGTGCCCCATTGTTGGTGTCAGTGGGAGGAATAGTGGCCCATCATTGGTGTCAGTGGGAGGAATAGTGCCCCATTGTTGGTGTCAGTGGGAGGAATAGTGGCCCATCATTGGTGTCAGTGGGAGGAATAGTGCCCCATTGTTGGTGTCGGCGGGAGGAATAGTGCCCCATCATTGGTGTCAGTGGGAGGAATAGTGACCCATCATTGGTGTCAGTGGGAAGAATAGTGTCCCATCATTGGTATCAGTGGGAGGAATAGTGCCCCATTGTTGGTGTCAGTGGGAGGAATAGTGGCCCATCATTGGTGTCAGTGGGAGGAATAGTGCCCCATTGTTGGTGTCGGCGGGAGGAATAGTGCCCCATCATTGGTGTCAGTGGGAGGAATAGTGCCCCATTGTTGGTGTCGGCGGGAGGAATAGTGCCCCATTACTGGTGTCGGCAGGAGGAATAGTGCCCCAAGGGCTGGATAAAGGCAAGTAAAGGGCCACATTTAGCCCACGGGCTTTAGTTTGGAGATCACTGTCCTAGACTAATCCCCAGCCCAACATATTGATAATTACCCCATTTATAACAGACCATACATGAAATGAATAGGAACAAAGGGGAAATCTATGATTTTTTGTGGGGGTGGAAATATACAAATGTAGAGTCCCTGTTTTGTGAAAAGTGCAGCCGGAGCAGAACCATGACCTCGGGATCTTCACTCTCTCCTATCTATAGAAGTGCAATTCAGCATTACTAATACTAATGGAGAGAAATCTTCACCTCCCGGTACGGAGCGTGCTCCACATGTCCTTCCGATAAGTCTCTGGAAGTGCTATTTTGTGTTCCACCACTTCAAATAATTTGTTCTTTCTCCTTGTTCATCTTCTACAAGTTTCTCGGGGTTTCTCGTAATTAAAAGCAAAGCTGCAATACGATGCTCTCAGGTCTCCAAGTAGAAAATGTCTAATTTATTACCGGGAATGATATCGTATAATTACAAGATACGTTTTAGCATTACATTCTCTCCGATATTCCTCCTGCTGGCTCTTTTACCATTTCCTAATCAACGCAGAGTTAAATGTACTATGAACATGTTGGTTCTCTTTTTAGTGGACCCAACAGTGACTTTACAAGGAATAATCCTTGAATGTTTCCGTATAAAGAGCTTTACTTTTTGGAAATGTTCCACCGTACATCCAAAACATCCTTGAGCACCAGTTGGTGGCTTTGCCTGGGCTGCGATGATGTCATCAGTCTGCTGTAGGCAGGAGGAGGCAATTCCTCAGTCTCCCCTCACCTCGGTGATCCCGATCAACGTTGTCATAAGGTCAAGGTGAGAGAGGATGATCTGTGTTAGAAATGTATTAATACAGATAAGAAATGCTCTGTAAAAGACTGTAATCTCAGAGCGGACATCCCAGTCTGTACAGACCTCTCCCCCTAGTAGATTCCTTACCTTCCCAGTACAAACCAAATACCCCCCAGTACAGACATCTCCCCCTAGTAGATCACTTACCTTCCCAGTACAGACCACATACCACCAGTACAGACCTCTCCCCTTGTATACCACTTACATGACTAGTGTATTCCAGATGTACCCACCTACTACCTCTTATCGCTATACCATTTTACTCTGACCCCTTTTACTTCTTATCTTAATTAACGAGACCACACCAACTTGCTGGAGTATAAACTGGCCACAACAGCCTTTTTATTAAACAAAATGAATAAATAACTCCAATAACTTAAAGTATAAAAATACCATATAACTTCAGTGCAAACGACATATTATTAACCGCAATCTGTTGGTCAATGGCAGAGCTACCCCCTTTTACCACATATCAAAACAATACACTGCGGGAACCATTTCCAACTTGATAGGCCTCCAGCTGTGCCGCTCGGAGACAACCCCTTGCCCGCAGTGTAAACATACCGGTATTCCCATTTCGGGAATACACCGGAGGGGCCATACTATCGATGACCCCCCACCCCTTTTACCACATTTGTTTACTGCTACCGCCACCGACCAACAGAAACAACACAGCCAACCCCCCAGCTGTCATGACGACCTCTTCTTCCGAACCTGAAAAATAAACACACACGTTAACCACACTAAAACAGACCTAAAAAAGGGAGGGAGGGTGGGAAAATCTGCCTCCTCGTGTCTTTCCTCGATCCACTGACCCAGAGCAAAACTCCGCCCCTCCTTTTGTATGGCCGCTCCCCTCAAGTTTCCTGCTGCCTCCGCCCCCCACCAAAACACACTCCAGGTTAACCCTGTGTGTCACTAGACACACTGTCATGCCCGGCCCTGCACTATTCTTTTCCTTCTTTGACGTTCCGGGCCTCACTTGACTAGTGTATTCCAGATGTACCCACCTACTACCTCTTATCGCTATACCATTTTACTCTGACCCCTTTTACTTCTTATCTTAATTAACGAGACCACACCAACTTGCTGGAGTATAAACTGGCCACAACAGCCTTTTTATTAAACAAAATGAATAAATAACTCCAATAACTTAAAGTATAAAAATACCATATAACTTCAGTGCAAACGACATATTATTAACCGCAATCTGTTGGTCAATGGCAGAGCTACCCCCTTTTACCACATATCAAAACAATACACTGCGGGAACCATTTCCAACTTGATAGGCCTCCAGCTGTGCCGCTCGGAGACAACCCCTTGCCCGCAGTGTAAACATACCGGTATTCCCATTTCGGGAATACACCGGAGGGGCCATACTATCGATGACCCCCCACCCCTTTTACCACATTTGTTTACTGCTACCGCCACCGACCAACAGAAACAACACAGCCACAGCCCGAAAGGATGAAACCTTATCCTTAAGGGCCCCTCCACACCCTCAACGCCCTTTGGATTCCATCCTGCAACCCCATGGTCCACAAATCTATCCCCACATCCGTGAGGTGAACACCATCCCTGCGTAAATAAAGGCCAACATTAATCTCCAGCTCTCTATGCCTTATCACCATACCCCCCTGTTGCACCAAAAACCTCCCCACTACCTTGTTAACGCGTATTCGTGCTTTGTTAAGCCGTGCAACAGATCTTGCCATCCGCCAGGTGGTTCGAGCCACCATGTCGGACCATAACAGAAGTGTATTAGGAAAAATCGTGCGGATATATAACAAATCCGACTTAACATCTGCCATTAATGCTCTGACCGTACGTACCCCTAGATCATTTCCTCCTGCGTGAATGACCAACACATCTGGTGGTCTATCTAACCACGCATAACGTTCTACTTCTGGAACAACTCTACTCCACATCATACCCGGTCTCCCCAGCCACCTGTTTTAAGCCTCTCTCCTTGATATTCCCAGCTGCCGCCCATCGGGTCTCGCATCACCTCTCCGGGCCCCCCAACACACGTAAGAGTGCCCAAGAATCCAAACAAGGCGTGGAGCACCTCCTTCTGAAATGAAAAGATCACAAACCAAGGCATCGTTATTTATAATGAACTTGACAAGAACCCCCACTTACCCGGACTTTCTCTTTTTATATTATTTTATTTATTTATTTTTTTTTTTTTATTCTACAATCAGCTGAGGTCGTATGTAGGTGCGGAACCTTCTCGATTCCCATCTACCGATCCTCCTCACGGCTGCCTCATCCAACCCACATCTGGCAGCTTCGGTAGCCGCCCCAATGCGGAAGGAGTGTGAAGCGTAAGCCTTCCCATCCAAACCCAACTTCATCAAACATTTTCTAAATACTGCTACAAATTGAAACCTAGATAAATAGGACCCGTCCTCATGACGCAAAAATGGTCCCCCACCCGTCGGCCTCACTCGTGCCAATTCCTCGACCGCCCTTACCGGGCATACCGTGGATCCAGGCAGAGCGAACAACCATACGTCTACCCCCTTCCCCGACTGATCAGTCTTTGACCTCCGCAATCGCAAACACACTTTATCCCTGTGTGACCTAACGTCCTTTGCCAAAATGCCACCCGCAGTCCCCCGTGTCGGGCTAACCAATTCCCCAATCCTGAACGCTCCAAAAAACGCTAATGAAAAAGCTGCTGTAAACAGCAAACGTTCATAACTAGAAGAACATATTGACCCTAACTGCCCGCAAATGGACATCAGGTTTGCAAAAGTGACGGGCCTTCTTGTATCTTTTCCTTTTTTTCCTTTTTTGTACCCCTTGAGGGCTTGCCTAACCCAAAAATCCTTCGTCCAGTCCTCCCTCCTTTGTAACTTGAAAAGAAATGACAAAGCCGCCATCTTCTTTTCAATAGACGAAACCGCAACCCCGTTTTCTATATGTCTGGACGCAAAATACAAGACCAGTAGTCTCACCTCGGACCCATCCTTCTCCACCCCAGCTTCTTGTATTAGATCTGCCCATTCTCTCCATACCTTCACATATGCCATCCAAGTTGAATTACTCACTGATTGCTGGATCCATCCTGCGGCGACTCCAATGCCAGCTCCCAAATCCACTCCGGGCAAGGAATCCCTTCCTTCTCTGCCGCAGGAGCTAGTTCCCTGAACTTGTCCCACTGAAAGCGAGACAGCGAATCAGCCAATGAGTTGTCAATTCCCGGTATGTGTACAGCATATATAAAGATATTCAATTGCAAGCACCGTAATACCAACTGTCGCATCAGCCTAATGACGGGTTGGGAAGACGCTGACATGCGATTGACCACCTCCACAACCCCCATATTATCGCAATTAAGCCTCAACTTTAAATTCTGGCAGGACCGCCCCCATAACTCAATAGCCAGCACCACTGGAAACAGTTCCAACAGTACCAGGTTACGAAGAAGCCCTGCCTTCCCCCATGATTGTGGCCAAGGTTCGGCGCTCCATTGCCCCTGAAAATATGCTCCGTAACCCGTAGAACCCGCCGCATCCGTAACTAGCTCCACGTCAAAGTTACTTACCGGACCTGACATCCACACTGCTCTTCCGTTATACACTGACAGAAATTGATACCATACCTTCAGGTCCTCACGATGCTCCCGAGTCAACCTGATAAAATGTGTAGAGGCTTTAACTCCCGCCGTGGCTGCGGACAGCCTTCTACAAAACACCCTACCCATAGGTATGATCCTACAAGCAAAATTTAGCTTACCTAGCAATGACTGCAGGGTCCGCAATTGCACCTTCCGCATGCCATGCATCTCCCGGATCTCCTTCTGCAAATCCACTAATTTTTCTTGCGGTAACCTGCATTCCATTTGTATCGTGTCGATAACGATACCCAGGAAACTAATCTCAGTTGTCGGGCCTTCTGTTTTCTCAGCTGCCACTGGCACACCGAACCTTTCCGCAATGTGCTGCAACGTGGACAATAAAATCGCACACACACTGGAGGAAGGAGGACCTATACAAAGGAAGTCATCCAAGTAATGGATAACCGAGTCCAGCCCTGACACATCCCTAATCACCCACTCCAAAAAGGAACTAAATGCTTCGAACATGGCGCAAGAAATGGAGCAACCCATGGGCAAACATTTATCGACATAAAACTGTTCTTGCCAATGGCAACCCAGCAGCCTAAAGCTGTCCGGATGCACTGGGAGAAGCCGAAACGCCGCTTCTATGTCGGATTTTGCCATCAGTGCCCCCTTTCCGTACCTCCTAACCCACCGCACCGCTGCATCGAATGAAGTATAGGATACAGCGCAGGCATCAGGGTCAATGAAGTCATTGACCGAGCCCCCTCTTGGAAAGGATAAATGCTGAATTAACCGAAACTTATTAGGTTCTTTTTTGGGGACCACCCCCAGTGGGGACACGACTAAATCCGGTAGTGGCTTCTCCTTGAATGGCCCTACCATGCGGCCTAACGCCACTTCTTTTGCCAATTTTTCGCCCACCACCCCCGAGTGTTGCCATGCTGATTTTAAATTCCTTGCCATGGGGGGAACCGCCTCCAATGTGCATGGTATTTTGAACCCCTCCCTAAAACCTGCAGTGATTAGCGATGCCGCTTCCTTATCCGGATACTTACTTAGGAAAGGCAGCATCCTTTCCACCTTCACCGGCGTCATCCCTCTTGTTAGCAGGCTCCCCGGTACGTTTCCCTTTTTTGAAGCATCTGGCAAATGTGTGGGCTCCCCCGCACCCTGAGCATTCGTGCTTGAATTTGCACGAACCCCCAAACTTACAGTTGCCTTCGTTGTATTGCCAACACACTCCCCATTTTTTACCGGCCGGTAGTCCTGGGGAGTGTGTACCCCCGGCCCCCCCTTGAAAAAACTGAGGCGAGGCCTTGGCCGAGGACATCAGTCTCATCCACAGACTAATGTCCTTATGGTCCCAACGCAGGGCCGGACGAACCGCTCTGCGTTGCCGGAACTGCTCGTCATAGCGCAGCCAAGCCGTTCCCCCATAAACTCTGTGAGCCTCTCCGATAGCATCCATATAACAAAACAACCCTGAACAATGTTCAGGATTCTTTTCGCCAATGACGCTGGCCATGATAGCGAACGCTTGTAACCAGTTAACAAACGTCCTTGGAATCAACCTGTATCTCCTCTTCTCCTCCTCTTCCTTCTTGGAGTCATCGGGCCTAACCCTGTCCAAGTTAAACTTTTCCAACGGCAACAAGGAAAAGATTTCCACATATTCCCCTTTTTGAATTTTTTCCCGCACCTCCTGTTTCAGATGCGCACCCAGCGGGCCCTCAAAACAGACGTATACCTCGCATTTCGCTGCGTCCGCGATCCTGACAATGTCCGTTCTACCCAGAGCCTCCGCTGCCCCTCTTTTCCCCCATCCTTTCCTTACTGACCCCCGATTCCAGGGTCTTGTCAGCAGACGCCCCTGAAGTGACTTCTACCTCCCCCCCCGCGGACACACCCCCGCCAGTCCCTTGCGCTCCTTGCGATGCTGAACTCGTGGTCGCCTGAGGAGGTTGTTCCCCAAAGCGCCCCACTAGTGCCCTCAGGCCCTCCAACAGCTCCTGAAGTTGTCCCCCTGACCCCGAACTGGCGGATCCTGGTCCCGCCAATTGGTGGTCCTGGCCCTGTCCCTGCAAATGTGGCGGGTAGGCGGCTACCCCTGCCGTACCCGAGGTAGCCATGGCCCATATACTTTGTAACTCATTGGTGACAGAAAAATTATTACTGGACTTACCGGGCCGACCCGGAGACCTCCCGACAGCCGCTGATCTGGTTTCCACCGCCGTATCTTGTGGGCGTGTCTCCACCTCACCTTCTTCTGACTCCTCATCATCCGACGGGTCCCCTTGAGATGGGCTTGCCGGCGTAGTGAGCCCCCCAGGCGCGTCTCTCCTGGAGGCCGTGTGTCCCCGCTGGGACCCGATCTGTCCGACCTCCGAAGCCCCGCCTCCCGACTGGAGTCCGCGCTGCCCTGGAGTGACTGACACCCGTCCGGCCTGATCAATCTTCTGGCCTTCCCTCTGCAGCTCTCTCCCAACGCCAGGTGACCGATGCCCACCTGCGGTGCCGGTCCGACTTCTAGTTACGGCCCTGGACGCCGCTGCAGCTGTCCTCTCCCTTCTGTCCTCCCCCCTCGGCTCGTGCTGAGCTGCTGGGGGGTTCGCTCGCTCTCGCCTAGGCCCTGTAATTGTGCCACCGGCGCCATGTTGCCTCGTAGCCCCGCCCACCGCGCCGTGGTCCCGGCGTGTGTTCCGCCCGGTCCCAGCAGCGGCCGTCGGGTGACTCCTCTTGGCCGGTGGGGCTGACTGTTCTCCCCTAGGGCTTCGTGCCTGGCGACCCGATCGGCCACCGGGTCCCGGCGAATAACGCGCCGGAGGCCGCGACCTCCGCGCACGCGCAGTCCCCTCACCTGCCTCCGCCGAACCGCCAGCCTCAGTATCGATGATCCCCGCCACCTGGCTATG
Organism: Aquarana catesbeiana; assembly: GCF_042186555.1. Lineage (NCBI taxonomy): Eukaryota > Metazoa > Chordata > Amphibia > Anura > Ranidae > Aquarana > Aquarana catesbeiana. Next base: position 687,691,341 of record NC_133327.1, on the reverse strand, counting down.
GAGCCACTCCGGTCCCCTGGACGCCGCTGCCTGCCGCAAACGAGCCAGGATCAGATCAATGTCGGCCATAGCTGTAGAGGAGCAGAGAAAATCTGCCTCCTCGTGTCTTTCCTCGATCCACTGACCCAGAGCAAAACTCCGCCCCTCCTTTTGTATGGCCGCTCCCCTCAAGTTTCCTGCTGCCTCCGCCCCCCACCAAAACACACTCCAGGTTAACCCTGTGTGTCACTAGACACACTGTCATGCCCGGCCCTGCACTATTCTTTTCCTTCTTTGACGTTCCGGGCCTCACTTTCCCAGCATAGATCATATACCCCCAGTACAGACCTCTCTCCTAGTAAACCACTTACATTCCCAGTACAGACCACATACCCCCCAGTACAGACCCCCCCCTAGTAGATCCCTTACCTTCCCAGTACAGACCACACACCCCCCAGTACAGACCTCTCCCCTAGTACATCCCTTACCTTCCCAGTACAGACCACATACCCCCAGTACAGACCTCTCCCCTAGTAAACCACTTACATTCCCAGTACAGACCACATACCCCCCAGTACAGACCCCCCCCTAGTAGATCCCTTCTCTTTCCAGTACAGATCACATACCCTCCAGTACAGACCTCTCCCCCTAGTAGATCCCTTACCTTCCCAGTACAGATCACATACCCTCCCGTACAGACCTCTCCCCCTAGTAGATCCCTTACCTTCCCAGTACAGACCACATACCCCCTAGTACAGACCTTTTCCTCTAGTATACCCCTTAGCTTCCCAGTAAAGACCACATACCCCCAGTACAAACCTTTTCCCCTAGTAGATCCCTTACATTCCCAGTACAGACCTCTCCCCTAGTAAACCACTTACATTCCCAGTACAGACCACAAACCCCCCAGTACAGACCTCTCCCCTAGTATACCACTTACAGTCCCAGCATAGATCATATAGCCCCCAGTACAGACCTCCCCCCAGTACATCCCTTACCTTCCCAGTACAGACCACGTACCCCCAGTACAGACCTCTCCCCTAGTAAACCACTTACATTCCCCGTACAGACCACATACCCCCCCAGTACAGACCTCTCCCCTAGTAGATCCCTTCTCTTTCCAGTACAGATCACATACCCCCCAGTACAGACCTCTCCCCCTAGTAGATTCCTTACCTTCCCAGTACAGACCACATACCCCCTAGTACAGACCTTTTCTCCTAGTAGACCCCTTACCTTCCCAGTAAAGACCACATACCCCCCAGTACAAACCTTTTCCCCTAGTAGATCCCTTACCTTCCCAGTACAGACCTCTCCCCTAGTAGACCCCTTACCTTCCTGGTACAGACCACATACCCCCCGTACAGACCTCTCCCTCTAGTAGACCCCTTACCTTCTAGGTACAGACCGCATATCCCCCATACAGTCCCCCCTAGTAGATCCCTTACCTTCCCGGTACAGACCACATACCCTCTCCCTCTCCGTGCAGATTCCCCCCCCCCTAGTAGATGCCTGACCTTCCCAGTACAATCCACATACCCCCCCTAGACCCCTTATCTTCCCAGTACAGACCACATATCCACCCCCTCCACCCCCGTACAGATCTCTCCCCCTAGTAGATCCCTAACCTTGCCAGTACAGACTTCACCCAGTTTTAAGCCTTCTACACAGCTGTTTCTGTTTCAGTTAATGATTGTGTTTCAGCCGACATATGAAATTGATGATCATTAGCACCTGCTTGGTATATTTGGTTAATCATACACCCGGCTCTAATCCTACAAAATCTCTGACTTTGTGCAAGTGACTTTGTGCTGGTTTGAAGGCAAACGGAAGGGAGGGGGGAGGGGGGGTCACACCAAACATTGATTGGATTTAGATTTTTCCTCTGTTCGCATACTTTGCATTTTGTACATTGAAAAGTGAAACAACTAAAAATATATATTTTTAACCACTTCAGTCCTGGAAGGATTTGCCCTCCTAATGACCAGGCCATTGTTTGCGTTACGTCGCTTTAACTGACAATTGCGCGGTCGTACGACGTTGCACCCAAACAAAATTTACGTCTTTTTTTTTCCACAAATAGAGCTTTCTTTTGGTGGTATTTGATCACCTCTGCGTTTTTTTTTTTTTTCGCTATAAACAAAAAAATATTTACAAAAACAAATTTAATCATCAGTTTAGGCCAATAAGTATTCTTTTACCTATTTTTGGCAATTAAAAAAAATTGCAATAGGCGTATATTGATTGGTTTGCACAAAAGTTATCACGTCAAACTACGGGATAGATTTAGGGACTTTAATTTTTTTTTTTCTATTGTTTTTACTAGTACTGTCTGCGATCTGCAATTTTTAGCAGGATTGCGACATTGTGGCGGACAAATCTGACCCCCAAATGACACTTTTTGGGGACCGTGACCCCAGTACAGCGATCAGTGCTATAAAAATGCACTGATTACTGTATAAATGACACTGGCAGGGAAGGGGTTAACACTAGGGGAGGGATCAAGGGGTTAAATGTGTTCCCTGGGTGTGTTCTAACTGTAAGGGGGATGGGCTGCCAGGGACATGACAGAGATCGCTGTTCCCGATCACCGGGAACAGAAGATCTCTGACACGTCACTGGCAGAACGGGGATTTGCCTTGTTTACATAGGCAGCTCCCTGTTCTGCCTCTCCTCACCGCGGTCGCGGGGTCGCCGGTGGACATGGAGTCCACTGGACCCAGGGGCATGCTCCTGCGGAACGTGGCGGGTGCGCGTGCTCCCGCGGCGCGTGGTAGGCGCGCGTGCGCCCGCTATCTCCTATGCAAAGACCGACGTACACCTATGGCAGTTTACGCAGGAGAGCCGACCTGCTGCAGTATAATGATGGCGGCTGGTTGGCAAGCGGTTAAAAGTATTCTTACTTTACAGCATTTCTTCACATATCTAAAACTTTTGCATAGTATGTATAATATTATGATGTTATTTATATATTATATATATATATATATATATATATATATATATATATATATATATAGAATGTGGATGTCTCATTGGTTGAGCACTATCACACATCTAGCAAAGTTTCCCTAGGGAACTGAGAACATTTCTCAAGGCGAGTGATTGGATTACGGAGACTTTCATCCATTAGGGTCGGACAATGTATTGCTGATGACGGGTGTGACTTATGACCTGTCATTTCGCATTGCAGTAAATTTAGTAAAGGTTCAGCAGCAAGAAGAGTGAGAAGTTGGTCTGTGTGTCACTACAATTCAGCCGCATCCTAACAATAGCCGTGAGAATGATGGAGGGGGAGAAATAGAAGGTAAAAGGCCTCTGGGGGGTCATGCAGAGAAAAATTGGGTTGATTTACTAAAGGCAAATTAACTGTACACTTTGTAAGGGAAGTTGAACTTACAAAGGGAATTTTGCCCCCAGAGCTTAGTCAATGTGGTGAAGCCCTGCTGATTTCCATCGTCCAATCATGTGCAAGCAAAAAATTTTTATTTTTTTTTCCCGCGCACGATTGTGTTTTCTCTGCAAATTTAAATTTCACCAAAATCTCTAAGCTCTGGTAAAAAAAAAAAAAAAAAATCCCTTGCAAAGTGAACAGCCTGTTTGTCTTAAAGAAATCAACCTCATCAGGGGGAATTCTACTAAGGCTCCATTCACGCTAAAGCCTCGTACACACGATCGGATTTTCCGCAGACAAAACCTTGGACTTTTGTCCAAAGGGCGTTGGCCAGGAACTTGTCTTGCATACAAACGGCAAGGAATTGTTGGCCAAACAAACACGAACGTAGTGACATACTATGTGGTTCTTCAGCTGTTTAGCGCCACCCTTTGGGCTCCTTCTGTTAATTTTGTGTTAGTAGAAGTTTGGTGAGTGTTGATTCGCTCTTTTCATTTTGCGCTTTTCAGTTCGTTCCTGAACGGCCGTTCGTCAACCAGCCATGTTGCGGAATCGGAGGAGATAACGTGTTATTTATTATTGGCCTTGCAGTTATTGCTTTCACCCAAGTCCAGTCCAGGAACAGGAGGAGGAGGATTTCTTGGACCAACAAATTGGTTGCTTTATTAATGGTGACCAATTATGTCATATGCCTTTGCTGCGGGAGCTCCAGGAGAATAATCCGGATGATTTTCGGAATTATCTCCGGATGACGGACCCCTGCTTTCACCAACTCTTGGCATTGCTGATCCCCCTATATTAAGAAGCAGGACACATGCATGAGGCTTTTATTTTATTTTTTGATTGAATAATAATGATGTGATTTGGTATATTTTCTATATTTTTGGATGCATAGAATGCAATTTTTGGTAAAGTTCTATTGGCAGATAACAAAAAATAAAATAAAAAAAATAACAATAATAATATTATTCTTGATATCACTATAAAAAAAAAAAGCCTTTGAAAATTAGTTTGCAATAACTCCATCAGTATCACCAGCAAAGCAGTTTCATTATTATCCCATTATAGAAGAAGAGAATTGTGCGCTGCATTTCCAGATTTCATGACGAATGTTAATTCTCCATTACGAACGCAAGTTTACAAGACCGACCGCTTCCGGCTCGTTCCTTGCTTCTGAGCATGCGTGTTTGTACCTTTGGACTTTTGTCCGACGGACTTGTGTACACACGCTCGGAAAATCCGACAACAGACATTTGTCCGTGGAAAATTTATAAGCCTGCCATCCAACATTTGTCCGCGGAAAATCTAACAACAATTGTCCGGTGGAGCGTACACACGGTCGGATTTTCCGCCGACAGCCCGTCATCACACAATTCCCGGCGGAAAATCCGATTGTATAGGGGGTTCGAATCGCGGAGCGGAAACGCAGTGACTCCAGAATTGAGGCAAAAGGTGGGGCATGCTTGCGATGCCAATTATTTCTTAATGGTACCCCAAACGCGGTGCGGTTCTGCCTCGATTGTCATGTGACAAATCGTGCAAACCAAATCGCACAATGAGTGTCACCCAAAAGAGGTTCGGGAACTTCTTTTGAGTGACACGAGTTGCCCGATTTTTGGTTTGCACGATTGCATTGCGATTTGTCGCACTGCATTTGGGTTGCCATTAAGAAATAATTGGCATCGCAGACACGTCCTGCGTTTTCCCATGATTCTGGAATCGCGGGCAGAGTCACGGCGATTCAAATCGCCTTATGTGTACGAACAGAGTCTAAAACTGGAGCACACAGAACCTGGTGCAGCTGTGGATAGTCAACCAATCAGCTTCTTACTTCCTCTTTTTCATTTAAGCTTTGAAAAATAAAACCTAGAAGCTGATTGGTTACTAGGCAGGTGCTGCGCCAGGTTCTATGTGCACCGGTTTTAGTAAACCCCACCCACTGAGTATTACCAGAGGGGGCCTGAAGGCTAAAGGTAAATAGGCTGTTCTTCATTTTGCAAGAGAATTAGCACTTTGAAAGGGAAATTTCCCAAGATCATGGTGAACGTGGTGAAAATTTACTTTGCAAAGACTACAAAATCATGTACAAGGAAAATGTCTTGCTTGCACCTGATTTGATGATGGAAGTCAGCAAAGTTTCCTTATAATCACTCATCTCTGGGGAAAAAAGTTCTCCCTTAGCCATTGCACACAATGCAAAGCAGATCCGGGACAGTTGGCAAGTATGATGTACTGCAAGATTAGCATGGGGCCCCCCATGCACCCGGGGCCCCCGGGCAGTGCCCAAGGGTACCCATGCATTAAGACAGCCCTGAGACCAGCCACCCGGACAGCTGCTGCAACAATCGGTTCTCATAACAAAGAATTTCTGCACAAACTGTCAGAAACCGTCTCAGGGAAGCTCATCTGCACGCTCGTCGTCCTCATCGGGGTCTCCACCTACTGCAGTTCGTCGTCGTAACCGACTTGAGTAGGCAAATGCTCACATTCAATGGCTTCTGGCACTTTGGAGAGGTGTTCCCTTCACGGATGAATCCCGGTTTTCACTGTACTGTTCCAAGGAACCCCTAGAAAGCTCTGGAGAAACCCTAGGGCTCCACAGAACCATGGCTAAGAATGCTTGATCAAAAAGATTATTGGTGCCATGCCACTGGTTCTGCCAAGTGATGTTGGCTCTGTTCCTATTCAAGCACCATCAGATTGGAGGTCAATCAGCCACAGCTCAAGGAACCCTCAGAAACCTCTGGAGGAGCCTTTGCTGAGATTGCTTGATCAAAAAAGACTATTGGTGCCATGCCACTGGTTCTGCCAAGTGGTGTTGGCAACATTCCTATTCAAGCACGATCAGATTGGAGGTCAATCAGCCACAGCTTTAAGGAACCCCTAACAGACTCTGGAGGAATCCTGGTTGAGAAAGGCTGCACTAGAGTGTCCTTTGAGTGCTGGGGTTGCTGACATTGCATTCAAGATGGTAGCACCCAGCAGTCTCAGGACTTTTGGATTGAAAAAAAATGACCATTTTACCGTGGTGGTCAGAATGCTTCCCTTACAAACAGTTCAAAAAAAAAACATTAGTGTCATGAAGTTGGCTAATGCTAAGTGGCGTAGGCTCCAGAACTATATCACAACCATCAGACAGGAGGTCAATCAGCCACAGCTCAAGGAACCCTTAGAAACCTCTGGAGGAGCCCTTGCTGAGATTGCTTGATCAAAAAGACTATTGGTGCCATGCCACTGGTTCTGCCAAGTGGTGTTGGCAACATTCCTATTCAAGCACGATCAGATTGGAGGTCAGCTTAAGGAATCCCTAACAAACACTGGAGGAATCCCTGGTTGAGAAAGGCTGCACTAGAGTGCCCTTTGAGTGCTGGGGCTGCTGACATCACACCCAAGATGGTAGCACCCAGCAGCAGTCTCAGGACTTTTGGTTGTCTAAACCAGTGTTTCTCAACTCCAGTCCTCAAGGCGCCCCAACAGGTCATGTTTTCAGGATTTCCCTCAGATGAAACGGCTGTGGTAATCACCAAGGCAGTAAAACCAATCAAATCACCTGTGCAAAATAATGGAAGGCCTGAAAACATGACCTGCTGGGGCGCCTTGAGGACTGGAGTTGAGGAACACTGGTCTACTCAAGGGAGGCTTTCACAGGTTAATGTATTCATTATGTTGAATGCACATATTATGGGAAGATTCTTATTTAAATGAATGGTCCCGTGACAGGGTCTCATTAAAGACCGGGCTTACCTACTGTATAACAATGGCCACTGGCTGTATATTCAGCTTGCTTAAAAAAATGGCTAAAGTATTCATAAATGATAGTTTATTACAACTGGTAACTTTTTCGAAAATATTAAATTTTAAAAATTGATTTAAAAAAACTTTGTCATTGACATGTGAAAGACATCCGCATCCCCGAAAAGGCTAAACAAACTCCTGACAACAATGCATATCAATGCAAATTGACATTAATATGGATTAATGCCGGTTGGATTTTCAAGGTTGGCATTAACGGCTGACCCGTGTCTCCGTCCAGCAATTACTCACAAATTCCTAAATAAAATCAATGTCTGTCGGGTCATTCCTCTCCGGGAGATTTGCTTGTTGCAGATTTTAATCGTCCTTAGCCGTCTGACCTTCACCTGCCGCTGTGGTGACATATCCTGATAGAGGCAATAAATTTACGCTGCCAAAAAAAAAAAAGAATGCTTTGCTTAAAGGGTAACTCCACCTTTGTTTAAAATATTTATATCCCGTATTGTAAAGCTATTGGTGCCGATCTTTAATATGGTGAACGGCTACAGCCGACAGCTATATTGTAATGTCCTAAGCATCCTTACATGGCAAAAAGACCCCAGACACAGCCAATCTCAGGCGTGGTCCTATCCAAGGACGGACACCATTCACTTTAGTTCATGATAGGCTGCAATACAGGAAGGAGGGGAAGGTAGGAAGGCAGTCACAAAGGTCGTACTTGCGACCAGGCCTTGGTGTTCCACCACCGTGGCATGGACCGAAGATGGCAGGACATGTGAAAGGGTCCCGGTGCAGGACCGTAAGGCACGGTTCACACTGCTGCAATCACAAAGTCATGCGACCTGCTTATGATTTGCCTTGAAACTTGCTTGAGACTTTTATGATTTAACATTGCTGTCTATGGCACTCAAATCGCACCAGAGTTGCAGAAAAGTAGTGCAGGAACTATTTTATGTGGCTACGACTTGAGTCGCATTGATCAAGATGGCACCTATTAAAATAAATCAGTGGGTGTGAATCGGGGCGTATAAAAGCCCTGCAAACAGAGTAAAGAGCCATGGGATCAGTGGGAAGGGCCCTGGCCCCAAAGGGAAGGGCCCCAGACTTGGATGGAAGGGCCTCAGAAACAGAGGAAAGGACCCTTAGACCGATGGAAAGGGGGCCCTTCATGGGTTCTTGCACCGGGGCCCTTAAGGTTCTGATTTTTCCCCTGGAGGAAGGGGTTCAATTATTGCCTGACTAGGGGCCCATCTTTTACAGGATGTGACCCATTGTTTGTCCTCTTCTGACAGAACCCCGTATATAGGGTGGTTGGGGTCTAGTAGAGTGGCGAATTGTGTACTTTAGAAAGGAAGGGTTTTGCAGAGAGTCATTAGGAACCATGTTCGGTTCCTCCATGTGGGCTTCCCTAGCTACCATGATGTACCAGACTTCCAGCACTGACCTAAAGGGAACAAGGACTTCATACTGTATCAGAAGATATGGGTTTACTTGAGTAAAAAACTACCAAGCACTGATCTCCTGCGCTCCGGTGTTTCGCTAGACACAGATGGTGTGGTCTATTCTTAAAAAAAAGGCAATTTCTATGGTCTTGCAGCCCTCTTCAGAACAATGGGTGTTCATACAACTAAAGAAAAAATGAAAAAAGGGAGAGGGAGCACCGACCTAGTGCATTACAAAGGTTTATTAAAAGTATAAAAACAAAGATACTACTCACAAGCGAGCATTAAAAACAGGCACCCCTTTCCTCAGGGACCGCCTAGGCTCTGAGGAAAGGGGTGCGCCCCTGAAACGCGTCAGCCGTTCAGCCCTGTGGGGTGCCATTGTCTACCTTTCGTCCTCAGGCAGCAAAGGACACAGCTGCTACCGTTAAGAAAAGCCTGTTTTTAATGATCGCTTGTGAGTAGTACCTTTGTTTTTATACTTTTAATAAACCTTTGTTTTGGTAATGCACTAGGTCGGTGCACCCTCTCCCCTTTTATCATTTTTACTGGAGTAAAATTAGAAGCATGCCTGAATACCTGAGTTGGGGTATGTAAAGTGGACAGTACACAGTTAGTCCTCATGTGGGTGGACAGGTTTGACTCATAATATGCTACACAGGTGCTGGTGGACAGGATCCTGAATGCAAGGTAAGGTACCCTCTGGGGTAAAAAGGATTGGGAAAAGGTTGCTCTACAGCCCTGGTGCCCAACCTGCATGCAGCCCTTTGGCATACGATGTGTGGCCCTCGGACCTTCTTCCACATGTTTGCTGTGTCCTCCACATGGCTTCTCACAAACTGCAAACAGGACTTCTTATGACTTTCTTTCACCAATGTCTTTCTTCTTGTCACTCTTCCATAAAGGGCAGATTTGTGGAGAACACGACTAATAGTTGTCCTGTGGACAGATTCTCCCACCTGAGCTGTGGATCTCTGCAGCTCCTCCAGAGTTACCATGGGCCTCTTGGCTCTTCTCTGATGAATGCTCTCCTTGCCCGGCCGGTCAGTTTAGGTGGACAGCCATGTCTTGGTAGGTTTGCAGTTGTGCCATACTCTTTCCATTTTCTGATGATGGATTGAACCGAGCTCTGTGAGATGTTCAAAGCTTGGGAGATTTTTTTATAACCTAACCCTGCTTTATACTTCTCCACAACTTTATCCCTGACCTGTCTGGTGTGTTCCTTGGCCTTCATGATGATGTTTGTTCACTAAGGTTCTCTAACAAACCTCCGAGGACTTTGCAGAACAGCTGTATTAATACTGAGATTAAATTACACACAGGTGGACTCTATTTACTATATAGGTGGCTTCTGAAGGAAATTGGTTCCACTAGATTTTAGTTAGGGGTATCAGAGTAAAGGGGGCTGAATACAAATGCCCCCCCCCCCACACACACACACACACACACACTTTTCACATATTTATTTGTAAACAAAAAATGAAAACCATTTATCATTTTCCTTCCACTTCACAATTATGTGCCACTTTGTGTTGGTCTATCACATAATAATAATACATTTAGGTTTTTAGTTGTAACATGGCAAAATGTGGAAAACTTCAAGGGGTATGAATACTTTTTCAAGGCACTGTATAACAGCTTCCAGGATTTTTTGTCAATGCTTAATTGAAAAAGCTGAAGTTAGAAGCCAATTGGCTACCAAGAACAGCTGCATCGGATGTTGCAGTCTCTCTAATTTTCATAAATCAACTCCTATGCGATGTCGAGGGGCCACATTTGAGGCCCCCTTTGACTCATAAGTTGACAACCTCTGCTTTACCGCATTATGGCCACGAGATGGCGCTGCCTATCCTATAAAATAAGTATGTCCCTCAGAGCCATCTAGTGGCCATAATGTAGAATTTTCTGCATTGACTCATTCAACCTGAAAAGGAGAACATTCAACTAAGCTCCATTTATACAAAAAATGCATTAAAAAGTTGACGGATGAAGACCTATGCAATTGTTTTTTAGAATTACACCCCTAGGTATACACTCCTGCAGGCAGTGTTCTACGGAGCAGTGGCGGCCCGTCCATTGGGGGTGCCGCCCCCTCTATCCACGGCCGTCACATCCTAATTAATACTCTCCTATCCACAGCCGCTACCCCCTATTCATGTGTCTAGCCCCTTTCAGGACGCTGGGCGCATGAATTACAGCAGCGGGGGTGCTTTTTTGAAACACCTGATTAGAGCTAGAGGCTCCAATAGGCTTCAAACTAGGGTGGGCTCATGACGCAGAACATTGCATGGTGAGCCCACCCAGGTGTTACCATTCGCTGTTGCAAAACTGATTCTCCTCCTGGGCAAAATCAGGAAGCGGGTCTGATACCCGTCACCCGATTGGCTGAAAGGACAGGCGATCCTATTGGATGCCTAGGAGGAGCAGAGGAGATGCACCACGGAAGTGAGGAGGAGAAGACACAGCCTGCTGTCCGCCGATGCCCCGATCCCCCCTGCTGCCCGATGTGCCTGCCGATGCCTGATCCCCGCCACTGCCCAATGTGCCTGCCGATGCCTGATCCCTGCTGCCGTCCACGCTCGTTCCCTGCCGATGCCCGATGTGCTCGCCGTTGCCCGATCCCGTTTGCTGCCGATGTGCCCGCCGCCTAGATGGGGTAAGTGCCGGTGGACCGGCAGACAGCATGGGGGGTTGGAGGTGCCGCGGGGGGGGCTTGTTTGCTACCCTCCCAAACCAAAAAACAACAGCCGCCACTGCTATGGGGGGTTTGCCCCGTGTACAGATAACTGATGGAAACAGAAAAAAAACACATGGACAGGGGTAGAAAATATGGTCAGGGCCAGTGGCGTCGCTAGGGGGGTGGCTTTTGGGGCTATAGCCCTGAATCTGGGGCCCATAGCCCCAAGTTTCTGCAGGTGTCCACAAGGGGAGGGGAGGGGAGGCTTTCTGGGGACTCTGATGTAGGTGGGGGGCTCTCTGGGGACCCTGATGCAACAGGGAAGGTCCTCTGGGGACCCTTATGTAAGGGGGGCTCTCTGGGGATCCTGATGTAAGGGGGGCTCTCTGGGGACCCTGATGTAAGTGGGGGGCTCTCTGGGGACCCTGATGCAAGGGGGAGGCTCTCTGGGGACCCTGATGCAAGGGGGAGGCTCTCTGGGGACCATGATGTAAGTGGGAGGCTCTCTGGGGATATATACACACACAGGTATATAACTGTATATACATGTGTATGCCTGCCCAAGCATATGACTTTCCTTACTACGCTGCTATGGGCTCTAGCCCCAGATCTTTTGTAGACCTAGCAATGCCCCTGGTCAGGGCCAAGTGAACAGAAAGTTTACAGACAGTCCCCAAGTTACAAACGACTCCTACTTACGGGCGGTCTCAATGCCGGCCGCTTGTGCTCCACGCTGGTCCTGGATACCACCGAGCAGCTATCTTGCAGCGCCGGACACATCGCACATTGCAGTACTACATGTACTGCATGCCCAGAAGAGCCCCAGATAATATAAGGGCATGCCCAGGAGCGCCCGGAACATCCCAAATCCTTGCACAGGCAGAAGTAGTACTTAAAAATTCACTTTTCTGACTCACACACAACTTCCACTTACAAACAAACCTACAGTCCTTACTGTGTTTGGAACTCTGGGACTGCCTGTATTAGGTATCAGGGAGGAAATATTGAAATATCATCGTTATTTACAGGTAGAAAATGTGAACCAAGTCGCAGCTTTACATTTGCTTAAAAAAATCTTATTGGATAGAAGATTTTGAGCTTCAGTAGGATAATAGAGACTTAAAAGGTGAGTGTTTGACCCTCTGGGAAATTTCTAGATGATTGTTATGTGATTCCTCAGAGTCCTGTAATGCCGAAAGTCTGTAATTTACTTAAAACACAAAATAGCATTATTATCGCTTAATGCCTCTCTATCTGGGAGAAAAAAAAAAAAAAAAACAGCGGAGGAGCAGTAATCCAAATTAGGCTGACTGGGGATGGGAAAATAAAAATATTTCGGTTTTATCTGTGTTTGTTTAATTGCTGAGCCTTCTCATTTATGGCTGATAGCTGGAAATTCCATTCACAGCAGTGTAATTATAGATGCAGAACGGCGTACAGAGGGGCACCGCTAGAATAAAGAAAGGTAAATTTAAAGCTTTCTATTGTCATTAAAGCCTTAAAGTATATTAAAGATCAAAACTTTTTTTTTTTGCTTTGGAAAGAGGAGAGAATGATTACACCAATCAATTTTCACTGCTGTATCCTATTGGGGAGAATTCCCTGCACTTCCTGTCTGAGGACTATTTAGGAAACAAGAGAAAATCTCTCCAAAGTTATAAAAAAAAAAAACTCTCTTATGCCCATTTCTCATGGGCATGTGGGTGCAGTAAATCGAGGCCATTAACACACCTCAGCCGCTCGTCAAAACTCAGCAATAACCTACGATGGGCTCTATCAAACTCAGCAATGACCATTCAATGGGCCTATCCAAACTCAGGAATGACAGTCCGATGGGCCCTTCCAAACTCAGCAATGACCGTTTTATTGGCCCATCCAAACTCAACAATGACCATCCGATGGGACCATCCAAACTCAGCCATGACCATCCGATGGGACCATACAAACTCAGCCATGACCGTCCGATGGGCCCATCCAAACTCAGCAATGACTGTTTGATGGCCCTTCCAAGCTCAGCAATGACCATCTGATGAGCCCATCCAAACTCAGCAATGACTGTTTGATGGCCCTTCCAAACTCAGCCATGACCGTCCAATGGGCCTATCCAAACTCAGCAATGACTGTTTGATGGCCCTTCCAAACCCAGCAATGACCACCCGATGCGCCCATCCAAAATCAGAAATAACCATCTGATTGGCCCATCCAAACTCAGCAATGACCATCTGATTGGCCCATCCAAGCTCAGCAAAGACCATCTGATGGGCCCATCCAAACTCAGCAATGACTGTCTGAGGGGCCCATCCAAACTCAGCAATGACCGTCCGATGGGCCCGTCCAAACACTGGAATGACAGTCTGATGGGCTTTTCCAAACTCAGCAATGGCCGTCCGATGGGCCCTTCCAAACTCAGCAATGACCGTCTGATGGGCCCATCCAAACTCAGCAAAGACCGTCTGGTGGGCCCATCCAAACTCAGCAATGACCGTCTGATGGGCCCATCCAAACTCAGCAATGACTGTCTGAGGGGCCCATCCAAACTCAGCAATGACCGTCCGATGGGCCCGTCCAAACACTGGAATGACAGTCTAATGGGCTTTTCCAAACTCAGCAATGGCCGTCCGATGGGCCCTTCCAAACTCAGCAATGACCGTCTGATGGGCCCATCCAAACTCAGCAAAGACCGTCTGATGGGCCCATCCAAACTCAGCAATGATTGTCTGAGGGGCCCATCCAAACTCAGCAATGACCATCCAATGGGCCCATCCAAACTCTGGAATGACAGCCAGATGGGTCCTTTCAAACTCAGCAATGGCCGTCCGATGGGTCCATCCAAACTCAGCAATGACTGTCCGATGGGCCCATAATGGAATAATAATGGACAGGGCACTTGAGGCAGAACAGCGGGAGGAAGAGGAGGACTTCCTTACCTCTCAACGTCCCCTTTATCCAGATAGTATTCTGGCTGGCTCACCAAACACACAGGAAGAAGAGGAGGAAGAGGATTGTGTCAGCATGGACATGGAGGATAACACTCAGCAGCAGTCTTCAAGGGATGGTTTTCAGTCCCCAGAAACCCAAGGAGTTTTATGTGAACTATTAAAATATATTATTACTTTTATACGTGCCTACAAAGTCCATTATTCCCAATTTCAGCATCTCCTGGTGCTGGACAACGTTTCTGAGGCTTTCCTTCGGTCAGAGGAAGATCGGTGGAGAAGGTGGCCAGCTGACCGATGCCTTTAAACAATTTTTCAGTCTTCAGCGCCAAGGTCTGCTCGGTTCAAGCAACCATCGCCAGCGTCCACATTACATTGTGCAGGAATATCTAGGTGCAAGAGCAGACTTGGAGACCTTTCCAACAGACCATCCTCTGGGTTACTGGGTCTTGAGGATGGACCACTGGCCAGAACTTGCTCAATATGCAATTGAGCTACTGGCCTGTCCTGCATCCAGCGTTATTTCTGAATGCACATTCAGTGCTGCTGAAGGGTTTGTAATGGATCATAGGGTGCGCTCCGTTGATAGGCTCACATTCATAAAAATGAATCAGTCTTGGATCAGCAGCAGCTATCAAGCACCTGATGCTGATGTAACTGATTGATTTTATCCTATTCCTCCTCAATCTTGATGATGCTAGTTTCCAACAATATTTTTGATTTAGGGCACCACCGCCACTGCCTAAGGCCCAATTTTTCTGCCCCTGTTTAACAGGGGCATGTAATTAATTATAATTTTTGATCAAATACTACACAGCAGGGCCCATTCCTGCACCTAACAAGAGTAGCTGTGAGGGGTTACAGTGTTGTGGCACCACCACCAAAGGCCCAATTTTTCTGCCCCTGTTTAACAGGGGCATGTAATTACAATTTCTGATCAAATATTTCACAGCACGGCATGTTCCTGCGCCCAACAAGAGTATCTGTGAAGGGTTACAGTGTTGTGGCACCACCACCACTCAAGGCCCAATATTTCTGCCTCTGTTTAACAGGGACGTGTAATTACAATTTTTTAAATAATATTTAACAGCAGGGCCTGTTTCTGCACCCAACAAGAGTAACTGTGAGGGGTTACCATGTTCTGCCACCACCAACACCTAAGGCCCAATTTTCTGCAAGGTATATAGGGCAGGCCATATAGTATATATACTGTACTTCTGTTCAGAGTATATAGTGCCTGGGGGCCCTCCCACGCCATTTTTCTCAATGATTTTCATCTATATTGCCGGGACCCGACAATACATTACAGCCGCAAGCAGTGTTGAATGACTTTTTTTCCTTTAGAAATGTCATTTTGCTGTGGTATTGTTCTAAACACGGGAAAACTGTGCAACTTTACAGGCATACTATAGACACCCCCCAGGCATGATATTTAAAGGAATATTTAAATTTTATTGTTTCACTTTAAGCATTATTAAAATCACTGCTCCCAAAAAAACATCCGTTTTTAAAACTTTTTTGCATTGATACATGTCCCCTGGGGCAGGACCCGGGTCCCCAAACACTTTTTATTGCAATAACTTGCATATAAGCCTTTAATATTAGCACTTTTGATTTTTCACGTTCGTGTCCCACAGACTTTAACAGTGTTCGTGTGTTCGAATGAACTTTTTGCATGTTCGCATGTTCTGCTGCAAACCAAACCGGGGGGGGGAGGGGGTTCGGCTCATCCATAGTGAGCAGTGCATCAGTGACATTGTCCCTCTAGTCTTCCCGTTGGAGCACACGCTTTGTGGAATCATGGACAGGGCACTTGAGACAGAACAGCGGGAGCAAGAGGAGGACTTCCTTTCCTCTCAAGGCCCCCTTTATCTAGAAAGCATTCCTACGGGTTCGCCAAACACAGAGGAAGAAGAGAAGAAGGAGGAGGATTGTGTCAGCATGGATGTCGAGGATAACACAGCAGTCTTCAAGGGATGGTTTTCAGTCCCCAGAAACCCAAGGAGTTGTACGTGGCTGGGAGGACCTAGTTACGGATAACATGATCCTTAGTGACCCAGAGGACTCAGAATTGAATGCCTCTGCAAACTTACGCTGCATGGCCTCCCTGCTTCTGCAAAGCCTGTGAAAGGACCCTAGGATTCGTAGTATTAAGGAGAGGGATCATTACTGGCTGGCAACCCTTCTTGATCCACATTACAAGGGTAAAGTTGCAGAACTCATCCTGCCTTCGCAAAGGGAGCAGAGGACGAAACATCTTCAGGAGGCCTTGAAGAAAAGTTTGTGTAACGCATTTCCAGACCCTGGGAGGTTACCATTTCCTGGTGCTGAAATTCAGTTGATTGCAATGCCCTGAGGTGGCAATCAAACAACTTTGGTAAAAATGTGCCACATCCTACATAATCTGAAAATACTGAAATTGGGAATAATGGACTTTGTAGGCACGTATAAAAGTACTGTAATAACAAATTTTAATAGTTCACAAAAAATACATACATATACAACACATAATTTATAAAAAGAGATAAAGGACACAGTGTTTTTTCTTGGAGGAAATACTAAATAATATACTTCCTGTGGGGCAATACTAGACGTATCAGGAAAATTCCCACACTGAGATGTATGCATTCCTCTTGGGTGTTCTCAGAGTCCTTATAGATTAAAATAATTGCTCGCTCTACATGTTTTGCAACCTGAACTATCGCTTCTTCAGGAGCTTCAATGTTACTAGTTAGAAGAACATACTTTAATTAGGATACAATATAAACTATAAGTATTAAGGTACACAGGTGCATATGCATATACATGAACTCACCAAAAGACAGCGCTTTAACAGAAAGTTTCAACGCTCACCTACGCCAGGGAAGTCATGACCGCAAAGAGACCCCCTCCAAAAGAGAAGGTGAAAACCATGAGCGCTAATGCTGAGCAGCAGCCAAAGGTCAGCACATATTTCGGGATGTGGGGGTGCACAGGATAACTATAGATATAAAGCATAGATAAGTACTAATAAAATACTTTGGTTGGTATGTAAATAAGCTATACTACTACACTAAGTCCCGTACTCACATATCTGTTGATATATATTCATGTGTTGTATATGTATGTATTTTATGTGAACTATTAACATTTGTTATTACTTTTATATGTGCCTACAAAGTCCATTATTCGCAATTTCAGTATTTCCTGGTGCTGGACAACATATTTCTGAAGCTTCGTTCAGTCAGAGGAAGAGCGGTGGAGAAGGTGGCCAGCTGACTGAGACCTTTAAACAATTTTTCAGTCCTCAGTCCAGCAACCATCGCCAGCGTCTGCATTATATGGTGCAGGAATATCTAGGGGCAAGAGCAGACTTGGAGACCTTTCCAACAGAGCATTCACTGAGTTACTGGGTATTTAGGTTGGATCACGGGCCAGAACTTGCTCAATATGCAAATGAGCTACTGGCCTGTCCTACATCCAGTGTGCTTTCTAAATGCACATTCAGTGCTGCTGGAGGGTTTGTAATGGATCAAAGAGTGCGCCTGTCCACAGACTCTGTTGATAGGCTCACATTCATAAAAATTAATCAGTCTTGGATCAGCAGTTATCAAGCACCTGATGCTGATGTAACTGCTTGAATTTGCTATGGATCTGGGATCCCTTAAAGACTGCCTATACTGCCTATCCTATTCCTCCTCAATCATGATTATGCTAACTTCCAACAATATTTTTGGTTTAGGGCACCACCCAAGGCACAATTTTTCTGCCCCTGTTTACCAGGGGCATGTAATTACAATTTTTGAAATTAGATTTAACAGCAGGGGCCGTTCTTGCACACAGCAAGAGTAACTGTGAGGGGTTACAGTGTTGTGGCACCACCACCATCCAAGGCCCAATTTTTCTGCCCCTGTTTAACAGGGGCATGTAATTACAATTTTTGCAATAATATTTAACAGCAGGGACTGTTCCTGTGCCCAACAAGAGTAACTGTGAGGGGTTACCGTGTTCTGCCACCACCACCTAAGGCCCGATTTTTCAGCAGAGTATGTAGTGCAGTCCGTATAGTATAAATACTGCAGTTCAGAGTATATAGTGCAGTCAGTGTAGTATATATAATACAGTGCAGGGTATATAGTGCAGTGAACAATAAATAATATAGTGTATTGAAGTGGATAAGGGGAGCCCTATGACATAATTAAGAATAAAACGGCACGGGTTCCCCCCCGTCCATACCAGGCCCTTTGGATCTGGTTCGGATTTTGGGGGGGACCCTTACGCCATTTTTTAAATTATTTTGCCGTGGAGTTCCCCTTAATATCCATACTAGACCCGAAGGGCCCGGTATGGACTGGGGGGGGGACCCACGCTGTTTTTTTCAATGATTTTTTATGTATATTGCTGGGATTTGGCAATACTTTACAGCCGTGAGGAGTTTTCAATGACATTTTTTACTCTAGAAATGTAATTTTGCTGCGGTACTGTTATAAACATAGGAAAAATGTGCTACTTTACAGCCATACTAAGGGGACCCCCAGGCACTATATTTAAAGGAATATTTCATTTTTATTTTTTCACTTTAACCACTTCAGCCCCAGAAGAATTTACCCCCTTCCTGACCAGAGCACCTTTTGCGAATGGGCACTGCATCGCTTTAACTGACAATTGCGCGGTCATGTGATGTTGTACCCAAACAAAATTGACGTCCTTTCTTTCCCACAGGAGAAAAGAAAGTAACCCCTCAAGAAGTGGTGGGACTTTGAAGGCAACAGAGTAAAAACAAAAACAGTTTTATTAACACAAATATACAAAAATATACATATCACAAAAAATCTAATACAGTCATATAGAAAGATCAATTTGACAATAAAAACAAGATTATGCTGGTGAGCGAACCAAATGTATGTTCATGTAGTCTTCCACCTGAGCCTACGCGTTTCGGGACTGCAGGAGTCCCTTCATCAAGGGCAAATGGTAGGCGGACTTTACACTACATAATAAAACATGAAATAGCGTAATTAGAAACAAATGCATTGAACATGCCTTTGCATCTGACATTATTCTGAAAAAAAAAAAAAAAAAAAAAAAAAAGACACATACCCAAGCATAACCAAGAAGAGAGGGGCTACTCTTCTACGCTTTTAAAAAAAAAAAAAAAAAAAAAAAAGCGTTCAAACGTGCTAACAGACATACTCAGCGGGAACTCCTCTTTGGTCCTCAAAAGAAGGTTGTGATGGATCCCACCACTAGGATCATCATGCGGTTTACAAACCAACATGAATCGATTAAAGCTATCTTCAACAAATATTGGCACCTTTTACACTCTGATTCCACCCTACATCCACACTTACCCGCACGGCCAGCGATCACCTATCGGTGTACCAACTCCCTGCGTGACCATTTGGTCCGCAGCGAATTTGTTAATGAATCACATGGGGACCCTTGTAAGAGGTTTGGAACATTCACATGTGGAGGATGTTCCATTTGCAGATTCATGAATACACAACAGAAAGTGACCCTTCCGAATGGGCATCCGTACAGACCACGCCACTTTGCAAACTGCAAGACAGAGGGTGTGATATACCTTCTAGTCTGCCAATGTCTTCAATTCTATGTAGGAAGACCAAACAAAAATTCTCGTTGCGAGCCTCACGGCACATCACTGCCATGAGGAAAGCGAATCCCGAACTCCCACTGGGTAGACATGTGGTGAACGTGCATCATGGTACCTTCCCCAATATTTATTTTTTGATTTTGGATAGAGTTCACCCCAGCCCGAGGGGTGGGGATTGGAACAAGGTCTTGCTACAACGGGAAGCCCGCTGGATTGCAGACCTTGCTGCCACCTCACCCCCCGGCCTGAATGACCATTTGAGTTTTAGACCCTTTTTAGAGGGTTTTTCCTCTGGGGTTTGTGAGAAAGACTTATAAAGTGCTGATATGTAGAATGCTGTTATGTCTCTCCTGGCTGTCCTCATGTATGCAATTTTCATGCGTCACTATTTTATATTTATATTTAATTTCTCATTTCTTCTTCCCTCATACAGGCATATCATCATTTGAGGCACACTGTCGGCGTCGCTTGGGAAACATCTCTTTACCACAGCTCTGACCCCTCTTTGTCCCGCCCGGCGCACGTGGGCCTCCCGGGAATTTTTGTCCCTTGGGGGGCCCCCCCTTGGGTACCCGGAACATACTCGCGGGGTGATTCGCGGCTTCTGGCTGCTTGTCTATGCCTGCGGATTTTGGTGCCCCCTTTTGCGTCAGTGGGCGTTTTCTGCATGACCCCCCCCCACGGTCCGCCGTGGGGGGGTGCCGTGCAGTCATCGCCCAGGGTCCCACTGCCCTTGCGGTGCCCGGTCGGCGACCTTCCGAGGGCACTAATATAAGAGTTTGATACTCCACACACCATCCGAGGGCATTTATATATGAGGCTGATGACTCTATCGCCAATTTATATATGAGGCTGATGACTCTATCGCCAATTCATTTAGGCGTATGTGTCTATTGATGGCCCCTGCCCCTTTAACTATTTACCCCCCCCCGCTAATTAATTAATTTTTTATGTGGTAATGCTCCCCTATCAGCCCCCCCTGATGGATTACTTTGCAACATTTTAGTTGGTGCACATCCTGCCTGCATATCAGCAGATGGGGCAGATCACCTTTGCGCAAGCCCCTTCCTTCCTTATGCCAGGGCTTACAATTTTCTTTTTTCTCCCCGCTATACTGAGCGGTGTCTCAGTGTGGAGCGGCTAGCGGCACGAGATTGAGCGGCGTTGCCACGGGTCCCCCTTTCTCAGCGTCATTGGCTGGATCGACGCTGTCTCCACGGCACCCTTACCATGATTGGAGCGGTAACGACGCCAAACTGAGCGGCGTCCTATTGTTGCCATGGTTTCCCTCTCCCAGCGTCTGTGAATTGACGCTGTGGGATCTCCATGGCACCCGCACCTTGATCTGAACTGCGGTATGATTGGCGGGTTTCAAACGCCAATCATTACCGCACCTACCTCCTCTTCCCCTTTATATGCAGCCACCAGACGCTGTGTCGGGTGTCACTGTCCGACTCGGCGGTGGTGGCTAGAGACGATTTAAACCCACTTTAGACACTGGAACACAATATTACAGATAAGGTAAGGCTTTTCTGCACCACTTGGCCAATACTGCTCCTCTTTTGGTTACCTTTGACCATGATGTGCTTTTCAGTGTGCCTGTCTTAGGAATATCCTGTTCAGGCACATTGGGCAGCACTATATACAGCTAATACCTCTCTCTTGCCTTTTTCCACAGAGTTCTTCTGTGGGAAGTCGCTATTCCTGACAATTCTCACAGCTAATCTTGCGCTCAGGGGATATCTGTTCCCCCAGCCTGCATTTTGGTGGCACCCACTTAGACCTAATCACCACATTCCTCATACACCAACACTGGGGTAAGTTACGATTCTTCAGATCATTTTTCCACACCCGGCCTGTATGCAGACCCGCATGACGTGCGGCGTTCATGCATCTTCAGCATATGGGTGCTTGCCGCTTAGACGTGTGGCTTTTATGCATTTTCAGTATTATGTAGATTCTGCTTCCTTATATTACCCCAGCAACTAAGGCTTGCTCTCCTTTGTACTTTCAGACAATTTTCCTCTTTTCCCTCCCCTCTGGTTCTTTGCTTGCTGGGCCCTCGTGGGTTAGCGCTGTCACCCTTGGGTGGCACTTTGGGACCAGTGTGGAGAAGGCGGGGCCAGAGACACGCCCGTTTCCTATTTCGGATTCCCGGCGTCCTGTGTGTTGTTGCCCCCGAGAATTTCTCCGACAGTTAGCCTCTCTTCTTGGTTATGCTTGGGTATGTGTCTTTTTTTTTTTTTTTTCAGAATAATGTCAGATGCAAAGGCATGTTCAATGCATTTGTTTCTAATTACGCTATTTCATGTTTTAATATGTAGTGTACAGTCCGCCTACCATTTGCCCTTGATGAAGGGACTCCTGCAGTCCCGAAACGCGTAGGCTCAGGTGGAAGACTACATGAACATACATTTGGTTCGCTCACCAGCATAATCTTGTTTTTATTGTCAAATTGATCTTTCTATATGACTGTATTAGATTTTTTGTGATATGTATATTTTTGTATATTTGTGTTAATAAAACTGTTTTTGTTTTTACTCTGTTGCCTTCAAAGTCCCACCACTTCTTGAGGGGTTACTTTCTTTTCTCCTTATATTAGGGATGGTGGCAACTCTTGTGACATAATTGGATGGTACTTCCCCCTTTTTTTGTTTCTTTCCCACAGAGCTTTCTTTGGTGGTATTTGATCACCTCTGCGGTTTTTATTTTTTGCGCTATAAAGAAAAAAAGAGCGTCAATTTTGAAAAAAACACAATATTTTGTACTTTTTGCAACAATAAATATCCCCATTTTTTTTTTTAAAAAGCTAATTTTTTCCTCAATTTAGGCTGATATGTATTCTTCTACATATTTTTGGTAAAAAAAATCACAATAAGCCTATATTGATTGGTTTGCTCAAAATTTATAGCTTCTACAAAATAGGGGATAGATTTATAGCATTTTTATTATTATTTTTTTTTTTTTACTAGTAACGGCGGCGATCTGCGATTTTTATCATGACTGCGACATTATGGCGGACACATCGGACAATTTTTACATATTTTTGGGTCAATTGGCATTAATACAGTGATCAATGCTATAAAAATGCATTGATTACTGTAAAAATGTCACTGGTAGTAAAGGGGTTAACACTAGGGGGCGATCAAGGGGTTAACTGTGTTCCCTGGGAGGTGATTCTAACTGAAGGGGGGAGGGGACTGACTAGAGGGCAGTGACGGATCGTGGTTCCTAGCTAACAGGAACACACGATCTGTCACTCCTGTCAGAACAGAACAGGGAAGTCTATGTTTACACACACTCGTCACTGTTCTGTGTCTCCTGCTCACGATCGCTCGTGGCCGGTGGTCATCGCGACCGCCGTCCACGAGCATCGGCACCCCTGCTGTGCAGTGGGCGCGCACCTGCTACCCCGACCCCGTGAGCCGACGTATAGCTACGACGGCTCGCGTGGGGAGCCAACCTGCTGCAGTATAACTGCGGCGGCTGGTCGGGAAGCGGTTAAGCATTCCTAAAGTCACTGCTCCCGAAAAAACGCCCATTTTAAAAACTTTTTTTTTGCATTGATACATATGCCCTGGGGCAGGACCCGGGTCCCCAAACACTTTTTATGACAATAACTTGCATATAAGCCTTTAAAATGAGCACTTTTGATTTTTGATGTTCGTGTCCCATAGACTTTAATGGTGTTCGTGTGTTCGCACAATTTTTTTGTCTGTTCGTAAGTTCTGGTGCGAACCGAACCGGGGTGTGGGGGGGGGGGGTTTGGCTCCTCCCTATTTATTTCTACCAATGAGCCCTTCCACAACTCATCCGCATGGAGTATATCCTGTGAATACAGTGATGTGTTGCGGACAGCCCTGCGACGAATTAACAGAGACAAAAAGTAATTTTCTGTTTTCTGCAGAAGGTAATGATAAAGATAGAGGTGCTAAAATATTCAGCCTTGTCCCAGTCACAGGACTCTTTATCTATTCATGTTCTCCACCGCCGGGTCTCTTCAGCTGAACCGCATTTCCCCAACGCTGGCCTGTCACATTGACTGCTATTATTTATGAGGCCGAGGCTGGCAGAGCTCCGACATTTTATTGTATGGCAGCAGATCATGTGCAGAGATTTTATTTTATATTTAGTTCCTGTAACAATGTAACAAGATGAATCCTAAATGTATCCACTCCATAAGATTCTCCGGTCTGTATATATGAGGAAAGGTTTAAAGTGTTACTAAACCCAGCAATATGAAAATTGTTCATCCAATCCCCCCCCCCCCCCCCCCCCGCAGTGCCTACAGCTTATAAACCTTCTTATTACATTAAAATACTGCCACTATATAACTTTTTTGGCTGATCTGTGTACCACCATCACGTGATAAACTGCAGGGTCTGTCTGAGTGTTCAGGTAGGAGGAGATGTCCACTACAGCCTGTGTCCTCATGCTGTTATGAGAGGCGGATCATCCATCAATCAAGATGTGACATCCCACCCACTGTGTTCTTCTTTAGGTACTGGGCATG